>NW_027556098.1:180406419-181606419 GCF_003287225.1 Phascolarctos cinereus
GCCAAGATGGTGTAGTAAAGGCAGAGACTCACCTGAGCTTTCCCCTAAACCCATCCAAATACCTTTAAATAATAACTCTAAACAAATTCTAGAGTGGCAGAATCCAGAAAAAAGATGGAGTGAAACAATTTCTAGCCCAAGATAATTTAGAAGGTGGGCAGGAAAGGTTCATTGTACCAGAGTGAGTGTGGAGTGCAATGTAGCACAGGTTGTGCCAGTGCAGGCCTGGCCCCTGTAAACTGGGAGTAGACCTCCATGGTGAGTGAATCAGTGGCAGAAGTGGTGGTTTCTGGCCCACAGACAGTAATAGAGTCAGACACCTGGTCAGAAGGAGATTTACAGAGGTCTCTTTGCTGGCACCAGGTGCAGGACTCTGTTGCATTGACTCTAAGTGGAGCTGGGTTGCAGTCCTGGGTCTCACCAGTCCCAGGGCAAGGAGGAACACACTAGCATACCAGAGCTTATAGCCACAGGAAAGTGGGAACCTTGATTACAATTCCAGAGAGGAAAAGAATGCTTGTGGTCACTCACAGACTATTGCACAGTACAGGAGAGTAGTAAACACTCCTCACCGTAGGGCATACCACCATGGAAGAACCAAAAACTTACAGGGTCCCAGAATTACCTCAGAAAACAGCTCCATAAAAACCTGAAGCTTGGGACAACTCCAGAAGCAGAGCCCCACTTTAGCTCTGAGTTAAAAGTCAAGAAATAGGCTAGAAAATAAGCAAACAATAGAAAAAGATCCTGCCTATAGAAAGTTACTATGGTGACAGGGAAGATCAAAACACAAACTCAGAAGAAAACAACAAAGCTAAAACTCCTAAGGCTCAAAGAAGAATATAATTTGGCCCCAGGCACAGAAGAGCTCACCAAGGATTTTAAAAATCAAGTGAGAGAGGTAGAAGAAAAATTAGGAAGAGAAATGAGAGTGATGCAAGAAAGTAATGAAAAAGAGTCCACAGCTTGGTAAAGGAGGCACAAAAATGCTGAAGAAAATAACACCTTAAAAAACAGAATAAGCAAAATGAAAAAAGATAAACAAAAATTTGATGAAAAAAAGAATGCCTTGAAAAGCAAAATTGGCCAAATGGAAAAAGTTATACAAAAATTGACTGAAGAAAAGAACTCCTTATAAAGTAGAATTGGGGGCAGCTAGGTGGTGCAGGGGATAGAGCACTGGCCCTGAAGTCAGGAGGACCTGAGTTCAAATCCTGCCTCAGACCAAACACTTAACACTTACTAGCTGTGTGACCCTAGGCAAGTCACTTAACCCCAGTTGCCTAAAAAAAAAGTGGAATTGATCAAATAGAAAAGTAGGTACAAAAGCTCATTGAAGAAAATAAGTCCTTAGAAAATAGAATTGGACAAGTGGAAGCTAGTGACTTTTCAAGACCTCAAGAAAAAATCAAACAAAATCAAGGAATGAAAAAAATAGGCAGAAATATGAGCTATCTCATTAGAAATACAACTGACCTGGAGAGATAGGTTAATAATTATTAGACTACCTGACAGCCTTAATCCACATCATCTTTCAAGAAATTATGAAGAAAAACTGCACTGATATTCTAGAATCAGAGAGTAGACTAGAAATAGAAAGAAGACACTAATCCTGTAAAAGATCCCAAAATGAAAACTCCCAGGAATATTATAGCCAAATTGCAGAGATCCTGGGATCAAGGAGAAAATACTACAAGTAGCCAAAAAGAGACAATTCAAATACCATGGAGCTATAGTCAGCGTAACATAAGATTTAGCACTTTCTACCTTAAAGGATCAGAGGGTTTGAAATATGATATTCTGGAGGACAAAAGAGCTAGGATTACAACCAAGAGCCACCTAACCAGCAAAACTGAGTATAATACTTCAGGGGGAAAATCTGTCATTCAGTGAAATAGAGGACTTTCAAATATTCCTGATGAAAAGACAGAGCAAAAAGAAAATTTGACCTTCAAATACAAGACTCAAATGAAGCATAAAAAGGTAAACTGGAAAAAGAAGTCATAAGGGATCCAATAAGGTTAAACTGTTCACATTACTACATGGGAAAATGATACTTGTAAATTCTAAAACCTTTTTCATTATTAGGGCAGTTAGGAGGAGTATACATAGACAAAGGGCACAGACGTGAGTTGAATGTGATGGTATGAATATCTAAAAAAATAAAATTAAGGGATGAGAAAGAAGACTGCACTGGGAGAAGAGGAAAGGGAGAGGTAGAATAGGGTAAATTTTCTGACATAAAAGAGATCCAAAAAAGATTTTACAGTGGAGGGGAAATGGAGGAAGGGGGATGGAGAGTAAGGTAGTCTTACTCTCATTGGATTTGGCTCAAAGAGGGAATAACATACACACTCTGGTATTAGCAATCTATCTTACCATCCAGGAAAGTAGGAGGGGAAGGGTATAAGAAAAGATGCAGGGGTGCTGATAGAAGGGAGGAGATTTTGGGGGGTGGGACAAAAGTCAGAAGCAAAACACTTTTGAGAATAGACAGGTAAAAGCAGAGAGAGAGTAGGATAAACAGGGGAAATAGGATGGAGGGAAATACATAGTTGGCATTCTTTACTGTGAAAAAAATTACATTGAGTTGTTCTGACAAAGAGTTCATTTCTCAAAAATATAGAAAATGGAGTCAAATTTATAGAAATAAGAGCCATTTGTCAACTGATAAAAGGTTAAAGGATATACAGAGGCAGATTTTAGACAAAGTAATCAAAGATATCTATAATCATATAAAAAAATGTTACAAATCACTACTGATTAGAGAAATGCAAATTAAAACAACTCTGTGTAACCACAACACACACCTATCATGTGGCTAATATGAGAGAAAAATGAAATGACAAATGTTGAAGGGGTGTGGGAAAACTGAAACACTAATGTACTATTGGTGAAGTTGTATACTGATTTAACCACTCTGGAGAGCAATTTGGAACTATGCCAAAAGGGATATAAAACCATATGGACCCTTTGACCAAGCAATACCATTACTAGGTCCTAAAGAGATTTTAAAAAAAAGAATAGGATCCTTGTCTATACAAATATTTATAGTAGCTCTTTTTGTAGTGGCAAAGAACTGGAAATTGAAGGGGAGTCCATCAAATGGGGAATGGCTGAACAGGTTGTTGTATATGATTGCAACGCAATATTAATGTGATTTAAGAAATGACAAGCAGGATGCTCTCAGAAAAACATGGGAAGACTTACATGAACTGATGCTAACTAAAATAAGCAGAAGGAGCAGAACATTGTACACAGTAACAGCAATATTATATGATGATCTACTGTGAATAACTTAGCTATTCTCACAATACAATGATCCAAGACAACTTTGAAGGACTTATGATGAAAGGTGCTGTCCATCTCCAGAGAAGGAACCGGTAGAGCCTGAATGCAAATCTATGCTTTTTTAAATTTCTTTTTCTTTTTCTTTTTTTTTTTTGTCTGACTTTTCCTTCACAGCATGACTGACATGGAAATGTGTTTTGTATGACTGGACATGTCAAATTGCTTGCCTTCTTAATGTGGGGGGAGGGGAGGGAGAGAATTTGGAACTCAAAATTTGAAAAAAGAGTGTTAAAATTGTTTTTATGTGTAATTGGGAAAAATAAAATTTAAATTACAAAAATGAAATTAAAAATAAAACACATCCCTCCAAACTTGGGCATAGCCTTTCATCTAATGCTTGAATCCCTAGGGAAGAGTGCTCTGAAATTGAAAGTGCCTACTAGAAACATTTTCCCAAACAAATTAATCTCCTTGCTTGCAGGACTTGAAGTCTGAGAGTGAGATGATTCATTGTTGGGTGGGTCAAATAACATCTCAGAAATGTCCTGGATCACTGAGCTCAGCTTCTAGGAAATTCTGAATGAACTTCAGTTCCTGGACCACTGGTGATTCTCTAAAGCTTTTAAAGCTGATAAAATCAAAGCTTAGTTCAATTTGTCTGCCACCCTCATTCACCAAAGAATGGAAAGAATAAACACAAAGAAGGAAGAAACATATGTGTGATGTATTCAAGGTCACATATCAGCCTGAGTGGAAAGAATAAATGGCTGATGATATCTTTCTTCCCACTTTGAAGCCTATGGTTCTTGCTCACTGAAGTGCAGTGAAGATTTTTTTTCACCTTTAACTGACATAAACACATACACAAAAGCTCAAACACACACATAGACTTCTGAATAATTAATAGAGGTGATGTAGAGCACAATGATGAAATGCTAGGCCTTTAAACACTCCCCTCATTTTCTCCACTTGAAACAGGATCACTGAAGCATAGTTTAAAGGGAATTAGAATAATATTCTAATTGATATCTATAATTTGGCTAGTTATTCCCTTTTATATGTACACTTATTTCCAGTTAAGCAGATAATTACAAGACATTTCTTCACCATACAGTAAGTAGCTAAGCAACAGTCACAGAATATCTGCCTATTCTCTTTATCAGGGACATGAATTCTCCATTATATGTCATTGCAAACTTAAATAGGCTCACCAGACCCTCATGTGAATGGGTAGCAGCAGGCAGAGTACTCTGTATGCTGCCCAGATTAAGCCCTCATTATCTAGTCTCACCTGTTACAACTGTATTATTCCCTACAAATTCTATTCAATTTATTCTGATTCAGAAAGATTTGCTAAATAATGTTCTGTATACAGAATTCTATGATGGGCACATGAAGTACAAAGAAAAATAAAAAAATGGCTTGTGTCTTCAAGGACCTTGCACAGTTTTTGGGAGGGGCAGTGTTAAATATGCAAAACTTTCTCTCTCTCTCTCTCTCTCTCTCTGTATAAATATGTATATATGTATATATACATATATACACATATATACACATGTATATGTATATAGAGACATACATAAATACATACATATGAATTACATGTCTGAAGAATAAGAAAGCACAAACAACCTGGAGGCTCAGAAAAGGCTTTTCCTAGGAGATATCATTTAAAATGAGCCTTGAATGAGCCTACAAATTCTCAAAGACTTAGGTGAGAAACAGAAGCATTATGTACATGGAAAACAGCCCATGCAAAGAGAGAGGCAGAAGATGGAATGTCAATTTGGGGGAGCACACACAATCCATTTTGTCTGTAATGTGGAACATATGAAAGAGAATAATATCAAGTAATGTAACCTGGAACCAGTTTGTGAAGGACTTAAAATGCCAAGTTGGAGAGTTTGTGTTTTATCCCCAGTGGCAATAGAGAGCCACCTAAAGTTCTTGGGAAGGGGATTTATATAGATAGACATGTTCTAGGAATCAATCACTTATCACTCAACAAATACTTAGTACCTAGTATATAGCGTTTCCTAGGGATACAAGGGCAGTGAATGAAATTATTACTATTGGCAGTGAGCTTATATTGTACTGGGGGAAGAAAACAAGTAAATAGAATAGGTATATACATATACATACATACATAAATGTGTGTATGTATAATATATGGTTAATAAACACAAATATGTAAAAAAGTATTTTAATACAAGAGAGTTTGAGAGGGAGGGTGCTAGTAGTTGGAGAGACCAGGAAAGGAATCATGTAGAAGATGTCGCCTTAAATTGTATCTTAAAAGAAGAGAGATACTATATGACATGGAGGCAAAGAGGCAAGGCATTCCTAGTTTGGAGGATGGCCAGTGCTAAGACATGAAGTGGAGTGTTGAATATGAGAAACAGAGAGAAGACCAGAATTTGGCTTGATCCCAAAGTGTGGGAAGGAAAGCAATGTACAATGAAGCTGGAAAGAAGGGTTGGGTTAAGGTTTTTAAAGGCTCTGGAAGCTAAACATTGGAGTTAATATTGTATACTAGAGACAGCAGGAAGCCACCAGAGCTGGTTGAGTCACATCTGCACTTAAGTAAAATACATTGCAAATAGCTTTAGGATAAATGAATGAATGAATAAAGCATTTATTAAGTGCTAACTATGTGCAAAACACAGTGCTAAGCACTTGGGACCTGAATGGGAACATAAGACAGGCCCTGGTCTCAAAGGAGCTCACAGTCCAATGCAGAGACAACATATATGAAAGGTTTCAGCTGCAAGTCAGTTGTAAAGGTTCTGTGGTCCTCAGGTTGCAGTAGCAAAGCAGATGGCAATGCCTCTTCCTTAAAATCATTTTCACTGGCAAATTCATATCAGTCTCTGATGTTGAACCATTTGACAGTGCTATGGATTTGGTTCGTTTCTAGGTCTTCAGTATCTGAGGCTGTAGCACCTGTAGGAAGCTGCACCTCTACAAGGGTTGCTGCCCAAGATGATGGCTGAGGGCACTGGGCTGAAAGCATTGCTATTCCCAACCCTGTTAGGCCCAGGGTCTTGAGTTACCTTAATGATGGTCTGAGGGGAGGTGGTAGTCAAAGTGGCAGAGTTGATTTCACTCGCCTGGCACATGTTTCCTCCTCTTTCTCCCACAGGTTGCCTGTTGCTTCAGCTAGGTGGGTTGCCTGCTTTGTGTGTCATAATTGTTTAGAAGTCTTGGGAATGACTGGAACCTTTTCCACAGGGTGGAAAGTAGGACTGATCTTCTGGGGATGGGACAAGTTTTGCCATTCCTTCAGCTCCTGTGCTTATCTGCTTTTTGGTGACAGTTGTTCTACAACTTGCTCGGGGTGATGAGGAAGGCGGGCCCCTCTGCACAATAATGTCCTTTCTCAATGATGTCTGGTACTTGGTGGGGCACTGTAGTTTTCAAGGCTCTTGGGTTCAGGGTACTGGGCTATCTCCATCAGGGTGTGAGGGAGAATGATGGTCAAAGTGGTGGTGGTAGTTTGACTTACCTGGAAAATAATGTCTTTTACTTCTCCTTCATTGTTCACCTCCATTTCAGCAAGGGCTCCTTGCCTGCCCTGAGTGTGACAGTTGCTTGGCATGTGGTGAGGATGACTGGCTCTTTTCCTATAGGAGTTGCTTCACTGGATGACAATCATGAGGTCTAGGCTGAAGGCAGGACAGGAAGGTGCTGTCATTCCTCTTGTGATTATCTGTCTGTTTGGTGGCAATTCAGTCCAGAAGGAAGTGGAGTTGGAAGATACTTGAGTCAAGAAGGCCATAGAAGATTATTTTTGTCACTGTGTGAAGGGTAGATTAGCTGTCCCTTACAGGAATCTCACTTTCTTCATTACTGTCATTTACCAGAAGCTACTTTGCTAATCCATGTAACTTCTTCTTTTTTCTGGAAACCCTTGCTCAGCTCTTTGGGGGTAATACAGCATTAGCACACAGCATTAATAGAAACAGAAGCCTTTTGTAAAGTAAATTTTCAGATGATAAAGCTGAGAAGGAAGAGGTCAACCTTAATTCCTATTGCTATTAGTAGTGGCCATCTCTTCTGTTCACTTCAGAGGCTATGACACCTTAATATTGCCAGAGACAGCCACATTATTACTAATACTGATATTTATTGTGATCCCTGAGGATTTTTCTGGTAGAGCGTATTGGAAGAGTGACTATTAACTTAGCACATTTTCCACACCAGGATCATCTCCAGATCTGTATTGAACAATTGAATTGAGACAACCTTACACAGGTAGCAGTATATATTCTTGTTCTCTTCTGTTAGATGTGGTAACTCCTCTTTTTGGTACTCCTTGTGTACTTTAAGGTATTTATGAGAAATGTATTCAATATTACCTCTGTTACACCAGATGCCACCACACACACTCCTTTCTTCCTTTTCCTTCTTGGATTTCTGCTACTTCTCCATTGATAGTTTTAGGATAATGACTAGTCTACTCACAGGCAACCCAAACATCTCCTTTGGAGGTTTGCTTTGAAAATCTTTTTTTTTTTGTTCAATTTATTAAGGGGCTTTTCCCATTGCCAGCTATGTCACATTGGGACCACTATGTTGTCATCTCTCAACCATTGCACTATCCACTCATTATGTGGGATATTAATGGTAGGCTCCTATATGGGTAGCTTTGCCTACTCTATTATTCAAGTTATACTAAGTGTATGATTGCCATTCTTTGAACCTAGTAAACTATACAATGGATATCACATTTTCCAATTTTCCCATTTCTTGAAAAGAGTGTTTACTACACCTTTACCAGGCTTCATATTTCATGTATACATGAAAACAATGAGGACTCAAAATGAAAGTCAGCTGAATAATATAGGCCCAAATACTCATCATCATCAATGTAAAGAAAGCTACATGGAAACCTTATGTTCTTTCAGAACAATTTGAAAGTAAGAATTTTGAGGAATTGTACTATAGTAGTAGTAGTAGTAGTAGCAGCAGTAGTAGTAATAGTAGTAGTAGTAACAATAATCCACATGGTATATGGTACCATTGAGCACTACAAAGGGTTGGAAAAGCTTCCTCAAGTAGCATGAGTAAATTCCAATATAATCAGTGATTTCCAAGGGTAATAGATCATTCTTATTTCCTCCTTTCTCCTTTTGTTGATAAAATAAGTAAATTGCTTTGAGGGTGGGGGGTTCTTAGAATAAATATTGGGTCCTTTGGCAGTGTTTTCTTGATTGAGTGCAAAAATCAGTCCAAAGTCCAAGCATGAGTCAGATATTTTTCTGACAATTGGCTTTCATAGTAATTATGATTCATGCTTAGATAGCACTTTCTAGTTACCTCATTTGATACTGGCAACAAGTGAGGGAAGTAGACAATGTGACTATTATCTTTATTTCAGAGATAAGGAGAGAGACTCAAATATTAATTGACTTGTTCAGGATCACTTAGTAAGAAATAGGAGCAGGACTTGAACCCAAGCCTTCTGAATCCCTGACTAGCGCTATTTCACTATGTGAATATAAAATGGTATCCTACCTGCATAATGGCAGGAGGAGGTCTGGGCAGTACCTGTGAGAATCCAAGAATGACAGTGATTTTGGTCAGGAGCAGGGTGCTTCCGGATCCAGGCCATAAGTATCATTCTGATGTGCTTTAAGAATAGCAGAAATCAAAAGAAAGGGTGTAGAGGGAGGGCCAAGCATTCTGAAATTGACTAAGTCAATTTTGTTTCTGCATATTTGCTTCTCCAAGAGAACATAATTTCAGAGAATTATTAGGAAGATTGATTGATGAAATAGTAAATCTTTTTTCCCCCATTGTTCCTATCATAATCATGAGATAATGGCTTGCAATCCTGGTTCTCACACAGCATGAGGCTGGCTGTAGTGTACCCTGTGGACACTAACAGTTATTGGTCCTAGAGGATACCATGATTCAGAAAGTCTACATGGGAACAGGTCAATTTTCTATGCTACTAGCAACAAAAACTAGTGATTCTACTCTGTTTTTGTAAAACTTCAAATTACCATGGATACCCAAAATTACTTTGATTTAATTCAATTCAATATATGTTTATTAATGATAATAATAAGAATGAGAAGCTATTAAATGTTCATTAAGTTCCTCTTTGCAGCTGTTTTACAAGGTACAGTGTTGGGCACTAGGTGAATAAAGCCACAGCGCTCCTTTCCCTTTGGAAGCTCATATGCCACCTTGGGCAATAAAAAATAGCTAGTATTTATATGGGGCTTTAAGGTTTGCAATGCTCTTTATAGACACTATTTCATTTGATTCCCATAACAATTTTGGAAGTGGACATTACCATTAATATTATCCTTATTTGATGGATGAAGAAACTCAAGTTCAGAAAGACTAATCCATGGTCTCACAGGTCATAGTTGTCAAAAATTCTTCATTCCAAATTCAGGGCTATTTCTACTACTCCATGCTACCCTGATTCCAATTTGAAGATGCTCTTGTTCACCAGCAAGCCACTCTTTTCATCTCATAGATGGGACACACAGATTGCATTTCCTGTAGTATATTTTAAAGCCCGACAACTCTCTGTATATATGCACATTAAAAAATTACTTTGCATATACTTAGATCCATAATTATAGTGGTGCAAATAAAGATTTTGTCACAGCATGACAGTATCTAGTGTGTACAATTTCTCAATAAAGGGAAGAGTCCTATTTCCTCCCCATCACTCAAAAAGATTCATCTGCATGCCATATAGACATCACAGATCTATTTTTCAAAGTTCTCCAGCACCTTGCAATACTCAGTACCACCCTAATTTTGTTTTCTGACCCTTCTCACAGGTTCTAAGCAACACTGCATGACTTTATCTGCTTGGAATATCCCACCATCCAGGTCCTATCGGCATAACACCATTTCTATGGATAATGTTTTTACCACCATAAACTTCATGGATGCACTGAGATTATCTATAGAAAATGGGTTGCCCCTTTTTCTAAGTTCAATGCAATTTTGACTATCCTCTACCACAGTACTGACAGTATGATCCATTCCAACTACTGTATGCATGGAATTCACTTTCTTAACCCCAATTTCTAGTTATGGTTCTACATGTAATTTCAATATCAGAATTGGAGAATAACAGAATATTAGCTCTGGAAGGCACAAGGGTGATCCCACCCATAACCTGTTCATTTTGTAAATGAAGAAACAATGTCATAGATGGAAACTTCCTTGACTTTATGCTATACAGGTAGCAATTTACAAATCTTGGATTTTAAGTTTTTTGACCACAGTGCTCTTTGTAACTAGACCACAATGCTATTCTTCCAATTTAAAAGTGACTCTATTGAAAGTGTTTGACTTCTTTTTGGTTAAAAATATAAGCAAAGTCATTGGTATCCCTTTTCGTTACTTATGGATGAAGTCTCTTTTCCACTGTTTAAGGGTTAAGGTCCTTCTTTGACTCCAGGAGACAATGGTAGTCTGTTACCTGAGACATTTTGTCTCCCAAACTACAAAGAGATGCTCACCCCCTTTCTCAGGGTCCTGAAAACCTGCTGGCACTTATGTTTCTGTGCCATCTCAAGGCATCCCCTAAGGCCTGTTTCACCTTATCATTGCGGAGGCTAAAGATGAATGGATTCAGAAGTGGAGTGATGATGCATACTAAGGCTGAGGCCCCTTTCTTAAGTGACTTAGACTGGCTCTCTGATGTACGAATATAGAGGAAGATGGAGCCTCCATAGGCTATGACAACCACAGCAAGGTGTGAAGCACAGGTGGAAAATGCTTTCCTCCTTTCTTTGGCTGTTGGAGCTCGGAAGACAGTAACAAAGATGCAGACATAGGAGACAGAAGTCAGTCCCAGAGAGCCCAGAAGAGCAGCTGTGGAAAGTATAAAGGCCACTAACTCTAGAAGTTGGGTATTTCCACAAGAGAGCCGCATAAGTGGCCAGCTGTCACAGAAGAAGTGGTCAATGACATTGGGGCCACAGAAAGGCAAGCTAGCCATGAGGATGGTAGGAGAGAGAACCCAAAGGAAACCAGCAATCCAGGAGGCTATCACTAGTCGGACACAGATGGGACCATTCATTAGAGTCTCATAGTGTAATGGGCGGGAGATAGCCAAATAGCGATCCAAGGACATGACAGCTAAGAGGAAATAGTCAGTGGTGGCCAGGAGGATATAGAGGTAGGACTGCAGGATACAGCCAGCAAAAGAGATAGAGTAGTCCTTGGTGAGGATGCTGACCAGCATCTTGGGGACCACAACAGAGACCCACCCCAGCTCCAGGAGGGACAGATTTCTCAGGAAGAAATACATCTGGGTTTGCAGGCGATGGTCAGAGCAGCTCAGCACAATGATGAGCAAGTTGCCCAGGATTGTCACCATATATGTCACCAGAAGCCCCAAGAATAGTATGATCTGCAGGCTCCAGCTTCCAGGGAAAGCAATCAGCACAAATTCTGTTACCTGGGTCCAGTTCTTTGAATGCATTTCCCCTTTACTGTGGGAGCAGAAGGACACATGAGATCACTTGAGGTTTGGTAACAGACAATTGGCTAATTAGCTATTTGTTGATCACCTAATATATGTAGAACACTGGGATAGACTCTCAGGATATGAAAGAGTCTCCAATTTCAAAGGATTTGCCATCTTGCTGGGGACATAGAGTTTTTGGAAGAAACCTTTGTGAGAAAATTTCTGATTATTACTCATCTAGATATTGGAAATGTCTCTGTATATTTTCACCCATGTGCTTTGTATAGATAAACCTATAGGGCTACATGCACATCCTTCTTTAATATAAAGCCAAACCCTCAAGTAAAGCATCTGCTACCATTACTTTATGTTAAAATGTTGAAGCTCCTTTCTTGTTTCACTCAGCCTGGAAGACTGACAATCCAACAGATAGGGGCATGCCCATGTAGCACTTACATGTTTACAAAGTGCTTCTCTCATTGCAATCTTTTTTTTAGGCAATTGGGGTTAAGTGACTTGCCCAAGGTCACACACCTAGTAATTGTCAAGTGTTTCATCTGAGGCCAGATTTGAACACAGGTTCTCCTGACTTCAGGACCGGTGCTCTATCCACTGCATCACCTAGCTGCCTCTTTAATTGCAATCTTTTGAGATACCTAGAAAAGATATTATTAATCCCATTTTCACAGTCCCACAACTAGGACATGTAATAAGCTAGTGCTCGAACCCAAATCTTCTGACTCCAGATCCTGAACTTTTCCAGAGCCCACCAAGGTTCCTCCCAGCCCAAACTAAGATGCACCATTGTGTTGGTGGTAATGGAATAGGAAGGAAGTCCTGAAGGTCTGACTAGTTTATCACACAACTGAAGTTAGGATGAGTGTGTATAATACTAGCATTGGAGAATTAGGGTTATCAACCTTGTAATCAGCTCACTATTTTTAAAGACAGTGAGCCATATACTAGGCATATAAGTTTACAATTATAGCTATTCAGAAAGGAAATTGTGCTTTTATGACCTTTGGTCCATATGTTACCTTTTTGGCCTCTCAACAATTTTATCATTGCCAAGATTTCAGGGTAAATACACTTAAAGGATCACTGATAATACAACACAGCAAAAACTAAGTTCCAAGAGACTGGAATATACAATGAAATATATGGAAATTCAGAACAAGGGGGTATCATTGGGAGATTTCAGGGTAAATACACTTAAAGGATCACTGATAATACAACACAGAAAAACTAAGTTCCAAGAGACTGGAATATACAATGAAATATATGGAAATTCAGAACAAGGGGGTATCATTGGGAGCTGGGACAAGCAGGAAATTCAAGGCGTTTCCAACATCCAAACATGTAATTCATAGTGCATGGTAAAAAAGCAGTAAAATCATCAATACATCATCTATATTCTGCACTCTAAAGTGAGAAAGATACCTACATATACACACATAGTCTACCTAATCACAGCAATCATATATCCCTTCCAAACAGAGGGAAGCTACATTGAAAAGCCATCTTTTCCAACATGAAATCCATGATCAAGTCTTGATTAGTAGAGTTCTTGATGTCCTGGGCTAGATGGACCCCACAGGGAATTAGCATATTTTTCATCTATAGTGGCCTATTAGACTATTCTTCCAAAGCTGCCAAGCTGACATTCTTAAAGCATGAATCTAACTAGATCAAAGTTTCTCTCCCTCCCTATTGCTTCTAAACTACTCTTGCCTACCTGATGGCAAGATGCCAACAGATGCTGGAGAGCCCAGTCAGAGCAGGCAGTGAGGAGCACTACCTTTCTCTTTTTTTCATCCTCTTTTAGCCATTTTCCAATGAATGCTAGAATCTTCCTCTAAGCTGTACGGTGACCATTCGCTCCATTCCTACCCTGTGTGAAGGGACACAGAGCTCATGCTTTACTCTGACTCTCATATCCAGTCCTGTTTTGTCAGAAATCACGGGATAGGTCTCTCCAGTCCCTCACCCCACCCAAGAAGGAGGATATGATTGGTTACACTTCTTGACTGAGCAGTGAATCACCAATGACTATCATTCCAGTAAGATGGTAGTTCTTACTACATGCCCTCTATCTGTACCATAAGGACCATTAGGCATTTCCATCTGTCCTGGAGCTGAGTTCTCCTATATGAGCAACTAGATGACATAGTGGATAAAGTGCCAGACATGGAGTCAGGGAGACCTGAGTTTGAAACCTGCTTCAGATACTTACTTGCAGGGACCCTGGGTAAATCATTCAAACTCTATCAGCCTCACTTTCCTTATTTGTATAATGAGGATAATAATAACACCTATCCCCTAAGGTTGAAGTTAGATAAGAAATGCAAAACACTTTTCATAGTTTCAAGCACCATATAAATAGTAGGTTATCATTATGTGTTCTCTCCCCTAATTGGAAGATGGGTTCCTTGAGACCTAGGAGTATCTGCCTTTTAAATTTTTACCTGTAGTACTTAGGACAGTTCTTGGCAAACAATAAATAGTCAATCAATGCTGATTCCTTTATTCATTTATTTATTCAGTCATTCCTTCCTTCCTCCCTTTCTTCCTTTCTTTCTTTGTGGATAAAATGCAAATACTTTGATTTGATGTTCAAAGCCTTCACAGTTTTGCTCCAAGCTACTGGTCACATCTAATTTCATTTTTTCCCCCTCACAGATTCAAAGTTTTAGCCAAGCTGACTTGCTTGCTGTCTCACATCCATTTACAATTCGTTGTTTGTCTCCATGTTCTTACTGAGTCTGTTCCCCCTTCCTGGAATGTCCTCTTTTCTCATCTTCTCTTATTGGAATCCCTAACTTCCTTCAGAGCTCTGTTCAAATGCCATTGATACCCAAGACCTTTTCTGATCTTCCCAGATGTTAGTACTCTCTTCTATCCCCCCTTCAAGAAAATTACATTGTATTTACTTCTATTATTTTGTACTTACCAATTTGTGTACATTTTCCTCAGGAGAATATAAGCTTCTTCTTCTTCTTCTTCTTTTTTTTTTTTGTTTAATCTAGGCAATGGGGTTAAGTGACTTGCCCAGGGTCGCACAGGTAGTAAGTGTTATGTGTCTAAAGCTGGATTTGAACTTAGGTCCTCCTGACTTCGGGGCTGGTGCTCTATCCACTGCGCCACCTAGCTGCCCCAGAATATAAGCTTCTTAAGAGAAGAGACTGCTGGAATTTTGTTTCTTTATAACAGTGCCTAGAATACTCCCTAGGACATAGTGGGGGCATAATAGAGGTTTGGTGAATGAATAAATGGATATTAAATGGTTGACCCCAATCACCAGGGATCTAAATGGAAAACTCTTAACATATCATCACAGAGATGATGATTTAGAGTTTGGCATCTCAGAAGCATAAAATCCTAGTGATTGAAGGATCTTTCAGTATGATTAGTTCAACTTCATTGTACAAATGATGTCATGGAGTGTCAAAGCGATTAAGTAACTTATTAAAATCACACAGGTCCTAGAGTTCATAGTCTTCTGTCTCCCTCATCCTTCTGCCTCAGATATCCACATAATCAGTCAATTGAACTTTAGTGAAATCTGAATTGGGATCAAATATAGGCACTGAGTTTGAAAAGCCATCAGTGTCCATGGGGTGTCTGATTCACTTACTTATGCCATTCCCCTGGGTTTCTTCTTCACATTCAAAAGTTTTAACTTCAGAGGAGCCAATTGGTTCTAGGGCCAAGTGAGCATTCCAAACAGAAAGAATATACTCTAGCTACTACTTTTCCTTTCTATTTTGACTTGAAATAGATGTTCATTTGCAGCAGGAGGTGCAGTTTTTTTAAAACTTTATGCAGTTAATACATTCCCAATTCTGTCAATTAAAATTTGTTCTAATTTTCCTGGAGCTATGATCCCCAAGAAAACCATCTTGACCCATGCTTGTTAAACAAAAACTCTGTAATTAACCTCTTGAGGGAAGAGATAAATGCTGGTTTTGACTTCACTGTTGCTATTTTTGCTATCTTTTTGACCCATAAAAAAAACTAGTGTTGTTAGAAGTATGACAAGCAAGTTTGGCAAATTGGGAAAGGAGCACTGAATGAATTGAAAATAAGCAATATGAAATCGACTAAGTTTTTAAAGATAAATTCAGCTGAGTGTGGTGCGAAACTGGTACACCAGGATCCATGGTAGGTATGATCCTGGATGTTGATGCCTATGAGAAAAGACAGTGGGATATCAGAAGGTCATTGCAGGGAGCTTGGAAAGAGCAATAATAACAAAAACCCCAATAAAACAAACCTGAACCCTGTAATAATGATCAAATCTGGTCCCAAAGGAAAGATAAGACATTGCATCTCCCTTGCATCTTTCCAGAAGTGGGAGACTATAGGTGTGGAATATACTATAATACTTCCCCCTTTCTTTTCTTTTCTATTCTTTATTATAAGGGATAGCAAGCTGGATAAGGAGAAGGAGAGATAAATTTGGAAATAAAGGTGATATGAAAACAAAAGATGTCAATTAAAAAGAAATCTTCCTGTGACCCTACTGTCCCCTCAAGCTATCATGATTTGTCTTTTTTCTTTCATAGTTAGAATGCTAGAAATGGTAGTTTATATTCATTGCCTCTATTCTTCCTTTATTACTCTGTATTCATTCCTTTGCCATCTACTTCTGTATCCTAATTCTTGACTGAAATAGTTGTCTCCAACACTACCAAAAATCCCTTCATTGATAAATCCAATGGCCTTTTCTCACTTGTCATTCTACTTGACCTTTCTACACCTTTGACTCTGTGGCTCATTCCCTCCTCCTTGACACATTTTTCTTTCTTGCCTTCCAAGATATTCCTCTTCTGACTCTACTCTTACCTCCTTGACTGTTCTTTGTCAATATCTTTTTCTGTACATTTATCCTCTTCCCACCCACTAGACTTGAGAAGTTTTCAAGACCTTCTCTTGGGTCTTCTCTACACTTTCTGAATTACTGATCTCATTAGTTTCCATAGATTAAATGATCATTTCTATATAGATGACTTCCAAATCAATTTATGTAGCTCAGTGGACACTCTCATGTTGACATTGAAGTAGAATCTCAAACTTAACACATCTAAAATGGAATTTGTTATATTTTCTCTCAAATTCATCCCTTTTTGAAACCTTTTTTGAGAGCATTACCATTCTTTATGTTGCCCAGGTTCACAACACTGCTGCCATATTGACTCTTTCCTTAATTTCACACTCCTCCCCAACATTTCAATTAATTGCCACATCCAGCCAATATTGCCCCTACAACATCTAGCATCTTTCTCTTCCATTCCCTTCCCTTCACTCACATAACTTGTGCTCTAGTTCAAGTACTCATCACCTTTACATAGGTTAATGTAATATACTTTTATTTTTAAGTTTTTCCTCCTAAGTCATTCTCTATAAAGCCATCAAATAGAGACGCATAAATATACATACATCAGCGTAAAACATAAATATGTCTATGCCTCTATCTCTCGTTTTTAAATTAAATTCTGTTTTTTTAATGAACAAAAATCTGCCTTCTCTCCTTGCCACTCACTTCACCCATTGAGAAAGAAACAAAAATGAAACCCTTGTTACAAACACATATAGTCAAGGAAATTCCCACATTGACCATGCACAAGAGGAAGATATCTCAGTCTGCATTCTGAGTCCATCATTTTTGTCAGGATATCACACTCTTTTCTAAACATCTGCAATAGCTCCCTATTTCCTTTAGGATAAAATACACAATCCTCAGTCTGGCCTTTGAAGCCTTCAACAAAATGATTTATATGTATCTTTCTGGTCTTATTTATATAATTTCCCTTTAAGAACTCTGTTTTACTTATAATAGCCTGCTAACTCTTCTCTATACATGAAATTCCATTCCCCACAGAATTCCTAAGGTCAGCTTTAAAAGCAAATGACCAAAGAGTCACAGAGGTTATGCAACCACTGTTAACTCTGAAAATACTAAAGAGCTCATACCATTTATCACAACCACAGTTAACTCAAAACAATAAAATAAAATAATATAAAAATAAGACCAAAGAGCTAACAGTGGTCATAAGCAAAAAGTTTTTTTTTTTAATTTCACTGGAGGAGGGAAAATAGACACATGTGCTGGGGCCTCCTCTAGTGGGAGACCCACTTGAGTTTAGGCAATCACAATACAGATTCTAGTTGCTACACAGTGAGCTGTAGCCCTGACAATGAGAAGTAACAGCAACAGTGAGACAAATTTGATTCATAGCAGGTCTTTGTGTTGGAAACATGGATACCATAGGTGCTTGTCCAAGCTCAGGGACTACCTAGTGCTGGTGTGAAAAAATTCTGGGATTTTGCTGCTCGCCCAGAGGGTGAGCACAAAGGATTGTTGTTATGCCAAGCTCAGGGCCCAGTTTAATTGATGCACCTTACCTCTGGAAAACAGGGTGTCTCCTAATAGTGACAAGAGAGGGGTGGTCTTGGCATGGGGATCCTCACAACTAGCTTCATAGTACAACTCAGGTGCTTCCTATTACGCAAGGTCTTTCCTGTAGATTTAGTTAGTTAGTTAGTGCTCCTACCCTCTGGGAATTATTTCATAACTTGGTTTATTCTTTTAATTTATTTACTCATGTGAATGTTGTATCATTTCATTAGAATGTGCTCTCTTAGAGGGCATGGATTATTTCAACTTTTTCCTTTCTATTTTAGCACCTTATTTTATTGAATATGTTCTAAATAAGGGTTACATTGAATTGAATTACATATTAGGCGTTTTATACATGTAAATCTGTGTGAAAGATGCATTGTAGAAGAGAAAAACAAGTTAATAAGACTATTTTAGAAACCAGTTCTAATAGTCCAGGCAAGGGGAAACAAAGAGATAAACTGGGTAACAATGGAGAGAAATGAGAGAATGGCTGGGGAAAAGATTTTTGTAGGCAAAATCATCAAAACATGGAAAGTTATTGGATGCAGGGAGTGGGGGGGTGGGGCAAGAAATAATCAAGAATGACTTGAGGGGTTGATGACTGGGAAGATGGGGTGCCCTCAACAGAAATGGTGACATTATGTGGAGAGACAGGCTTTGGATATTAGAGGAAGAACTTGATTTTGGGAACATTGAATCTGAAAGAGTTGGTGAGACACACAACGGACCTCAATAAACAGGATACAATGAAAGATGTGACACAGCTCAAGGAGCTTAGAATCAATGAGGTAGGGGATGGGGAATGGAAAGTTTAAAAATAATTGCGATACCATGTTAGGTGAGGTAAATGCCAAGGAGGGATTCAGACAGAGTGCTTGTGAGAAATTTGAGGAGGGAGAAATCACTTTTGTGATCTTCCTTGTCCTGCCTCTGTACCCCATATTTGGACTGTAACCCTTCTTCATTTCTACCTTCTAGAATCCCTGGGTTTCTACAAATCACAGTTGAGGAAAAATCTCCTCCACCAGGCCTTTCTTAATGAATCTCGCCTGTTGCTTAATGAATCCTGCTCTCTCTCTCTCTCTCTCTCTCCTC
Organism: Phascolarctos cinereus; assembly: GCF_003287225.1. Taxonomy (NCBI): domain Eukaryota; kingdom Metazoa; phylum Chordata; class Mammalia; order Diprotodontia; family Phascolarctidae; genus Phascolarctos; species Phascolarctos cinereus. Next base: position 180,425,658 of record NW_027556098.1, read on the forward strand.
TCTCTCTCTCTCTCTCTCTCTCTCTCTCTCTCTCTCCTTCTCCCTCTCTCCTTCTCTCCCTCCCTTTTCTCTCAAAATTAATTCATATAACACTGTATATACTTTGTATTTACTTAGCTCTCTGTATGTGGTATTTCTCCAGTAGAATATAAGTTCCTTGAGGGCAAAGGTTATTACATTGATGTTTTTGTATCACCAGTGAGTAGCACTGTGTCTTGTACAAGTGTCTTATCAAGCACTGTGCTGGATAAATGCCTGTTGAATTGAATTCAACATCAGTATGGAAGCTAAAACATCTAATATTGTCCCTTCCCTCACCTTGTTACAACTTTACAGGGTGAGGAAAACAATAGAGGAAAATTTGACTTATTTAAGTGTTGTACTGATCATATAGTTTTAGTTTGCATTTAAATGGGATAAGCAAACTATGTACAACACTGCTAATAATCCCCACCTATTCTAAATTTAAAATTCCTCAAGATACATCCCACTCTTGTTCAAATCCCATGATTTGAATTTCTTTCCCTGTCCCCTGCCAGTAGCAGAAAAATAGAAATACAGGGTGCCTTGCCTCTGTTGTTTACTCCCATTATACTCTCTTTCAGATATGTTGACACCATTTTGCACATGCCCAGTCCAAGGATGGGAGAATAGGCACCTCAGTTGCTATGACAACTTGCTTTCCGCAATTCAGCACAGGGCTTGATATTTTGACATTCCTATGATAGACTTTAGATATTCAATGCGTCCTGTATACTTCTTAGATCTAATGATTCTTTATTTCTTGTGAGAAAATGCTTGCAAAATACTGGACAGTTCTAAAGATAAGCTACAACAAGCCAAGCTTAATTCTCAGATTATAAAGGTTGGAGAGACAGCATGGCATAGTGGATAGTTGACCTCAGAGAGCAGAAGCCATGGGTTTGAGTCCTGTCTGACATTGGCTGTGAGCAATCCACTTTACTTTTCAGTGTTAGAGGGAGTATCTCACTGGAAGGAATTATATTAATGAATCACAAGCTTGTTCATAAAATTTCAGAGGCCCAGTCAACTTCCTGTCTGCCACACCTTCCTCAATTTTCTCTTTCTCTTGGTTTTTGTCACATAGTTCAGTAAAGAGGACCACTTAGTAGTAGCTTGCTTGAATTTCGGAACTTATATCTAATCAATTTGCTGTTCTGTCATTAAGTCATGTCCAACTCTTCATGACCCTGTGGACCACAGCGTGCCATGCCCTTTGATCCTCTAGTATCTCCAGAAGTCTGCCCAAGCTCATGTTCACTGCTTCCATAACACTATCTATCCATCTGATCCTTTGCCATTCTCTTTTCCTTTTGCCTTCAATATTTCCCAACATCAGGGTCTTTTCCCAACGTCCTGTCTTCTCATCATGTGGCCAGAGTATTTAAGCTTCAGCATCAGTATTTGACTTTCCAGTGAATATTCTGAGTTAACTTTTTGAAAGCATTGACTGCTTTGATCTCCTTGCTGTCAAAGAGACTTTAAAATTCAAAAGATTTGATTCTGCAGCACTGAGCAGACCATAGCTTTGACTATACAGACCTTTGTCAGCAAGGTGCTGGCTTTGTTTTTTAATGTGCTGTCTAGGTTTGCCATGGTTTTTGTTCCAAGGATTAAATATCTTTTAATTTCATGGGGATGTAGTCAACATCTGCAGTGATCTTTGAGCCAAAGAATATAAAATCTGACACTGCTTTCATTTCTTCTCCCTCTATTTGTCAGAAGTGATGGAACCAGTTGCCAAGGTCTTAGTTTTTTTTTTTTAAGTTAAGCTTCAAACCAGCTTTTATACTCCCTTCTTTTACCTTTACCTAGAGCTTTTTAATTATTCACTTTCCGCCATCATAATGGTATCGTCTGCATGTCTAAGATTGTTGATATTTCTCCTAGTAAACTTCATTCTGACTTTCAGTTCATCAAGCCCGGCATTTTGCATGATGTACTCTGTATACAAGTTAAATAAATAAGGTGATAACATACATCCTTGTCTTATTCTTTTTCCAATCTTGAACTGATCAATTGTTTCTTATTCAGTTTCGTTGCTTCTTGTCCCATATACATGTTGCTCAGAAGACAAGTAATTATCTAGTACTTCCCTCTTTTTGAAGACTTGGCACATTTTGTTGTGATCTACACAATAAATTGCTTTAGAATAGTCAATGAAGCAGAATTAGATTTTTTTAAACTCCTTTACTTTCTCCATAATCCATTGAATGTTATCAATCTGGCCTCTATTTCCTCTGCCTCTTTGAAAACCAACCTGCTCTTCTGGAAATTCTCAGTTCCCATATTGCGAGAGCCTAGCTTACAGGATTTTAAGCATAATTTTGTTGTCATGTAAAATGAGCATAATCATTCAGTAATTTGAACATTCTTTGCCATTGTCCTTCTTTAAGATTTGGATGTAAATCAATCTTTTCTAATATGTTGGCCATTGTTGAGTTTTCCAAATTTTCTGGCATATTTGTACAGCACTTGGACACGATAATTTTTTTCCAGATTTTAAATAGCTCAGCTGGAATTGTTTCACCTTTACTAGCCTTATTGTTAGCAATACTGCCTAAGGCCCACTTGATTTCATTCTCCTGATGTCTGGCTCTAGGTCAGTAACCACACCATAATATTTATCAGAGATGTCAAAATCTTTCTTTTATAATTCTTCCATATATTCTTACCACCTCTTTTTAATCACTTCCACTTCTGTGAAATTCCTACCAATTCATCTTTTATAATGCCCATTTTTGCATGGAACATTCCCTTGATATCTCTAATTTTCTTTGAAGAAATCTTTTGTCTTTCCTATTGTATTCTATTTCTTGGTATTGCCTAAGAAAGTCTTCTTATCTCTCCTTGCTATTCTCTGGTAATCTGTATTCAGTTGGATATATCATTCCCTTTTTCCTTTCCCTCTCCCTTTACTTTTTTCCTCAGCTATTTGTAAAGCCTCATCAGACAGCTGTTTTGCTTTCTTGCTCTTCCCTTTGGAATTTTTTTTTTTGGTTGCTGCGTCTTATACAATATTGAAAATCTCTGTCCATAGGTCTTCAAGCACTTTGCTTACCAGATCTAATCCCTTAAATCTATTAATCACTTCTACTTCATATTCATAAGGGATATTATTTAGGACATATCTATGTGGTCTGGTGGATTTCCCTATTTTTGTCTGTTTGTCTGAATTTTGCAATAAGAAGTTCATGCTGTGAGCCACAGTCTTGTTTTAACTGGATCTATAGAAATTTTCCACCATTAGCGCAAAATATATAATCAATTTGACTTCAGTATTGACCATCTGGTGTAGTTTCACCTTTTGGGTTGCTGAAAAAGTGTTTGCTATGCCCAATGAATTATCTTGACAAAACTCTATTAATCTCCACTCTGCTTCATTTTGCATTCCAAAGCCAAACTTGCCTGTTATTTCAAGTACCTTTTGATTTCTTACTTTTATATTACAATCCCCTATGATGAATGTGACATTTTTTGGGTGTAATTTCTAGAAGATAACCAAGCAACTTTTGCCTCTTTGGTATCAGTGGTTGGAGCATAGACTTGTATTACTGTCATGTTGAATGGTTTGCCTTGGATTTGAACACATATCACTGTCATTTTGGAGATTATGCTCCAGTATTGCTTTTCTCGCCTTTTTATGTTTTTCTAAGATTCATTAATTTACTTATTTTTAGTTTTCAACATTCACATCCATAGGATTTTGAACTCCAAATTTTCTCCCCATTTTGTCCCTCCCCCAACCCCAAGACAGTGTGCATTCTGAATACCCTTTCTCCTAATCTGCTCTCCCTTCTATCTCCCCCACTTCTCTTATCTCCTTCCTCTTCTATTTTTCCTGTAGGGCAGGATAGATTTCTATACCCCATTGCCTTCATATCTTATTTCCCAACTGTATGTGAAAATAATTTTTTAACATTTGTTTTTAAAACTTTGGGTTCCAAATTTTCTCCCTTCCTCCCTTCCCACCCACCCTCATTGAGAAGGCAAGTAACTCGCTATAGGTTATAGTTGTGTAGTCATGCAAAACACTTCCATAGTAGTCATGCTGTGGAAAACCAACTATATTTTCCTTCATCCTATCCCGCCTCTTGTTTATTCTGTTCTCTTTTTTGACCTTGTCCTTCCTCAGAAGTGTTTGCTTCTGATTACTCCCTTCCCCAATCTGCCCTCCCCTCTATCATCCCCCACACCCCCACTCTTTTATCCCGTTCCCTCCTATTTTTCTGTAGGGTAAGATAGCTTTCCATACCCAACTGAGTGTTGACTACTAGGGCTACCCCATTACTTCTAAGGGATTCTTGCCCACAGTAACTTATGTAATGATCACTTGGATCAAATTTACCCACTAAAGTCCATTTAAGTTCACTGATACCTAAGATGTCAATATACAATCTTTCTCTCTTCAGGTTGCCCACATCCGGTTTACCTTGTTTCATAGATCTTATATTCCAGGTTCCTATGCAATCTTGATCTTTACAGCATCAGACTTTTTTTTTTCATCACCAGACACATTCACAGCTGAATTTCCTTTTGGCTTTGGCCCATTTGCTTCATTAGTACTGGAGCTACTTGTAGTTTCCCACTGCTCTTTCCCCTTAATGTGTTGGATATCTTCTGACCTTAGGGGCTTATCTTCTGGTGTCATATATTTTATCATTTTAATACTGATCATGAGGTTTTCTTGGCAAAGATACTGAAATGGTTTGCCATTTCCCTCCCCAGTGGATCACCTTTTTTTCAGAACTCTCCACTATGACTTGTCCACCTTGGTTAATCCTACATGGAATAACTCAGAGTTTCAATGAGTTACACAAGCCCTTCTGCCGCAACAAGGCAATGATTTAGGATCTAATAAATAATGAACTTCATAAATACTCACCTTGAAAAATCAGAAGTATAAAATCATGGTAAATTTGTAATAACCAGAAGTACAAAATACAGAAGGAAAAAATCTGAAAGTGTTTCAACCTGAATGATTACCAGTGGCCACATTGCCCCCATTAACTTATCTAGATATTTTGAGTTGCAGCCCTTTGTACATGCTATGTTATATTTACACAGGCTTACTAGCTGTCCTTGAAATTCAGAATTCCATCTCTTACCTCTGAATCTTTTCAAAGGATCCATATACTTTCAACATGCTCCATGCTCACCTCTGCTTCTGAGAATCTCTGGTGTCCTTCAAGGCTCAGCTCAGGTAGCACCTCCTATGGGAAGACTGTCCTAGACCTCCCAGTTTTTAGTATTCTCTTCTTCAAACTATAATGCATGTATTTTGTTGTTGTTGTTGTTTGTGTACTGTTCATAGAGGTTCTTAACTGTTCTCCCTGTGTTCAGCCTCTGTCTTCTCTAATTCACCTCTCATACAGCTACCAACCTGTTATTACTAAAGCATACATCTGACCGTGTCACTCATTTGCTCAAGAAACTTCAGTGGCTCCCTATTACCTCTAGGATAGACTATAAAAACATCTGTTTGGCATTTTAATGAGCCTGAAAAGGCATATGGGTCATCAGGTTAATAGAAACTGATTCACTTACCTAACCCAACGTCTCATTCTCCTGGATTGTTTCTCATGGCCATTTTAGATTTTTCTGTGTCAGGGGACATGGATGATTCCAGCCCTTTGCATGGAGTGCTCCAGTCTGAGAAAATACTTCTCTCTCCTAATGACTTGAAGCACAGCCATTTCTGCAGCTTCAATAACCCAAGCCCTCCTCCACCCCACCAAATTGTATGTTACTAATTCATTCCCAATTCAAGCAATTAAAATTTACTTTCACTTTCTTACAGTTGGGATCCTTTAAGTACTTTGACCCACATTGATTAAACATGAACAGTGTAATTCAGAGGTATTGGCTATGATTTTAGTATTGCCATAATTGCTACATTTATGATTGAGAGGGGTCTGTGTATTTGCCCTGACCTCTATGATTAGGGTCATTCCTTCTTCAAAAATATTGATGCACCAAGGTTGAGGCAGAATAGGGGATTTCAGGGAGGAGGAGGGAAGAAGGTAATTTGTCTACATAGGGTTCATAAAGATATCAGACTCACCTATATACACTTGTGTAGTTCATGGTCATCCCTCAGTACTAAGCCAAAGAAAGTGGAGCCAGTTTTCACTTTCTCTCATATCTTTCAGCCCACATGGTTCTTTTTATCAAATTGAAATTAAAACTAAATTCACATGGGTACCCATTCAGAGCCATAACTGGGTATTTTTATGCCTGGAACAAGAGATGACAGGTTTAGGGAATGGTGGAGTGCTCACCTGTATTGTGGCTATTGAGAAAAGGCACACCTTAGTACACCTCAAATATTCTATGCTGTTGAAGAATTGGCTATTTCTATAAAAGTGTGGAGTGGGTTTGCGGATGTAGTCACTACAGCAGGAAAATGTGCCCCAGATAGTATTATTGATATCCTGTAAATTTTGGTAACCATTGGTAAAACACCAGATTCCCTGTCTTAGTATCTACACTGTATACATATTAGGGAAAGGGATAAGGTATCTATACAGTGTAATTTATCCCCAAAATTCCCTCTCCTAGATACAGCTCTACTGAGAAAGGCATGAATTCTGGGGAAGGACAAATTGGTAAAGGTCAGGAGAGATTCTTTTAGGTGAAGCATGCCTTTGACTATATCCTACTATTCTTTATGTATCTTTTACCCAAGGTCTTCAATTTAAGTACTGGCTGTCCAGAGTATTCCAGATGAATTTTTCTGCCCACCTGCCAAGGTCTGCCTTCCTTGAAAGTGCCCTATACTCAGAATTACTTTTCTCCCTTCTACCCACTCTCTCTCTCTCTCTCTCTCTCTTCTCTCTCTCTCTCTCTCTCTCTCTCCTCTCTTCCCGTCCTCCCATCATAATTACATTTCTCTTAGTATATCTGGTCTCATCCTGGTATAAGTAGGAAAACAATCTGACAGAACTATTTCACCTTAAGGTGTGTATGTTACTATGATGACTGGCCCTTCCATGATTATTATTTGAATTTTAGAAGAGGATGCTTATTAATTCTAATCTTGTACTGATGGAACTTCAGGTAGTGTAGCTAAGAGAAAGATGTCAGGCAGTTTAGTAGAGTTATTTTTAAGAGGCAAAGTTCCCCTAAAATCATAGTACCTGAATGACTTAACACCCTCTATATTGGAAAAGACCAACCATGCCATCTCTTCTAGTCCACAACATGCACTAAGCCAACAATGTCTCAAAAGTGGCAAAGAAAGCAAGTCTATGGAAAGGGAGGAGAATCAGTAAAATCTTGACTCTACTTGTCTTGATCAGCTAGTCTTTGAAATATTTGCTTGCTGATTAGTGTTGAAGTAAAAACATTATTTCTTTGCAATGTTTTCAGCACAATCTCCAGAAACAACTTTATTTAATTTAGTATATTCTAAATATGAAAGCATCTCAAGTTTAGAGAGAGATGTGTACAAACCGACATAGACCTCCCATGTTCTCAGATATGGCTGTGTCCATAAGCCAATTTGAAGTAGCATTTATAGGAATCTGGAACAAAACATCTATCTGCATATATATGTATCTATGTTATACACACATAGATATATAGATATTTTTCTGCAATGTTTTGAAGTTATAAGGTTTTGCAAATTATGGATTCATATAGTCTGTAAGTCAATCTTGGTAAACGTACTCTGAATTATTTTATATCTTCTGTAGAATTTCTCTTTTTAGCTATTTTTGCTGTTTTGTTGGTTAAATATAGGATTTGCCTTTTATCCTGGAACTTTGCTATAGTGACTAATTATTTCAATTAATTTTAGAGTTTAAAGGTTCCCTAAATTTACAATCATATTATCTACACAAAGTGATCATTTTTCCCTCTTTGCCTTGGTTATTTACTCAATTTTTTTTGCTTATCTTATTGATAAAGCTAGTATTTTTGGCACTATGATAAAAGCAGCAATAAGGGGCATCCTTGCTTTATCCCTGCTCTTATTGAAAAAAAAAATCTCTATTTTCCTCTGTTACATATATAGCCTGTTTAAAAATATACAATCAAACATCCATTTTATGTTGTTATCTATTTTGTTAGTTTTTAAAAATATTTATTTTTAACATTTAAAAAATTTAAGTTTCAAAATCTCTCCTTCCTCTAACCTCTCAAACACTCATTGAGAAGGAAAGTAATCAATTATACATGTGAAATCATGCAAAACATATTTCCATATTGGCCATGTCACAAAAAGCAAGAAAAATAAAGTGAACACATTATACTTCAATGTATACTCAGAGTCCATCAGATCTCTCTCTGGTGGTGGATAGAATTTTTTTTTTTTTTATCGTGAGACTTTTGGAATTGTCATGGATCATTGTATTGATAAGAATAGCTAAGTCTTTCAACAGTTGATCAGTGTTACAATATTTGTGTTATTGTGTATATTGATCTCTTGGTTCTCCTCACTTCACTCTGCATTAATTCATATAGGTCTTCTCAGGTTTTTCTGAAACCATTCTACTTTTCATTTCTTATAGCACAATAGTGTCCCATCACAATAATTCACCATGACTTGTTCAGCCATTCTCCAATTGATGGGCATCCCCTCAATTTCCCCATGGTTTTCTACCACAAAAATATCCACTATAAATATTTTGTACATATAGGTCCTTTTCCTCTTCTTTGATCTCTTTGTGATCCAGACCTCATAGTAGTATTGCTAAGTCACAGGATATCCACAGTTTTATAGTTCTTTGGACATAGTTCAAAGTGCTTCTTTAGAATGATTGGAACAGTTCACTTCAACAATAGTTCAGTAGTGTCCCTGTTTTTCCAGATCTCCTCAAGCATTTGTCATTTTCCTTTCTGTCATATTAACCAATCTGATAGGTGTGAGGTAGTTTCTCACAATTTTCCTAATTTGCATTTCTCTAATCAATAGTGATTTAGAGCATTTTTTCATGACTATCGATAGCTTCAATTTCTTCTGAGAACTGCCTGTTCATATCCTTTGACCATTTATCAGTTAGAGAATGGATCTTATTTTTATAAATTTGACTATTTTCTATACATTTGAGAAATAAGGTCTTTATCAGAGAAGAAATTCTTGTAACTTTTCTTAACATTACTTCATTGTTTATGGTACCTTTTAATAAAATGTAGTTTCTCTGATTATCTCTTTTAGTTAGGTCCATTTTTGTTTTTGCTTTGTCTGAGACTGTACTGCTACTCTGAAGCATAATAGATACTGCTATAGTTCCTTATTTTAGGTATGTGTCTTATATTTCAGTATGTTCTTATAAACAATATATTGTTCAATTCTGGTTTTTAATCCATTCTTCTATCTACTTCCATTTCATAGATGAATTTATCTCATTTACATTTATGGTTAAAATTACTTTGTATTTCTTTCCGTACTATTTTCTTCTGTTTATTCTTCTCTCTCTCTCTCTCTCTCTCTCTCTCTCTCTCTCTCTCTCTCTCTCTCTCTCTCTCTCTTTCTCTCCCTCTGTTACCACAACTCTCCTCAAAAGTTTGTTTTACTCCTATTGTCACCTGTGATCTGTCTTCCTTTTTGTCAGCCCTCCACTCCTTTCCCTTATCCCATTCCCTTTATAATTCTCTGTTGGGTTAGATTTCTATACCAAAATGAGTGTGTGTGTATGTGTATGTATGTATGTATGTATGTATGTATGTATGTGTGTATGTGTGTGTGTATATATGTATATATATATACACACACACACATACATATATACACACACACACACACACACACACACACACACACATATATATATCCCCTCTTTGAACCAATTCAAATAAGAGTAACGTTCAAGCGATGCCCCACACCCCTCCACTTTTCCTCCCTTGCAAAAGCTGTTCATTATGTGCCTCTTTTATGTGAGATATCATCCCTCCATTATTCCTCTCCCTTCCCCCTTCTACAAGTGTATCCCTCTTTCTCATACCTTGATTTTCTTTTTGAGATCATCCCAATATAATTTACTCACACCCATGCTCTCTGCCCATGTAGCTTTTAAATATCCTTTTTTATTGCTTTTAGATTTCATCATCAGTGTTGGCTCCTTATGCACTTATCTTTTTTTATACAATTATTACATGAGTATACCACTCTATTGTGCTTTTTTTCACTAGGTTCCCTTGATTCCATCCTCTGCACATATATGTATATATGTACACACACACACAAATATAAATTTGGATATGTCAGTGAGGACCTTGTATTTTGAGTCTTTAGCCAAAAAACACATTCTTAAAATGTCCCTAAGCCTTTTATTCCATATAGGAATATTTTTTTTTGTTTGTGGTTGGATGCTTTATTATGTAATTATTGAAATCTTTTACTTTCTCTTGGACTCACTTCTCCTTTATAATTTTAGGTTATGGTATTCTACCCACCAATTCTCTTAATCTTTAAAACCTGCTCTCTAGAAATTTAAAAAGCTTGTAAGATTATATCAGATCCTTTCCCTTATTTCATTATTATTCTGAGGTGGAATGGTTGCTATCTCTCAAGGTTAATGAAAAAGAAATTGTGTGTGGAATTGAAAACAACACTATAGGGATTATAATATACCTCATTCTGAACGCTATGCTTCTTATAAGATTGTATTGAGTTTGTTGGCTGTCCAGTCATGAAGCTGATTATGTTTTTAGTTTTTTAAAAATTAATTAATTTATTTTGATTTATCAACAATCACTTCCATATGCTTTTGAGTTTAAATTTTTTCTCCCCCTTCCTCCCCACCGTCCTCCCCAAGATGGTGCACAATCTGATATAGGCTATACATATACATTCCTATTAAACATAATTTCACATTAGTGATGTCGTAAGTAAGAATTAGAACCAATAGGAGGAACCATCAGAAAGAGGAAACAAAACACAGCAGAAGAAAAAAATAGCAAATAGTATGTTTCAATCTGCTTTCACACTCCATAGTTCTTTCTTTGGATGTGGATAGCATTTTCCATCATGAGGCCTTTGGAGATATCTTAGATCCCTGTATTGCTGAGAAGTGTTAAGATTTTCAATAATTAGTCATCGTACAACTTGACTGTTATTGTGTACAATGTTATCTTGATTCTGCTCACTTCACTCAGCATCAGATCATACAAGTCTTTCCAGGTTTTTCTTAAGTTGGCCTGTTCATCATTTCTTATAGCACAACAGTATTCCATTACATTCATATACCACAACTTGTTCAGCCATTCCCCAATTGATGGGCATCCTCTCAATTTCCAATTCTTTTCCACCACAAAAAGAGCTGCTATGAATATTTTTGTACATGTTGGTCCTTTTCCTATTTGTGTGATCTCTTTGGGATATAGCCCTAGAAGTGCTATTGCTGGATTAAATGGTATGCATATTTTTATAGCCCTTTGGGCATAGTTCCAAATTGCTCTCCAAAATGGTTGGATCATTTCACAACTCCACCAACAATGCATTAGTGTTCTAATTTTCCCACATCTTCTCCAACATTTATCATTTTCTTGTTTTGCCATCCTGGCCAATCTGATAGGTGTGATATGGTACCTCAGAGTTGTTTTGATTTGCATTTCTCTAATCAATAGTGATTTAGAGCATTTTTTCATATGACTATAGATGGCTTTAATTTCTTCATCTGGGAACTTACTGTTCATATCCTTTGACCATTTATCAATTGGGGAAAGACTTCTATTCTTATAAATTTGACTTAATTCTGTACATATTTTAGAAATGAGGCCCTTATAAGAGAGACTGGTCGTAAAAATTCTTTCCCAATTTTTTACTTTCCTTCTAATCTTGGTTGCATTGGCTTTGTTTGTTGAAAAACTTTTCAATTCAATGTAATCAAAGTTATCCATTCTGCTTTTTGTAATGTTCTCTATCTGATGTTTGGTCGTGAATTCTTCTGTTCTCCATAAATCAGTTGATTATGTTTTTGCTTTCAGTTTTTAAAAAAATGTACAGATCTTTTTCATGTAAATTTTTTCATTTCTACTATTATAGAATCAGAGAATAATATTGTTGGAAAGAATCTCAAACATAATCTAATTTAACCCATAACTTATCAAGAATCTCCTCTATATCATATCTAACAAGTGGCCATCCATTCTTTGCTTGAAGACTTGCTTTGAAAGGAAACTATTTCGTCCAGAGGAATCTCATTGCATTTTTTGATAATGCTAAGTGCTAGAAATCATATCAAGCCTACCTTTCCCTCTTTTCTACTTCTAACTCTTGTTCTTAGTTCTGCCCACTAGAGCCAACTAGATCAAGTATAATCCCTCTTCCAGGCATCAGAATTTCAAATATTTGAAGACCAGTTATTTTATTCACATGAAATTCTCTATTCTTCAGGCTCAACACACCTAGTTCCTTCAATAAATTATAATATAGCATAGACTTAAGGTCCTTTGATATTCTGGTTGCCCTTCTTAGGGTATACTTCAAGTTTTCAATATCCTTTCTAAAATGTAGTGCCCAGATCTGAACATGGTACTCCAGATGGAGTCTAACCAGGAAAGGTTGTTGTTGCAGATACTGTCACTTCCCTAGACTTGGGCATTATACTTCTATACATGGTATATAGAATATGCTTAGATTCTGTTTCTTGGCTTCCATATTCCATTATTGACTCAAATAGGGCATTTAGCCCTCCATAACCATCAGATCAATTCCAGACAAACTGTTGTCTTGCCATTCCTCCCTCTTCTTCTACTTGTGAATTTAAGTTTTTGAACCTGAGTTTAAGAATTTGCATTTATATATATTAACTTTATTTATGAGATTCACCCCATTTTATCTGTTAGAAAAATTTTGGATATTGATCTGATCTTGTAAATTATTTACTACCCTCTCTAGCTTTGTATCATCTGAAAATGTGATAAGCATGCCATATACACTTTCTTTCTTTCTTTTTTTTAGGCAGTTGGGGTTAAGTGACTTGCCCAGGGTGTCAAGTGTTTGGTCTGAAGCCAGATTTGAACTCAGGTCCTCCTGAATTCAAGGCCAGTACTCTATCCACTGTGCCACCTAGCTGCCCCATCTACACTTTCTTACAAGTCATTAATTAAAATGTAGAAAAAGGAAAGATTTTGGGACATGTTAACAACTTTCCTCCAAGTTCATATGAACTCACTGTTTCCCCTAAAAGTTTACAAATGTTATCCTCCTTAAGATTTTCATTTTCTTAATATGAGTATATCTTCTTAGTCTCACTATCCCTTTTATCTTATATATTTATTTTAAATGAGTTAAATAAATCATTCATAGCCAAATTCTTGTTAGGATTCCAATACCACCAAACGTTAGTGATGACACCTTTGACGTAAAATTAATCTACATTTGGTAGGAGTTCTAGTATATGCTGCTTTTATTCATACTTTGTGAGTTCATGAGTTTTTCATGTCTCGCTTTTTAGATTTTGTCTCCTCTGAATTACTGCTTCTCTCTACTATTTTTCTTCTTATGCATTATTTTCTACTGCATATAGATTAACAGAGATAGGGCATTTTCTCTCTTTCTCCATGTTCATTTTTTAAAAACTAGCTTGTAGTTGACTTACTCCCTAGCTTTATTCCTCTACCCTCTGACTTCCTTTGATCCTCTTTACGTTTCAGAAGGGGTTGAGAATTCCTGGGGAGCAAGAGTCAAGCTTCAAGTTCTGATGTAAATTAGGCATTCTATGATTGTCATTCATCTGTTCATCATTTTAGAAATATTCGCTTAATGACTGTTAAGTGCAAACCATTGTGCTCAATACTGAGGGGGATAAAAAAGAAAACAAAAGGCATCTTCCTCATCTTCAAGAATCAATAATTCAGAAATGGAAAAAATACAGCTCTCATGAAAAGAGCATAATTAATTCACAAGACCAATGTAAAGTGCCAGATGAAGTCTGACAAGCTAAACATAATTAAAAATCAGAGGAATCAAGGACAGCTTCATGAAGGAAAGGCCTTTTGGGTTGGATATTGAAAGAAGGATAATGTTTTAATAGGTAGAGGGCATTCTGGGCATCAAGAACCACATGAGCAAAAGCACAAAGTAAATCTTGGGAAATTTGGGTTTTCTGGTCATCTTGTACTTTCTATGATGATGTTAGTATCTATTTGTAAGACCTTCTGATAATCAGTACCCCAGAAGCTTGTTTATTAAACTAATATCTTCCCTTAGAAATAGAATGCTGCATTATTCAAAGAATATGAGACTTTGTATAAGAATATGTGGAAGCACAAACAAGCACTGATTATGTGCCTATATTCTTTTCCTTTCATTCAGGTAACATATTCACTGAGTGTCTATCAAGTGCAAAACATGGTGCCAGAAATTGAGGGCGATACAAACCTCATGAATAATATAGTCTCTTAGGGCAGTTGAAACATGTACAGAAATAACCCTATAAAACAAAGTAGTTTGTGACAAAGGACATAAAAGAGTTATGAACAGAATGCTATTAACAGTTCTTGGCAATGGGTTCCTAATTTTAATATGCAGAGATAAGGTGGAACTTCTGGGTGGAAGGAATGGCATGAGGAAAAAAAGCACAATGGTAGCTTTGCATATAGGCAGTTTGGGGTAATGGTAGATAGTTCATATGGATTTAAAGGTAGGTTGTATGTTTGGGAACAGTGGCAAAAATGGTGGAAATATCATTTAGGGCCAGAGCACAGACGGTCTTGAAAGCAAGACTGGCTTAAATATTAGAATCAGGAGCTCATATTCTATTGGATAGACAATGAAAAACTACTTAAGATTTTAAAGCAGAGAACTGGAAAAATAAAAACAGTGTTACAAGAAGGGTATTATGTTTATAGTGTGCAGTGCAGATTGAAAGAAGAAAATAGTAGGCTTTTAGAAGGTTATTCCAAAAGATCAGGTTCAAGGTAGTCTAGACCACAACTGGAATAGTGACAGTGGAAATTGTAAAGATGAGACAAAGAGGAGAAATATTACAAAAGAAGAATACAGAATTTGGTGACTGATTGGATATTTGATGAGGTTTGTGATGGCAGCAGCAAAGAAAGATATCTCAAAAATAGCTGTGCATATTTGAGCATGGTTTCCAAGGGCAGACCCAAGAAGAAGAGGAGGTAAATTGTTATACATAAATTTGATAGCTATCATTTGTTTTTACATTGCTTAATTTTCTTCTTGTATTCCTTTCCTCACCCTCCTAGAGTACCACCCATTGTAACAAAGACTTTTTTAAAAGAAAGAAAAAAAATTCAGAAATAATTATTAACACACACATATATTACAATGTGTACATTATTAAATACTCATGACTCTCTGACCTCTACAAAAGAATGGATAAGATTTTCTTCTTACAACACTTTTTTGGGGATAATCTTGTTCTTTGTAATTTTGCAACATTTATTTTGGATTGGTTTGTGGTTGTTGTGTTTTCCATTTAACCGTTGTAATAATGTATTTTTGCTCTGTTTCACTTTGAACCAGTTCATTTTGCATATAACTTCTCTTTATTCATCATATTTATTATTTCTTATAGCACAGTCATATTCCATCATAGTCATGTAGTATAATTTCTTCATCCATTTCCAAACCCAGGGGCATTTACTGTATTTCTAGTTCTTTGCTATTATTAATACCTTTGCTATAAATATTTTATTGCCTATGGAGCCTTTCTATTTTTCAGTGACTGGCATCAGGTTATGTTTAGACTTAACGTCAAGAAAAGCTTTCTAAGAATTATAACTATCCATAAGTGGAATAGGTTGCTTCAGGAGGTATTTTCCCTCCACCTGAAATCCCAACGAGGTCTTTAAGCAGAGGTGAGAAGAACATTTTCAGATAAATCATTAGAATTTTTTTTAAGGTATATGCTTGACTAGTAACATCTAAGGTCCCTTCCAGCTTTATAATTCTGCCATTTTAGTTGAAATGCTAGTGTAATTACCAGACATAAGTGAGCAATAAGAAGGACATGGCTTGAGTCCAGGTAGTAAGAATATAGTTAAAAATAAGTTTTCTGAAATAGAAGAGAAATTTAGTATAAGGAGTAAATGTGTATCTTCACCATTTATGTGGTGTCTAATTTGAATGAAATGTTGGTGTCATCCTCATGTTTATTTTACTTTTAGCTGTCTCTCAAATCTATGGAGCTTAGATCAACAAGGAGCACAAATTGGAGATTATTTACTCACCAAATTATTTTTTTTAGGGGACCTTATGGTTAATCCTTTGTTTAATGCTGGGAGTAATTGTTTTATTTTTTTTTTTTTTTAATATTTCACAGGCCTACAACAAAACAATTTAAAAAGGAGATACTCTTCATTGCTTCAGATCATTAGATATCATCTGGCATTTTATCCTTTTAATTCTATGTATTTCACTACTGCTTTAGTGAGTTTGTAGGAAATGACTGAATGTTTAAATACTTAGCATTTTGTCACCATGTTCTACATCAAGGCTTTATTTAATTAGTTCAGAGGTCTCTGTACCTCAGTGTATGTGTATATATACACACATCAGTTAAATGGGGAAAAAATCTTTATCATACTTCAGTGATAGGAGTCCTTGAGAGGTTAAGGTAAAGAGTTGAATGGAAAATTGAATTCTAAATTGGGATAAGAGTTATACCTTTGATACAGAATGTTTAAGAGGTTCTGTTTTCTTCAACAGTCTCTTCCTTGTACAGGTAGGTACTGATAGGACCTTTGGACTTTGAAATTCAGGCACAAACCTAGAAGAACATCTGGTGGACTATTCTCACTAGGGATAGTACTCTTGGCCCTTTAATTAACTTAGTGTGATGCTCCACATTTCTTTAGCTTTAAATAGATACATATGGACCATTGTTCTCCAACCTCTGCAAGGAATCCTGTTCTAGTAGTACAATGCACAAAGATCGCCTCCTCTGAACCCAAACCTTGTAACCTGATCAGAAGTAGTTATGTGTATATTTATCCATGACAATGTGTAGTAAAGGAAATGTTTTAGGAAGGTGAAGACAATAGCTTACTCCTATTGTACAGAATAGATTTCTGTAAGGTCAGGTAGAGAATCAGAAATATTTTCATGAAATTTTTCAGTAAAGTTTCATGGTATTGCTTCCAGGTTAGTAGGACACTGACGCCATTTAAATGAATACAAACCCAGCAGCATATGTGCTTTGCTTATTGGTTCTAAATCTGTAGTACAGAACACAAAGAACTAACTCCACTTTTAGCAGTTTTATATTCAGTACCATGGACAGCGCAACACAACCAACAAAATCAGCATGTGGCAAATTCACCTAGCTGAGCTCCATGAATTCAAACTGGCTTTAGGTAAATGTATTGAATATTTGAAAAATGTTTTTGAAAAATCCCCCGTGTCTTTCTGTTCCTCTATTTCCCATATAGTAGGAATATGTGGGACATGGGAGTATTTAGGGAGGATTGTTAACTTCTGAGATGAGCACTTGCCAATCCCTTTTCCAGGCTGCTCATCCACATTTGGGGTCCACCTACCATCCAACTTTCACATGTGACTGCAAGAAGTGGCAGCATGTGCAGTGGCCACATCCCTCTTGGCAGATGGGCTAAACCAGACTGAGGATGATCTATAGGTCTCAAACCCATCAACAAGTGTGGGGCATGTCTATTTTAAGCATGTGAAGTTTTCCCTTGGCAGAATAGGCAGATGAAAGCAATTTGTTCCAATAGAAATGAAGATGGCTAAAGCAGTCACTGTGTAGTGCATAGAGCTTGGTCAGACATGGAAGGCATCGAAGTCATTCACCGTATCCTGGACCACGGCCAGTGGTTTTTTATTTTTGTCTTGCCAGTGGACTTTGATGGCTGTGGAAGAGAGTAAGACTGATGACTTTGTGCAACTCTACCTCACTTAAATCTAATTCACAAGCGAGTCAAGACAACACCCTTCTGATAGCTTTGGTTTTCTTTGAAAATGAAGAATGAACAACAACAGCCCTTTTTTATACTGACTTTCAATCACAATAGAAAATGAACTGATAAATCATTTACACTGTTACAATAAAATAATGTGTTTCTCTGTCCATAAGTAATTTCTTTTACTAGCCTCTCTCAAAGCACATTATGTAGACCTGCTCTGCATACTGTTCATCAATAAAAGGTTAGTGTAATTCCCCAGGCATTGTTGTATAGGTATAGAAATGATCTGAGGCCCATAGATATCAAAGAATCAATATATTAATTTCATCATGTAGTGAATGGGGTGGACCTGTGCAAAACATGACAGACAGGGGGTAGGTATTTTGAAATGAAGAATTTCTAGAAAGAAGTAGGATAAATTGTAATTGAAGATGTGGAAGCTTTATAGCCTCTCTTATGCTATGTTCTTTGAACAAACTTGCATAACATACAATACTATATTCTTGTTGAGAAATACAACCAATTAAAAAAAAACAGATGGAGAGATATATAGATGGATGAACATATCCTACCTCCAGCAAAGGGAGAAGATTCAAAAAGAGCTAGTGAGGTAGGAAATCTCTGGATCTGGGTAAAGTAAAGCCAATCTCATTACTTAACTGCTTCCTCTTCATCATTTTCAATGAATAGGGTAAATTACTTAACCTCCTTATATCTTAATGTCTGAATGTGTAAGTGGGGAAACTATGTTTATACTATTTTTTCCCACATAATTATGTGTAAATTATCTCATAAACCATAAAGAACTGAATAAAGAGCATCATTATTGCTTTGTAGTGAGGCCCTGGACTTAGTCTCTCAACTCAAATATACACTTAGTGGGGCAGTTTCCCAGGATGTGACCAGCCATATCTCTCCTTCAGGGTCCTGGTGGAGGGGGGGTCCCCTAAAGGATTAAAAGTTTTTTTTTTTAATCCCAGTCTAAATTCTCTAAATCCCAATGGCTCAATCCTTCTCTCTGGTCTATCCCCACAAAAGTATTTATCATTGTTTATTCTTTCTGTATCATTTAACCAATTGAAGCTCATTGATATAATTTATAACCAATTAGCACTTAAAAGATATAGCTAGAAATAGAAGTAAAAACACATCCTTCTGAACTTGGGCATACCCTTCTCTGTACTGCCTCAGTCCCTACGAAAGAGCAGTCTCACATTTGAAGTGTCTGTCAGAAACATTTCCCAAATAAGTTAACTTCATTACTCACTGGACCTGAAGTCTGAGGATGAAATGATTCATTGTTGGGCTGAGTAAAGTAACATCTTAGAGATGTCCTGGATCACTGAGCTCAGCTTCTAGCAAATTCTGAATGAACTCCAGTCCCTTGGACCACTGATAACTCTCAACCTTTTAAAGCTGATAAAGTCATAACTTAGTTCATTCTGTATCCAACTCTTATTCACTTAAGAGTAGAAAGGACACATAAAGAAGGAAAAACATATGTATGATGGTCGCATATCATTTTGAGTGAGGAGAGCAGGTAGCTGGTGATACCTTTCTTCCTGCTTTTAGGCTTCCAGTTCTTGCTCACTCAAGTGCAATGAGGATTTTTTTTCACTGTTAACTGACATAAACATATATACATACACTCAAACACACAGACAACTATACACACAGACCACTGAATAATTAATAAAAGTTTTGGCATAGAGTACAGTGATGAAATACTAGCACTTTAAACATTTCCTTCACTTTCTTCACTTGAAACAGGATCACTGAAGCATGGTTATAAATAGAAGTAGGATAAAATTTTAATGATATCTGTAATTTGCCTAGTTATTTCCTTTTATATCCATACTCATTTCCAGTTGAGTAGCTAATTACAAGACATTTCTTCACCATACAGCAAGCAGCTAAGAAACAGTCACAGAATATCTCTCCTCTGAATCAAGGGCAGGAGCACTTTGTTATATATCATTATAAACTTAAAGCAGGCTCACCAAATCTCTCATGTGGATGTGTAGCAGCAGGCAGATTCAGCCTTCATTGTTAAATCTTCTCTATTACAATTGTATTTATTTCCTAAAAATTCAGTTCAATTCAATTCATTCTGATCCAGAAAGATTTGCTAAATAAAGTCATGTATATAGAATACTATGTTGGGTACATGAGGTACAAAGAAAAATGAAAAATGGCCTCTGTTACAAAGAACCTTACATTGTTCTGGGAAGGAGTGGTGTCTAATAGGCAAATATTATTGAACTCTGAAAATAAATGACCAAAAAGCCACAGAGGTTATGAACTAACTGTCAAACTCTGAAAATACAAAGAGCTCATAGATGTTGTATGCCAACTGTTAACTCTGAAAAATAAAATAAAATAAAACCAAAGAGTTCATAGAGGTTATAGGCAAAAAGCCTTCTTTATTCCATTGGAGGAGGGAAGCTAGACATGTGTGCCAGGGTCACCTCTAGTAGGAGACCCAACTCAGTGAGGCTAAGCCTTTACACACATACAGTTGTGTATAGAACCAAGCAGGGAAGTGTAGCCATAGCAGTGGGAATAACAGCAACAATGAAGCAAGTTTGCCTTGTAAAAAAATGTCTACTCACAATGGGACTTCATGACTTCAAGCACTGCAGTACTTGTCCAAGCTCAGGGACCAACTGGGGCTGGCTTGAGCCAATTCTGTGATTTAGCTGTAGCACAGTTTATCCAGAGGGTGAGCACAAAGGATTGTTGTTATGCCAAGCTCAGGATATAGCTTGCTTGCTGGCTTAGCTCTAGGAAAACAGGATCTCCTAATAGTAAAAAGAGAGGAGTGAAAAGAGAGAGGTGGTCTTGGCATGGGGAGCCTGACAATATATTATCTCCTCTCTATCTCTCTCTGTCTCTCCCTCTCTGTCTCTTCCTCCCTCTCTCCCTTTCTCTATATATACATGTGTATATATGTATATAAATGCGTGTGTATGTGTGTGCATGCAGAGTGAGAAACAACCTTGAGGCTCAGAAAGGCTTTTCAGAGGAGATGTCATTAAATATGCATCTTGAAAAAACCTAAAGATTCTCTGAGACTTAGAGAAGGAAGAAAAGCATTATGTACATGGAAGAGGGGCTGTGTAAAGACAGAAGCAGAGGATGTAATGTCAATTTAGGCGAATACAAATTGTAATATGGAACACCAGGGAATTAATTAAATAAAGAAAGGTGAGCTGGAACCAGTTTGTGAAGGATTTCAAATGCAAAGTTGGAAAGGTTGCATTTTATCCCCTGTAGCAGTTATTCACCAGCGATAGAGAACCACCTAAGGTTCTTGAAAAGGAGAGTAATGTAGACAGACACGTTTTAATAATCAATCACTCATTACTCAACAAATATTTAATGCCAATTATATAGAGGTATTAGGGATAGAAGTACAAAGAATGGAATAATCCCATTGGCAATGAGCTTGTATTGTATTGAGGGAGAAAACATGTACATATAAACGATATATGTTATATACATATATAGATAGTTAATAGATACATAAATATTTTAGTATAATGTAATATAATATAACATGATATGATATGTATATAATACATATACATATGGAGGAAAGTCTGCCATTCCCTAAACTCCTGTGGTTATCTGCCTCTTGCTGATAGTTATTTTTCAATTCCATTTTCAATGGAGGGAGGACATTAGCAGTTGGAAAAAACAGGAAAGGAATCATGTAGAAGATGTCCTGAAGACCCTAATCTTCAGTACCCTAAGCTACATCTTAAGGAAAGAGAGGAACTATATGACATGGAGGCAAAGAGGCAGTGAACTCCTCGTTTGAATGGTGGCCAGCGAAAAAGGTAAGAGGTGGAGTGCTGTGTATGTGAAACAGAGAGAAGACCAGAATTTGACTTGATCAGAAAGTGTGAGAAGGAGAGTAATGTACAATAAGGCTGAAAAGGACGGTTGGGCTAAGGTTGTATAGGGCCCTGAAAGCTAAAAACAGGAGTTTATATTTTATCCTAGAAACAGTAGGAAGTCACTGGACTTGGTTGAGTCAGATCTGCACTTAAGTAAAATATGTTGCAAGTAATGTTTAAAATAATTGAATGAAGGAGTAAAGCATTTATTAAGTGCTTACTAGGTGCAAAACACTGTGCTGAGCAATTGGAATACAAATGGGAACATAAGACAGACCCTGATCTTCAGGAGCTCATAGTCTAAAGCAGAGACAACATATATGGAAGGTTTCAGCTACAAGTTAGATGTAAAGGTTCTGTGGTCCTCAGGTTGAAGTAGCAAAGCAGATGGTAATGTCTCTTCTTTAAAATCATTTTCACTGATAAATTTCTATCAGTTTCTGATGTTGAACCATTTGACTAAGTATTAAGGACTTGGTGGCAAGAATGTTTTTTTCAGTATCTGAGGTTGTAGCACATGTAGGAAGAGTGGCTAGGCTGCACCTTTGATAGGGTTGCTGCCCAAAATGATGGCTGAGGGCACTGGGCTGAAAGCATTGCTATTCCCAACCCTGTTAGGCTCAGAGTCTAGAGTTATCTTAATGATGATCTGAGGGGAGGTGGTAGTCAAAGTGGCAGAGTTGATTTCACTCGCCTGGCACATGTTTCCTCCTCTTTCTCCCACAGGTTGCCTGTTGCTTCAGCTAGGTGGGTTGCCTGCTTTGTGTGTCATAAATGTTTGGAAGTCTTGGGGATGGCTGGCACCTTTTCCATGTGAGTTGCTTTCCTGGATGATAGTTGTGGGAATTGGGCTGGAAGCAGGACTGATCTTCTGGGGATGGAGGAAAGTCTGTCATTCCCTAAACTCCTGTGGTTATCTGCCTGTTACTGATAGTTATTTTTCAATTCCATTTTCAATGCTGGAAGTGAAGAGGAAGAGGTGCCCCCTCCATACAATAATATCCTTTCTTAATGATTTCTGGTAGTTTGGGGGCATCCTGGGCTATCTCCAGTGTGAGGGACAATGATGGTCAAAGTGGTGGTGGTTTTGTTTTGAATTATCTGACATATGCCTTCTATTTCTTCCTCATGTTTCCCCATTGTTACAGCAAGGGCGACTTCCCTACTCTGAGTGTGTCAGTTGCTTGGCATTTGGTGAGGATGGCTAGTTCCTTCTCTACAGGAGTTGCTTCACTGGATATGAGGCCTAGGCTGAAAATACAACTTATGATCTTAGGGGTGGTGAAGTGCTGTCATTCCTCTTGTGATTATCTGCCTATTTGGTAGCAATTGAGTCCCAGAGGACTGAGGTTGGAAGATTCTTGAATAAAGAAGACTAAAGAAGATTATTGTTGCCATTATGTGAAGGGTAGATTAATTCCCCATTACAAGAAGCTCACTTTCTTCGTTACTTCATTTCTTAGAAGCTACTTTGTCAATTCATGTATCTTCTTCTCTTTTCTAGAAGCCCTTATGTTGCCTTTTATGGTAATACATCATTGGCACACAACATTAATGGAAACACAGATCTTTCATAAAGCAAATTTCCAGATAATAAAGCTGAGAAGGAAGAGGCCAACCCTAATTCCAATTACTACTAGTAGGGGCTATCTGTGTCTGTCCACTGCACAGAGACCATGACACTTTAATCTTGTCATAGAGAGACACCTTATTGCTAATACTGATATTTATTGTGATCCCTGAGGATTTTTCTGGCACAGCATATGGGAAGAGTCACTGTGGACTCAGCACATTTTCCATATCAGGTATATGTCTAGATCTGTGCTGAATAGTTGAATCCAGACAACCTTATACAGGTTGCAATGTATATTCTTTTTTTAATCCTCTCTTAAATGTGGGAACCCCTCTTTTTGGTGTTCCTCATTGTGTCTTTTATGACAGTTATGAGAAACGTAGTCAATATTACCCTTGTTATTCCAGATATCCACCTCACATGCACATTCCTTTCCTCTTTTTTCTTCTTGGGCTTCTGCTACTCCTCCATCAATGGCTCCAGGATAATGGCTAGTCCACTCACAAGCAACCCAACCCTGCTTTGGCGGTTTGTTTTGTGTAACTTTTTTGTTCTTTTCAATGGGCTTATCCTATTGCCAGCCATGTCATGTTGGGACCACTATGTTGCCACTCCCAACTATTGCACATCTACCCATTATGTGGGATACTAATGGCAGGCTCCTGGGTGAGTAGCTTGGCCTACTCCATCATTCAGGTTATACTGAGTGTATGACTGACATTCTGTGATTTCAGCAAACTGAACAAAAATATCACATGTTCCAATTTCTCATTCCTTGAAAAGGGTGTTTATCAGGGCTTTAAGTCACATCTCATGTATACATGAAAACAGTGAGAACTCAAAACTGCTGTCAGCTGAATAATATTGGTCTCTATACTCATCATCCTTATCATTGTAAAGAAAGCTACATGGAAATCTCATGCTCTTTCAGAACAATTTGGAGGAACTCTAAGCAGCAGCAGCAGCAGCAGTAGTAACAATGATCCATATAGCACATGGTACTGTTGAATACTGCAAAGGGCTGGAAAAGCTTCAGTAAGTAGGATGGGCAAATTTTAATATAATGAGTGATTTCCAAGGGAAATAGACCATCATTATTTTCTCCTATACCTCTTTTTCTACAAAATGTGCAAATTACTTTGAGGGAGGTGGAGGAGGTATTCTAGAATAAATATTGCGTCTTGTGGCAGTGTTTTGTCTGAACTCAGTACAAAAATCAGTCCAAAGTGACCTGTATTTGAACATAGCAGGCAGCAGATCATTTTCTGACAATTGGCTGTCATAGTAATTATTACTCATGTTTAGATAGCACTTCTAGTTGTCTCATTTGATACTTGCAACAAGTGAGGGAAGTAAACAATGTGATTATTATCCTTACTTCAGAGGTAAGGAGACAGTCTTAGATACTAAGTGACTTGTTCAAGATCACTTAGCTAGTAAGAAATAGGGGCAAGACTTGAACCCAGGCCTTCTGAATCCCTGACTAGTGCTATTTCACTATGTGAATATAAAAAAGTATCCTACCTCAATAATGGCAGAAGGAGGTCTGGGCAGTAATTGTGAGAATCCAAGAATTACAGTGATTTTGGTCAGGAGCAGGGTGTTTCAGGCTCAAGGCCATAAGTATCACCCTGATGTGCTTCAAGAATAGCATAAATCTAAAGAGAGGGTATAGAGGGAGGGCCAAGCACTCCAAAATTCACTAAGTCAATTTTGTTTCTGCATATTGCTTCTCCAAGAGAACATAATTTCAGAGAATTATTAAGAAGGATTGGTGAAATAGTAAACCTTTTTTTTCTCATTGTTCCTATCAAAATCATGAGATAATGGCTTGCATCCCTGATGTCTCACACAGCATGAGGCTGGTTGTCATGTAACAGCTATTGGTCCTGGAGGATACAATAATTCAGAAAGTTTACATGGAAATGGGTCAATTTTCTATGCTATTTGCAATGTAAAACCACTGCTTCTACTCTGTATTTGTGACACTTCAAATTACCATGAATCCCCAAATTATTTAAATTTAGTTCAATTATATATATATATATATTTATTAATGGTAATAATAAGAATGAGAAGCTATTAAATGTTCATTAAGTTCCTCTTTGCAGCTATTATACAAGGCACAGTGTTGGGCACTATGTGCATAAAGCCACGGCAATATGTGCATAAAGCCACAGCACTCCTTTCTTTTTGGAAGCTCATATGCCACCTTGGCAATAAAAAATAGCTAGTATTTATATGGGGCTTTAAGGTTTGCAATGCTCTTTATATACACTATTTCATTTCATTCACATAATAATCTTGGAAGTGGACAGTACAGGAAATATTCTCATTTGATAGATGAAGAAATGGAGGCTCAGAAAGATTAAGTGGCCATGGTCTCACAGGTCATAGTTGTCAAAGGTTATTCATTTCAAATCCAAATTCTTTCCAAATCCAAATTCATTCCAAATTCCAAAACCCCATGCTACCCGATTCCAATTTGAAAATGCCGTTGTTCACCAGCAAGCCACCCTTTTCATCTCATAGATATGATAGCTGAAGCACAAAGATTGCTAGGCATTCCCTGTAGCATACTTTAAAGACTGCCAACTCTATTCTAGATGTATGTCCATTAAAAATACTTTGCATGCACTTAGAATTACAATTACAATGGGGCAAATAGAGTTTTTGTCACAGCATGCCAATTTCCAGTGTGTACAATTTCTCTAACAAGAGAATGGTGATTTTTATCCTGGTCACTAAGAAAAATGTATCTGTATGCCATGTATGCCAAAATGGATCTAATTTTTAAGGTACTTCACTAGATTGTAACACTCAACATAGCTCTGACTTTTTTTTTCCTGACCCTTGTCACAGGTTCTCAGCAACTCAGCACCTTTCTATTAGCTTGGAGGATCCCACTCTAAGGGTCCCATAAGTGTAACACTATTTTTCTGGATAATGTTTTAACTGCCATGGATTTTGTAGGGGCATGAAGGGTCTCTCTAGAGAAGAGGTTGCCCCTTTTCTAAGTGTAATGCCATTTTGACTACACTCTACTCCATTACTGACAGCAGCCTCCAACCTAAATGTTATCTGCGTGGCATCCACTTTCTCTACCCCAATTTCTAGTTATGGCTCTACATGTAATTTTTATATCAGAATTACAGGGTAACAAAATACTAGCTCAGAAAGGCATAAATGTTCTTACTCCTTGTCCCAGCTCATTTCACAAATGAAGAAACAAGCTCACAGATAGAAGCTCATGACCTTATGCTACATAGGTAGTAGTTGACAAACTTGGATTCTAAGTTTATTTGACCCCAGTGTTCTTTGTGCTAGACCACAATGCCTTGCTTCCACTTTAAAGGTGACTCTACAGAAATTGTGTTTGCCTTCTTTGTGGCTAAAAACATAAGCAAGTCATCATGATCCCTTTTCTTTGCTTATGCTAAAGTCTCTTTTCCAGTGTTTAACCATTAAGTCACTTCTTTGACTCCAGGAGACAATGGCAGCCTGTTACCTGGGATGTTTTGTCTCCCAAACTTCAAAGACAGGTTTCCTCCCTTTGTGAGGGTCATCATAACCTTCTGGCACCTATGTTCCTGTGCCATCTCAGGGCATCTTCTAAGGCCTGTTTCACCTTATCGTTACGGAGGCTAAAGATGAATGGATTCAGAAGTGGGGTGATGATGCAAGCCAAGGCTGAGGCCCCTTTCTTAAGGATCAGAGACTGGGTCTCTGATGTACGAATGTAGAGGAAGATTTGAGCTGCCATAGGCAATGACAACCACAGCAAGGTGTGAAGCACAGGTGGAAAATGCTTTCCTCCTTTCTTTGGCTGTTGGAGCTTGGAAGACAGTAACAAAGATGCAGACATAGGAGACAGAAGTCAATCCCAGAGAGCCCAGAAGAGCAGCTGTGGAAAGTATAAAGGCCACAAATTCCAGAAATTGAGTATCCCCACAGGAGAGTTGCATCAAAGGCCAGCTGTCACAGAAGAAGTGGTCAATGACATTGGGGCCACAGAAAGGCAAGCTAGCCATGAGGATGGTAGGAGAGAGAACCCAAAGGAAACCAGCCATCCAAGAAGCCATTACTAGTCGGACACAGATGGGACCATTCATTAGAGTCTCATAGTGTAACGGACGGCAGATGGCCAGATAGCGGTCTAAGGACATGACAGCCAAGAGGAAGAAGTCTGTGGTGCCTAGGAGGAAATAGAGGTAGGACTGCATGATGCAGCCAGCAAAGGAGATAGAGTAGTCCCTGGTGAGGATGCTGACCAGCATCTTGGGGACCACAACAGAGACCCAACCCCAGCTCCAGGAGGGACAGATTTCTCAGGAAGAAATACATCTGGGTTTGCAGGCGATGGTCAGAGTAGCTCAGCACAATGATGAGCAAGTTGCCCAGGACTGTCACCATATATGTCACCAGAAGCCCCAAGAATAGTATGATCTGCAGGCTCCAGCTTCCAGGGAAACCAATCAACACAAATTCTGTTACCTGGGTCCAGTTCTCTGAATACATTTCCCTTTACCTGTGTGGGCAGGAGGACATATGGGATCATTTGAGGTTTAGTCAAAGATAATCAGTCAATCAACTATTTGTTAATCACCTAACATATGCAGCACACTGGGATTGACTGTGAGGACATGAAAGATATAAAATAGAGTCTCTGATTTCAAAGGATTTGCCGTCTTGCTGGGGACATAGATTTTTTGGAAGAAACCTTGGATGGAAATATTCGATTATTGCTAATCTGGACATTGGAAAAATCTCTCTCTCTCTCTCTCTCTCTCTCTCTCTCTCAATATATATATATATATATATATATATATATATATAAATTTTTTTTTCCTGGAAGCCTGAGAAGATAAGCCTATTGTGCTACATGCACATCCTTCCTTAATATAAAGCCAAACCCTCAGGTAAAGTACCTGCTACCATTACTTCATATTAAAGTGTTAAGGCTCCATTCTAGTTTCACTCAACCTGGAAGACTGACAATCCAACAGACAGGGATATGCCCACGTAGCACTTAAATGTCTACAGTGTGATTTCCTCATTGCAATCTTTTGAGATACCTAGAAAAGATATTATTAATTCCAATTTCACAGTCCCACAACTAGGACATATAGTAAGCTAGTACTCGAAACCAAATCTTCTGACTCCAGATCCAGAGTCCACCAAGGTGCCTCCCAGCCCAAACTAAGATGCACCATTGTGTTGGTGGTAATGGAATAGTAAGCAAGTCCTGAAGGTCTGACTAGTTTATCACATAACTGAAGTTAGGATGAGTGTGTATAATACTAGCATTGGAGAATCAGGGTTATCACCTTTGTAATCAGCTCGCTATTTTTAAAGACAGTGAGCCATATATTAAGTGCCATGTTTCACTGCACAATTGTTTCACCTTGTTTTTTCAGTCCAAAAATTGGTTTATAACCTTTCCTTGCATAATTGTCACATGCTTCTGTTTGTGACACGCTTAAAAGATCAACAGAGCAGCAATGTATTCATCAGTGTCATATGATAACACATTTATTGTTCACGCATTGTGAGCCACAAGCACATGCACATTGTCAGTATATTTTTAAAGCCGACTTGCATGGTTTGTTTACAGAGCTGCAATACTAACATTATTGTCACTCAACCCAAGGAAGAGTTGTAGGTGCAAGGGGAATGGGTTGCCATGAGTAAGTCATGTGACATGGTAAGACTTACATCTTCCCGCTGTAGCTAACCTGTATAGTCTGTCTGCCAGCGATACTTAACGGTGAAGCATTCTTTTCTGCTTAGGGGTATATAGAAAAACTATTCTGTGGGCTTCAAGCTGAAAGTGATTATGTTCACTGAGGATAGTTTTCAGCAAGTGAAAAGTTGGTGCAAGACAGGAGGAAACTAAAAGACAAGTAATGCCAGCACAAATTAAAAAAAAAAACTTCACATAATTGTTGCACCCATTTTTTGCAAAAATTTGACAAAAAATCTACAATGATTATGTGGTGAAATATGGCATATAGATTCACAAGTGTAGCTCTTCAGAAATGAAATTGTGCTTATTATAACCTTTGCCCTATATGTTACCCTTTTGGTCTCTCAGCAAGCTGATCAACTCCAGGACTTCAGGACAAGCGTACACTTAAAGGACCACTAAAAATACAAGGCAGAAAAAAATTAAGTTTCAAGTGAATGGCATACACAGTAAATTATATGGGAATTCAAAGCATGGTGCTATCATTGAGAGCTGGGACAAGCATGGAAGCCCAGTAAAAGAAGACACTCACTAACTAGACATTGAAGAAAGGGCAATAAAATTCTAAATCTATTAAGATGATATCCAGTAGAAATAAACATAAAGTCCTGCATTTGGGTTAAAAAATAGACTTCCCAAATTAGAAAAAGAATGACTAGAAAATGTGTAATATTTAAAAAAACACAAACCTGGGTGTTTCAGTGGATTATAATCACTAGATGAGTCAACAGCATGATATGGCACTCCAAAAAGACAAAGGTATCTTAGGTTGCACTGAGAGAAGTAATATCCATAGTGAAGGAGTTGATATGTCCACAATACTTTGGTTAGATCACATCTCGTCCTATTGGCATTTCAAACTCAAAAAATCCAGAACAAAATTCACTATTTTCCTTCCCAAACCATTCCTTTTCTAACTTTCCCCATGTTGGTTGTAGGCATCATCTTTCCAGTCAACCTTGTTTTCCACACTGAGAGTCCTCACTGATTCTTTCTCCATGCAGAAGACACATCTTCATCATCCTCCATCCTGAAACTGAACTCCTACTCTGTTGGATGTTGGTAAGTTTTTACCCTACCCTATCCTGTCCTTAGCCCACTATGCTATATCAGTCAGTCAATAAACATTTATTAAGCACCTACCTTGTGCCATACACTATACTAAGAACTTCATAGACATGTCTAAGCTACTGTCTGCTCTGTGGCCTCCTCCTTTCTCTCCTCCTCCCCCTTCTTTCCCTGAACTTGGACTCCTATTCTTTAGACATGAGTTCTTATTGGTGATGATTTACTTTACCTACCTGTGTGCCCAGTGACTCTTCCTTGCCAGTCTCCAAGTGATGCCACACCAGGCACATCATCTGCCAACCTTCCCCACATTCCTTTCCAATTCTTCCTTCTTTATATATGTTGCCTTCCCCTTTAGAATATAAGCTTCTTGAGGACATGAACAATTTTTTTTCCTTTCATTTATAACTCCAGTGCTTAGCACAAGGCCTTGCACATAATAAGCATTTAGGAAATAATTTTCTTTATTCATTTATGAAATCATTCATTCCTTCATATTCCTTAGAAACAAGCTTGACCACAACTCACTTAACCAACAAAGATTGGAAACCCCTTGCTTCCTGTAGGATAAAATACAGAATCTTAAGAATGGTATTTAAAGGGCTCGACAATTTTATTTCCACATACCTTTCTAGAATTACTGGGTATTACTCTTCAACACAATGTCCCAGACAAACTAACCTAATTACCTTTTCTCTAGATTTTATATTTCATCTCCCACGTCAGGCTATTTTCTTTCCCTAGAATGTATTCTCTCCTCCCTTCTGTCTCTTAGAATTTTTAGCTTCCATCAAAGTTGAGCTAGGTGCCACCTCTTATGGGAAGTTGTAAGTGACCCCAGTTTCTAGTACTCTCTTCTTCCTGAAGTTATTTGTTTACTTATCTCTGCTGTATCTCCCTAGTAGAATATAAGTTCCTAAAAGGCAAGGACTAGTTTATTTTTAATCATTGTATAACCAGCGCTTATTGCAATATAGTACATAGTTAAGTACAGTGTAATGGTGTATCAGTGAATGTTGAATTTGAACCTCAGTTCAATTCTGGGCTCCATATTTTAGGAAGGAAATTAATAAGCTAGAGTATATCAATAGGATGACAACCAGAATAGTGAAGTAACTGGATATCATGGAAATAGCCTGGAGAAGAGAAGTTGGGGATTAAGTCAAGATACTACCTTCAATTTTATGGGTTTTCACATGTGATGAAATTTAAATTTGTTCTGTTTGGCTCCAGAAGAGAGAACTAGGAAAAGAAATGTAGATGTTATGTGACCAGAAAAACAACCGGGAAATTGACTTAATGTTAAGTAATGGCCCTCCAGAAAGAAGAGAATACTATTAAAAGAGAGAATAGGAGATTATGAAAGGAGCAAAACCTAGAAGTCACAGTTTGGAAGTCACAATTAAACTGGATACACAAGAGAGAGCCTCAGGAGCTAAGGAGAGATATAACAAACAATCTGAACAAGCAAAGGCTTTAAGAAGAATTAAGGAAGCCAAGGAAACTTTAGCAAGCTTACAGTCCTTCCTCTCCCCACACCTTAAGTACAGATTCTCAGTGAAGTCAGATAAGCAAAATTCTTAAATTCCTTGGATCCTCTAACAATTCTGCTGTATATAATTCTTGTGGCTTGTGCTTTCATAACATGTAGAGGGATGCTTGCTTGTTTGCCTTGGGACTGGACAGAAGAGTTGCTTGCCAGACTTAGTACACATCCAGAGACTCCACTGTCTACTGCAGCATTGTCCCTTTTTCCAAGCCAAGGATGAAACCAATTGATCCATCTCTGGCAAGGTATTTATCACCATACAGCCTCATGGCCTCTTACATCATTATCTCAAGTGATAACAACTTATAAAACTCACCCTGAACATGATACCGCAATGGATGCCTGGTACCCCACAGGATTGCGGAATGTTAGAGATGAATAGGAGATCATTTAGCTTACTCCTTCATATTAGAGATAAGGAAACTAAAGTTCAGAGTGGTTAAACGAAATCCTCTAGGTCTCACAATGCTGCTTAGTCAGACTAAAGATTGGAAATCAAGTGTTCTGATTCCTGGTTCTATAGTCTCTTCACTCACACCAGATGGTTCCACAAAAAAGCAGTAAAGTGGTTGATATGTCATCCATATTCTCCACTGTAAAGTGAAACATTTATCTATGTACAAACACAGAATCTACCCCAAAAAGCAATCACATAGCACTTCCAAATGGAAGGAAGCTACATTAAAATGACATCTTTTTCCAATAATAAATCCATGATCAAGTCTTGTTATGCAGAATTCTTGAAACCCTGGGCTAGATAGAGCCCAGAAGTAATTAATATATTTTTCATCTATAGTGGCCTACTAGACTATTCTCCACAAGCTGCCAAACTGATTTTCTTACAACACTGATCTGACTATATCAAAAAGTTTCTTTGGCTCCCTATTGCCTCTAAAATACTTTAGTCTACCTGATGTGAAGATCCTAAGAGGTGCTGGAGGGCCCAGAGAGAGCATACAGTGATAAACCTTTTATTTCTCTTTCTTCAGTTCTTGTTAGCCATTTTCCAACGAGTGCTGGACTTTTCCTCCAAGCTGCATGCTGGCTACTCACTCCATTCCACTTCTTTTGTTAAGACACTCAGAACTCATGCTCTACTTTGACCATTATGTCTAGTCTTATTTTCTCAAAATCACAAGGTAGGTTTCTCGAGTTGCACCTTTCCCCCAAATCAGAGGATGTGACTGCTCACACCACTTGACTGAGCATTGAATCATCAGCCACTATCCTTATGATAAGATGACAGACCACTGGTTCTTATCCTTTGTTCTGTATCAGTACACTAAGGACTTTGTCCATCTGTCCTACATGAGCAATTAATGTATACGGTAGACAGAGCATCAGATATGGAGTCAGGAAGACCTGAGTTTCAATTCTGCTTCTGATACTTATTTGTAGGTTAAAAGACTCTGGGACTCTGGGGAAATCACTTAAATTCTGTCTGCCTTAGTTTTCTAAATGAAGTTAATAAAAGTACCCACCTCATCGGGTTGTAGTGATGATAAAATGAGTGAATAAATGTAAAGCACTTTACATACTTTAAAACACCATATAAATATTAGCTTTTATGATATGACATTTCCCCTTATTAGAAAATGGGCTTTATGAAAGCTAGGATTATCTCCCTTTTCAATTTGTATCCATAGTACTTAGCACAGTTTTTGGCAAACAATAAATATTTAATAAATATTTATTCCTTCCTTCCTTCTTGGATAAAATAACAAATCCTTTTGTTTAATATCCAAAGTTCTTCACAATTTTGCTCCAACCTATGAATAAAGGCTGATTTTACATTTTTCCTGATCCTTCACTGTGCTAGTATTCTCTTCTCCTTGCCATCCAAAATCATATTGTATTTACTTTTATTGTTTTGTACTTACTTATCTATGTACATTTTCCCCAGTAGAATATAAGCTTGTCAATGGAAGAGACTTCTGGACTTTTGACTTTGTATAACTTGTACCTCAAACAGTCCCTATAACATAGAAGGGAAATAATAAAGGTTTGAACAGGCAATGAATGTTATATGATTGACTTCAATCACCAGGGATCTAAATGGAAGACTCAACATCTTCAGAGAGTTAATGACTTAGATTTTAGCATCTTGGAATCATGGATTCTTAGTGCTGAAAACATCCTTAAGAATCATTTTGTCTAACCTCTCCATTGTATAGATGATTACATGGAGTCCCAAAGGATTAAGTAACTTGCTGAAAATCACATCCATCCCATGGTTCATAGCTTTCTGTCTCCCTGGTCCTTATACCTCAGTGCTTCACATGATCAATTAAACTTTGGTTAAAGTCTGAATCAGGATCAAATATAGGAGTTGATCTGAAAAGCCATTAGTGCCCTCAGTTTGAAGTAATCTGATTCACTTACCCATCCCAACACCTCACTCTCTTGGGTTTCTTCCTCTGGCCATTCAAAAATTTGAACTTCAGAGACCCATCTGGCTCTAAAGCCAAGTGAGTATTCCAAACAGAAAGATTGGCCTGAAGCTAGGATTTCTCACTCCTACTGACTGGAAACAACCTCTTCAGCAGCAGAAGGTGAAGTTCTCCAAACTTTACACAATTAATTCATTCCTAGCTCTATTAATTAAAATTGTTTTAACTTTTTTGGAGCTGTGGTCCCCTAAGAAAACCACCTTGACCCATGCTCATTAAACAAGAATATTGTAATTAATCTCTTGAGGGAAAAGGGTAAGTGATGGCTGTGACTTCATTGTTGCTATAACTGTTATCTTTTTGACCCATAAAGAAAGCCAGTCTTATCAGATCCAGAGTATAAGTTTTGAGAAGCCGGGAAAGGGACACAGAATTTATTGAAAATAAACAGCACGAAAGGTGCTCTTAACTAAGCTTTTAAGGAAAACTCAAAGCTGGTGAGAACCTGGCACACTAGGGCACATGGTAGGGGAGATCATGGGATATTGCAACCTGTGAGAAGAGACTCTGAGATAGAGATCACTGTAGGAAGTATGGGTGTAGACAAGCTCATCTAAAGCGGAGAGTGGGGTGGGTAGTGAGGAAGCATATTATCTTTAACTTCATATTTTAACTACTTTTGCCATTTACTTTAGATGCTGTTTGCTTTTACTCCTCTGAGGAGTGCAAAAACTGTCAGCATCTTCTGAATTTCAGTTCTTTGTGACATAGTGCCAAATGCCAGCTCTAATCATAACTGAGACTCCTAGGATTCTGTGAGTATATCCTGGGCTGTGTGATTTTAGGCTTATTCTTAGACACTTACAGTGAAATGATAAGGCAGATTTGTGGTTTGTCCTTTATTCTCAAAGAGACCATGACATCAGGGAGATGAAGACATGACTTGCAATTGAATTTGATGCAAAGTCACCGGTCTCACTTTTACCTCCAGAGCCATCTGGGACCAGTGGCCAGATATTGATCAGGATGACTGGAGGTGGCAAGAGAGATTCAGGCTTAGGGGAGAAGGTGGCTTGTCTAACTGGTGCTCACAAAGGCTTTAGGACTTATATTCCCAATGTTCATATTCAATCCAATTATCATCAAGATAAAGTAAGTGGGTTTATTCCTCTGCACTTTCTCACACTCTCCTGGATGATGCCCTTTTGCAAAATTGATTTTATGTATGTGTGTATACACACACACACACACACACACACACACACAGTATCCATAAGAAATGTAGGCCCAAATCTAGAGTATAGTGTTAGTGAGACAAATCTATAGGTAACACATGTGAGTTCACAACTCTAAAATTTCAGGCCCTGGAAATTCCTTCTCTTTTATGTTTCTCTTTGTAGTCTAGCTCTCGATTGCCAGGGATAGCTCTTGAATCCACATCGTCTCTTCTGTTCTAACAGAGATCTTGCTCCAGCAGGCTTATTCTTCCCGAAAGCCGCTATCTTTCTTTATCACATTGTCTCTTTAGACAGTTCTTATTTTTTCTTCTTGTCAGAATTATTTCCTTTTGTGTCTTCAGAATTTCACAATTGAGAGTATTCTAACCTTTCTCGGCTGATTTCCCTTATAGAATTTTAGTCTATGAGATTGTGTCTGTGCTTCCTCTGAACCTTTCCTCTTAGTACCCTATGAAATATTGTTGGAGAAAGTCATACAACTTTGCCAACAGGGTTCACTAGAAATTTATGTTATTTAATTTCCATTGGGACCTTACTATTACACAGCAATTCTTTTATCTCCCCTATCACTCTCTCCAAAGCTTCTATTCCAAAGCTCTTCTTTCTCAGACCTTCCATACCACCTCCTTTTCTCTCCCTCTCAGCAGAGAATCTCATCTCTCACTTGAATGAGAAAACAGGGACTATCCTTCATAAGCTACCTTTTCTTCCCTCTCCACACATGAAAATATCACTTGTGATCTTCCTTTTTCCTTTATTACTTTTCTCTAGCGTCTGATAAAAATGTTGACCTTTTCCTTGCTAATGCCAACCCTTATCCAAAATTGTTGATCTCATCCCCTCCCCCTTTCTCCAGGAAGTTGTCCCCTCAACATTATCTCTCTCTCTCTTATCTTCAATCTACTTTTATGCTTTCTCTGTAGCCTTTAAATATGACCAAGTCCTTTCCATCTTAAAGACACATTCACTTGCAATGGAGATTACAGTAAAAAAAAGAGACCAAAATATTTATACCTTTGATATAGAGATTCTACTGCAGGCATGTTACCTAAGATCAAAGACAGAAAGGAAAGTCTCACATACACAAAAATATTTATAACAAAACTTTGTGTGTGTGTGTGTTAGTAAAGAATTGAAAACAGAGTAAATGCCCATTGTTTGGAGAATGGCTAAACAAATTGTAACATATGAATACGATACAATATTACTTTGTCATATGACATAATGAATGTGAAAAATTCAGAAATGTTTAACATACGAAGCAGCGCAGGTAAAGTAAGAAGAATGAGAAGTAATATGTAACACCCTCTCCAAAGAGATAGACATGCTGATGTTAGATGCCTAATGGTAGGGTAGGAAATCTTCAGTTTGTGCTTGATCTCCTGGTTAAAGAACTATGCCGGGGCCTCTAGGTGGTGCAGTGGATAGAGCACCAGCCCCGAAATAGGAGGACCTGAGTTCAAATGTGACCTCAGACCAAACACTTGACACTTACTAGCTGTGTGACCCTGGGCAAATCACTTAACCCCAACTGCCTAAAAAAAAAATAAAAAAGAAGTATGCCCTTGATGAAACATACATTGTTACCTTTTTCCTGCCCTGCAGAAGTCTCATAAGAGGCATGATGCATGAAGGAAGCGTCATGGACTTCCTATCTCTCTCTAAACTTGGCATCTGAGTTCAACCTCTGCCTCTCTGCATAATACTCCTGAACATTTCTCCTCTCAGAGATTTATTCTTCAATTCAGAAGAAGGTAATACTGTCTCTTTAAAGAATAGGCCCTTTTTAGTGAGCAGACCAAAAACCATCAAAGATTTCTGTTTCTAGTGGCAGGCTCCCATCTCCAGCATGCATAGCTCCCTGGCACAAAGGAGCTACAAATATACACAATGAAACAACATAAATTGAGCAACAATAACAAATACACCATAAGCAAACACTCATAGTAACCAAATCTGACTGCAAACAAGAAACACGCATCTCTCTCCCATCCTTGAGGAGGTTGGGTACTATGAATGTGGAATATCGCATCTGACTGGGTTGATATGTTGGTTAGTTTTGCTATATCATATTTTTCCTTTTCCCTTTTTTATTCTTTATTAAAAGAGATAGCAAACTGAGTAACACAGAGGGGGAGATATATTTGGAGAATAAAGGTGATATGAAAGCAAAAGATATCTATTAAAAAAAACCCTTCACTTGACTATGCTATCCTCTCAAACAATCATCATTTATCTCTTCATTTCACAACCAAATTCCTAGAAATGGTAGCTTATATTCATTGCCTCCAATCTTTACTTTCTATTTAATTTGAATTTTTTGAATTCTACTTTTCATTCCTACTCCTTGACAAAAACGTTTTTCTCTAGCAATATCAATGATCTCTTGCTAAATCCAGTGATCTTTTCCCACTTGTCATACTCCTCAACCTTTCTGTATTTTTTGATTCAATGGCCCATCCTTCCTTCTAGACACATTCTACTTCCTCTTCTTTTATAACATTACCCTTCTGTCTCACCTCCTACTAGATTCCCACCTGCTAGATTTAAGGAGCTTCCAAGAGCCTGTCTTGGGTCCTCTTTATACTTTCTACATTAATGATCTCATGAGTAGATTCAGTTATCATTTTTATAGATTCAGTTTTATAGATTTAATTATCATTTTTATAGAGATGCATCTTAAATCTACATATGTAGCTCTACCCTTTCTCTTGGGCTTCGGGACCACATTGACAATAGCCCAGCAGATACTTTCATGTGGATATTGTAGAATCTCAGACTTCACATGTACAAAGTTGAACTCATTATATTTCCTCCCAAACCCATCCCTACTCCAAACTTCCCTACTTTTCTTCCATTCCTTTCCTTTCCTTCCTTCCTTTCAGTCACTCAGGTTCACAACTTTGTTGCTATCCTTGACTCTTCCATCTCCCCTCACACTATCTCCCTTCATCAACATATTCATCAGTTGCCAAGTCTTATCAATACTATCCCCACAGCATCTAACACCTTCACATTCATTTCCTTCTCTTAATTCACAAAACCCATGCTATAACTTAAACTTTTATCACCTTTTAATTATACTATTGAAATAGACTTTTGTTATAAGATTTTTTTCTCCTGTGTAATTCATTCTCCATCCAGCCATGAATGGATATTCAAAAACATAAACATGACTATGTCACTATCTTCTTTTTTTTAAATTAAATTTTTTAATGAACAAAACTCTACCTTTTCTTCCTCCCAACTGTTCTCCCTCATCATTATCATCAAAAAAGGCTGTTACGAACATGTATGGCTAATGAGCAGAATGTACTGCTGCCTCATCTCTGCCTTGTAGAACCCCTCAAATGCTACCTCCTACACAAGGTCTTCCTGATATGCTTAGTAGTTAGTGCTCCTACATTCTTGGAATTATCATGTAATGTGATATGTTCTTTAAATTTCCTTACTCATGTGCAATGTTGTATCCTTTCATTAAAATATAAGCTCCTAAAGATCTTTCTTCCTTTCTTTCTTCCTTCCTTTCTTTTTCTTTCTTTCTTTCTTTCTTTCTTTCTTTCTTTCTTTCTTTCTTTCTTTCTTTCTTTCTTTCTTTCTTTCTTTCTTTCTTTCTTTCTTTCTTTCTTTCTTTCTTTCTTTCTTTCTTTCTTCTCTTTCTTTCTTTCTTTTTCTTTCTTCCATTCCTTTCCTTTCCTTTCCTTTCCTTTCCTTTCCTTTCCTTTCCTTTCCTTTCCTTTCCTTTCCTTTCCTTTCCTTTCCTTTCCTTTCCTTTCCTTTCCTTTCCTTTCCTTTCCTTTCCTTTCCTTCCTTCTCTTCCTTCCTTCCTCCTTCTTTCTTTCTATCTTTCTTTCTTTCCTTCTTTTTCTTTCTTTCTTTATCTTTCTTTCTTCCATTCCTTTCCTTTCCTTCCTTCCTTCTTTCCTTCCTTCCTTCCTCCTTCTCTCTTTCTTTCTTTCTTTCTTTCTTTCTTTCTTTCTTTCTTTCTTTCTTTCTTTCTTTGTCATTCTATTTCAGCACATAATAGACACACTAGGCACTTAGTGAAGGTGAAAATAAATTGATTTAAACATTAGCGATATTACTTTCAAGCTGTATGAAGGATGAATTGTAAAAGGGAAAGACTAAAAGCAAGGAGACCAGTTAGAAGCCCACTCTAATTATCCAGGGAAAGGGTAACAAAGGCCTAAAATGGAATGGTGACAGTGGAAGTGGAAACAATAGCATGACTGCAAAAAGTACTTTGAGGGCAAGATCATTAAGACTTGGATACTGATTGGATACAGGGAGTGGAGGACAAGGAATAATTAAGAATGACTTGAGAAGTTGATAACTGGAAAGATTTGGTGCTCTCTTCAGAAATGGCGAAGTTATGGGGAGAGGCAGACTTTGGAGATTAGAGGAAAGACTTGGTTTTGGAAATGTCAAAGCTGAGAGAGTCGGTGAGACATTCAATGAACTCAACAAATAGGATTCAAAGAGAGCCATGATACAGTCCTTGCTCTCAAGGAGCTTAGAAACAATGAGATATGGGGTGGGGAATGGCAAGTTTAAACACAATTATAATATAATGTAAGGTGAGGTAAGTACAAAAAAAGATGTTTAGAGTGCTTGTGAGAAATTTGAGGAGGGAGGGGTCATTTTACTTATTTTCTATCTCCTGTCTCTGTGTCCTTATATAAGTAATCCCCCATATTTGGACTGAATTTTTCATTTCCACCCCTAGAACCCCTGGTTTCTTACAAACATATTACAAACAGTCTCCACAAGATGTTTCTCAATTCCTCTTGTTGTTGGATCCTCTCCTCTACTCCCTCCTCTCCTCCCCTCTCCTCCCCTCCCCTCTCTTTCAAAACGACTC
Source organism: Phascolarctos cinereus (assembly GCF_003287225.1). Lineage (NCBI taxonomy): Eukaryota > Metazoa > Chordata > Mammalia > Diprotodontia > Phascolarctidae > Phascolarctos > Phascolarctos cinereus. Next base: position 180,465,847 of record NW_027556098.1, read on the forward strand.
AGTATAACTTTTATATACTTTGTTTTTACTCGAATGTGTATATGTGGTATCTCTCCAGTAAAAGATAAGCTCTTTGAGGACAGAGATGGTTCCATTTACGTCCTTGTATCATCATTGACTAGCACTGTGTCTTACATGCAGTGGGTGCTTGATAAATGACTGTGGAATTGAATTGAGTTAGAAGGGGAATCCATGCAAATGCTACAATATCTGATACTGCTGCCTGTCCTTACTGTCACAACTTTAGAGGGCCTGGAAAATCAAAGAGGAAAGATAAATTTATTTAAGTGTTTTACTGGCCCATTTAGTTCTGGTTGGCACCTGCAGGGGACAGATTTACAGTATTGCTACAATATTACTAATAATCTCTGTCTCTTCTTGAGATAGAGAATGTAAAATTCCCCGAGATACATCCCACTCTTGTTCAAAACCCATGATGCAGAAGGAATTGCTCCTCCCCCAACCCTAGTACAAGACAAATAATTATACTTTGCCTGTGTTGTTGCTCTCATTATGCTATCTTTTGAATACATTGGCACCATCTTGCACATGAGCAGCCCAAATTTAGGGGAACAAGCTCCTCTGTTGTCATGGTAATTGTCTTACTCGCTTTCCTCCTTTAGCACGGGGTTGATATTTTGACATTCCTATCACAGACTTTAGATATCCATTGTATGCTGTATACATCTTAGATCCAAGGATTCTTTATCTTTTGAGACAAAATGCTTGTAAAAATGACTAGATAATTCTTTTTTTTCTAAATAGTATTTTTTCCAATTACATGCAAAGGTAGTTTTCAATGTTCATTCTGTAAAATTTTGATTTCCAAATTTTTCTCCCTTCCTTCCTATCTCCCCAAGACTGCAAGCAATCTGATATAGGTGATACATATACAATCATGTTCAATCATGTTAAACATATTTCTATATTAATAATTAGAGAATTCCAAAGATTATAATCAACCAAAGTTAAATGGTAAAGTCACAAAGCTTAGAGTGACATGGCGTAGTAGATAGCAAGCTAGCCTCAGAGTCAAGAAGTGGTAGGTTGACAAATACTAGTTGTGTGATCATGAGCAAATTTCTTAACTACTTGACCTTGACCTCACAGACCCCATCTTTGGAGCAGGTCTTGTGATATCTCTGGAAGCTTGCTGCACCTACAGCCCGCTCTTCTGACCAGATGTCATCACTCCCTACCTTTCAACTGTTTTGCAAAACAACTTAGCTCCACTTCTGTTGTTGGCCTCCCTCAGCACACCTACTTGTTAAAGTGTGTTTAAATCCTGCCCCTTTTGACCCTTGCCAGCCCTCTTGCATTCCAGTTTAGTGTAGTGTCTTGAATTGCAATTCCCTTGCCTCAATTAAAGACCCTTATTATTTTTACTCTGGTAGTCCTCTTTTTTTTAGGTTGACAAACTATACTAATGAAAGCCCACGCATGTTCATAAATTTGTAAAAGCCCAACTTTTGTCTTAGTCTGATTTCTGTCAGACATCATTCAGTAAATAGAGCCACCTGGTGGTAGCTTGCTTGAATTGCAGAGCTCGTGCTTAAAAACAAATGAACCCCATTCATGCTAACCTTGCAAACTCAGATTTTAAATACAATGGCAAAAATATTATAACCAGAAATACAAAACTGGTAGAGGGAAAAAAAATCTGATGATGCTTTAACTTGCATGGCCACTACTGCCTAAATTACTGGTTTTCATTTAGCAAGATTAATTGCTACACTTTAGGTCCTAACATAAAGTCAGTGGGTCAAAGCCTTTTCCTTCAAATGTATTACAAAATCTTCAGATTTTGTTTTTGGGAAAACAAATGTTTATTTAATATAATTTTAAGTTGTTTGATAGTGGTTGTTTTCACCCTTTTAGTTTCTACCCTTTTAGATTCCCAGGAAGGTAGGCCCTTGCCTCAGGGCACACAGATACCCTGACAATTTGGGAGTTTTTCTTTAGAATTATCTTCATTCTTTCCTGCTACAGGGTCAGTCCATTTCCTACAGTAGAAAAAGATCAGTGGGCCCTCATGGAGTAGACAGCAGTTTTGGGCATTGTACTGGCACCTGTGATTCAGTTTGGTTTCTCCAGAAAGGGGACATTGTGATTGGGCTTTTTCACTGAGTCCAGCCAGTTCTCTCCAGCTACCCAAGCAAGTCAGGTTTCTTACCTGTACTTAGCTCTTTCAGGATCTGTCTAACTGATGCTGTCAAATCTATCTGCTCCCTTTTACAGGTTTCTGCCTTTGTATCTCAGTCCTGATTCAGATGAATGCTAGGACTGGAAAAATCAAGGAATATGTTTATACTTACGAGGAAGATATGATCAAGATTCAAAACAATGGCCTCTCTATCTTCATCAAGTTGATCTCCTGGTCATACTCTCTAGTATTTTTTTATACAAAGGTTCAAATTTAGACAGTGGTCAAGAGAAACTAAGGCAGCTAGGTGGCATAGTGCATAAAGTGCTAGGCCTGGAATCAGAAAGACCTGAGTTAAATTCTGGCCTCAGACACATATTAGTGGCAAGTCATTTAACCCTGTTTACCTTAGTTTTCTCATCTGTAAAATGACAAACCAATCTAGTATTTTTGCCAAGAAACCCCATCCCAAAGGGGCCAATGAAGGGTCAGACACAATTGAAAATGACTGAGCAATAATAACAGAGAAACTAGGAGCTTTAATATCAGGGGACAGATTTGACGTGATAGATATTGCTGAGCCTTGGTGATCTGAAACCATAGGTATGCTGGAGCTGCCAATACCATTATACAAGAGCCAACTATTGAACTTGCAGTGTGAGTATTTATACTTCCAAAATCAGCAAATGTTACAAATTAGGGCTTGATTTATTTTTTCTTAATTGGCTCTAGACTTAAGGAAGTGATGGAGAAAATGTTAATAATGAAGATTAAACTTAAAAATTTGTTGTACATGCATACATGTACATTAGAGAGTTCCTTCTTAAACATATATAGAACACCACTTGATGAAACCAACAGCTCTAAGTGGGTGTACTTCAAAATAAATAGGATAGATAAATTGTGAGTAGTGTGTGTGTGTGTGTGTGTGTGTGTGTGTGTGTGTGTGTGTGTGTGTGCGCGCGCGTGCACGCGCGTATGCTTATAATTATGAAGTATAAAGGTGGAGGACTTCTGGGTCATATGAATAACGCGACGGTGGACTAAACATTTTCTCTGATCCCTACAACCTCTCAAACCTCTCCAAAACAGAAGTTATGCAGCAAAGATAAAGCAACTTCAGCTTTCTTCATGACCCAGGAACCCAGCTTCCAGAAAAAGGTTGAAAAAAGAAACACCTATGAACTGCTGCTCATTGACAGTGAGCTCACTCAGTACCCTCCCACGACTCCCTCACTGTTGGCAGTAAAGCTGTACCACTTCAAGGAGAGGAGAAGAAGGGGGAACCTGCTTGACTAACTGAGAGGAAAAAAAGCAGGGCAGAAGAAATATATCACCATTTACAAACAGGAGAGAAAAAAGACCTAATAAACAAAATGTTAAAGGAAAAGGGGTAACAAATGAAAGGAGGGGATCAGGAATCAGAGGAAGAGAGCCAGTGGGGACAGGGCCCCTTTACAAAAAAGATTCAAAGAAAGTAACTGAATGATTATCATACTATGTTTACAGACTGGATAAACAACCAAAACCCTTCACTTTGATAAATTACAACACACTTTTTTGCTAACATCCCCACAAAGTACAGATATGGACTATAGAGGAGGGGTTTTTTTGGTTTTGTTTTTTTACTAACATAAACAGCATCTCAAAGGAAAAGCAAGCATCATATGTAATGGGAGTGAAACAAGGATCTTTTACTTGATATAGTTCTGGAAATGCTAGCAACAGCAATGAAATGAGAAAAAAATAAAATAATAAAGATAGTTAAAGAGAAGATAAAACTATCACTGTTTGCTGATGAGATGATGTTTTAATTAGAAAATCCCAGGGAATCAGCAAATATACTAAATGAAAAAATTAATAGCTTTAACAATGGTATAGACTACAAAACAAATGCTGAAAAATCAATACCATTATATACAATAATAACAAAACACAGGAAGCAATGATAGAAAGGGAAATCCCATTCCCAATAACTAAAAATGCACAAAAATATGGAGATCAACCTCCCAAAGCACACATACACATGAAAACTTGCATAGTTTCAATCACAAAGTGATCCTTAAAGAAATGTTTTGGATGGATCTGGGACCCTGCAGAATTAGAAATACCTTGCAGCCCTCTCTGGCATTCCTACAGAGTTAATGAAGTCAAGGACATTCTGGTGTGGACAACCTTTAATCACATATGGTTGGATTTAAACAATATAATAATTTTTTTCCAGAATACAACAATAAATCAATTTTCCCACAAACCAATACAAGATGGTTTTGATGATAACTGCTTTATGTTAAAATTAATTACCTGAAATAGAAAACATACTGAGGGATAAAGTTTCTGAATAAATAATGATTCAACAGTAATGATTGACAGGTGATCATTAAGTCAGGTCCACATATTCCTCAGTAATTAGAGAAAAAGGAATGATTTACAAAGCTTACAGAAAAGGGGAATAAAAAATTACAGCAATCTTAGGAAACTTGTTTTGAACATAATTCAATTGGATAAGACTGGTCATCTGACTATTTGCTTCGCCCAGGCTTTCTTGACCCAAATTTGTACTGTTGGCAACATTTAGTTGTCAAAGTGAGATTACCCCAGAAGTTCTTACCATGCAGTTGATGCTTTTTGTAACCAAAGTTTCACTTTAAAGGGACTTGTAGTTTGAACTAAGATTGGGAAAGAGGAATTTGTGGTTTGTAGTTAACATCTCCAATCTTCTGGCTGCCAGAAGGGGAAATGCAACCTTAGAAGATTACACTACTAAACTTATACTTAACCTCTAGCTAAGAAAAAAAGGGGAGGGGGGAAACAAAATTGACAAAGAGATAAGGAATTTGGGAAACAGATTACAAATCCACCACAGAGATATAATATAGGTAGCTAGGTGGCTTAATGGATAGAGTGTAAGAGTCGAGAGCAGAAAGATCAGACTTTGAATCTTGCCTCAGACACTTATTAGTTGTATGATGCTGAGCAAATACTTTAACTTCTTTTGCCTCAGTTTCTTTATCTGTAAAATGGGTAAAATAGTATCTGCCTCACAAGGTTATTGTGAAGATAAAAATGCTTGGGGAAATTCAAAATATTATGTAAATACTTGCTATTAATTATGGGGGAAGCTTCAATTACACAGATATTTGATTGTGTTTTCTACCTAAAGTAGAGTGGTTAATAACTTCTCGACTTCCTTAGTGATAATTTCATCCTTCAAAAGGCAGAGGAAACAACAAAAGATAATTCTTTTCTAGATCTAATTTTTTCTATCACGGAGAACCTAATTGCTATGATGGAAATGATTGGAATCCTGGTGGAAAGTGACTACTGATTACTAGAGTTTATGATAGAGGAGACAAAATCTATTCAGGGTCTTATACATATCCTCCTTTGGAATGTAGATTTGGGGAAAATAGATTTCAAAGAATTCAGAAAAAAACATAAATATGATCCATGTAATAAAATGCTTCAGGGGAGCATAAGTTTAGCAAGGAGAGATGAGAGATACTCAAGAACGAAATTATGAAGACACAAAGGGAAAAAAAGTTCCAACGAAAAGAGGCCATCGGACTGGTCTACAGGCATAGATGGATACAAAGGGAACCCTCCAAAAAACTTAGATTTTATAAAAAAAAATGAGGTAGGAAATTTGCTTGGGATCTATGGGACAATGATAATGTGCCTCAAAGATTATATTGTTATCGGTTTCTCTGCAAAGGAAAATGACAACATTGGGCATGAAAAAACAAAAATTAGTCATGTGGAAATGATAGTCAGGATAAGTAAGTCGACAGTAAGATAGCACTTCACTGCCTTTGATGAATTCGTGTCACTTTAGTGATTATAATCAGGCAATAACCATTTATTATGTACCTACTATATTCCATGCCCTGGGGATACAAAAAAAGGCAAAATTTAGTTCTTGTTCCCAAGGAGCTTACACTTTAATGGAGGAGGCAACATGCAAACAAATACCAAACAAAAGAGAGATAATCAGCACAAGGAAGATAAGAAAGACTTCTTGAGGGGCAGCTAGGTGGTACAGTGGCTACAGCACCAGCCCTGAAGTCAGGAGAATGTGACCAAACACTAGACACTTAGTAGCTGTGTGACCCTGGGCAAGTCACTTAATTCCAATTGCCTAAAAAAAAAAGGCTTCTTGAGAAGGGAGAATTTTAGTTGGGACTTGAAGGAAGCCAGAGAAGCCAGGGGGCAGAGATAATAAAACAGATATTATTCCAGGTGTGGGGGACAACCAATAGAAATCAGGAGATGGAGTATATTGTTTGAGGAATAGCAAGGAGACCAATGTGACTGGATTACAGAGTATGTGGGGGTAGAAGTATAAGGTATAAGAAGTCTGGAAATGGGGGTCAGGTCATAAGTGGCTTTGAATGTCAAGTGGAGTATTTTATATTTGAACCTGGAGGTGATATGGAGCTACTAGAGTTTATTGAAAGATGGGTGACAAGGTTAGAACTACACTTTAAGAAAATCATTTTAGCAGCTGAGTGGAGGATGAAATGGAGTGAAGAGAGACTTGTGATATACATATCAACCATCAGGCTATTGCAATAATCCAGATGTGAGGTGATAGGGGTCTGTACCAGTGTGGTGCAATGTCGGGGTATTTATGAAACATTATAAAGATAGAACTGACAGCATTGGTAGCATTGGTCTCCACTACTGAGGAGAGAGCCCCTTACCAATGGGCTTTGGGACTGGGGTTACATTAGTGCTATTTAACATTTTTTAATCTGTGATTTGGATGGTGTATTCTTGAAATTTGAAGATGTCACAAAGCTGAAGGGATTGGTAACAGACTGACAATCGACACGCAAAAGGATAGTCTAGAATTCTGGTCTGAATGTAAGATAAAATTCAACAGGGATAAGTATAAAGTCTTGTGCTTGCATACGAAAATATTTACATTTTCAAGCATCAGCTGGGGAAGGTGTGGATATGCAAAATTCTGAAACATCTGGTTATTTTATAGCTCCAAATGATTCTGTGGTGTGATACGGCAGCCAAAAAAGCTAATGCTATCTTAGGTTCTTTTAAGAGAAGCATAGCTTCCAGGAGTGGAAAGATAATAGTCCCACTGTACTCTGCCCCCATCATCCCTTTTCTGGAGTATACTGCTCTGTTCTATTCTTGATGCCACAGTTTAACACTGATAAGCTGACAAGAGTCCAGGGAAGGGCAGCTAGGATGGTGGTAAAAAGCATTGAGTTCATGTCATATGAAGATTAGCTGAAGAAACTATGCATGTTTTGCTGTGAGAAGAGAAGCCTTGAGGAAAATTATAAATATCTTTAAATATTTGGAAGGCAGTAATATGAAAGAGCACCTATATTTGATCTAGTTGACACCACAGAGCAGAACCAGCAGTAATGAGTAGGTGTGAAGATGCAAATTTGGACTCTATGTCAAGAAACAACTTTGTAACAATTAGAGCTGTCCCAAAATAGAATGGGTCACCTAGAGAGATGGTGGTTTACCCTTCTTTGGAAGTCTACAAGCAGATGTACCACTTGTTAGGTACATTAAAGTAGGGCTTTATTTTGTGTATGGGTTTGATTGGATTGTCACTGAGGTTCCTTCCTACTCTCAAATTCTATTAAGTTATACTGATTCTGTGAATATGGCCATAATGCTGCAATTTCTTTTTAAATGCCATATGTAGTATCTATCATATAATATGAGAGTTAGAAGGGACCTCAGATGCCATCTGGTTCAACACATACCTGAAAAAAAATCTCTTCCATAGCATTATTGAAAAACGGTTATCTAGCTTCCACTTAAAAATATTGGTGTGTATTGTATGTTCACCTTCAGTGATTTGTGATGGATCTTGGACTTAGACTCAACACCTCCTGCTCCTCAGTCTACCAGTAGCTTGGGTGACAAATTCATTTTGTCCCTTGAAAAAATAACATACTCTTTAAGGAATTTAAGAGTAGAGAGCAAAAGTTTGTAAAGGAAGAAAGAAGTATGACAAAACAACTGGAAGGGCATTTGTAACATTCAAGGTTATTTAAGTTGGGGGTGGGGAGCAGAAAGCTTCACACCTTTTACATTGGTAGGAGAAAGGATTCAAACATATTTTAAGCTTCTTAAGTAATTACTTGGGACACAATTTAAGTATTTTCAAAGACATTGATTGATAAAAACTTAGATCATCAATTTTTATTTTTCATGTAAAAATGAAATTTGCTACCAAAAATGATTATGGGGTAAATAATTGAATTTCTATAAGAAATGATTAACATAGAAGTGGCTCAAAAGGTAGATTTAAACAAATAATAACCTTTCTAGTTTTAACATGCTTTATATCTTTGGAACACATTAAAATCAATAGTGTCATCATCCTGATGGCTCCTCAGTTGCAATGTTTATTTCACCTTTTGTCAGAGGTGATAATTTCTAGAACTCATCACTTTCCTTGACTCTACTAGAGTCCTATGTTGTTCATTTGCTCTGGTGACTTTGAAGAATATTCATTAAGTTAACTACTGTATTTAAATTAATGTTTCTAATTTTCGTAAAATACTGAAATGAGATTAAGAGATTAACCTAGGGATTATTAATCCAAACTCTTTAATTTACATATGAGGGAACTGAAGTCTAGGAGACTTGATTATGGTTATATAATCATATATACTTTGGTAAGTGGCAAAGCTACAAATTTGACTCAGGCCATTATACCATACTACTTCTCACCATATGGAAGAGAGATCCTTTTATTTTTTTAAAGGAAGATACTGAAGGATTTGATGGCTAATTGGATATTAGGTTGTGTTACTGGTGATAGTATCAAGGAAGAGATATGATTCAAAGTGGACTTGGGTCTTGAGAATTAATGCTTTGAGGTGATAGAAGCTCATTGGCAGAAATAGGGAAGTCAGGAGAAGGATCTCATTTGGATCAGGAATTGTAGTCACTTGATATAAAAATAAGAATAAGCATAGAGAGAAAATACAGGTCTCCATCATTTCTGTCACATGTAAGTTGTGTGTTGATATTATTCTTGAATTACTACTCTTGTTAGTTTACTCTTTCTTTTCTTTCTTATAACATTTGTCACATTCTGTTTTGCTTTATAAATGTGTGTATACATGTCTGACTTTCCCTAATATACTGTATACTTCGTGAGGATAAATTTGATTCCATTGAGATGTAATGTGGCTAATTTCTGTGGTGCTAGGTCAAACACAATTTACTGACCCCTTGTTTCCAGTGGAAGAAGCAGCTGAAGAATTCCTTTTATCCAAATTATGATATTTATTTGTATGGACAGTCTGTAGAGTATATCCATATTATATTTATTCATATATATATATATATATATTGTATATTCACAATACATATACACACATAGGTATAAATGCCTGTAGATACACATGTATGTATTTGTTTGCATCTACATACATCTATATACATACATGTACATATGTGTATCACCTATAACATGCCCATATATACATGCATACATACATGACAGGCATTTTAAATATTGGACAATGAGGTGGGCCCAAAATTTAACAAGAGGAGAATTGGATGGATTTTCTTAGGGGAAAATCATGAAATTATTTTATAAACACAAATTCTTTCAAACAAAGGCTCATTAAAAAAATGTCCTTCCAGTGATGTTGTATGATTGTGAATTATGGAACATCATCTCCAAAGAAATGAAGTAAAAAATAAGCTAAAGAGAATTGATATTGCGGGCTTGAGTAAGCTGAAAAAAAACATTAAAAACAATGAATTACATTTGATAAGTAGTAGATAGGATGCTATTAAAATATATGACAGGAAAAGTTGGTGGGTTTGTCATATGGCGAGAGTGAAGAATAGTTGATAGTCCTCATATTTCACTGATATTCTTGTGATGTCAAGAGAAGATGAAGCAGACCCACAAAATAGTTAATGGAGCCTTCACGCTTGTGGTAGGACATAGAAAAGGGTTAAACAGAATGGGGAAAGTATGGATGGATTGCGTTGTTTATCACTGAAGAGAATACTTACACTGATAAGACCATAGATCCATTGGAATATGCAAATATTTCTTCTTGTTAGGAATTCTGCCTATGGATCTCAACTCTTTAATTCCCTTTATTCAGAGAAGGGTTTGTGTGTATGCATGTGTGTGTGTGTGTTTGTGTATATGTGTGTGTTTGTATGAGTATGTTCGCGAGAAAAAAAATACTGCAAGTGAGAGATGTCTATCTTTGGAGGTTGTATTAAGAATTGAATGGAAAATCAGGTTCTGAGCTGGGAGATCAGGCATACCTCTTAAATAGAATATGTAATAAGTTCTGTTTCTTCCCATTTTGTATTTTCTAGTGGAAGAAATGGGTTCTTAAACTTTGGGTATGAGCCCATATGAAAAACTGTCCAAGACTCAGCAGGCTTTGTATCCTGGTGCTTGAGCTCAAGCTTCCAGATCCAAACAGGTACAAATAGAACCATAGTTCTCTGCTACCAGAAAAGAACCCTGCTCTCTTGTTAACAATCAATTTAAAACATTAATCAAGACTCTGACATGTATCAGGGATGGTGCAAGAGGGTAGACATACAAATATATGAAAAATAAACAATCTCCACTCTTAAGGAGTTTACACTCTATCAGTGGAGACAACATGCATATACATATACATACACAAACATGCATCTACATGAAATACATACAGAATGAATACAAAATAAGAACAACATGGTAGATAGGGAAGAGCATAGCAGTTGTGGTAAGGGGTTTTACATGAAAGGTGGTATTTGAACTGTATCTGGAAGGACACAATGGATTTTATGAGGTGAAGGTGAGGATGAAGATTACTTCAGGGATAGGGGTTGGGCAGCGCAAAGGTATAGAGACTGGAGGTGACCATTTTATTCCTCTTTATTTGATTCCCTATGTCCCTCCTCTCCAAAATTATTCCAAGAGGGGTAGCTAGGTGGCACAGTGGATAGAGCACCAGCCCTGGGTTCAGGAGGACCTGAGTTTAAATTCGGCCTCAGACACGTAACACTTACTAGCTGTGTGACGCTGGGCAAGTCACTTAACCCCATTGCCTAGCTAAAAAAAAAAAGTTCAAAATTATTCCAAGCCTATTCTTCTCTGAGTCCTCTCATACCCTCCCTTTTTCTCATTCAGTTGAGGACATCAACTTTATCTACTGAAAAAATGATATAATTCTCCATGACTTTCCTCTTTTTTTTCATTTTAAAATCTCTTGACATGTTCCCCTATTCTCTCCCTTTCCTGAAGTCTCCAATAAAGAGGTATTCCTTCTCTTTGAAGAGTCTCACTTTTTTCCATATGCACTTTATCCCACCTCCACTCATCTTCTCATCCTCTAATTTTCGCCAGCATATTAAATCATTCCTCTTAATAATCTTCAACCCTTTCTTATCTACTGGTTCCATATGAACTGTCTTCAAACACACCCAAGTATCCTCCATCTTTAAGGAATTGTAAGTAGGTTCTTCCATCCCCTCAAGCTATAAATTTGCATCTATTATTCATTAGTCAAACTCTTAGGGAAAACAAAACAAAACAAACTTCTTCTCAAGTTTCCTTCACTTCCTTCCTCACACTAATTCCTTAACACTTTGCAATCTGGTTTATGATCTCATCACTCAAATAAAGAGTATTATGCTTACTTTAACTCTTCATTTTCCCTCACCCCATATATATAGTCAGTTATCAAACATTCCTGTTTCTATACTACTAGAACTGATGGATTCTCTTCACTCATCCAGCTCCAATTTTATTTTTCCCCACCCTTAATTGAACTTGGTGGGGGGAATGTTTGGTAGTCAATACTTAAATTTGAATCACTGTGCCCAGTGAGCAAGTAGTTTGTTGAGGAAAGAGTCCTTCAGGGTTTTTCTATGCCATTTCAATAAATATCTCTTTGTAAAAGCTAATTGATGATATTGGAGAGATGATAATTCATCAAATGACATTGAAGGAATGCACTATGAGGACTCATGAGTAATATTAGCAAACATCCCATGTCAGCTTCTCAAAGTCACGCTCACAAATCTGAGGGGGAAAAGTAGTAGCTATGCTCTGGAGACCTAATTCCCAAGTGTGAGTGTGATTTGAGAGTGGGCATTGGGTATCTTTTGCCCATCATTTGAACTGACAGTCTAAATCCTAAAGCTTTTCCCAAACTGATCAGTGGATTACTGAAAGCTTTTCTTATCTTGACCCCTTCAGGATGTGGAACTCTTATAGCTCTCCTATCCCTTTTGCTCCTAAAATATTCTAATATAAACACCTAGTTGTATTTAATAATTTCCAGGTTTTAAGAAAAAAGATTCCAGAGTTTTCTAATATTACTCTTTCTACTTAGTCTCTTTCTTTATTTTAAACAGTCATTATAAATGTCCAGATCCTAAAGGAGGTGGAGTATCCAGTATACACTTGCAGATAGGTAACCTGGGTTCTAGTGTTGATTCTATTGGTGTGAATGAAGGAAGGCCACAACTTCTTTTTTCCTTGGTTTTTTTATTTGTCAAATAGTGCAATAACATCTGCTCCTGTATATTTCTATAAGTGTCTTCTGATGCATCAAATACAATAAAGAGTATGTCTAGTACTAAGAGCATAAAATATTGCTGAAAGGAAAAGTATTATTATTATTGAATAGAAGTTTGGTATAGAGGAGGCAAAATGGATTTTGAGTCAGAATATCTATGCCTGAGTCCTAGAACTATCACTAACTAGTTGTACAAATTGAGGAAAGTTGACTAACTTCTTGTAAAACTATTGATCTTTTCTATAAAATTGGGATAAGATCACCTATCTTATTTAACTTGCAGAGTCATTTTGAGAATCAAATGAGATAATGCATTAAAGTATTTAGATAGCTATAAAGACAAATACAAATATGAGGTATCTTGATGATAGTTATGATGATGATGATGATAACAATGTGATGATAACGACAACTAGAACAATTATTCTGTATTGACAATGATTTATGAGAAAAAAGTTCAGGGTTTAATAATTTTCTTTTATTTTCTTCCTATCTCCTTTAAAAATGTTTTTTTCTACCTTCTCCTGACTCTCCCAAGTAATTTAAAAAATACAAATCTTCACAACAAATATGCACAATACAGTAAAAACAAATTCCCACATTGGCCATGTCCAAATATACAGTTCTCATTCTGATTTCAAAGTCCAATACTCTCTGGAAGGAGGCGATTGACATGACTGACTCATCTTCAGTCCTCTGGATTCGTGGTTAATCATTGCATTAAAATGAGTTCTAAAGTGTTCAGAAAAGTTTTTCCTATAATTTTGTTGTCATTGTGCATATTGATCGCCTGGTTCTGGTCACTTCAGCATATCAGGTCAAAGATGTCTTCTTGGTTTCCTATTAAACTATTCCATCATTCATTATGGTATAATAATATTCCAGCACATTAATATACCACTATCTGTTTAATCATTCCCTAATAGGTGGGGATTTCCTTGGTTTTCAGGTTATGGCTACTATAAAAAGAGCAGCTACATATATGCTTGTACACAGATCTATGAGTCCTTTTCTTCTTTCTTTGATCTCATTGTGGTAGTAGGCTTAGGAGTGGAGAAGCTGGATCAAAGGGTATGAATAATTTAATAATTTGGGGGGAATAGTTCCAAATTGCTTTCCAGAAGGTATGGACCCATTAACAGCTCTACCAGCAATAAATTAGTCTGCCTATTTCCCCTTAACTCCTCCCCAAATTTTCATTTTGTTCTTTTGTCTTCTTTGCCAATCTGATGATTTTGAGGTGGAACCTTAGTTGTCTTGATTTTTATTTCTTTAATAATTAGTGATTTGGAACATTTTCATATAGTTACTAATAATTTAGGTTTCTCCCTATAAACTTGACTATTTAAAATCCTTATATGTAGGAATGATTCTTAGTCTTATTAATTTCGATCAATTATTTATCTAAATCTCACTGTAAAGATTTTCCCCAATTCCATGTTTTTCTCTTTTAATTTTAATTGCATTAGATTTGTTTGTGCAAAAGCTTTTCAATTTCATATAATCAAAATTATACATTTGATTTTATGTGATCCTGTCAATCACCTGAATGGTAATGTTTTCCTTGCTCCTACAATTAGCTTATGATGTCACCTTTGATGTCCAAGTCACGTATTGATTTAAAGTTTATCTCGGTATATGGCATGAGATATTGTTGTATAGTTTATCCAGTTACTGGCAGACTGCTTTTCAGTCTTCCCAGAAGTTTCTTTTTTTTCTTCCAAATAGTGAGTCCTTGGGATCTTTGCATCTCTAAAACATTGTTCTTTTTAAAATTTTTTTTTTTAATATTGAGGCAATTGGGGTTAAGTGACTTGCCCAGGGTCACACAGCTAGTAAGTGTCAAGTGCTAAGAGGTCACATTTGAACTCAGGTCCTCCTGACTTCAAGGCGGTGCTCTATCCATTGTGCTACCTAGCTGCCCCCTAAAACATTGTTCTACTGTATTCTTTCGCTTGTATATGTTGGGTACCTATTGGGTACCTGACTATTTTTTTTAACCAGTACCAAATTGTTGTTTGTTTGTTTTTAACAAACTACTGCTTTGTACTATAGTTTGAGATCTGGTATGCATGTAACCCTTCCTCAATTTTAAAACTATTAGACTTGGGACTCATGAACTTTTATTCCTCTTAATGAACTTTGCTGTTCTTTTCTAGCTTGATACAATTATTCTTTGGTAGTTTGTTACAATAAAGCAATACAAACTAAGTTAACTTATGTACTATTGTCATTTTTGTTATATTGACTCTGTCTAATATTAGTAATTAATATTTCTCTATTGAGCTCTGTATTTATTCAAAATGTTTATAGCTGGATTCATATAGTTTCAGTCTGTGTCTTTGTAGACAGATCTCCAATATTTTATACTTTCCATAGTTATTTTGAATGGAATTTCTCTTTTTAGTTCTTCTTACTGGATTTTGTTGCCTCTGTACAAATATACATACATATATTATATATATTTATATATATATATATATACATACATACATATACATACATATATATATTATATGTAACATATGTACTCTATGTGGATTTTTATTTTATATGCTGAAAATCTGCTGAATTCATTAATTGTTTGAACTAATTTTTATTGACTTTTTAGGATTTTCTAAATAAACCATCATATTATCTAAAAAAGCTAGTTTTCTTTCCTCTTTGTCTATGCTTATTCCCTCAATTTCTCTTTCTCTATTGCTATAAGTAGCATTTCTAAGATTATGTTAAATAGTAGTAACTGACATCCTTGTTTTATCCCTGAACTTACCAATAACCCCTCTAACTTTTCTCTATTACATAAAATGTTTGTTCTTGTAAAGTCTGTAACTTTTTTCCTATTATTGAGTCACTTACTAGTTGTGTGACACTGAGAAAATCACTTAACTTTTCTCAGCCTCGGTTTCCTTATCTGTAAAATGTGAATAATAATATTGCCTCACTTACAAGGTTATTGCAAAAATCAAATGAGCTAATATACAGAAAAGCACTTTGCAAACAAATCTAAATACAAATGTTTGTGGTTTTTCATTTTAGAAAGATATAATTTACTATGTTAAAGAAAGATCTATTTCTATACTTTCTATTATTTCAATGTCTTAGATTTTTCACAGGTCTTTTCAGCATCTATTTAATCTTATGGTTTTTATTACTTATATTATTATCATTATTGATTTTACTTGTAATATTCATTATGTTAAACCAATCCTGCATTCGTGGTAAAAATCCAACCATGGTGTATAATCTTTTTAATATGCTACTGTAGCCTACTTGCCAAACATTTTACTTAAAATCTTTATATTAATACTCATTAGACACATTTGTCTATATATTTCTTTCTATGATTTGTCTATCTCTGATTTAGGTATTATCTATCTATATTTCAATGTCCTTGACTGTTGTTTCAAGTTCCTATAAAGAAATATTCTGCCTAAGATTTTCAGTATAGTTAGCACCCATAAATATCCCAGCTCAGAACCATTCATATGGTGATCTTTTATCAATTATTTTGAATGGTAATGATATTAACGATGATAATGTCAGCCCATGGACCACTATTCCTTAATATAATGCCCTCCAAATCCATGGGGATTGCAATCTGATCTACCATTGGTTTAACGCAACCTTGGAGAACTAACGTCTACTTTTCAGATGAACTCTCCTATATGTATTATCTATACTAATTAGAATGTGAGTTCCTTAAGAGAAGAGACTTTCAATTTTCTGTTTATATCCTCAGCATCCAGTATAGTATTTGGCATTTTGCAAACATTTATTTTTTTCATTTGTCTACTCTTCTCTATGCAAATGATTATCAGATTTATATATTGACCCCCATTCTTTCTCTTGAAATTTAATTCATCATCAGTAAATGCCTATTTGGTACATAGAACTGGATGTCCCTATGGGACATTAAACTCAATATCTCCCAAACAGAACATATTTTTTCTTACACATCCACCACTCTTTCAAACTTCCCACTTTTCCATAGTACACCACCACACTTTTAGTCACTTAGGAGTCTTCTTTGACTCACAATCTCCCTCACCCCACATATCCATCAATTTCTAAGCCTTATAGATGTTTACATTTATATTATCTCTCAAATCTGCCTCCTTTATCAAACTCACAGAACCGCTATCCTAATTTGGGCCTTCAAAAACTAGAATTTTGCAATTGCTTTCTAGTTGTTTTTCCTACCTTAGTCTGTCCTTTTCAAAATTTATTTCACCAGTTGGCAAAATGATATTCCCAAGGAGTACAGGGTCATCTTACTGTTAGAGGCAGTATAAGCAAGTGATCTTGAACAAGTCACTCATTCTGTCTTAGCTTGTTTGCAATTCCATAAAGTTAAAGACTCATCTTCTGAAGTAACATACTTTCTTGATAACAAGAGCCTGGATTAGGAGGCAGGAGACCTCAATTCTATGCATGGACCTGCCACTACGGAAGAAACTTTGGGTAAGTCATTGTAACTATTTACAAGTCAATTCCTTAATCAGTGAAATATGTGGGTTAGAGTAGATGATCCTCAGACAAAGTAGGTACTTCAGATATATTTGCTGAACATTGTTGAAAAAGTTTTGTCCAGCCCTAATAATTTTGATTCTATGAAGGTAGATTCATTGTCAATTTTACAATGTGATGATCTAGCTCTATAAAATGGATGTAGACATGATAAATTATGTAAATCAAATTTTGCAGATAAAGGTTGACTCAACATATTTTCAAGGTCAAGTCAAGGACTAGGGATCCAATTCTTGAAGGGAGTCCTATAATAAAAAAAAACATTGCTACATAAAGGGAATTATTTAATATTTGTATAAATCCAGATTTCTATTTATATCAAGTTTGATCAAATAAGGCACAACTGTAATTATAATAGCCATGAATGTCAAGGGTGTTACCCACACATGCTTCCTCTCTCTTCTTGTGATATGGTTACAATTTATACCATCTGGAATCAGAATGATAAGGAATGGGCCCATATAGCTGTTAAAGGGAATTAGATTTAATGAAAATGTTTCATAGAATTGTAGACACCTAGATCACTTGCTTAGGAAGGTTAAGGTAATATGTCCTCAGTAATCTTGAAGGACAACATAGATTAGAAGAAGGAAGTATGGTACAGAAGAAAAAGCACTTGTTTGGGAGTCAGAGGGTCTAGGTTCAAATCCCATCTCTTATGACCCAGTACATTTCTGACTTGGACAAGTCAACTAAACCCACTTAAACCTCCCTGGGTCCTGGTTTTCTGAACTGTAAAATGAAGGATTTGTACTAGATGGCTTCTGACATTCCTTCCAGTTCTTGATCTATGATCCTGAGAGCCTGGGACTTCTTGTCAAAGCCTGAACTTACCCAGTAATTGATAAATGGAAGGACAGGGCACTACTACACACAGAAATACTCCACAGGCTAATGCAAAGCTCCAGGGAGATTGAGGCTCAGTGCTTTGGAATAACTTTTTATTCCAAGGGAACTTATTAAATCTTCACCTTCAACTTAAAAATCTTGGATTTTTAATTGCATTCTTTGCAATACACTTGAAAATACCATAATTAATGAAGAGAGTTTTATTATATTCCCACTTGCTAATTACTTTGAAAAAGTAAAAAGTAAGCCAGAGGGAGAGCCCTGAGTTCCAGACAGAGGAAAACCTTAGGGCTGAGGAAGAAAAAACCCGACAACTTAACTCAATATACCTCTTACCTCCTACTCTCAAACTCCATCTTCTCTCCAGCTACACTAGGTTAGTGTACCAGCTAAGTAATTGTTATAGGCAGAAGAAAGAGATATAAGAGTATATAGGAAACACTAAGAAAGAAATGTACCTGGATTCCCTTATAGTCAAATGTGGATTGAGAGTTGAGGGTAAGAGTATCAACAGTTGGGGAGAGGTTGAAATAAATTTGACATATACAAATGATTCTATGTCCTGAGTGCTAATGGGTCACATAGTGCTGAGCCAGGTCCATTTAACAAAAAAGTTTGCATGATCAAATAAAGTTTAACTGATAATATTTTGTGCCTATAAAGATAGGCCCAATGCCTCAAATTAGGGATAATAAAGGGTTGGAAGAGTAGGAATAGAGCAGTTCTAGGACCTCACTCTCACCATTTACTACTACCTCTCAGTGCATCTGGATTTTTATCTGATGAACTTGGTTTTGCTCTGGGAGCTTAGGATGGTGAGGGAAAATTTAGGCTTGTAGAATTCCCCCTGAGATATTTCTCTCTCTCTTTTTTTAAATACTGTAATTTCAAGTGAGAAATTCAAGAACCTGTTCAAGGATCCACTTCAGGATCTGAGAGACAAGAAGGATTTGTTTCTGGTTATCCTAATTCTGGTTACATCTGAAATTCCTTCCCTTTTTTTCAGGAACAAACTTGCCCCTTTCCTCTATAGAAATCCTTTCTTATATGTTATCAAGCTCTTCATTCTATGCTTAGAGGCAGCTAAGTCAGGAGATCTGAGTTCAAATCTGGCCTCAGATATTTACTAGCTATGTGACCTTAGGGAAGCCACTTAACCTCTCTCTGCCCAGTTTCCTTAACTGTAAAAATGGGGATAATAGCACCTACATTGCAGAGTTTTTGTGAGATCAAAAGAGATGATACTTTTAAAGCACTTAGCATAGTTCCTGGCACTTAGTAGGTACTATCCAAAAGCTTATTCCCCACCTCCCCAATCCCTCACTATTGGCAACTCTTTTACATTTTTACTGCAACCTGGGTCAGTGTTCCTCAAACCAGAAACTCTTGACTGTGGGCATTTTCACTAGCTATTTCCCCTGCCTACAATTCTTGTTCTTCTGGTTTTCCTCAAGTCCCAGCTAAAATTTTGCCTTCTATAGGAAGCATTTTCTGGTCCCTCTTAATTCTCATGTTTCTCTGGTATTAATGATTTCAAATATATCCTGTATATAGCTTGTTTGTACATATTTGTCTGCATGTTTTTACTACCATTAGATTGTGAGCTCTTTGAGAACAGAGATTATATTTTGCTTTTCTGTGTATCTCTGGCACTTAGCATAGTGACTGGCACATAAAAACCTTAGAAAAATGCCACAGTAGATGGAAAACACACACATATGCATATATGTACACATATTTGTACATGCATATTTATATGTATAAAGGAATATATGTATGAATGTATATATGTATATATACATGCATGGATAGATAGACAGGGATATGTGTATGTACAAATATTCCAAACATACAATTAGATAGCTTGTGCACATATGTATACATACACACATGTGTGTGTACGTGTGACCTTAGGGTCACATATACATATACACATATATATTTGTATATCTATATCTACATGTCTCCCCTTCGACTGACAACTGTTTTATCTCTTCCTCCTATTTTTAGTGGAAATTCATATGAAGATTCTTGAAAACATTTATTTTGAAGATTTTGAATTTCAGAAGTTCATGAAGTAAGACACATAAAGGGTACAGAACTAGCCCCGGAGTCAGGAAGGCTTAGGTTCAAGTGTTGCCTCTGATACATACTAGCTGAGCAAGTCATCTAGCAGTCTCACTTCTCCACTGCCCTTTGGGAGATTCTCTGTTTCAGGTCTTTGGAGATTGTAAAGTCCCATGATTTTCAGCCATACAACATTACTGGAAGACTATTAATGTTAAAAAAAAAAAGATGGGCTTTCATCTGAGGGAGAAACTTGGGGACATTAAAAAAAGGCAATTTCTCAATGGCAGTCTATTCTACCTTCCTCTTCCTGTTCAATAGGTCCAGCTCAAAGTCCATTTGCAGTGTCTAAGATGAGTATAATGATGGCCAAGTGCTATAGCTTGTCCTTCCAATTTCATGCCATAGTTTGAACAATAAACATTTTTAGGTAGTTTTTTTCCCCCGTGTAGGTAGGTAGGCCACACAGCCTATAGCAATGAAATTGAAAATCTTTTAAAGCATTGAAGTTTGAAATATGAAGTAACACCTTAATTATATGAGCATGCTCCTTGGGCCTTTCTATATTCTTCTATTCTTCTTCATAAGGTGCCTCTTTTATTCCTTCCACTTTTTCCTTTTCATGTGTTTTTCTCCCATTCCCCCTTACTCTTACTATGTGCATCCTTTGCCATCTTTCTTTATTTTTACATCATATTTCCTTCCCTTTGTCCCTTTCCCTTATTTATGTTTCTTTCTCCTTTCTTCTCTTTCTCTCTCCTTTCCAACTTTTTCTTAGGGAGATTTAGAAATTGTCTAGTGAGTTCTATCTGCCAATTATATAAATGAGGTAACAGTGGATGATAGGGGTTAAGTAACATGCCCAAAGTCACACAGAGAGTTAGTGACATCACTCTAAGCTCCATTCCTCTTTATTTTTGTTTTCTTTCCTGTTCCCTTACACCTACAGTGCCTCCACCATTTTTACACAATTATAACTTCATTGTGGTACCAGTTCTCTGCCTTTTACTGTTTTTTAGACTGCCTCCAGGGATCCAAGAAACAGTCAAACTTTATGGTAAAAGTTATTTGAATAGGAAAGGGGAAGAAGCAAAGAAAGAATTATAGTACTATTAATGAAGATGAGATAATGTTAAAGAAACACAGTTTTATTATTTTCAAGTACATTGAGTAACACTGTTGACAGAAAGGGAACAAAATCACATATGTTAGACAATGTGTAGAATCAATGAATCTTAGAGTTAAAAATGTCTTTAGCAGTCACCTACTCAACCCTAGACCTGATACAGGAATCCTCTCTTTAGTGTCTCTAAAAATCTTCAGTGCTGGGTAACTCATTACCTCATTAGGTACCCCATTCCAGTTCTAGATAGCTCTAATAACTAGGGAGTTTTCCCTTATTTTGTTTCCACACAAGCTTCCATACACTGTTCTCAGTTTTACCTTCTGAGGCCAAGAAGACTACTTCTCTCTCCACCGTGGTAGAATCTGAAGATAACAATCATATCACCCCACCCTCCCACCACCCTTGTCAAGTCTCTTCCAGAAGTTAAATATCCCTAATTCTTTTAATTAATCTTCAGATACATTACTTAGAGTTCTCTCAATATCTTTATCCATCTCCTCTTGATGGGCTCCAGCTGGTTAATATTTGTCCTAAAATGGAGTGTCCAGAACTGAACATTTTAAGTGCTATAACAGTTATAACTATTTTTTTTAACACATTCACTATTTGACTGCAAATGTTCTTACTGAAAGCCTTTATTCTTAGACATGGTTACACTAACATGAGTAAATTTTCACTGAGCATTTTCTGTGTAATAATTACTTTCCTATCCTATGAATGGTCCATAGCAATAGGGCTTACCTGTAAAGAAACTACTTATGATAGATTCCCTACCTACTCTGTGTAACTACTGCTACCTTTGGTTCTCTGACAGGAACTTTACACAAGGATGATGCTTGTCTGTGTGTCTTTCTTATTATAAATACGACTGGAAGGAAAGTGTTCAGTTACTGACAGATCTTTGTCATAACTTATAAATTCTCTTTCCTTGATTTTCTGATGTTTCTTACCCCTTCATCCCTTTCTTAATCTCAGTCATCCCAACCATCATCCCAGCAAATCCCACTCAAAATTCCAAATGCAAATATATCCAAGAACTTGAAGAAAAAAAGTGATGGTGCCAATACTATTTTTCTCTTTCTGAGTTTAAAACACATCTGACTTCTCACAGATGACAGGTAGGCCTATGCGTTTAGCTTATGTGTCCCAAATTTTGGGAATTCATTCATTCATGCATTCATCCAATGATTATTTGTTGAGCACTAAAAATGTGGTGGTAAATGACTAGCTTTCTGAAAAAAATTGCACACACAACACACTTTTAAGCTTAATTTGAATTATTAATATTTTTGCCAGCAGTCTCTTAAGACATTAAATAAAAACTCATGATTTGTAGTATTTGCCAATTTTAGAAGTGTGAATATGCACACTGAAAATTTAACAATCTACTCTCACAAGCTGGTTGGAGCTGGCTCCAGTACACATCTACTGGGCATTCGATAGTTAATACATGCTGTGACAGGTGCTGCAAGGTACACAAGAGAAATATACCACATAGTTTCTGACATCAGTGAACTTATTACCTAGTTAAGTAGACAAGGCATATACATATTCAGCATTTAAATTATAATACAAGGCAATATTTGCTTAAGTGAAAAAAATGAATGTTAAAGTCATCAGTTAACCTTTATAGAGTGTCCACAGCAGAAGAGAAGCCAGAAGAGAAAAGAGAGGAAATAGTGAACATATCTGGATAGATCACATATGGAATAAATATGGAGAGAGCAGAGGCTATGGTGCATAAGGTCAAGGGATTCCTATAAGGTGAAAAGATTGTGTAGGTATGTGTAAAGGAAAGAAAACCAAATGAGAAAGAGAACAATCCATGGTCTTCCTGTCTCTTTTTTCCCACTTGGTTGATTTGGGAAAAGTATTTTGCAAACTATAAAGTTCAGTAAGAAAATGAGGGATAGAAAGGCAAATTCACAGCAAGAGGAAAATTAAAACAGTGGAATAAGTAGCTATTTTAAGTTCTGGTTAAGTCAATCCTATAAATAGCTATTTCTTCTATGTATATAATCATTTGTGTGTGCATATTTTGGAAATCTTTTGCTAATTACTTGCCCCTTCCTCCCTTTCACAGAATTTTCAATAATCTGGAAAGACTGAGATTTAGAATGAGTACACTGACATCTGAATTTGTATTTGCCAACTCTTTCCCAAACTCTATCCTGGTATAACTCTTTTACGTCCCCAGAATTTCCTTTCTTGCTTTCAACTTTATGAATTACATTCTTGTCTTTTGCAACTTTCTTTTTTCCTCTTCAATGCTGAAAAAAGAGACTACATTTTGCATTTCAAAGAAGACAAGATGTTGTGGAAATAAGTTGCTTATCTTTCATCTTCTTTTATCAACAGCTTCAATTATTTTATTTTCTGAAGGTGAATTTCCTTCTTGAGAATCAGCATAGTAACATGGAGAAAGCATAGGATATGAATTTAGGGAACACTTGTGTTTGAATTCTAGCTCTGATGCTTATTTTCCTTTGTCTCTCTCTCTCTCTATCTCTCTCTCTCTCTTTCCCTCTCCCTCTCTCCCTCTCTTCCTCCCTCCCTCCCTTTCTCTCTCCCCTCCAATTTTCTTCTATGTAGAAAACTCTCAGCGAGAAACTTCTTCACCAATGAAGATGATCAACTTAGAGTTTTAGAGATTTGCCTGGGGGCACTAAGAGGTTAAATAATTTGCCTAAGGTCTCGCAGCCAGTATGTGGCAAAAAGTAAGACTTGAATTGGTTTCTCACCTCTGAGGCCAGTTTCCTATCAATTTTGCCACACTATCTCTTACCCTTACCACTGAGAAAAAACCTTGCTGTCCCGTAAGGGATAACAGACCCATTATTTCAGATTTAACAAGCATACCTGATACACTAAGTTGATTTTAGCTGTTCAATTTTTTCAACACCAGATGAGAAAGATAATTCTCTGGAAGAACTAGCTGGCTAAATGTTAATTGCTGTTGCTTTTTATCTTTCTGGAAAAAGCTTCTGAAGCAGGGTCAGAGTCACATTTTCTATGTGTTCTATTGAAAAGTATTCTGAACCCAGCTAGAGGAGAATTAAGAGCAGGAAAAATGTTGAGAAATATTCCTAGCTCCTTACTCAGCTTTGGATGAAACCCTTTCCCCAACAATAGTTTCATCTTTCTCCTAGGCTCACTCATGATTCCTCATGGTCTCTGATGCCTGTGATATTTTCAAATCGAGGGCTGATGGAAGGATCTTGCGAAGGCATAAGATTTAGAATGGGAAGGAGCCTTAGAGATCAATAACCTTTTCCAGACTTCTCATTTGAAAGATGACAAAAATAAGGCCCAGAAAGAAGTGACTTTCCTAAAAAAACCCAGATCCACTGACTAAAAACATTCTGTGCTGTTTTGAGTCTACCACAGTGACTCTTTCTAAATGGAGACAGTCAGTGTCTCTATACAAGTCCATTAGTCCTAACACTGATATATTGCTGAGTCCCATGGCCAGAACATGCTACTTAGCTTTTCTCATGGAACTTCATCATCTAGTCCCCATATAATGGTTAAGTAATGCTCTGAGCTCCAGAAATTTTGATGCCAAAGAAGGTTCTGTCCTCAAAGGTATAAGATTATCATTAAGTTCTCTATCCTTGTTGGGAGTCTAGATCCACATGTGGCTTCAAGGCTGCAGGTTCCCCACCCCTGCTCTAGAGAATCATAGAATAAATGAAGAGGGAGAGAACCTAGTGAACATTACTTCAAACACTATATTTTACAGTGATAGAAATGAACCGAGAGATGTAAAATGACTTTCCTCAGGTCACAATTGGGTCTGGAACAGATCTGCTCCCTTCCACCTTGATGCCATTTCCATTGTACCATATCATTGGTCAAGTGCTACATTGGAAGGGTTAGGGAAATGAGTTACAGTACATTTCAAGGGGGTGGACTAATAGCAGGTGACTCTCTAGGCCCATGGCACAGAAGTCTTCTCAGAGCGCGTTTCACTTCTTTATTCCTCAAGGTGTAAATGAAGGGGTTGAGCATAGGAGTGACAATCGTGTAGAAGACAGCTGGGGCTCCTATCTCTGCCCCACTGGAGTGTGGCTGAATGTAGATACATATGGGGGGCATATAGTAGAGGAATACCACTGTAAGGTGTGCTGTGCAGGTAGAAAAGGCCCGGTGGCGGCCAACTGCAGTACGAATCCTCAGCACAGATGCCACAATGAAGACATAGGAGATGATGATAAGTAACAGGCAGCTTGCAGCGACAATGCCAATGTTAGCCAGCATGACCAGCTCATTAAGGGCAGTCTCTGTACAAGCCAGCTTTAGAACAGGGGGGATGTCACAGAAGAAATAAGCAATGCGGGAAGGCCCACAATAGGGCAGGTGGAAGGTGAGGGAGGTGTGGATAGTAGAGTGTATGGCACCAGTGGCCCAAGTAGCACCTGCCAGCCCTGCACATATCTTCTGACTCATGACAACTGGATATCGCAGTGGCTGACTGATGGCCAAGTATCGGTCATATGCCATGACAGTATATAGGAAACATTCAGTACTGGCCAGGAAGTGGAACAAATAGAGCTGTATAGCACAGCCCCCAAAGGATATCACCTTTCCTTCTGGAGTTAAAAGCCCTGCTAGGACCTTGGGCACAGTCACTGTGGACAGACAAGCATCCAGGAAGGACAGGTGGCCTAGAAAATGGTACATGGGGGAGCGGAGGTGAGGATCCAAGCTCACTGTCAGCAGGATGAAGAAATTCCCCATCACAGTGATGGTGTAGATGAGGAAGAAGAGAAAGAAGAAAAATATGGGGTGCTCTGCTGTGTTTGCCAGCCCCTCCAGAATGAAGTGGGTCACCAGTGTTTGGTTGACCACTCTGTCGCCATACTCCCCTGCCTGCTAATGACAACTGAGTTATTGCATCCCCTTATATTGCCTATATTGATTGATTCTTACCCTTTCCCCAGTGCACAGAACAGCTTTGCTCTGTGAATTTTAACTCTTCCCATAAAAATCCTCATAGCAATTCAAATGTTAACTACTCCATGAACAGGAAGTTTTTGCTTACTCCCTTTCTCCCCCCCCCCATTTCCCCTTGGAAACAACCTTCTCTTTTGGACTTCACATTGAACTTTGTTTTACCATTCTCTGGTGCACTTAGCATATATTTTACATCATAATTATTTGTGTGTGTGTGTGTGTGTGTGTATAATCCTTCTACTGGCCTGTAAATTCTACGATAGAAGAGATCATAATTTTTTCCCCATCTGGTGCCTGGAAAAGCCTCCTTTCACAAAATAGGCACCGAATATTAGTCAAACTAAATTCTGGCAATTTTTCTTTTGTTTTTTGACAACAATTTAGAGGATATGTTATCACTCCTGGAATATGATAATTCATTGGGTACTAATATAGTGGCCTTGTTCCATAGTCAAAGTGCTCAGAAGGGGAGAAGAAAAGGTTACCTTGTTGATGTTAGTAGTCATTAATATTTTGCTATTCTTTCTTGTTTTCTCACTCTCTTGGTGTTTAGAATGGCATATTTGAGTCATTAAATGTCAGTCATGGATGTTTAGTTGAGTTTCCCACTCAGAGAGAGCCACTGTGCCCAGGTGGGACAGCAAATTCAGCTCTTTGTAGCTTTCCAATGCAGTTTGCTCTCCTCTAGGTGCTGTTGGTCTTCCCTTTCTTGTAGTTTCTTCTCTAACCCTGCAGCTGTGAGTGAGCAGTGTTTTATGCTTAATGTACCACCCAGGGGATGCTGTTCAGCCTCTTGGGAAGCTTTGGGTAGAGCTTGGACACAACATCTCCTGGGTATTTGCATTCAGATTTTATCTCATTATCATTGACAGGAATTCACACTATGTCAGACCACATGGAGAGTATCAGGCAACTATACACACTAACACTGAGTGTAATGATGAGATCTTTAAGGGTTGTCTGAATAATTATCACAAGAATTATTGTAATTCATCTCAATCCTTTCACATGAATTTCAATAAGCTGCCTTTTTATAATCTTTAACTTTCTTAATTTTCCTAGCTGACATTCTCTAGTTGCTAAGACTTGAAATCAGTCATCTTTGAATCTTTCCTTTTCCTTGTGATCTCTCTCTCTCTCTCTCTCTCTCTCTCTCTCTCTCTCTCTCTCTGTCTGTCTGTCTATACACATATTACTCAGAGTCAATCACCCATTCATTTATTCAAAACAAATATTTATTTAGTGCTTACTGTACATAAAACACTAGACTTAGAATTGAGAGTCTACAAAGATAAGTGAGACAGAATCAAGGAATGTATTACGATTTAGTACTGTGAGGGCCACATTGATATGATTCAAAGTGGAGTGTGATAAGAAAAATGTAAAGTCCTTTGAAAGCTCAGAAGGGGAGATTATTTCTAGTTGTTGGAAGAATTAATGAAAACTTCATTCAGATGGTGGAATTTGATCTGGGCCTTCTAGGATGGTTATGGAAGTGATTGTTAATAAATCAAAATAAATTAATAAAAAAGAAAGAATATTTGCAAATAAATATGGTTATAAAACAAAAAAGGTAGGCAAGAAGTAGAATGATGAAGATCTTTGAATACTACATTAAAGAATTTTCATTTGATTTAATAGGTAATAGGAAATGATTCAGAATTTGTGAACAGGTGAATTCTATGGTCCAGTTTATTGTGAAGTGTAATCTGATTGCAGAATGTAGGATAGATAGCATTGGGAAGCAACTGTAGGCTGGGAGGCCAGTTAGGGAGCTGTTGCAGTAGACCAGAGGAGAGGAAACTAGAGCCTGGTGGTGGCAGTGGAGATAGATAGAAGGACAGGTAATACTTCAAAACTGATCATATGGGGAACAATAAGGAAGGTGGATGATTCAAAGTTGACTCCCACATAGAATGAATGTGATGGCAAAGAAAACTCATTGTTTCAGCATTTATGGGAATAAAATATAGTAGCTTACCACTCTATCTTCTTCCCCAAGCACTATTCTCACTCCCCCCAACCCCTAATGAAGTATTCCATGTTTGTCTTTTGGGGATTTTTTCCAAACTGATTCTTGAGGGATAGAATGAAGTTTTATTTCCAATTACAGACACCAAAAGTAGAGTCCAATGTGAGTAAAACAGACTTAAGGAATTTCAGAACTTGAAGACACTTTGTTGATCATCTAGTTCAAGGGTCCTTAACCTTTCTGTGTCATGTGTCCCTTTGGCAGTCATTTGCAGCAAATGGACCCTGTCTTGAAATAATATTTTGCTGTCTATATTCATAGTTAAGGAGAAGCTAAATTTTAGTTACAGGTTAGTGAAAATACATATGTAGTTGTTTCCTATTCAGGTTCAGAAACGCTGAAATATCTCTGTGGATCCATTGGACCCCCTTGGCATTAAATTGACTACAACAAATAGGAAATATTGCTTTGTTAAAAACTTTGCATGTATGTATTTTTCTCTCTTTGTAGGATATCTTTGTCATCTAGTAAGTTTGAGATATGAAGGAGGATGTGCTACTCTTGAGGCTACTCATGTGCAACCCATCTTCCTGAGTTCAAATCTGGCCTCAGACATTTGTTAGCTGAGGGATCCTGGGCAAGTCACTTAACCCTGTTTGCCTCAGTTTCCCCATCTGTAAAATGAGCTGGAGAAGGAGATGGCAAACCACTCCGGTATCTTTGGCAAAAAACTCCAAATGGAGGTCACAAAGAGTTGAGCACAACTGAAATGACTAAACAGTAACAAAATAACCCCACTCTCACCGCTTCCCCACATATACATGTAGTAGGGATAATTATAGAGTCTGACTTATAGGTTTCAAAAATCAATTCCTCAAATATAGTATGGGGGAGATGTAGCTAGATAGTAGTACATATGAAAACAACCTTTGGGTTTTAGTGGACTTCCAGATCAATACAAGCCAACAGTGTAATGTAGCAGACAAAAATGCTAACATAATCTCAGAAGGAATTAACATATGGATCACACATGGACTGAGGGAGATGATATCCCTGATCCTGTGTTATGCACTAGTGAGATGCCCTGGTGAGGGGGATAAAGATAATAAAGGGGCTCAAACTATGCCATAGGAAGATCATTTGGGAATTGGGAATGTTTAATGTCAAAAAGAGAAGACATGAGGGTAACATTATTCAGATATTTTTCTAAATTCTAATCATTCAAATTCAAGTTAGATAATGAAACAAAAATATAGCATGTTTGTGCTTGTTATGTACATTTAAAACATTGTGCCAAATTCCTCCTGCTGCTTAGGGCACTCAAGAACTCATAACTATTGCTCCTGCATTGCTGTATTGCTGTATTCCTCTATTGCTCAAGGATTGCAAAAGAATCAACCAAATCGTCTTCATTCCTCATGCTGTGTGATTATATTAGGGAATGCTGAGTGGTGAAAAAAAGTGCTTGGAATCATTTCTCTAAATAACCAATGCATTTGTTTGTCTTTTTCCTTTTTTCTGTGCTTCTGTCAATTATCCTTAATGCCAGAATTTAACATGATCTTAATACCCCTTAAAAACTTAAATAAGTAAAATAACTTTATCAAAAATAAATTCTAATCATCCATCAAAGACTAGTTCAAATGTGATTTCTATCTGTACTGTGAAGGTTTCTTAAAATCCTCTAGCCCGAACTCATGTGTCACATTTATGAACTGCTCTGATATTTACTGTATGTTGGCACTTAAATATTTATTGTTTTACATGGTGACCTGATTGCTTTTCATATCTATAAGCAGTTTATTTCAGAAGACTATTAGTTCATTGAAGACAAGACCTGTGACATCTTTGTGTGTTTGCATCATTCTGGACATATGTGAGGTACTTGATAAATCATCCTAGACATGCAGACATGTACTGAATATTCTAGTATCTTTTTTGTTTTATTACCTTTTATTCCTCTGTCTCTGCTGCACTGGGCACAGAAAATATATGCAGGCAGCATACATTTGTTCTCAGAAACATTCCATCTCCTTCCTCCACCAACTTCTTGACATTTGAAACACATGAGGGGTTAGGGAGTTAAGTTTGGGGATAGAATAACTTCAAAGAGGCCTGCACTACTAGGTGTGTATGTGAAGCCTTCTGCAGCTAGCCTCTTTCATTCTGTCTCCTGTGGTCTGGGAGTAGGCATACTAGACACATCTCCTGGAGGCTAGTTAACAAGGGCTCCTTGCATGTGTCTCTCTCTCATACCTTTAGTATCCAAAAATAAGGTATTTTTTCATAGGTTACTGAGTACATGCCTGTTTTCATATCCATTAGAGTTGACTTTTCTTGTTCATTCACTACACATCCTTCTCCTACAAAGTACAATGCAAATCTAATCATTCTTGGGAAGGGATGGATTTGATGCCCTTGTCTTCCTTCCCATGGCTTAATAAGGTAGAATCATTACGATTAGTCCAGAAGACTATAAGTGTCCATCTCATTATAAGTTTTAGCACCTAGCTGGAGTGTACCTTTCATGAATTTGACAGTGAGGGTATCCTAGGGATCCTTGAGTGACTTTTGATTCTCCTAGTTAAGTGAAAAACTCTAGAAACCTTAGTCTTCTTCAAACTTAGATGGAATATTAAGATAAACAGGCTCCTTGGGAGAAGAAAGAGACTCAGTCGATTCATTTTTACTCATTTCTTATTCTTTTCCTAGCAAAGCACCCTGCTTAGTTGATCTGTTGTGTTTTCATTGGAACTACAATGAGAATGAGGTAAATCATCTCTGTGCTGATATTACCCTGGGTTCCCTCTCAGGATCTCTATATTCCTCTAGATGTGTAGCAGTCTCTCCTTCATCTGGGAAATTCCTCTCATACTGGTGTTTTGCCTTCCTTGGTTCAAAGTTTTGCTTAAATCTGCATTGATAGGTGGGGTCAATGGGGCTGCACTTCCCTATGGCCCCCCAACCGCCACAATGCTGACTTCATCTCCTTGTTACGGAGTGTGTAGATGATGGGATTGAGAAGAGGTGTAATGACTGTGTAGAAAACAGCCACTACCCCATCCAGGGGCTCTTGGGAACCAGGACGCAGATAGATGAAAGTACAGGGCACATAGTAGACAATGACAACAGTTAAGTGCGCAGCACAAGTAGAGAAGGCATTGCGGCGCCCATCAGCAGAGCGGATGCGTAGGATGGCAGCTACAATATAGCCATAGGAGGTGAGAATAAGCACGAAGCAGGTGAGGGCTAAGAAACCAATGTCCACAAAAGTGACCAGTTCATTGATGACAGTGTCAGCACAGGCAAGCCGTAGCATGGCAGGAATGTCACAGAAGAAATAGTCAACCTCGTTGGGGCCACAGAAGGATAGATGGAACATGAAACAAGTCTGGAAGATTGAATGGAGAGAGCCACCCAACCAAGTGCCCAAGGCCAGACAATTACAGACACTTCGGGTCATGATGGTAGCATAATGCAGGGGTTTACAGATAGCAAGGAAGCGGTCATAAGCCATGAGGGTATAGAGGAAACATTCAGTGCACCCCAAGAAGTGGAAAGAGAAGAGTTGAATCACACAGCCTCCAAAGGAGATGACCTTGCTGTTCAACAGGAAGCCAGTCAGCATCTTGGGAACAATGGCACAAGAGATGGTCATGTCCAGAAAAGAGAGGTGACATAGAAACCAGTACATGGGTCGATGAAGCCGAGCATCGACTAGTATAGTGAGGATGATTAGCCCATTACCGGAGATGGTGAGCAGGTAGATGGCAAGGAAGACGAGGAAGAGAGGGACACCAAGCTTGGGGTGATGGTGAAGGCCAACCAGGATGAAATGGGTCACAAAGGTCTGGTTGCCACTTTGCATTGCCTTGACGTTAGCTCCTGCTGCTAAAGAAACTGTCAAAAAGGAGAATTCAGGACCTCTCCTATGGCATTGAGCCTTATACATAAAGTCTGTGTATTTAGCAAGTATGGAGGAGAGAGGAGAAAATAGGCAGCTTGGTATAATGGCTAGCGTACTGGAGTTGGAGTCAGGAACGTCTGCATTCAGATCCTGCCTCAGATATTACTAGCTACGTGATCTTAGGATGAAACATTACTGTTTGGATGTTTGAGCAATAAAAAAACAAAACAAAGAAAAAACAAAAAAAAAAGTAGGGGGCAGCTAGGTAGCACAGTGGATAGACCTCTGGCCTTGGAAGCAGGAGGGCCTGAGTTCAGATCCGACCTCAGACACATGACATTTACTAGCTGTGTGACCCTGGGCAAGTCACTTAACCTTGATTGCCTCACCAAAAAAAAAGGCAAAAAAAAATTAGAAAAGAACTGAGTGCTAAAGAGTCTAGGTCATTACCATATTTACTTTTCAGAAATCTAAGGGTTGGTAGGCGTTACAAGAAGATATCTCCTTCTCTTGGTTCTAAGCATCCCTATACCAGAGTGGAATAGATCCAGGTACTAGGGAGGAGGCAGAGTATAGGACCATTAATTCATGGATGAGTAAACCAGATATTTGGGCTAAATTTACAGTGAAACCTAGGTTTCCTGATCCTCAGTCCTTCCCAATTCCTCCTCATAAACCCAAATCTTCTTTTCTCTATGAGGAAAGAAAAGAGGCAGTCTTTCATCACCCCCTCTACAGTGCCCCTCGATGTCTCTCTGCACAAATCCTATGGCATTATATGTGCTGTTCCCTTCCCATGATTCCTGGACTGTTCCTCCTGAGTAGTGCTCTAGCACAACCTGTAAAGTAGAGTAAAGGGGGGCAGAGGAAGGGGGAAGCCAGAAGCTGCTAACAAATCTGCTACAGGTCTTGCAGCCATTGGCCACCTCCTCAGTGAGAGTTTTGAAATACCGCCTTTGTTATAGCAGCATTAAGCTTCTGTACAAGTGACCCTAAAGTTTGTTTAGTGGGCTGCTAAGTGGAAGATTACAGGTAAGAAACAGAGAGATGCTAGCTGAGTCTCATAATAGTGAGAAGCATTGTTGGCACTCGTACTAATCCTAGCACCTTAGTTGCACTAAACAACAAATAAAGAAATGGTCTAGTCAGTGTTTTACCTTTTTGAGTGCTCAAACACTGCCCCAAAATAAAACTATGCTCCAAAAGCTGTGTGTGATCACAGCAACCAACTTCTGCTAATTCTCCTCTTTTGCTGCTTTCCTTCTGGTTCCCCCTTTCCCAAACAAGAAACTAGGGCAATGACTTTATTCACAATTCAATTTATAAGACCTCTATTATGTTACAAGGCTTGTGATTGAAGTTGCAAAGGAAAATGTTAGACATTTGCCCATAAGGAACTTTCATTTTAGTATGGCAAGGGTCATTTTTACGCCATGAACCATTTTGGCAATCTGATGAAGCCAACGGACCCCTTCTCAGAATAAAGCTTTTAATTGCATAAACTGTATAGGATTATAAAGGAAGCCAATTATGTTGAAATAAAAAACACAATTATATCCCTAAATGTTCAAATGCCTCTTGAAATCTATCATAAATCCCAAGTCAAGAACCTCTGTACTTATAATCATGTACACACACAAATAAATACAAGGTAATTTCTAGGGGAAAAAGCTGTAGCTTTGGCCTTGCATCCGTAGCCCTCTGCTCTTTCTGCTCCTCTCTCCTCCTCCCTTTCTCCTGTATCACTCCTCATTGTAAATTATTGTTGCCATTAGAATTTCACAGTAGTCTTTTCAAAGGCTGAATAAACTATTCTAGTTGGTGAGAAGACATAAAGGTACAAATTATGAAGCTTTAACAGTTATGAGAACATAGAAATAAAAGTCTAGCTTTGACCAACTTGGGAAATATCTCACTGATTTCCCGTAGACTAGTTATATCTATTTCCATCTGAATCCAGAGTCCTGTTCCCCAACTCCCTAAGCTGTCTGTGCTGATTATCAACCTGGATTAATTCAGTTCACTCTTTCATCATTAGAAAATAAAGAAGCCCTACTGTCTTAAGGACCCATATCACTTCTTCCTTTCAATCTGAGATGAATTCACCCACTCCGAGATATTCACAAAAGATTTTCTTTCCAGTCCCAATTCTTATAAGGACTCTTGTCTTTCTTTTGCCTTTCTCCAGCATTGACTCCTGGGTCCTTTTCAATTTCAATTCACAGCTACTGATTATCTCCTGAGGCAGAAAGGGAAGCATCCTTTGCTTATTGATTAAGAGCTAACAGCCCTAGTTTTTTCAAACATCAAGTATTGGAGGCAAATTTTTAATTATGTTAAACCATCACACATTCCATCCAGTCTTATCTTTCACTCTTCTTCTTAGGCCCTCATCACTTTTATTGGTATCCCTGCTTCAAGTCCATGTTCCATACAGCTGCCAAAGTGATTTTCCTAAAGATATCACCATATTAGTCCCCTGATCAATAAATGCCAGTAGTTCCTTTTTAACTCTAGGATCAAACATAATTTGCTCTATTTGGGACTTAAGAACATCTGTAGCCTGGCCCCAAACTGTCTAGTTAAACAGAGCTTCTTATTGTTCTTCATACATGACATTACTCATCTCCATGCTCTTGCATTGTCTATCTCCCATGCCCAGAACAAACTCCATCTTCATCTGGACTTCACAGAATCCCTACTTTCCTTCAAAATTCAGATCAATTGCTGCCTTTTATTGCTTTACCTGATCCTCCAGATGCTAGCAGATTTGCCCCCAACGACCTAATACTTACTTTGTGTATGCCTATTTATGCACATAGGGCAGCTAAGTGGCATAGTAGATACTGTGCTGGGCCTGGAGTCAGGAAGACTCATCTTCTTGAGTTCTAATCTGACCTCAGATTACTAGTTGTGTGACCCTGGCAAAATCACTTAACCCTGTCTGCCACAGTCTGTAAAATAAGAGAGGAGAAGGAAATGGCAAATAGCTCCAGTATCTTTTCCAAGAAAACCTTCAATGGGGTTATGAAGAGTCACATACAACTGAAAGAAGACTGAACAACAACTGAAATTTATGTACATCACGCCTTATTCTCAAATTTATTGTAAACTCAAGGTAGGGACTGATTTGTTTTTGATTTTGCATACCAAGCACCTAGCAGAGTGGCTAATACATAGTAGCTACTTAATAAATGTTTTTTGGTTCATTGATTTCCTGATTAATAATTCACTACTCCAGTTATTTTGTATCAATAAACATCAAAGGAGGAGATATTGTTATAGCAAAATATCACGTGTTTTCCTATGCCCCTCTTTCCCATTCTACTTCCTCATTACTAGGTGCAAGCCATTTTCATTGGCCTAGGGGCAAAATACGTGATTATCAAGGTTGCTAACAGAATCTGGTTGGATTGAGTTAGAATGAGGTCAGACTTTGATTCCATCTGAATCAGAAAGGAAAAAGCTTGGGAATTTTGCACAGTGACCATATTTTAGAAGACTTTGAGTGGAGAGTGTGTTTGCTTTACCTAATCTTAAACAAAGGTCTCAGGGTAATAATTGCCTGCATTAATATAATTTACCTATTTCTGTGTTTCTCCAGGTTCCTTTTAATAAGATGATATCTCATTAGGATTTCTTGCCCTTGAATAATATCCGTCTGTATAGTCTATTCCCAGATGTGAATGTGTACAAGAAGAAGTCACCACCTGTGCTAGCTGGGGAAGTTATCTTCAGCCTCCTTTTGACCTTCCCTTCCCTTTGTGATTCCTTTTCTGAATCTGGTAGATTCTTTACCTCTCCCAGGCCTTCTCCTTGACCTGTCACAAGCCTCTTTCAACACACTCAAGCCTGGACTCATTTCTCTTTTCAACTTTCCTGCACCTTTTATCTCAGAGGTTTAATTACCTGGAATCTCCTTCCTATGGAAATCCCCCTTGGGGGCACAAGGTTAATGACATTGCACTAACACCACTATTAGCAATTACGTTCCTCTGAAATGAATTGTCATGGGCTTTATTAAGAAGAAAATATAGGCTTTGGTTACATCAGATAAAAAGATAAGAAAATGCAAAAATTCTAAATGTCATCTTTGACTCCTCTACTCACACTCACCCTAAATATCTTGCCAGTTTTTCTTTACATTTCTAACATATGGCTCCTCCTCACCTCTCCCATAGGCACCACTCTAGTTCACATCCTCATAACTTCCTACCTGGACTATTGTAATAATCTGACATTCCCTCTTCTTTCCTTAATCTTCCTTATACTCCAATCCACCTTCCCCACAGCTGCCAAAGTATGAGAGACAAGTATACAAACACAGAAAAGAGTATGAAGGGAGTGGAAATCTCAAAAATATTTTTTATTTTAACTGAGCAAAGGAGTTTTAAACACACACAAACATGTAGTTTTGTATAGAAATACAATAAATCTAATAGGGAAATAAGGGGGAACAGGGAAGAGGGAGAAGGAAGATTGAGAAAGAGTAAGGAAAGAGTCATAAACAAAAAACACTTAAATTTGAGAAAGTGTCTCATAAAGACAGGATTAAAAAGTGATCAGGGTCTGGACTAGGTAAAGAGAAGAGAGGCAGAGAAATGGCCTTAGATCACTTCATTTATAGATAACTAGTGTTGATCTCATTCTTTTTCATTTCCCATTTATTTTTCTTTGTAAAGAGAGGTGAAGGAGTAAAAGACAGGAAAAACTGCAGGAAGGTATAATAGAAGTGAAAACACAATTAACAATCATAACACTGAAAGAACCTATCTGTACAAAAATATTTACAGCAGCTCTTTTTGTGCCAGCAAAGAATTAGAAGTCAAGGGGATACTCATAAATTGCGGAATGGCTGAACAAGTTATGGTGTATGGTTGTGAGGGAAGATCATCGTGATGTAAGAAATAGGTTTCAGAAAAAATCCTAGGGAGACATACGAACTGATGCAAAGCAAAATGAGCAGAACTAGGAGAATATTGTACATAGTAGCAGCAATAATGTGAGGATGATCAACTGTGAAAGACTCAGCCACTCTGATCAAGACAACAACTCAAGACAGTTCCAGAGGACTCACAATAAAAAGTGCTATCCACCTCCAGAGAGAACTGATGAGCTCTGAATGCAGATAGAAACACACTTCTAAAATTTCTCTGTATTTTTATTGTTTTATTTTGTTTGCGTTTTCTTTTGCAACATGGCTAATATGGAAATATGTTTTGCATGACTTCACATGTATAATCGGTATCAAATTGTTTGCCTTCTCAAGAAGGGAGGAGGGACTGAAGCAAATGAGAGAATTTGGAACTTGAAATTAAAAAATGTTAATTTTTTTACATGTCATTAGGAAATACTCAAATAACTTTGTAAAATCGTAACAGTGAATATGAATGGGATGATGTCACACATAACTTTAATAATATAAAAAAACTATACAAAATTAGAGAAAGTAGAGAACTGAATTCCTTCTCTGAGAAAAATGTGATCCTGATATTTAAACCAGGGAAAGATAAATCAAGGAAAGAACTTTATAGACAAATAATTTCTAAAGAATGTTGGTGCAAAAATAGTAGGAAAAAATTAGCAGAGAAGCTATATCACATTTTTAAAAAAATTATACACTATGAGTAGTTTGAATTTACTCCAGCAATTCAGAGATAATTCAGTATTTGGAAAAATATTAATATCATAGGCTATGTTAATAACAATAAGCCACATGATTATGTAGATGGAGAAAATTGCTGCAAAATATATGTTTATATTAATAACTTAAAAACATAAGAACAAATGGACCTTTCATTAATTTTGTAATCAATGTCTATCTACAACAAAGAATTATCACAATCTGTAATGGAAAATGTTAGATGTTTTTCCAATAAGAACAGATAAAGCAAGGATGTCCACTGCCACCACTGTTATTTGTTAAATTACTAGTTACTGCAATAACTCAAAATAAGGATATTGAGGAAATAAACCTAAGTGAAGAAGAAAAATGTATTTTTGAGGGGAGATGGAATGTTTTGTGTAAGGAACAGTAATTTCCTCAAAGTGCCAGGCCAGTGCAACTGGTTTATAGGATACTGGAGGTACATAAGGTATAAGAAGGCTGAAAAAGTAAGAGTGGATCAAGTTATAAAGGACTCTGGAAGCCAAACAGGGATTTAACATTTCATCCTGGAAGTTGATTAAGTAGGGAGTTGACATGATTAGAAATGTGCTTTAGGGGTATCAACTTCATAGGTCAGAGGAGGATGGATGAAAATGTGAAGAAACAAGGGATGGAGAATAACCAAAAGTCAGTCACAATAGTACGGACGTGAGATGATGGGGTGTGCATCAGACAGGTGGCATTGTCAGAGGAGGGAAGGAGACATTTAGGAGAGATACTATGAAGGTAGAAATGACAAAACTCAGCAACTGATTGTCTATTGGGCATGAGAGAGAGTGACGATTTGAGGTTAATGCCTGGGTGGTGAGCCTGGGTGACTAGGAGGATGATGTCCTTCTTCAATTGTGTTGCCCAGAACTGAATATAAGATGGTACCATAGAGAATGCCCTACCCACTATGGTACCAGATGAACACAAGGTCTAGTTAGTTTCTATGGATATCATTGCACCTCCATGCCCACTTATTCATTTAAATTCTCTGAAAAGAAATATAAAACCAAAGTAAGGGGGCAAGGAAAGAAATAAAAGAAAAAAAATCAGAGAAGAAAAATAAAGAAATATTCAACAAATAATGGTTAAATCAAAGAATTAATTAAATACTGACACACAAATTTGGCAATATGCAATGTTTATCCTTTATCCTACCTGGCTCAGAAAGAACCAAGAGCTCTGGGTAGATGTTACTGAAAAGAGCACTAAATAAAAACTTAGTAATTAGAACTGCCTAAAAATGAACTAGTGGGATCCCTTTAAAATTTCTGGGGATTTAAAGGATTTCCAAAGCAATATTTAATTTGATTTTAGGGAGGCAAAATATCCAGTGCAGATGTATTGGTAACCACTCAGCACTCTGCCACAGTCAAACAAAGGGCATCAGCTTCAGGTCTGAGCAACACATTTATTAGTTGTTGTTGTTTTTGTTATTGTTACTATTACTATATTAGTAGTTCCTATACTATACTATTACTACTGCCTTTAATTGAAGCTTTGTGATTTTCTATAACAGATATTTTTGTTTGAAAACATTTAATATCTGTAGAAATTATCTTGTTTTGGGAGACACAATGGTGAGGAAAAAGCAGGGACTCACCTAAATTCTCCTCCAAACCCCTGTAAATACCTTTCAATATTTTCTCAAAGCAAATTCTAAAACAGCAGAGCTCACAAAATGCTGGAGTGAAACAATTTTCCAGCCCAAGACAACTTAGAAGGTTGCCAGGAAAAGTTTGTTGCACCAGTGTGAGAATGCAACTCAGTCAAACACAGGCCACACCAGTGCAGACCAGGCCCCAGCAAACCAGGAACAGGCCTTGGGAGCACCTGAATCTGTGGCAGCAGTGGCAGTTTCTGGAGCTCTTAGCCCACAGAAGGTAAAAGGGGCAACAACTGGTCAGAAGGAGATTACAGGGGTCCCTTTGCTGGTAATGGAGGCAGGATTTTGTTGAATTGCCCATACTTGGATCTAGGTCTCAGTCTTGTGTCTCAGTTCAAGGGTGAAAAGGAGCATTATTAGCACACAGGAGCTAGTGGCAGCAAGGGAGTGAGGATTCTGGCCACAATTCCCAGGTGGAAAAGAGTGCTTGTTGTCACTCATAGACCAGTACACAGTACAGATGAACAGTAAACACACCTCTCCCTAGATCATACCACCTTAGAAAAATCAAAAACTTACAAGTCCCCAGCTGAAAACAGCTGCACCAAGAAAAACCCCTGAAGCTTGGGATTATGCCCCCTCCACTTTGGAAGCAGAGTTATACTTCATTTATTTATTTAGTTATTTTGGATTTAAATACAAGAACACAAATACAGAATACAGAAAAGGAAAAAAAAAGAACATAAAATAAACATGAATATTGAAACTTAAATACAAAGTAAGAAAAGAATAAAAAGTAGGTCATGTGCATAGCAGAGGATAAGAGAAGATTCAAAATATGCAGTAATAATTTTTCATTTCAAGAAAGCCTGTATGATAAATATCACATATTGTGTTGAGAGCTGTCCATCTTTTCTTTGCTTCCTTGTAAGTTTTCTTTTGTTCTCTGCTGTGCACTTTTTACCTTGTTCTTTTTCCCTCCTTCCTCCCTAACCCTAAGAAGGCTATAATTAAGTGAGAATATATTTATGTAGAGACATAGGTATATGCATACACATATCTATATATACACATATATACATACACACATATCTACGTATATAGATATATGCTTTCCCCATCAAATTCTACTCCTGATCTTTGTTTTGATGTTTGTGTGTAACTCTTATTTCCTATCCCTCCTGACTCCTCTACTTTATTTCTACCCACTAACTTGCCAGAGTCATACTTTAGCATAGAGTTAAAAGTCAAGAAACAGGTTGGAAAATGAGCAAACAGCAGAATACAAACCCAACTATAGAAAGTTACTTTGTGACAGGTAAGATTAAAACACACACTCAGAAGAAGACAACAAAGTCAAAACGGACACATTTAAAGCCTCAAAGAAAAATATGAATTGGTTTCAGGCCATGGAAGAGCTCAAAATTTTTTTTAAAAGTCAAATAAGGAAAGTAGAAGAAAAATGCAAAGAGAATTAAAAGTGATGCAAGAAAATCATGAAAAAAGTCAACAGCTTGGTAAAGGAGGCACCAAAAAATACTGAAAACACCTTAAAGACAGAATAGGCTAAATGGTAAAAGAGGCACAAAAATTCAATGAAGAGAAGAATGCTTTGAAAAGCAGAATTGGCCAAATGGAAAAGGAGGTACAAAAGCTCACTGATGAAAATAATTCCTTAAAAATTATAATTGGACAAGTGGAAGCTAATGACTTTGTGAGATATCAAGAATCAATTAAAAAAAATCAAAAGAATGAAAAAAATAGAAGAAAATGTGAAATATTTCATTGGAAAAATAATTGACTTGAAAAATAGATCCAGGAAAGATAATTTAAAAATTATTGGACTACCTGAAAGCCATGATCCAAAAAAGAGCCTAGACATAATCTTTCAATAAATTATCAAGGAAAACTACCTTTGTAGTCTAGAACCAGAGGGTAAAATAGAAATTGAAAGAATCCACTGGTCACCTCCTGAAAGAGATCCCAAAATGAAAGCTCCCAGGAATACTATAGCAACATTTCAGAGTTTCCAGATCAAGAAGATATTGCAAGCAGCCAAAAAGAAACAGTTCAGTACGATGGAGCCACTGTCAGCATAACTCAAGGGTTAGCAGTTTCTACATTAAAGGATCGGAGGGCTTGAAGTATGATATTCTAGAGGGCATAAGAATTAGGATTAAAACCAAGAATCACCTATCCAGCAAAATCCTTCAGGGGGGAAAATGGTCATTCTGTGAAACAGAGGACTTTCAAGTACATCTGATGAAAAGACCAGAACTGAATAGAAAATTTGACCTTTAAATACAAGACTCAATAGAAGCATAAAAAGGTAAACAGGAGAGAAAAATCATAAGGGATTCAATAAGGTTCAGCTGTGTACATTCCTACATGGGAAAATGATACTTGTAACTCCTAAAACCTTTCCCATTATTAGGGCAGTTAGAAGTATACACAGACAGAAAGTATAGATGTGAGATGAATACGATGAAATGATTATCTAAAATATAACATTATGGAGTGGGAAAGAACAATGTGCTGGGAGAAAGGGAGAGGGAGAGGTAGAATGGGGTAAATTATCTGACATAAAAGGCCCAAAAGACATTTCACAGTGCAGGGGAAGATGGGGGAAGAGTGGAGGGGAGCACCTGAAAGTTACTCTCATTGGAATTGGCTCAAAGAGGGAATAATACATACCTTCAGTTGGATGTAGAAATCTCTTACCATACAGGAAAATAGGAGGGGAAAGGGATAAGAGAAAGAGTGGGTTAATACAAGCAAGGGAGGGCAGATTAGGGGATATGAAAGTCAGAGGCAAAACATTTTTGAGAATGGACAGGGTGGAAAGAGAGAGAGAAAGAGAGAGACAGAGAGAGAGAGACAGTAAGACGGAGAGATAGAGAGATGGAGAGGCATAGAGAGACAGAAAAAGAGACAGAGACAGAGAAAGAAACAGGGAAAATAGCATGGAAAACAATACATAAATGTTAATCATTACTGTGAAAAAATACTTGTACGGCACATTTCTCTAATAAATACCTCATTTCTCAAATATATAGAAAACTGAGTCAAATTTATAGAAATAAGAGGCATTCTTCAACTGATAAATAGTCAAAGGATATGAACAGACAGTTTTCAGAAAAAGTAATCAAAGCTATCTATAGTCACATGAAAAAAGTGCTCTAAAACACTGTTGATTAAAGAAATGCAAATTGAAACAATTCTGAGCTACCACTACATAACTATCAGATTGGTAATATGAGAGAAAGAAAATGGCAAATGCTGGAGAGGATGTGGGAAAATTAAAGCACTAATGCACTGTTGGTGAAGTTGTATACTGATTCAACCATTCTGGAGAGCAATTTAGAACTATGCCCAAAGAAGTTGTAAAACCATGCATATCCTCAGCAATACAATGATCCAAGACAATTCTGAAGGACTTATGAAATGTGCTGTTCATCTCCAGAAAGAGCTGGTAGAATCTAAACGCAGATTGAAGATACTTTTTTCTTTAGTTTTCTTGGTTTTTTGTTGTGTGTGTGTGTGTGTGTTTTTATCTTTCACAGCACATCTTGCATGGAAATGTGTTTTGCATGTGCTCATGACTGCGCCTATGTCAAATTGCTTGCCTTCTCCATAAGGGGGTGAGGGAAGGGAGGGAGAGAGAGAATGTGGAACTCAAAATTCAAAAAGGAATGTTAAATTTTTTTACAAGTAATTAGGAAAGATAAAATATTAAATTAAAAAGGAAATTATCTTATTTTGCTGACTTATTCTACTTAATTTTTATTTTTCTTCAATTTTGTTTTTAGCTCTCAATTTTCTGCCCCTAACCCTCCCCTACCCATTGAATAGGCAAGAAATAGAAA
The DNA here is from genome assembly GCF_003287225.1 of Phascolarctos cinereus. NCBI lineage: Eukaryota > Metazoa > Chordata > Mammalia > Diprotodontia > Phascolarctidae > Phascolarctos > Phascolarctos cinereus. The sequence continues at coordinate 180,509,069 of NW_027556098.1, forward strand.
ACCAATTACAAATATAAAGTCATGCAAAGGGTGCATGCCCAAGTAAGAAAAATATAGGAAAAATATACTTCAGTCTGTACTCCATTTGTTCTGTATTGGGAGGTGACAAGAATTTTACAGCATGAGTCCTTTTGAGTTGTGGTAGATCATTGTATTGATCATAGTTACTAAACCTTTTACAGTTGATTATCTTTACAATACTATGATTATTGCATAGATTATTCTTCTGGTTCTGCTCACTTCAGTTTGCATCAGTTCATATAAGTTTTTGAAGGTTTTTCTGTGAATTGAAACTTGTAAAGCTCATAACAGGAAGGCCATAATGACACTTTGCCTTGGATCAGACTACTCTGGAAGCACTGAAAACGTGGAAGTCTCCAACTGGTTCCTGGGATCCTGGCATAATACAACATTCAACAAGAAAGCAGGGATAGCACCAGCCCAAACCTTTCCTTCAGGAGTTCCACAGAACCCCACCATAACATTGTCTAAAGTCAGGAATTAGGCTGGAAGAGTGGGCAAATCATAAAAGAACCATACTATAATAAACTTTTATGGTTGTAGTGATGCTCAAGACACAAACACAGATGAGGAGAATGACTCAAAAACATCTACGAGCAACACCTTTGAGAAAATATAATATAGGCACAAACTCAACTAGAATTTCTGGAAGAAATGAAATGAGTTAATATTTTTAGAAATGGAATAGAATGAGAAGGTTTTAGGAAAATATTACAAAATAATACAAAAGAAATGAGAGCTATGGAAAAAGGAATTGGAAAGTGAGTTAACAGCTTAGCACAGGAGGTACAAAACCTTGCCCAAACAACAAACTCCTTAAAAACTCAAATGGACCAGAGAAAAGCCAATGACTTCATGAGACAACAAGAAATACTAAAATAAAGTCAAAAAGCTGAAAAAATAGAGCATGTAAAATATTTCAGAGACAAAACAATTGACCTGGAAAACGAATGGAGAAAAAAAAATTAAGAATCATTGGAGTATCTGAACACCATGACCAGCAAAAAGAAAAAAGAAAAAAGGAAAAAAACCCTAGACCCCCTATTCTAAGAAATATTAAAAATGAAAGGAAAAAAAAAACCACTTCCCAGATCTCTCAGAACTAAAGGGCAGGTGAAAATGGACAGAATCCACTGGTTACCTCTAGAAAAGAACTTCAAAATAAAAACTCCCAGGGATCCTGCTGTTAAAAGCTGAAGCTTCTAAGTAAAAAAAAATATTGTAAGCAGCCAGAAAGAAAGAACTAAAATACCAAGGAGCCAAGGCAACTAAGTGGTATAGTGAACAGAGTGCTGGCCCTGGAGATAGAAGGACCTAAGTTCAAATCTGACTTAAGAATCTTGCCATGACCTGGGGCAAGTTACTTAACCCTGTTGCCTCAGTTCTTCATCTGTAAAATGAGCTGGAGAAAAAAATGACAAACCACTCCAATATCATTGCCAAGAGAACCCCAAATGAGGTTATGGAGATTCACAGCTGAAATGACTCCACAACAGAAACTCAGGAGCTATAGTGAAGATCACATCCAATTTAGCAGCTACTATCATAAGAGAAGCTGAAGCTAGGTGGTGCAGTCAATAGAGCCCTAGGCTGGAATTAGGAAGAATCGTCTTCATGAGTTCAAATCTGGCCTCAGACACTTACTAGCTATAAATGTAAACAAATCACTTTGCCTTCAGTTCATCATCTATAAAATGAGCTGGGGAAGGAAATAGCAAACTACTTTAGTATCTTTGCCCAGAAAACCCCGAAATGGAGTCATGGAAACTTTATCATTACTGAAATGACTAAACAATACCAACAATTATAAGGGAGTGGAAAACTTGGAATGCTATATTTCAGAATGCAAAAGATATGGGCTTATAGTCTCAAAAGACTTTCTAGCAAAACTGAGTATGATAGTCAGGGAAAAATAGACCTTTAATAAAATAGAGGTATTCTAAATATTCTTTTCTTTTTAAAAAAAAACTTAAAAAAAATCTTTCTCAGTTCTCAACATTCATTTCCACGAGATTTTGAGTTCCAAATTTTCTCCGTATCTCTCCCCTTTGACCCCAAAACAGTATGTATTCTGATTGCCCCTTCCCCCAATCTGCCTTTTCTTCTATCACCCCCTCCTCTTCCCCTTCTATTTTTCTGTAGGGCAAGAGAGATTTCTATACCCCATTGCCTATATATCTTATTTCCCAGTTGCATGTTAAAAGAATTGTTAACATTCATTTTGAAAAACTTTGAGTTCCAAATTTTCTCCCTCCCTCCCCACCTACCCTTATTGAGAAGGCAGGCAATTTGACATAGGTTATACATGTAAAACACTTCCATAATAGTCATATTGTGAAAGGCTAACTGTGTTTCCCTAATCTTTTTGAGATGACAAAGAATTGAAATCTGTGGGACTGCCCAAATGGTGAATGGATGAACACGTTATGGATGGAAAAGTGATAGAATACTACTCTGCTGAACTCTTCCACCACCTCTTTTGAAATATCTTTTTCATTTTATTTGAGTTCTAAGGTGTTTCCCTGTCTTTATGAACCCTGTACTATAGAAGTCAACATTTGACAGTGATACACACACACACATGAAATTATGCAATATACAGTTCCATGTATTAATTCTTTCTTCAGAGAGGGATAACATCTTCCTTCATAGGTCCCTTTGTAGTTGATTCGATTTCCAAAACCCCTCCAATTATATAACTTAGAATAGCTTAGTTATTCACATTTACTCTTCAAACAACATTGCTATTACTGTACACAACATTCTCTTGGTTCTGCTAATTTCACTCTTCATTATTTCATGCAAATCTTTCAGAGTTTTCCTAAAACCAATCTGTTCATTATATCTTACAGCACATTAGTATTCCATTACAATCATATACCACAACTTATTTAGCCATTCCCAAGGTGATGAGCATCCTCACAATTTCCACTTCCTTGCCATCACAAAGAGAACTGCTATAAATATTTTAGAACATACAGATTCCTTTCTTTTTGCTGTGTTTACATTGGGAACTAATAGTAGTATTGCCGGGACAAAAGGAATATACAGTTTTACAATTCTTTGGGCGAAATTCCAGATTGCTCTCCAAAATGGTTGGATCAATTTACAGTTCCACCAATATTGCATTTTTTTTTCCAAATCCCTTCCAACATTTGTCATTTTCCCTTTCTATTATTTTAGCCAATCTGAGAGGTGTGAGATAATCTTAAAGATGTTTTAATTTGCATTTATCTAATCAATAATGATTTAGAGAATTTTTTTCTTATGGTTATATATAGCTTTGATTTCTTCATCCAAAAACTGCTGGTTCATATGTTTTTACCATTTATCAACTGGAGAAATGACATATTCTTATAAATTTGAAAAAGTTTTCTATATATTTGAGATATGAGGCTTTTTCATGAAAAACTGTTTATAACACCCCCCTGCCCCACAATTTTATGCTTTACTATGAATTTTGGCTATGTTGGTTTTATTTATACAAAATGCAATCAAAATTATTCATTTTGCATCTCCCAACGCTTTCTATCTCTTGTTTATTCAAATTTCTCCTATCTATAAGTCTGATAGGTAATACGTTCCATTTTCTTCCAATTTACTTTTGATATCTGCCTAGGTCAAGTATCCATTTTGATCATATCTTGGTAAATGGTATAAGGTACTAGTTCATAACTAGTTTCTGCCAGACAGCTTTCTAGTTTTACCAACATTTTTTTAAACCAAATAATGAATTCTTATCTCAAAAACTTAAACCATTACACTTATCAAACACATGATTACGATATTTATTTACTACTGTGTATTGTATATCTACTCTATTCCATTGGTCAACTATCCTATTCCTTACCCAGTACCAGGTGGTTTTGATAATTACCCTGTTATAGTACAGTTTAAGATCTGGCACTTTTAGACCTTCTTCTTTTATATTTTTTCATTGATTCCTTTGATATTCTTGACCTTTTGTTCGATAAAATGAATCTTGTGATTATTTTTTCTAGCTCTACTAAGTTATATTTTTGATAATTTAATTGGGATTTGGATTGAATAAGTGGATTGATCTAAACAGAATTGTCATTTTTATTATATTGGTTCTCGCCACCCATGAACAATTAATGTTTAACCAATTATTTAAATGTGACTTTATTTGCATAAAAAGTGTTTTATAATTATATTCATATAGTTCCTGGATTTGTCTCAGCAGATTTACTCCCAGGTATTTTATATTGTCTATGGTTTTTAAATGAACCATCTCTTAATATCTCTTCTTGCAGGGCTTTGTTGATGATGTATAGAAATGCTAATGATTTATATGAGTTTCTTTTATATTCTTCTACTTTGCTAAAATTATTGATTGTTTCAATTAGCTTCTTAGTTTAATCTTTAAGATTTTTCAAGCATTCCATCATATCACCTGCAAAAAGAGATGACTTTATTACCTCATTGCCTCTGATTCCTTCACTTTTTCTTTTCTTATCACTATTACTAGTATTTTAGTACAATTTTGAATAATATTGGTGCTGATGGGCATCCTTGTTTCACTCCCAATCTTATTGAGAAGGCTTGGAACTTATCCTTGTTTAAGATAATGCTTATTGATGGTTTTAGGTAGATGCTTTTCATCATTTTAAGAAAAAAAAACTATTTATACCTAAATTTTTGAGTGTTTTTTAAATAGGAATGAGTGTTGTATTTTTTCAAAAGCTTTTTCTGCATTTTATGTAATCATGTGATTTTTGTTACTTTTGTCATTGATGTAATCAATTATGTCAATAATTTTCCTTATATTGAACCAGCTCTGCATTCCCGGTATAAATCCCATTTGGTCATAATGTATAATCTTTGTGATACATTGTTGTAGTCTCCTAGCTAGTATTTTATTTATGATTTTTACATAAATATTCATTAGTGAAACTGATCAATAATTTTTTTCTCCATCTTTGCTCTTCCTGATTTAGATATCAACACATATTTATTTCATAGAAAGAGTTTGATAAGACCCTTCTTTGCTTATTATTTCAAATAATTTATTTAATATTGGAATTAGTTAATCTTTAAATGTTTGGTAGAATTGTCTTGTAAATCCATCTGGTTCTAATGTTCCCGTGCCCTCACCCCACTTTAGGAAGCTCATTTATGGTGTCTTCAATTTATTTTCCAAAATAGGTTTATTTAGATATTCTATTTCCTCTTATGTTAGTCTGGGCAGTTTATGTTTTTGTAAGTATTCTATCATTTCACTTCAATTGTTAAACTTATTGGTAAATAATTGCGCCAACTAACTCTGAATAATTGCTTTAATTTAATCTTCATTAGTAGCTTATTCACACTTTTTATTTTTAATACTAATGGTTTGGTTTTCTTTTCCTTTTTAAAAAATTATATTAACCAATGGTTTATCTATTGTATTGTTTTTCTCATAAATATAGCTCCTAGTTTTATTTATTAAGACAATAGTTTTCTTAATATAATTTAATTAATCTCACCTTCAATTTTTAGAATTTCCAATTTAATGTTTAATTGAAGATTTTAAATTTGTTATTTTTATAGGTTTTTTTTGTAATTTCATATCTAATTCATTGATTTGATCTTTATTTTATTGATGTAAACATTTAGAGAATTAAATTTTCCTCCAATTATTGCTTTTACTGCATCCCAATGATTTTGATATATTATCTCATTATTATCACTGTCTTTAATAAAATTATTGTTTTGATGACCTTTTCTTTAACATATTCTTTATGATTAGATTGTTTAATCTTCAATTAATTTTTAATCTGATTTATATGATCTTTTATTAAATGTAATTTTTATTGTATTATTATCTGAAAATGCATTTCATATTTCTGCTTTTTTTGCATTTCACTATAAAGTTTTTTTTTTCACATAAAGCCTAATATGGTCAATTTTTGTAAAGATGCCTTGTGCTGCTGAGAAAAATGTATATTCCTTTATATTCCCATTCAATTCTTTCCAGACGTCTATCATACCTAACTTATCTAAGATTCTATTAATCTCCTTGGTTTCTTTCTTATTTATTTTTTCTGTTAGATTTATTTATTTCTGAGAAGGAAGTTTGAAATCCTCCACTATTATAGTTTTGCTCTCTAGTTCCACCTGTATTTAATTTATTTTTTCTTTTAAAACTTTGAATGCTATAGCATTTGGTGCATGTGCTTAGTGTTGATATTACTTCATTATCTAGAGTACCTTTTGACCTAGTTTCCCTGCTTATCTCTTTTGACTAAATCTAGTATAGCTTTAACTTTGTCCAAGATCATTATTGCCACCTGTTTTTTTTTTTTACATCACTTGAAGTGTAACAAATTCCACTCCAGCCCTTTATTTTTTTTTTTCTATGTGTGTCTCTCGTTTTTAGATGTGTTTCTTGTAAACAACATATTGTCAGGTTCTTGTTTTTGATCCCTTCTGCTAATTCATTCGGTTTTATGGGTGAGTTCATACTACTCACATTCAAAGTTAGAATTACTAGTTGTATACTTCCTATTTTTTTAGAATCATCCCATCATAATCAATTGAAACCCATGCCTTCAATCTATGTATACATTTTTGAATTACCCTTGTAAAGATAATACACTTAAGAGTTACAAACATGATTTTCTTATGCAAGAAGTAAGCAGTTTAAACTTATTAAATCCCTCATAATTAATCTTTCAATTTAACTTTCGATGTTTTTCCTGACTTTTATGTCAAATTCTCTGTTTAGTTCTGGTCTTTTCCTCAAGAAAACCTGAAAATTCCATTATTTTTTCTTGCACTATACTCATTCCTCCTTGCCCACAGCCACATCCTGGGACCACATCTGGTCAGCACCCCAGGGCCTCTGACCCTGCACCAGCACAGGGCTCCCAAATCTTCCCTTCATCAGCTACTGGACCTCCATATGATTTGTGGGGTGAAAGCTACCGAAACCAAGATTGTTGCCTACACAGCTGCCCCTGTCTTTGCTGTTTGTTGACTTGGCAGTATCTGCCAGGTGGTATCTGCACTTCAACCAGACCACCATTCTGGGAGATCAAATCTTTACTAATATTGTCCCAAGTTATCTTAGTTTGGTCAAATTCTTTACCCCAACTTTTAATTATTTCTATGGCTCTAAAATTTATTTTGAGGCATTATTTTAAATTACTTGTAAGTGGAAAAGCCAGTTAGTTCCTGCCTTATTTCACCATCTTCCCACAATTCCCTATTCACTGGACAATTATCAATGTGATGATTTACGTGGTTTTCAGAGATGAAATGTGCTACCTGCCTCTTGATAGAGATGTGAAAGGCGCAGAACACAGAATGAGATACTATTTTTTTGGACATGGCCAATTAGAAACTTATTTTGGTTGCCTATTTATGTTCGTAATGGGTTTTATTTTTCTCATGTTTACAATTTAGTGTGGTAAGAATGTGTGTGAGGTCAAAAAGTGGATCTTAGCTGATCAAAACAAGTACAATATTTAATTAAAAAACACACATGAACTATAGAACCACTGGTCTTTGACGTCTTTCTGTTATGTCCTCTTGCTAATCCTTGAGTTTTCTCTGCTGGGCCTAGGTGAGGTGAAGCTGTTCTTGGGTAAATACATTAATGCTTGGTCATTTTCTCCACTTTTATCATCTTTGGATTCAGCTGAAATCCTGGACTAGGGTACTACTATGTTCTTTTTGGAAAGAACTGGAGCTCATATCCTAAAACAAACAAGATTCCCAGTTTTGGACCTTGTCAAATCAGGAGTAGGATGCCTGCTTCAGGCATTGTACTTCCAATTCTTCTCACCAACTCAATTCAATTTAACAATTCCTCAGGTGGACTCTAGGAATGGAGTTTTGTTTCTAGAATGTATAGTCAAAGGCAGAAGGGAGAGGTTAATCTCTCCTCTTTAGTTCTACCTTGCAAAATAGTCAAGAAAAATGGATTTGGGGATGATCTTTAAGTATATGAAAGGTGTTATAGACAGTATAAAATACTTGAAACTATACCTGCCAAGAAAAACCCAAGAAATATATGAAGATAATTACAAAGCACTTTTTATACAAAGTCAGATTTAAATAATTGGAGAAATATTAATTGTTCATGGCAGAGTAAATATAATAAAAATGGCAATTCTACCCAATCTATTCTATTTAGTTAATGCCATCCCAATAAAATTACCAAAAAAAGTATTGACCTAGAAAAAAATAATAACAAAATTAATGTGGAAGAACAAAGGATCAAGAATATTAAAGAAATTAATTAAAAATTATAGAAGTAGTTGGTTTAGTGGCATCAGATCTTAAACTATATTATGAGGCAGTAATTATCAAAACTATCTGATGCTGGCTAAATAAAAGTAGATGAGAGAACAGAGTGAACATACAATTCACAGTAGTAAATGATTATGGCAACCTTTTTTTGAACAAATATAAAGATTTAAGCTTCTGGAATAAGAATTCATTATTTGGTAAAAATTATTGGGAACACTGGAAAGCAGTCTATCAGAAAGTGAGCATAGACAAACATCTTACACCATTTACCAAGACAAGATTAAAATGAATATATAACCTACACATAAAGGGAGATATCATAAGAAAAAAAAGAAACATGGAACATATTACCCATCAGACTTAAAGAAAGAAGGATTTATGAATAAACAAGAGATAGAAAGTATTCTGAGGCCTAAAATAGATAATTTTGATTATATTTCATTTAAAAGGTTTTGTATCATGAAAACTAATGTAGCCAAAATTGGAGAGAAAGTAGAAAATTAGGAAAAATGTATAGATGGTCTCTCAGATAAAAATCTCATATTTCAAATATGTAGAGAAATTTCTCAAATTTATAAAAGAGTCATTCCCAAATTATCAAATCATATGAATAGGCAGTTTTTGAATGAAGAAATCAAAACTATATATAAATATATGAAAAAAATTCTCTAAATCATTATTCATCAGAGAAATGCAAATTAAAGCAACCTTGAGAGGTCACCTCATGACTCTCAGATTGGTTAAAATGATGGAAGAGGAAATGACAGATGTTGAGGGGGATGTGAAAAAATTGGAACACTAATACACTCTTGGTGGAACTTTGAAATGATCCAACCATTTTGGAGAGCAATCTGGAATTATATCCAAAGAGTTATGAAACTGTGTATACTTTTGACCCAGCAATGCCACTATTAGATCTGTTTCCTAAGGTGATCAAGGGAAAAAGAAAAGAACTTCTATGTTTTAAAATATTCATAGCAGCTCTCTTTTTGGTGGCAAAGGACTGGAAATTGTAAGGATGGCCATCATTTCCTGAATGGCTAAACAACTTGTGGCATACGATTGTGATGGAATATTACTGTGCTGTAAGAAATGATGAACAGGTTGGTTTTAGGAAAACTGAGAAAGATTTGCACGAAATAATGAAGAGTGAAATGAGTAGAACTGAGAGAACGTTGTCTATAGTAACAGCAATGTTGTTCAAGGAACACCTGTGAACGATTAAGTTATTCTGAGTATTATAAATACTCAAACCAAATACAAAGGGCCTATTAAGGAAGATGTTATCTACCTTCAAAGAACCAATAAATATAATTACACATAATATGGTTTGCATATATATACATGTGTATGTGCATATATATATATATATATATATATATATATATATATATATATATATACACGTATATATTCATATATACGTATGCATCAAATGGTGACCTCTAGTGCAGGATTGAAAGAGAGGGAGGGAGACAGTTCAGAACTTAAAATGTAACAAAAAAATTAAATTAAATTAGAAAAAGAAAAGAGTTCCTAAATTCTTTTTGTATACTGTGTTCATAGAGAGTAATTCATAAAAGCTGATATTTCTTCATGGAATACTCATCTTCCAAAAGAAAATACACATTTGGAGGTACTGATAACCGATTGTAGATAAAATGTACAAACACTTAAATCTTAATTATTTTACTTCTTGTTCTCTTGAGCACCAAGGGAGTTCAGAGCAACCCTATCCCCTGTGGGATACAGCCAATTTACTCTGATATACTCTGTAGGGGGGGTGGGCAGGGGCTGCTTCCCTTATTATTCTTGTGGAGTTTGCTTTTAGGAGGACTCCTCATTGCAAAGAAGGAACTACCCCCTTTTATCTTTTTCTTGCCTTTGAAATGTACTTCCTGATGCAGAGTTTATATCAAGCAGGTCAGTATCAAAGGACTGGGAATCCCTAATTTGAAAAAGGATGTGGATATAGTCATTCATCCACTTGCTCCCTCCTTCGCATCCTCCTTTATTCTTCAACAAGTATTTATTGACTACTATAGGCAAGACACTGTGCTAAGTGCTCCAGAGAATGCAAAATGAATAAGATATACTTCTTGACCTCAAGGAGTTTAAAATCTTATTCATTTATTAGACACTATTTATAAGGAATTTAAAATTTACAAGTTACTTTCTGAATAATCACTCTGTGAAACAGACATTAGAAGTATTATTCCTATTTTTATATATGGGAAAAAACTGAGATGCATATTGATGAAATGATTTACCTAGGATCATGTGTTAGAGATAGGACTTGAACAAAGGTCTTTTGAGTCTAAGTTTTTTCCACAATACAATATAGTAGAGGAGATGAATCACTTGTAAAATAAGGATATTTGGCTGGGCAATCATTTCTAAGGCTCTTCTTTCTCTATAACCTTTACATTCCTGGTTATAAAGTATGGGCTTTAGTCTATACACAGTTAGAAGCCATGGAGATCACTTGAGCATGGCACGACATAATTAAAGTTGTGTATTAGTACTACTGAATCAACAACATGCAGGGTTTGGACTACTTGGTAGGGGAGTCAGTAGGAGAGGATGGAGGCAGACAAATTAGTCATATAAGTTTGTTACTATAATGTAGAAGGGTAATGAGTGAGGGCCTGAACTAAGATGATTGCAACAGGATTGGAATCAAGAGAATTTGCAGAGGCAGAATCAGTTAACTTTGGTGAATAATTTGAAGGAGCTGAATTAGAGACAGCAATTTTGAAGGTATCTATACTGTGTGATTGAGAAATTGGTGGTGCCAATAATAAATAGGGAAAAGCTGGGGAGAGGTCAACTTGAGAGGAATTAAGTTTGACTTTGCTCATAAGTTTGAAGTGGTAGTGAAATACTAAGATAGGGATATCTAATAGGGAGATTGAAATGAAGGAGAGAGGCAATGGGTGGTGGTACAGATTTGGGGTTCATACACATCATGTTGATGCCATGATAGTGGATGAGATGAAAGAATAGAACACAGAGGAAAAAAGAGAAGATTGAAAGTTAAACTCTGGATGATGCCTACATTACGTAAGGAGGAAGCGCAAGTAAAGGACATACAGGTAAACCAGATAAAAACTAACATGTAAGTGGAATTCCATTGTACTGAGCTTCCCATAACATTTGCTACACTTTATGTTTTAATCTCTTGATTTTTCTAGTTTTTCTGTTTGTTTGTTGCTGCAAAACTAAAGAACCTAACCTAGAATCTAGTACTAGGCACTATGATACCATTGAGGGTTGGATTTTGAATTCCAAAAAACTTACATCTCTTAGAGTTTTGTTTCCACTCAGATTCTTAAGCCTTTCTCTTTGACCAAAAGCTGCCTTCATTTCTCCTCATCTGTTATCTTCTTTATTCTAGGCATCTAGAATTAAATATTGGCATAACCCACATTCATTTATATGCAAGTAGAGATGTGGAATTGCACTCTAACTGCCTAAAGTGCTGTACTTAGTAGCTCCATTCATGTATTTTTGGGTTTTTACAAATTCAACTCAGCATGGGGGCTTGGCTCATGCCACTGTTACAATATGAGCAGCATTTGTCTTGTCTTTTGTTCTGGTCTGACCATGATTGCTATGCTCAGTTGCATTATTGAAGAGCATAAGTACCCAAACTTCTTCTAAGATTTTCTCATCATATTATTCTAAGAACTTCCTCAAAGGAGGGAGAAAATCCCAGGAGAGGGCAAAGTATTTTTTTCTGGAACTGGAATAAGAGAGATGATAGGAAATAAAAATAGGAGAATTGCTATATAGTATTAGGTTCATGATCCTTCCCACCAAGGATTCTGTCTCTACCCATGACCTGCAAGAATGTACTTAGCCATGCTATCTGATATCAAATTATAATATTCTAATTTCCTGCCACCTAGAGAGGCGGCACTGGTACTGTAGTAAAAACATTGTATGAGTAGTTGGAATATCTGGATTCTCCAGCCCTCTGAGTGTGGTATATTCAAAAGAACAAAGGACATGGAGTCACATTTTTCAGAAGACTTGGTTTTGAGACTTGATTCTAATCCTTCCTGTTGTATGATCTTGGACAAGTGATAACATTATGATCCAAAGTTTCCTCATCTAAAAAGTAAAGAGTTCGATAGGGATCTATGTGATCTTTAAAATCTTTTCCAGATCTAACACAAAGCTCAGAGATGTATATGTAATAGAAGATAGAATATATATAGCACTTTAAAAATTTGTGATGTTCACAAAAAATAGGTGAGGCAAGTGTTACTATTATCTTTACTTTACATATAAGGAAATTGAGACACAGAGAGGCTGTGACTTGTCCAGATCACAGGTAGCAAGTATCTAAGGCAGGATTCATACTCAGATTTTTTAGTTTCATGCTTTTTCTTTTTTTTTTTTCTCTTCAGCCAGAGGAAATGTTTTATTAGTGATAAAAAACACTTAGGCCAGGTGACTCCCATAAGAACAGGTGGGCATGAGAGGTTCTCAGCCTTTTGAGTGTGAGATTCTCAGCCTGTGCTTTTTCATTTGTCAAACATTTACCAATTACTTTTTTGTGATGTGATTTAAAAAAAATTAAAATTCAATTTTATTTTATTTTCACTTCCAAATTCCCCCCTTTCCCTTTACTCTCAATTAAGAAGGCAAGAAAATTATATTTCATTACAAGTATGTATAGTCGTGCAAAACAAATTTCTGTGATGTTCAACTCAGATCTTTCTAGCCATTCTCACTTATTTGATTTGGGTAAATTATTTAACCTCCCTCAGTTTCTTCATCTACTTAATGAATAAATAAGGCCAAAGTGGTTCTAAATTCTATTTTAATTTTCATCATTCAGAAACTGATCTGAATTTTTTTTGAGCCCATTTATATTTCCAGTTGAGATAATTTCTTAGGGAAATTTTTTTCCCCAAAATTTGTTAATTGTGCCCACTATGCAAAGTATTAATTTATTTTATTCTTCTCATATGTGTTTCCAATTTGAAGATGTTGTCTGCAATGTACCACAAAGCATATATGAAGATTTAATGATATACTTAAATGTTTAACCTATTTCCTTCATAAATGTAGAGATGTTGCTTTAACTGTTCTTAGCCATCACACATCCCTGGATTCCTAATCTTTTTAGTCTTTTCTTGGAAGCCAGGCTCAACAACACATAGCTGATTCTGGTTGCAGACATGCCTTTTAGCTCCAATATGTTTTTCTTGAGTTATAGCAAATCAAACTCAGGGCACAGAATTCCAAGTACAGGTGTCTTGTGGCCTCACACAAAGACAGGACAGGATAATGGTTTCTGTTTGTTTATTTTCAGAAGCATCATGTCAACTGATATATTCAGGGAATCATGATTATAAGGTTTGTCTTTTTAGTGCATACATTTATTCAGTTCTTCAGTGTGTATAAAACATTTTTTTTCATAGAAATAGTATGAGGCACATAGTATAAGTATTATTATCTTAATTTTTCCTGTGGGATACCAGAGGTTTAGAGATGTTGAGGTCACAAAGCTCAGAGATATGACACAAAAATTTCTTAGATCTCTTTTGTATGTCATAATTAATGCCTCATAAGTGTTTGTCCAATAAGAAGTTGGATTATTTCCCCTTTAACATTTTATTCATATTTGCAGACATTCAACTGTTGCTCTCATGAAATTCTCCAGCATTTTATATGTTTCACCATATAGTACCCTTTTAGTACCCTAAAGACTTCAGTGTTACATACCAAATTGACTATTTCACACAATATTTGCAATTTCAGATCTTTATTAAAAATTATATATGTACCTTTTGCATCCAAGACTCCATGGCATAAGAAAACCTAACAAGAAGTTGCAATTGCTAATTGTATATATAGAATTGATGATATTATGGAAGAATTGTATTAAAAGAATAAGGAAAACAAAAGAGAAACTATTGAATTAGTTCAATACATGTAAAATGCAAATTCCTAGTAATTTACAATCCTTAACAACACTAATTCTTCTCTGGATAAGTCCTCTCTTTACACAGAGTGGAGACAATAGCTCTCTCCCTCTCTCTCTCTCTCTCTCTCTCTCTCTCTCTCTCTCTCTCTCTCTCTCTCTCTCTCCTATATTTCTCTTCTTCCTTCTTCTTCCTCTTCTTTCTAGCTATCTCTCTGATGCTCCTTTGATTATCTGTTGTTTTTTGTGCATTTCTCCTGTTTCCAAACCTGTTCCTACCACTAATTTTGCTAGATCTTCAGCAAGACCTCCCATCTTAAGAATTTCCTCAGGTCATGTCTGAAAAAACAATAAGCTGGTAGAGTTCTATTTGTGCATCAGGTTTCCCATGCAAGATGAGGAACCTTAGAGAGCTTACCAGTGCCATTGTTCTACTTTCTATGACTCTTACCTTCTACCCCCTTTCTCACCTCTGATTTCTACCAATTATCAAATTCAACCCTTACCATCACTATCTTTCTATGCCTCCTCCAGCATGCATTCACTCAGACCCATAGGAAATGTCAATATAAACTGGGATAAAAGGACAGGAAAATCCAAGTATTGATTTGAATAGCTTTGATGCTAATTTCAATTTCCATTGAGAGAAGTTTCTATGTATCACTAACTTTTGTAGCCTATTTTTAAGGTAGTGCTTCATGCATTAGAGAAATGATTTAACTTATCTTTTGAGGAAACATGAAAAGAATTCTGGTGAGTAATTTTAATTGGTATTCTAAGGGAAGTGATTTGTGGTCTTGTGCTTCCAGAATTGATAAGAAATCAGAAATACCAGAGATGGTTAGAAGTGACTATGCCTATGATTTGTCTCAGAGATCATACATTATAATTATTTATATCTTTGTTTCATTATTTGTTGCATTGTTAATAAATTATACATAATAAATTGCTACTTATTTAAGCCTAGAATATTAAGGAGCTTAGTATTGAGATGAGCAAGAAGTTATGAGACAAGAGATTTCTCTAGTATATTTAATAAATAATATTAATAAACTTGGGTAATGGCTTAGAGCTAATTAATTAATGAGAGACATTTCAATTTTAGTTAAGAAAAATATCTAAGCACATCCTCTGATTGTGTTAGAACCTGGTAGGAGAATGAATAAGTAAAATAGATGAGTAGAAGGTGAAAGGAAGGGTGATCACATAGATTACATGTAGAGAAAGTTAGTGCTCAACCCCTGCTACAATTTTAGGTGTATGTTATTTCTTTCAAGATAGTATAGAATTATTGAACTCAGGAGCTGTTTTATTTTCTGATTTTCATTCCCAATGCCTCCTGACATGTTTATAAATTTTTAATTACTCTGCTCTTCTCTGTCTGTGCATTTCCTTGGGGTAATTCTTCTTTCAACAAAAACTATATTATGGTAAAATATTAAAGTTGGGAAGTAATGAAAAAAAGGCTAACACAATATTTAAAAGTGCTTGTCAATTGATTGGATGATTTTTCCTCTTTTAGGAAAAGAATCCATTATCTAAATGGACAGACAAAATGAGAGCTTCGTGGCTACATTCATCCTTACAGGGATTCCCCATGCACCAGACCTAGGGACCACCCTTTTTGGGATCTTCTTAGTGATTTATGTACTCACTTTGATGGGGAACCTCCTCATCCTATTGGTGATCAAGGTGGATTCCCACCTGTGCACTCCCATGTACTATTTCCTAGCCAACCTCTCTTTTATTGATATGTGGTTCTCCACTGTCACTGTGCCCAAGATACTCATGGGTCTCCTCTCGCCAGATGGTAGGGCTATCTCATTTCAAAATTGTGCAGCTCAGTTCTATTTCTTCCATTGCCTGGGAAGCACTGAGTGTTTCCTCTACACAGTCATGTCCTATGACCGCTACCTGGCCATCACTTATCCCCTGCGTTATGCTACCATGATGAGTGGGGAAACCTGTGCCCTTCTGGCTGGAGGCACATGGCTCAGTGGTGCTATCCACTCAGCAGCCCAGACTGCCTTGATCTTCCGCCTGCCCTACTGTGGCCCCGATCAGATTGAACATTATGTTTGTGATGCACCACCCATTCTCAAATTAGCCTGTGCAGACACCTCAGTCAATGAGATGGTAATCTTTGTTAACATTGGAGTTGTAGCTTCTGGATGTGGCTTCCTGATTTTTCTTTCCTATGTGTCCATTGTTAGAGCTATTTTGAAGATCCGCACAGCAGAGGGCAGACACAAAGCCTTCCATACCTGTGCTTCCCATTGCATTGTGGTCCTCTGTTTCTTTGTGCCTGCTCTTATAATTTATCTAAGACCAGGCTCAAAACATGTTATGGATAGGATTGTGGCCACTTTCCAAACAATGATCACACCCATGCTGAATCCCTTGGTGTACTCATTAAGGAACAAAGAAGTAAAGATGGCTTTGTTCAGGCTGAGAAAGCGAAGGAATTTTGTATAATGTATAATCACTGAAAGAACGTAAATTTGATTTTTTAATGTAAAGTAATTGACTTGTTATGACTATAGTTTCTTTGTTTCATTCAGGAATAGAAACAGTGCTAATGTCTATGGCTAAGCTATTAAATCAGTTTTTGACCTTGAATTTTACCTTTACGGACCTCACTTTCCTTACCTGTAAATTATGTGTCGAGAATGTGACCTAGATAATTTCTAGGATTCCTATTGCTGTAACTTTAGGATTCAGTGATAAATTCAAGAATCTTCAAAGTCAAAGATTTATATATTCTGGGTAGCAAAAGCCAATGTCTTTCCTAGGCAAACATTACGAAGTAGGTAAAATTTGTATGTGAAATCTTTTCACCTTTCACTTTTGTACCCTCTACTCCCTGATTCCTTATGCCTTATAGGTCTATCTACCCTATCCTAATCATACTTCTCTGACTGGCAGAAGAGAAGAATTTGAAAAACTGAACTACTAATATGAGTCCAGGCTAAGTGTGAGAGGTTGGAAAGAATTCGATATGTTAACAACCCAAGGAAATTTTTATTTTTAGAAGAGATTATTCTTTAACACAGGGATGGGTAATTATTTCTATGTGACAGGACTCTGAAAAACTAATTGAAGCCAACATATATAAAAAAGACAGTCCAGTTTACATACACTTTTTTATTATGACAAAAATAAAAAATTTTCATTTCCCCCACTTTAAAAGCACTACTTGCAGCTTAAGAGTCTGCTTAACCTGTCTTCAGTCTTCTCAGAATAGAATTATTATAGTGTTTCTAGAAGGAGTACATCATTCTCCGGGAAAGTAATGTGGTTTTAAGCATTACATTCTAGAGCACATGTTTCTATCTTTTTGTGTATAATGGTTCCCTTCGGCAGTTAGGTGAAGCTTTAGGCCTCCATCTCCAAATAATACTTTTTTTATGCAGAAAATATGATACACCAGATTACAAAGGAAACTAACAAAAATATCTCTATCTCTATCTGTCTGTCTATCTAATCTATCTATCTATCTATCTATCTATCTATCTATCTATCTATCTATCTATTACCTCTCTAAAACATGTCCATGAACTTCAGGATAAGAACCCCTATCCCAGAGTGGATTTTGTACTTTTATGTGATTTTTGAGCATTAGCAGTTTTAAAAAGATCACCAAAGTTAGAGAAATATTCTTTCTTTATGCCTAATACTGTGAATTGTAAAAGAATGTGGGCTTTTTATTATTGAAATTTATTTTTAATTTATGGAATAAAAAAGCATTTCTATAACATAGTACAATAAAAAAGATGATTGCACACGAAACTACAAATTTACTATCCACAACTTGCTATTCCTTTCAAATATAAAACAGAATTATCACGTAAATATATATGTATGTATTTATATGTATACAAGTATATATATGTATATACATATATATACACACATAAATACTTGTGTGTATGTGTGTGTGTGTGTATATATGTATATATATATATATATATATCATTCTATACATACTGTGTGACCATGAGCAAGTAATTTCAGAGGAGAGGAGATCCAAGGTATATTTTCAATCCACTTTTCCCTTGGACAGAAGCTTTTTCCATTCTAGCTTAAGGCTCTGTACTCTGATCTGTACTGCTTGCATCTTTCACTCACTCTCTTCTAATTGTTCTTCATTTCTTTTGTGTATCTGCACAAAATCAATGTTTGATTTACCTCAGTTCCTCATCTGTAAAATGGGAACACACTGGAGAAAGAAATGGCGAATCATTCTAGTATTCAAGAAAACACAGGGTCATACAGAGTCAGACACAATTTAAAGACTGAATAATACTACAAAATGACAACAGTAATCAATAAGTATTGAGTGACGACTTTACTGAAAGCTTATTGCTATACAATTGCCTTCAGATGACTTGACTTTTATCTTTTTATAGCTAGTATCTAGCAAAGTGTCTTAAAATAGTAAATGTTTAATGAATGCTTTTTGTCATGGGTTGACTTTACTTGGTCAGCTTGGATTAAAGTAGCATTCTTCCTTGGATACTAGTCTCCTCAACAACAAAGGAGCACCACTGTATCAGGTACATGTACCCATTGTTTGCTTCTCTGGACCATGTAAAACATGTAGAAAAACCTTAAATAAAAGAAAATAGATGACTGTGTCACTTTGTAAGGTTTATGAAATTCTAATCCTGACTCATAATGGTGTCAACATGGAACATGTTACACCTAACCAATGGTAAGCAGACTGTAATCTGGGTGGCAGCTAGAAACTTGATGATAGAATAGATAGAGTTCTGGACCTGGAGTTGGAAAAACCTGAGTTCAAATCTGGACTTAGACACTAACTGGGTAATTACTCAACCTTTGCCTGCCTCAGTTTTCACAACTCTAAAATGAAGGCAATAATAGCATCTACCTCATAAAGTTATTATGAAGACCAGTGTCAGGTGAATAGTATTTAATAAATGTTTGTTCCATTTTCCTAATGTAGTTTTTCCCACAGAGGTGTGAAACCAAGTTTCAAGTCTGTGACCATCAGGAGGGCAGAGTAGCTGTCCCAAACCTCCAATGCCCTACCTCCAAAAATTTTTTAAAGAAAATGTGTCAGGTATAAATAAGAAAAGATGAATCTGCATAAAAAGGAATAAAATAAAGATAGAAATTCTGTACAAGACAAAAAAAATAGCTGACAAAAGAACAAACATGGGAGAATTAAAATACTTAGAACTCTCAATCAGTATCTTCTACCCCAACCACTTCTATGCTCTGTACACAGAGAGAAAAAACAGTTTTGCCAGCTTGTCCAAGGGAAAAATGGATTGAAAATGCACCTGGGATCTCCTCTCCTCTTGGCCTTTATTCTAGTCAGGAACCCAGGTCAGACCCTGACAACTCTTAATTTATAGCAATAGATGGCCACCATCCCTGAATGTTTGTTGAGTAGTTAAAGGAGAAGGTCAAAGAATGTAGATGGAAACAACAAAGAAGTTACTGGTAACATAAGAGAGACTGAAAGATTGAAAGGCCAAGAGAGAAAATTTAAAAAAAAAAACCTGGTACAAATCCTATTATGAGCAGATAATTCAACAGAGTAGTTTACAAAGTCTGATGAATGAGTGTAAAAATTTAGAGAGTTCAGATCACTGTGGACAAATATACAACAAAGTGAAATGAAGCTTAATTCCAAGATCAAAACAAGAATTCTGCAGAGTCTCAGGAAACATGGAACAACAGAAAGACACATCATGATAATTCAAAGTAAAAATATTGTTGGACAAAGATATTAAGACTAATGTAAAGTAGAAATAAGTTCTCAAAGCAAAAAAAGTAGAACAAACTATAGAGCATAAAACTTTGAGTATATGACAGATATGCCCTCAGAGAAATAGAGACAATAAGAAAAAGATAAATTTAAAGCCAAAAATGTACAGAAGTGAAAGGAAATATGAGAGAAGAAAATCAAAAGGCAACAATGTTAAAAGAACACATTAATTATATATATATATATATGTATGCATGTGCATATATATATACATATATATATATACATACACACACAGAAGCACATACACACACACACACATATGTACTAACAAAGCAACACACAAGACAGGTGCCTATATAACTTAAGATTCATAGATCTCCCAGCAGTATGTTTAAAAGAAATAACTCTATAATATGCTTTAGGAAATACGATAAGCAAACCATCCAAAGTTTTGAAAAAGATAACAAAGCAGTGTTAATTGAAAGCAAAGATCAACACCAGAAAAATTATTCATGCTAGAAACTACAAGGCATAAAGCAGGTCAACATCAAGATTTTAATAACAGACAACAAATGCTGCAAGTTGTCAGGAGAAAGACCTTCCAGTATGAGGGAATTCCATTTTGAATAACCCAAGATTACATCACAGTCATGAGAAATCAGAAGGATAAAATATAATATTTTAAAAAGTGAAAAGGGTCAAGTTGCAACACAAAACAATACATCCTACAAAACTGGGCCTAATAATCAATGAAAAAAGATTGACCTTCAAGAAGAGGCATTTGATAAATAGCTGCAAAATCAACTACAGCTACAATATTGGATATTGTGAGGGTCAAATGAACTAATGAATGTAAAGCACTTTGCCAATCTTGAAGCACCGTATAAATGACTATTGTTGTTATTATTATTAACTTACAGTCACCAGGACTCATTCTCTGATCCTTCTACTGAGCTCCTATTGAGTTCAGGCAATATTTACAGAGCAATATAGGGATGTACTGATAAACGGAGCTCAAAGGGGGGGGGATGCATGCATATGTACTTCTAAACTTAATCTATATTATCAACACTTTCTTAAATTCAGACAATATGCACAAAAATAAATCGAGCCCTGATTTATAGCAATTGTCATTTCTAAGGTGTAAATATTCACACTGAAAATTTAACAATTAACTCATGAGCCAGTTAGAGTTGACTGGCTCCAGCACACTAGCTGAGTATAACACATGTGAGTAGAATATTTACCTTCCAGGTATACCAAATAACAGAAATTCAGGGAAGTTAAATAAGTATAATTATCAAGAAATGATTAAGCAATGAAATAAATTCTGTCATGTTTATGGGTGATTTTTTTGAAAAAGGAGATTGAACTGAGGGGTAAAAGAAAGAACAAAGAAAGACCATCAAGGGATAAAAAAAATGTCAAAAGAATTGAGGGAATTTAAAGAATCAGCAGAAGAAAAAGAAGAAAAGCTGAATTAATACTCCATGGACTCAATTTTATAGCTCCATGTAGGTGAAGCAATATCCTATATGGGAGAGATAACAGGGATGCTTTGGTCAAATGGGAAAGGGGTAAGTAAGAAACAGAGAGGAGTTAGAAATTTGTTCCATCTGAGTCCACAGGTAAACAATGTACAAGTGATGAGGTTTGGTGTAAAAAGGGTATCCCACATTCCAGCCTCAATTAATGTAACTAACAAGATGATTTTTTGTCCTGATACTTTTATCAGGAAAAAATGCTTTTTAAATTGAATTACAGAATCAGTCAAATATGTGGACTAAGTGTGAATGATTCCTAGACACCTCTATTGAACCAATCCTTCAACCAAACATGTGAGCTAGGTTCAAGAAGTATCATGTTTCAAATCATTGGATTAAATTAATTGATACATATTAGAACCAACTGAAAGAACACACACACACACACACACACACATACACACACACACCTTTAGGCCTAGGTATATCAGAGAAAGATTTTGAGCATGAAATCAGTTAAACCTTGGGAACATATTGAGAAATCAGACTCTTGTGTCTGTAGCCAGGGGACAGACAGCAAGTGAGGAGGTCAGAGGGAGTCTCATATTTCTTTCCTCCTCATCACCATTGACTACGTCATCAGAGAGACTGAACTGGTAATAAAAATTGTATCCAAATGGGAGCTGAGTGAGAACAAACTAGAAACAGTGAGAAAAGGCAGCTTCAGGGAGCATAATGTTTTTGGAGGAGGAAAGAATCACAGCTTCAAGATTTATTGGGAGTCACAAATTTCAGAACCCAGGAATGTGTTATAGATATATCAGGGCAGGCTCATGAGGATTCCAGGGAGGAAAAAAAGGACTTCTATCTAAAAATAAGCAGCTCTGAGTTTGCCCGTTAGTCACATGTGCTCTCTAGTCCACTGTTCCCAGAGATAGTATGCCCAAGACTTTTGGAGAATGTTTTGTACCAATTTTTCTTACTACATTACATTAGCAAACATCCCTTCTGGGTGGCTAATTAGTATTGGGAACATAGTAGATAGGGGATCATGAGCAACAGTACTAGAAACCATCTCTGACTGTTCAGGTTATCTTAGAACCTCGTGAGGAGCAGTCCCCTCTGGGGACTCAGTCTGGCAATATGGGGAGAAGTTCAGAAGTAGCCTTGGAAGGCATGTTACACTGACCTTCAGAGTGAAGTGCAATCATGACAAAAGTGGAGAAGAGGTGAGATTGAGTTCCTGACTGTGGCACAGAGTGACTACGAGCTTAATGTCATTGTTTCTATTGAAATTGCTTCTTCTTAAATCAATATTTTTATGATTAAGGAACAGCAGGAAATAGTGAGAATGGGGAAAGAAGTAAAAATGAACAAACATGGAAATAGAGTAGAAGAGGGATTTCAAATGTAATACTTAAGAAGTCCTACCTTAGGGACAGAGAAAGAATAGAGGCTACAAATGTGACATAAACAAGAATCAAGGAATGAAAGTCATAGTAACATAGAAGAAAAGAAAAAAATGAGGACAAAGCAGAGGAAAACCTTTTGGTAAAGGACTCAGCAAAAATATCTTTAAAGTAAGAGATTGGAAGGGAATTTGGGAGAGAGAAATATTCAAACACATGCTTACCTGGGCAGAGCAAGGATAAGGGTTAAAAGAGAGGGAGACACACAAAGTCAAGAAATTAAAATTTAAATAATTTCAAGGAATTTGGGTTAGGCTAACCAGGAAAATTGGGGTGGAGCAAGAGCCTCTATGGATAGAATGGCATCACAATAGTGTAAGGAAAACTAATTACAGTGAGAAAGTAGTAACATAAGATGAGGAGAATAAATTCATTACAAAATGAATAAGTGGAAGAAAATGCAAGTCTCATAATCATAACTTTAATTATGAATGGATTAAACTATTCAATACTAACCCTGGCATCATAACTATTGACATTGAAAATTTTTCTAAAAAATTTCCTAGCAGATGAACCTTAACAAAGGATTCCTACTGGTTATATGCACCCTATGTCAGTGATTACAAATCGAACTCTCTGCAGCCTTTGGTAATGTTGATCAACCTCTTGTCTTTCATAGTCTTCTCTCCTGAGGATCTGGGGGCACCACACTCTCCTGGTGCTCCTATCTGACCTCTTCTCAATCTTGATGGACCTTGTTCTTGGTCATGTCTGCTAGCTGGGGGTGTTCTCCAGGGCTCTGCCTTGGGCTGTTTTTCCTTTTCCCTCTATATCAGGGATCAACAAACATTACCTGAGAGCCAAACTCAACCTGTCATATGGTTTTTGCATCAGCCCCATGACTTAAGCATGCTTTTGTAAAAATCATTCTTATCCCTTGGATGATACAAAAAAACAGGTGGTGGGCTGAATCTGTCTGTTAGTCCCAGAGTTTGATTATCTGTGCATGGATTATTTCACTTGGTGATCTCATCAGCTCCCAAGGACTCATGATCATTTCTCTACTGGTAATTCTCAAATCTACTTATTCAGTACTAAGCACTCTGCTGAATTTCAGACTCAGATCTCTAATTGTCTATTGGGCATTTCAGTTTGGATGCCCAGAGAAATCTTAAACTCAGCATGTACAAAACCGAAATCTTTTTCCCCAAAATCTTCCCCCTTCCTAACTTCTGTATTACTGTTGAAGGTACTACTGTTCTCCCTGTCACCCAGGCTTGCAAACTAGTTGTCATCCTTGATCCTTCATTCATTCATTCTCTCCCCACTGATATCCAAAATGTTGCCAAGGGGTGTAATTTTTCCTTTGTAACATCACTCACATGTACCCCTTTATCTCCTCTGGCATTATTATCACCCTAGGGAAGGCCCCCATATCTTCACCTGAACTAACAAAGTAGATTGGTGAGTGGTTCATCTGCCACTCCAGTTCAACCTTCATTCAGCTGTCAAAGTGATTTTTCTGAAGTGCATTTCCAACTGTGTCATTTCTGTTGTCCAGCTCCTCAACTGCCCATTCAATAAAATCCAGTGGTTTCATGTCATCTCCAGGATCAAAAAAAAAATCTGTTGGCCTTTCATAACCTGGGGTCCCCAACCTTTTCAGTCTTCTTATAACTCATATTTGCTCACTTTTTGATCCAGTGACACTTTCTACTTATTGTTCCTCAAACAAGACACTCCATCTATAAAATTATGAAATTTTTACTGGCCGTCCCCTATGCATGGAATGCTTTCCTTCCTCATCCCTTCTCATTAGATTGTGAACTGCTTGAGGACAGGGGTTGTCTTTTGGCTTTCCTTGTAACTTCAGTTCACTGAGTGACTAGTTTAGAGAGATTTGCAGGTGAATTTATCACTTAAAAATCAATGAACCTTTTTCCTCCTCAAATTCTATTAAAAAATCAAGAAAGAAAACACACTATCCATCTCCTTTATGAAACAAATGTAAACTTTTAGCACCACCTCCCTTAATCTGCCCTTCCTTCTATCAGCCCCTTTCCTTTTTTCCCTTTTCCTTTACTACTTCTTCCCTCCCTTCTATCCCCCCTTACCTTTTCTTTCCCCTTTCCTCTCCTACTGCCTATATGGCAAGTTAAATTTCTATACCCTGAGTATGTTATTCCCTCCTTGAGCCAAATCCAATGAGAATAAAATCAAAAATGCTCATCTCCCTCCCATCTTTCCCTCTACTCTAATATGTCTTTGTACCTCTTCATGTGATGTAATTTATCCTTTTCTGCTTTCTGCTTTCCTCTTCTCTCAATTCCTTTTCACTACTTCATTAGGTTTCTTAACATCACATCAAAGTCAACTTAAACCCACACCTTTTGTGCATGTATATCCTTTCTAAAGGTCATAATAAAGATACAGTTCTCAAGAGTTATAAGTATCATCTTCCCATGTAGGGGCTACAATATTCCTTGATGTTTTCAGTTTGGGATCTCTTTTAAGAGGTGATCTATGGATTCTTTCAATGACATTTTACCCTGTTGTTCTAGGACCTCAGGGAAGTTTTCCTTGATGATCTCCTGAAAGATGTTGTTCAGGCTTCTTTTTTTTTTAATCATGGCTTTCAGGTAGACCAATAATTCTTTAGTTATCTCTCCTGGACCTATTTGCCAGGTCAGTTGTTTTTTCCAATGAGGAATTTTACATTTTCTTCCATTTTTTCATTCTTTTGATTTTGACTGGTTCTTGATGTCTCATAGAGTCATTAGCTTCCAATTGCCCAATTCTAATTTTTGACGAATTGTTTTCTTCAGTTAAGTTTTGTACCTCCTTTTCCATTTGGCCAATTCTACTTTTTAAGGACTTGTTTTCTACAGTTAATTTTTGTCCTTCCTCTTCCAAGCTATTGACTTTTCTTTTCCCAATTTTTCTTCTACCTCTCTTATTTGATTTTTAAAATCCTTCTTGAGCTCTCCCAAGAAGGTTTTTTGGGCTTGAAATCAGTTCATATTCCCCTCGGAGGTTTTAGATGTAGGTATATTGACAATGTTATCCTCTCCTGAATTTGTGTTTTGATCTTCCCTGTCACCAGTATACTTTTCTATGGTCATTGTTTTTCTATGTTGCTTCTTGCTCATGTTGTTTGTCTTTTTTCTGGCTTTTAAAGGTGATCTCTGCTTCTGGGGCACAGGGGTCATGTCCCAGGCTTCTTGTGCTGGGGTCTAGGGGCCTGGTTACTGGTTTGCTGAGGTGGGGCTTGCCACTGGCTTGCTGGGATGCCTCTCTTTCTGTACTGGTTTCCTTCAGCCACAGCAAGAGGGATCTTTTCCATTAATCCCCCTAGCCTCACAAGCTAAAAGACTGTTGTATCTAGTCTTTCTGCTGACTCTACTAATTCAGGATTTTTCCTGGGGCAATATTCTGTAGGTTTTTCAAGGTCAATAAGGGAGGGTGAGAGTCACTTACTGCTTACTTCTCCATCTTGGCTCCAGAAAGTCTAAATAGATGACTTTCAAACATTCAGTCTATGGGCTAATAGCTCCAGGAGCAGCCGCTGCCACTGCTACCACTGCTGTCACTGCTACTGCTGCTGATTCAGTCACTAAGGCCTGTTCCTGGTTTTCTGGTGCAAGGGTTTTTTTGGCACGTCCTGTAGCCCTGTGCTGGACTGCACTTCTCTCTCTTATCCACTTCTGACAGACCACTCATGCTGACCTTCTAAGTTGTCTCTGGTGTCTATGGGCTGAGAATGGAACCTGGCACTGCTGCTGGTGATTCAGTCCCCCAAAGCCTGCTCCAGCTTTGCTTAGACAAGGTCTGTGCTGTGCCCTGTGCCCTGGACACTCCTCTTTCAGGACGATGGAACAGACCTTTCCTGGAAAGGTCTGGAAGGGCTGGAAATCTGCCTCACTCTGTCTCTTTGGGGATTCTGCCACTTTAGAATTTGTTCAGAGTCCCTTTTTAGAGGTATTGGAAGAGATTTGGGGGATAGCTCAAGTGAGTCTCTGCTTTCACGTCACAATTTTGGCTCTGCCTCCTGAATGTAAATTTAAGAACTAAATTTGGAAAGGTAAAGCAAAGAAAGATAACTATATGTCAGTATCAATAACCAATTAGCACTCATTAAATTCTCACTATGTGGTAGGTACTAGACAATACAAAAAAGTAGAGGAAACTATTCCTTCTCTTAAGAGCTAACAGTTTATCATGGGAGATAATATGTACAAATTATGCAACATTTTCAAGTAATTCTAGCAAAAAAGATTACAACAATGTAGCCAAATCAGTATTCATCATGACCAAGTTAGATTTACTCAAGGGATACAAGAATGTTTCAACATTAGAAAAACGCTAAGGATACAAGGAAAGGAAAACAACTAACATTATTAATCATATTAAAAATAAAAACACTTAAAAATAAAAATAAAAACACTTCAAACAGTATAATTAAGTCAATAGATTATTAAAAATATTTTTTAAACAGTATAGCACACTTACTGATGTGTAAAACCCTAAAAAGAATAAGCCCTGAAGTTCCATTTTAAACTATATGAATGTGAGTATATATACACACATACGTATACACATATATGCATATCTACATGTACACATATGGTATGCATAAAATATAATATTGTGTATGTAATAAATATATATTGAATAAATAAAATATAAAATATTTTCAAGGTATTTGTATGTATGGAAGAAAACGTAAGATCTATCTGAGTAAAAGCAACTGACTTGGAAAACAGATGAGGAAGAAAAAAATTAAGAATTATTGGACTATCTGAACATCATGACCAAAAAAAGATCCTAGACATCCAGTTTCAAGGAATTTTAAAAGTAAATCTCTTAGAACCAGAGCACAAAGTGGAAATAAAAGGAATCCACTAGTTACTTCCAGAGAGGAACAACAAAGTCTAAGGTCAAAGCTTTCGTGTCAAAGAAAAAAAATACTGCAAGTAGCCAGAAAGAAAAAAAAAAAGATAAATACCAAGGAGCCATAGTTAGAATCACGTGTAATTTAGCAGCCACCATTATAAGGTAATGGAAAGCTTGGAATATGATATTCCAGATTGCAAAGGATATGGGCTTATAGCCCAAAATACCTTACCCAGCAAAACTGGATATGATAATGCAAGTGAAAAAATAGACCTTCAATGAAATAGAAGTATTTCAAATATTTTTGATGAAAAGACAAGTGTGGAAAAACTTTGAAGTTAAAACATGTGAGTGACCGAGAAGTATAAAAAACAAACATGAATGGACATACTAAACAAAATGGAAGTACTAAACAAAGGTAAGTTGTTTACATTCAAGGGAAGATCATATATTTGTCCCCTTTGAACCTTATCATCATCAGGGTCCATAGAGTGAGTCCAATTTGATAAGGCCTTGTAGTATTTCTATTATGCTTGATGATCATAAGAAAAGAATAATGAAGAGGTAATGAGGAATACACTGAGGAAAAAAGAAAAAGGGAAAGGAAGTTTAGTTAAATTTATCTTATGTAATCAAGATTCACAAGTAGATCTCTATATAAGCAAGGAAAGTGAAGTTGGTGGGGAGTGGCTGGCATTTGAACCTCACTCTCATATGAACTGGTCAAAAGAAGGAAGACAACACATAAACAAAGAGGCATAAACATTCATTTCACTCAACAGAAAAGTAGGAGAGAAAGGGAGAAAGTTAGAAGGGGAATTAGAGGGATGGTAAATTAAGGGAGGGATTAGTCCTAAGTAAAACAAATACTAAGGATGCACAAAAATGTTTTCTTTTTGAGAGGACAAAGAATGGGAATCTGAGAGAGTGCACATAAATTGGGGAATGGATGAACAAGTTAGGGTTTTTAAAGATGATAGAATACTTCTTCGCTGAACTCTTATCAATGTAATAATTAACTGGAGTTCCAGAGGAATAGAGATGAAATTAACTACCTACCCTTTTCTAAAGAGATAAAGGACTCAGAATGCAGAATGAGACTTCTTTTTTGGCCATGGTCAATTGGAAATTTGTTTTGATTTGTTTGATATGTGTTTATAATAGGTTTTACTCTTCTCATGTTATCAGTTTGGTAGGGCAAAAGTATGTTTGTGTGGGGGGTTGGTTGGGGTGTGAGGGCGAAAGGTTGATCTTGGCTGATTAAAACATAAAATATTTAATTTAAAAAAAGAACATATGTGTCCCATAGAACCACTGGTTCTTGATGTCTTTCTGTTATGTTCTCTTGCTACTCCTTGAGTTATCTCTGCTGGGTCTCTTTGATCTGTTCCTGGGTGAGGATTATCTTTAAAAATGAGGAAGATGAATTAGATTTGTTGGGGTTGGTCCCAAAAGACAGAACTGGTAGAAATGCATGGAAATTGTACAGTCATCAATTTAGACCTATTGTAAGAAGAAAAAAGAAACTTATTAAAGATTAGGCTAGCAATAATGATAGACTACATTGAGAAGAGGTTCATCTTCCCTGGAGGTCTTAGAGAAAAAGCTGAATGGTGGATTTAAAACTCACTAGAGATGCTGCAGGAGATAATCCTGTTCAAATCCTGAATAGACAAGATAACATATCCTATTCCTTTCTACTATTTAATTTTGTGACTGTAATTTTTTTGTGTTGTTATCTGAGTTCAATGATTAGTGGCAGCAAGGTGTCTGCCTCATTCATAACCATGGCAACAGTGGTCTGTCTGGTAGGTGGAAGAATTTAGGTCTGTGTGCTTCAGGCTCATCCCTCCTCCAAGGAAGTTGCATATTTAATATCTTCCTAGGCTCAAAAGATGAGACTGGAAAGGTTTCATTTGCACAATTAACATGAAATAATAGTGAGAATGAAGAACTCTGCCCTCTGCTGCCCTACACCAACACCTATTCTGGCTCTGACTAATATTACTTATGAGAAGAAAATGAGGAGTCACCAAAGAGACTGAGGATCAAACTAAAGCATAACGTCTTTAGAGATCAGAACCATACTTTTGTTTATCATTTAGCTGAAAATATTGTAAAAATATTCTATCAAGAAAAGAGTTCCTTTTCATTTTTGAAAATTATAGATCAGTTTTATTAATGAGTATGGACTCAAAAACCCTAAATAAAATACTAGCTAAAAGAGTACAGCAATATATTATAAAGATTATACATTATGATCAAGTGGGATTTATACAGGAATGCAGGGATGTTTTAACATAAGGGAAACTATTAACATAATTAATTATATCAATAATAAAAGTCAAAAAACATATGACTATATCAATAGATGCAGAGAAAGCTCTTGATAAAGTATAACACTCCTTTCTATTAAAAACTCTTGAAAGTATTGGTATAAATGGATTTTTCTTTAAATTGATAAAAAAGCATCTATCTAAAAACATCAGCAAGCATTATCTGTAATGGGGATAAGAAGCTTTTTCAGTAAGATCTGATGTGAAACAAAGATACCCACTATCACCAAATTATTCAATATTTTATTGGAAATCCTAGCAATAGTAATAAGGGAACAAAAAGAAGTAGAAGGAAACAAAATAGGGAATGGGGCATTAAAACTATCTCTTTTTGCAGATGATATGATGATATACTTGGAAAATCTCAAAGACTCAACTAAAAAGTTAGTTGAAACAATAATTTAGCAAAGAAGCAAGATAAAAAGTAAATCCATATAAATTACCATCATTACCATGTATCATAAACAAGATGCTGTAAGAAGAGATAGTAAAAGATATCCCTTTTAAAATAACTCTAATGGGTGGAGCCAAGATGGCAGAGAAAAACCAGGAAGTTGCCTGAGCTCTCCCTTGTTTCCCTTGTAAACAAATTAAATCAAGCCTCTAAATAGATTCTGGAGCAACAGAATCCACAAATAGGTGGAGTGAAACAATTTCCAGCTTAAGGTAATTTAGAAGGACTTCAGGAAAGGTCTGTCTCACTTGAATAAAAGGGGAACGCAGCCCAGTGCATGCCATGTCCAGGCAAGCCAGTGGGAGACTCTTAGCCACAGCACAGATCAGCAAGCCATAACAGCAGTTCTGGCTGAGCAGGCCAGTGGCATAGCAGGCCAGTGTGAAGCCTCCAGCCCCAGCACAGAAGGCAAAGTGCCAGCCCTAGAACCCATGGCACAACATGCACAACTAGACCAGGCTACCCCAGTGCAGTGGATGAACTTCCGGCCCCTGAGGCTTAGCATAGAAAGCTCCCAGCTCAAGAAGCTTAAGACTGTGCCCCCTATACCCCAGAAGCAGAGCTCAATTTTCAGTCATGAAATAGGCTATAAAATGAGGAAAAAATAGAAAATAACTCTGAGCATGGTGATAGGGAAGATCAAAATACAAACTCAGAAGATGACAACAATGTCAAAATGCCTACATGTGAAGCCTCAAAGGGAAATATGAATTGGTCCCAAGTCCAAAAAGTCCTCTGGGAAGAGCTCAAAAAAGATTTTAAATATCAAATAAAAGACATAGGGGAAAATTGGGAAAAGAAATGAGAAGTATGCAAGAGAGAGTCAACAGCTTGGAAAAGGAAGTACAAAAATTGACTGAAGAAAACAATTCCTTAAAAAACACAATTGACCAAATAGAAAAAAAAATCCACTGAAGAAAACTATTCCTTAAAAAGTAGAATTGACCAAATGCAAAAGGAGATACAAAATCTAACTGAAGAAAATAATTCCTTAAAAATTAGAACTGGGCAAGTGGAAGCTAATGACCTTATGAGACATCAAGAATCAGTCAAACAAAATCAAAAGAATGAAAAAATAAACAAAACATAAAACACTTCATTGAAAAACAACTGACATGGAAAAAAGATACAGGAGATAGAATTTAAAAATTATTGGACAAATTGAGAGCCATGATAAAAAAAAAAAGAACCTGACAATGTTTTTCAGGAAATTTTCAAGGAAAACTGCCCTGATATCATAGAACCACTGGGTAAAGTAATAGTTGAAAAAGATCCACCAATTACCTCCTGAAAGAGATCCCAAAATGAAAATTCAAAGGAATATAGTAGCCAAATTCCAGAACTATCAAGTCAAAGAGAAAATACTGCAAGTAGCCAGAAAGAAACAATTCAAAAAACAAGGAGCTACAGTCAGGATTATTAGGACTTAGCAGCTTGTAATATTAGAGGGCTTGGAATATGATATTCTGGAATGCAAAGGAGCTTGAATTACAATGAAGAATCAACTAACCAGCAAAACTGAGAATAATCTTTCAGGATAAAGATGGACATTGAATAAAACAGGGGACTTTCAAACTTTCCTAATGAAAAGACCAGAACAGAAAATTTAATCTTTAAATACAAACCTCAAGCATAAAAAGGTAAACAGGAAAAAATAAAACATGTTATCTAATAATGTTTAATTGTTTACATTCCTACACAGGAAGATGATACTTATAACTCTTAGGAATTTATCTCTATTAGAGCAGTTAGAAGGAATATATATAGACAGAAAGTGTGGGTAGAAGTTGATTCTGATGTGATGATACAAAAAAAATTAACAGGTGAAAAAAAAGGATTGTACAGTGAGAAGAGAAAAGGAGGAGGCATAATGAGGTAAATTATATCACATGAAGAGGCCCAAAAGATGTATTATAGTAGAGGGAAAGAAGGGAGGGGGTGAGCATTATTTGAACCTCACTCTCATTGGGTTTGGCTCAAAGAAGGAATAACATACATGCTCAGTTGGATATAGAAATTTATATTACCCTATAGGGAAGTAGGAGGGGAAATAGAAAAGAAAAGGGACAGGGGACTGATAGAAGGGAGGGCAGATTGAGGGAGGTGATGGTCAGAAGCAAAACACTGGTAAGGAGGAATAGGGTGAAAGGAGAGAGAGAGAAATAAACAGGGGGGAAATAGGATGGAGAGAAATACAGTTAGTATCATAACTGTGAATTTGAATGAGACGAATTGTACCATAAAACGAAAACAAATAGTAGAGTGGGTTAAAAACCAAAATCCTACAATATACTGTTTACAAAAAACACATTTGAAGCAGAAAGGCACACACAGAGAAAAAGGTAAAGGCTGGGGAGATTGTATTTCAACTGAAGTAAATAAAAGCAAGGGTGGGAATCTTGATCTCAGACAAAGCAAAAACAAAAATAGATCTAATTAAGAAAGACAAGAAAGGAAACTATATTTTCCTAAAAGGTACCATACACAATGAAGTAATATCAATACTAAACATATACGTGCCAAGTAGTATAGCATCCAAATTCTTAGAGAAGAAGTTAAGTGAGTTACAGGAAAAAAATAGATAGCAAAATTATACTAGTGGGGGACCTCAACCTCCCCATCTCAGAACTACATAAATCTAACCACAAAATAAAAAAGAAAGAAGGTAAGGAGGTGAACAGAATTTTAGAAAAGTTAGATAGGGTAGAACTCTAGAGAAAACTGAATAAGGATAGAAAGAAATATACATTTTTCTCAGTGATATATGGCATCTACACAAAAATTGACCATGTATTTAGGATATAAAAACCTCATAATCAAATGCAGAAAGGCAGAACTATTAAATGCATCCTTTTGAAATCATAATGCAATAAAATTACATGTAATAAAGTACATGGAAAGATAGATTAAAAATTAGTTAGAAACTATATAATCCAATCCTAAAGATTGAGTGGGTCAAAAAACAAATCATAGAAATAATCAATAATTTCATCAAAGAGAATGACAATAATGAGACAGCATACCAAAATTTACAGGATGGAGCCAAAACAATACTTAGGGGCAATAGCAGATCAATGAATTGGGCATGAAACTAAAAAAGCTAGAAAACGAACAAATTAAAAATCCTTAATTAAATACCAAATTAGAAATTCTGAAAATCAAAGGAGAGATTGATAAAATTAAAAGAAAACTATTAAACTAATAAGTAAAATTAAGATATGGTTTTATGAAAAAAGTAAATTAATAAACCTTTGGTTAATTTGATTAAAAAGAAAAAAAGAAAAAAAACCTAAATTATTTAAAATTGAAAAATTGAAACCAAAAATTCAAAAATGAAAAGAGTAAATTCACCAAGTAAGAATATTAAAGCAATTATTAGGCGCTATTTTGCCCAACTGTATGCAATAAATGTGACAATCTAAGTGAAATGGATGAATATTTACTGAAATATCAATTGACTGGATTAGCAGAAAAGGAAATAAAATACTTAAATCACCCCATTTGTGAAAAAGAAATTGAACAAGCCATCAATGAACTCCCTAAGAAAAAATCTGCAGGACCTGATGGATTTACAAGTGAATTCTCCCAAACACTTAAAGAACAATTAATTCTGATATTATATAAACTATTTGGAAAAATAGGCAAAGGAATCCTACCAAATTCCTTTTATGACAAAATATGGTGCTGACACCTAAGCCAGGAACAGCCAAAATGGAGGAAAAAAATTATGGACAAATTTCCCTAATTAATATTGATACAAACATTTAAATAAAATATTAACAAAAAACAACAGCAATTTATGATGAAGATAACAGAACTAAGACCAGGTGGGATTTATACCAGGAATGCAGGGCTGGTTCAATATTAGGAAAACTATCAGCATAACTGACCATATTAATAACCAAATAATTTTGCACAGACAAAACCAAGGCAACCAAGATTAGAAGGAAAGCAGAAAACTGGGAAACAATTTTTACAGCTCCAGATAAAGGCCTCATTTCTAAAATATATAGAAAACTGAGTCAAATTTATAACAATAAAAACCAATCCTCAAGTGATGAATAGTCAAAGGATATGAACAGGCAGTTTTTAGATGAAAAAATTAAAACTATAGTCATGTGAAAAAATCTGTAAATTACTACTGATTAAAGAAATTAAAATTAAAACAACTCTGAGCTACCACCACAGACCTGTCATATTGGCTAATATGACAGAAAAGGAAAATGATAAATGTTGGAAAAGATATGGGAAAATTGTAACATTGGTGGAGTTGTGAACTGATCCAATCATTCTGGAGAGCAATTTGGAACTATACCCAAAGGGCTATAAAACTGAACATACCCTTTGATCCAGCAATACCCCCACTAGATCTGTATCACAAAGTGATCATGAAGAGGGGAAAGGACTTACGTTTACAAAAATATTTATAGCAGTTCCTTTTGTGGTGACCAAGAACTGGAAATTGAAGGGATGCCCATGAATGGGGAATGGCTGAGCAAGCTGTGTTATATGAATATAATAGAATGCTACTGTGCTGTAAGAATGATGAGCAGGTGGATTCAGAAAAATCTGGAAAGATATGAACTCATGCTGAATGAAGTGAGCAGAATCAGAAGAACTTTGTACACAGTTAACAGCAACATTTTGTTATAATCAATTATGATAGACTTAGCTCTTCTCAGTAATAATATGATCTGAGACAATTCCAAGACTCATGATAGAAAATGCTATCCACATCCAGAGAAAGAACTATGGAGTCTGAATACAGATCAAAGCACAATATTTTCACTTTTTTTTTTTTTTTTCTTTCTTTCTGTTTTTCCCTTTTGTTCTGATTCTTCTTTCACAACATGACTAATATGGAAATGTGTTTAACATGATTGCGCATGTATAACCTATTTCAGATTACTTGCTGCCTTAGGGAGGGGGGAGAGAGGAAGGGAGGGAGAAGAATCTGGAACTCTAAATCTTATAAAAACAAATGTTGAAATCTATCTTTACATATCACTGGAAAAAATAAAATACTATTAACAAAGAAAAATAAAAAAAAACCCCTACTCTAGACAGCATAACATGCCTTGGAGTGCACCTGCCAAAGCAAACCCACAAACCATAAAACAAAATTATAACAAGTTTTTTGTACAGATCAAATCAGATTTAAAGAATTGGAGAAACATTAATTGTCATGGGTTGGCAGGGCTAATATAATAAAAATGACAGTTTAACTAAACTAATTTACATATTCAATGCCATCACAACTAAATTACCAAAAATTTTATTTTAATGAATTAGAAAAAAAATGATAAAAAATTCACATGGAAGATCAAAAAGTCAAAAATATCAAAGGTACTATGAAAAAAGCATACAAGAAGGAGGTTTTGCAGAACCAGATCTTAAACTATGTTATAAAGTAGTAATTATCAAAACTATCTGGTACCAGCTAAGGAACAGAAAGGTACACCAATGCAACAGAGTAGACAATTTACAGGAGCAAATAAATATAATAATTTTGTATTTGACAAGTGTAAAGACTTAAGGTTTTAGGATAAAAATTCATTATTTGGTAAAAATTGTAGGGAAGACTGAAAGTAGTATAGGAAAAACTGGCATAGACAGTATCTTACACCATTTACCAAGTTAAAGGTCAAAATGGATATATGACCTAGATATAAAGAGAGATATTACAAGAAAATTAGAAGAATAAGGAACATATTGCTTATCAGACTTATGGAGACAAGGATTTATGAATGAACAACAGCTAGAGAACAGAATGAAGTGTAAAATGGATAATTTTGATAACATTAAATTTAAATATTATCGTACAAATAAAACAAATATAGCCGAGATCAGATGTAGAAAATTGTGAAAAAAATTGTGGTTTCTCAATAAAGATCTCATATTTCAAATACATAAGAAATTGTCATATCTGTAAGAATACAAGTCATTCCCCAATTGATAAATGGTCAAAGGATGTGAACAGGCAGTTTTTGAATGAGGAAATCAGAATAGTTTATAGTCATATAAAAATGCTCTAAATCATTATTGATTGGAGAAATAATAATTGAAACAACCTTGAGATATCAATTTACTCCTACCAGTTTGACTAACATGGTTGAAGGAGGAAACAACAAATGGAGGGAATGTCAAAAATTGAGACATTTTATTCATTTTTGGTAGGAATTACGAACTTATCCATCCATTTTGGACAGTAATCTGGAATTATCCCCAAAGAGGTATTAAACTGCCTACACCTCTGGACCCAGCAATACCACTACTAGGTCTGTTTCCAAATGTTGCCTGCAATCAAGCCAGGTACCTCACCGAGGAGCGTGAAATAGAGACGTAGGGCAGGCTTGTCGGTGAAGACTGAGCTGTTTATTCATCTGAGGGTCACAGCATATATAGAAAATCCTAACATAACTTCAAAGAGTCGTCCCTGTGAGACACTCCCCATATGTCTTTGTCTGCGTGACATTACAACGTACGTTTCTTGTTATCAGGGTTCATAGATTGGGCAGTATACTCCAAGGCCTTCCCTGGCGCCACCTGCACAGAGGAGTGGTGTACAAATCTAAGGGTTCAAAGAGAAGGAAAGAATGTTTCAAGAGCCTCCCTTGCATGGGAGACTTGGAGAGCCAACTTCCTAAGACTGTGAGCCCTAGGGGTCAAGACTCGGTAAGAGTCAAGCTCTGTCCTGGATCTTCAACCCAGATCGGACTCCTTAGGGTTGGCCCTCAACATCCAAAGATGATTAAGGAAAAAGGAAAAAAATATCTGTATGTTCTAAAATGTTTCTAGCAGCCCTATTTGTGGCAAAGAACTGGACATTGCAGGTCTGCCTATCAATTGGGGAATGGCTGAACAATTTGGGGCATGTGATTGTGATGGAATACCACTGTGCTATAAGAAATGATGAGCTTAATGATCTTTGAAAAAACATGGAAAAACTTGAATGAAATAATGAAGAGTGAAAAGAGCAGAACCAAGAGAATGTTGCATACGGTAACAGTGATACTATTTTAAGAACAAATTTTAGCGAATAAATCATTTTGACCATCATAAATATCCAAATTTAACTCTAAAGACATGACAAAAGACACTATCTGCATCTGGAGAAAGAACTGACAAATAGAAATGTGTATAGAATAATTTTACATATCTATGTGTATTTGTGTCTAATAATAGCCATCTCTGGGGCAAGGAGGAGGGAAGAAAAAAGGGAAAAAAGAAATTTATATTATAACATTATTATGTATTTAAAAGAAACAGCAAATTATATATAATAGATTTTTAGTTTCGTGTACAATCATCTTTTTTTATTATACTGTTTTTGAAATGCTTATTTTATTCCATGAATTAAAAATAAAATAAATTATAAAGAAAAAGAAAAGGGTTACTGAATTCATGTACAAACTGTGCAGAGACAATTATTCATAAAAACTGATTTTTTAAGTAGAACATTCATGTTCTAAATACAATATACATGTGGATATATCAATAATCCAATGTAGATCAAATGTGTAAACACTTAAATCTAAGTTGTTTTGCCTCTTGTTCTCCTGAGCACCAGGGGAGTTCATGGCAATTCCCATCCCCTGTGAGATAAAGCCAATTTAAGCTCATCCTCTTTGGTAGTGTGAGGACTGCTTCCATTATTCTCCTACTGGATTTTTTCTTAGGAGAACTTTTCATTGCAAAAAGCAACTACCCGTTTTTACTGGTTTTTAGCCTTTGAAATGTACCTCCTGAAGCAGAGTTTACATTCTAGCAGGTCAGTAACAAAGGACTGGAAAAACTCAACTTTTCCATATTGGAAAAAGGATGTAGCTATAGTCATTCATTCCCTGCTTCTCTCCATCCATCCCTTCTTCCTTTAATCTTCAACAAGTGTTTAGTGAACAACTGCTATGGGAAAGATACTGTGCTAAATGCTATGGAGAATGCAAAATGAAAAATACAGTTGCTGACCTCAAGGAATTTTAAATCATATTTATTTATTATTTACTAGGCATTATTTGTAAGGAAATTTAGAATCTACAGATCACTTTATGGATAATTACCCTGTGAAATGGACATTGAAAATACTGTTCTTATTTTTACAAATGGAAAAAAAACATGAGATGACGATTGATGAAATGATTTGCCTAGGATCATGTGTTAGAGATAGGAATTAAACAGAAATCTTTTGATTTCTATTTGATTGAACAGAAATCTGATTGAACAGAAATCTAAGATTGTTGCTTTCCCACATTATCATGTAGTGAAAAGGGCATGAGACACTTGTGAGACAAGGATATTTAGGTGGACAATCATTTCTAAGGCTCTTCCTTCTCTGTGACTTTTAAATTCCTGGTTATGAAGTATGGGCTGTGGAGAGCACTTGGGCAATGAATGACATGACATAATTAAAGCTGTGCATTAGTATTATTGAATCAACAATATGCAGGGTTTGGACTACTTGGTGGAGAGTAAGTAGGAAGGGATGAAGGAAGGTAAACTAGTCATATATGTTTGTTACTAAAAATGTAGAAGAGGGATAATGGATGAGTGCCTGAATTAGGGTGATTACTTCAAGATGAAAAGAGCAGATGGAATCAAGGGAAATTGTGGAGGCAGAATCAGTTAGCCTTGGTGACTAACTTGAGGTAGTTGAGTGAGAGACAGAAATTTAAAAGGACTCCAGACTGTGTGACTGAGAAATTGATAGTGCCAATAATAGAGATGAAAATTTGTCAGGAAGTCACCTTGAGGGAAATTAAGTTTGGCTTTGGACATGAATTTGAAGTGTTGGTGAAATCCCCAGGCAGAGTTTCCTAATAGGGTGGTTGAAACAAAGGAGAGAAGCAGTAGATGGTGACATAGATTTGAAGCTCATACACATTGAGTTGATGCCATGGTAGTGGATGAGATCATGAAGTAATAGAACACAGAGGAAAAAAAGAATGCAAGGGAAAAAAAACCCTGGATGGTGCCTACATTTGGTAAGGATGAAGAACTAGTGGATAAAATAGAAGCAAAATCAGAGATAAGAACCACTTCCTTTGAAGAAAATTTATATACAGTTAGAATTCCTTTGTACTGAGCTATCCATAACTATATTGTCTCTATTATATCTTTCAATCTAATATGATTTTTGAGAATTTTTTTCTGAAATCTTAAGGAACTGGCACCTAATTTAGAACATAGTACCAGGTACTATAATTTCATTGAGAATTGAAACTGATACCTATTAGAGTTTTGTTTCCACTCCGATTCTTAATCCCTTCTCCTTGACCCAAAGTTACCTTCATTTCTCCTCATCTGTCATATTCTTTATTTTAGACTTCTGGAGTTAAATATTGGCATAACCTACATTTATTTATATGTAAGTAGAGATGTGGAATTGCATTCCACTCTCATAGAGCACTGGATCATGTAGATTCAACCATGTATTTTGGGGTTTTACCAACTCAACTCAGCATGGCATTTGGCTCTTGGCAGTATTACAGTATGAGCAGCATTTGTCCTAGTCTTCTGTTCCTCTGATCTGAGCTTAACTGCTATTCTCAGTTGCCTTGTTGAAGAGTTAAAAACCTAATTTTCTTGTAAGATTTTCCTCACAATATTCTTCTGAGATCCAGCTTAAGGAAGGAAGAGAATCCCAGGAGAGGAAAAAGTATTATTTTTTCTGGCAAAGAAATAAGAGAGTTATTAGGAAATAAAAATAGGAGAATTGATAGCTAGTATTAGGTCCATGATCCTTCCCACCCAAGATTCTTTCTTTACCAATGACCAGAATGAATATTCTTAGGTATCCTATCTGATATAAAATTAAAATATTCTAATCCCCCGCAGTCTAGAGAGGTAGCAATGGTGCCCTGGTAAGAACATCGCATGTACAGTCAGAATATCTGAATATATTTTCAAGTCTTCTGAGAGTGATGTATTCAAAATAATGAAGGACATGGAATCACAGTTCTCAGATTTGGTTTTGACACTTGATTCTACTCCTTCCTGTTGTATGATCTTGGATAAGTGTTATTAACTTTCTGATCCAGCTTCCTCAGCTGAAAAGTAAGGATTGGACAGGAATCTTGATGTATTCAGGGAATCATGATGATAATTTTTTTTATTTAGTACATACATTTATCATATTATTCAGTTCTTTAAACTGTATATACCATTTTCCTCACAGCAAACTATGAGGGAAAAATTATCTTCATTTTTCATATGAGATATCACAGGTTCAGAGAGGCTGAGGTCAGAAAGCTCACGGACGTGATATAAAATTTCTGACCCAAAGTTGCCTTCACAACTGATGCCTTATAGGCCTTTGTCCTATAAGAGTAGTTTGGATTATTTCCCCTTTAATATTTATTCATACTTGCGGCCATTCAACTGTGCGTTCTTACGAAATTTTCCAGGATTTTATTTCTTTGGCCTTAGCATTTTTGTACCCTAAAGACTTCAGTGTCACATATGAAATTGACTATTTCACTTTGTGCTTTACAATTTCAGATTTTTATTAAAAATAAAATATGTAACTTTTGTGTTCAAGTCTCCAAGGAATGGGAAAACATAGCAGGAAGGTGCTATTAGTAATTATATATGGAATTGACAATATTATGATTGAATAAGATAAGGAATGTAAAAGAGAACCTATTGAATTGTTAACTCAATCAATTGGTCAGTTCAATCTACATAAAATGCAAATTCCTAGTAATTTACAATCCTCAATTTGAAGTCTCCTCTAAGAAAATCTGCTCTTCACACAGAGGGGTGGCAGCAGCTCTCTCTCTCTCTCTCTCTCTCTCTTTCTCTCTCTCTCTCTCTCTCTTCTTTTCTCTTGTTCTCTCTCTTTTTACTCTTCCTGCCTCCTAATCTTTCTAGCTTTCTCTCAGATGTCTTTTTGTCTGTCTTTCTATCTATCTGTGTATTTCTCCCCTGCTTCCAAATCTACTCCTACCAATCCTTTCTCAGGTCTTCAGCAATACCACCCATCTTAAAAATCTCCCCATGCAGTGTCTGAAAAACCCTATAGAATTTTCTTTGTGTGCAATCTCTCCCATTCAAATGAGGGGTAAACCTTCCAGAGCTTTTCTTCAGCTCAGAAGCACCACTGTTCTACTCTCTATGGCTCTTATATTTTTTTCCTCTTTCTCACCTCTGATTTCTACCATCTATCAAACTCAACCATTACTAACACTGTCTTTTTATGTTCCCCCAACATGTATTCACTCAGATCCACAGAAATAATCAGTTAACTGAGATAGAAGAGGGAGGACAGTAAAATCTAAAATTGATTTCAAATAGCCCCAATGCTACTCTCAATTTCCACTCACAGAAGTTCCTATTTATCACTACCCTTTCTATCCTCTGTTTAAGGCAATACTTCTTTCATTTGAGAAATATTTTAACTTATCTTTTGTGGAAACATAAGAAAGAATTCCTGATAAGAAATTTTAATTGTCTGTCTGAGAGAATTGAACTATGGTCTTGTGTTTCTAGAAATGAGAAATCAGATATATTAGAGATGGTTAGAAGTGACTATGCCTATGATCTTTCTCAGAGTTCATATATTGTAAATAATTATTTATGTGCTTTATTATTTGTTTCATTGTTAACAATTTGTCCATAATAAATGATGCTTAGTTAAGCCTAGAAGATTAGAGAGCTTGATACTGAGGTGAGCAAAAAGTTATGGGAAAAGATTTCTTTGGTGTACTTAATACATATTAATAAACAGGCCAGTGGCAATGAGAGAGATGTTGCAATTTTAGTTAAGAGAAAATATCAAAACACATTCTTTGATTGCCTTAGAACTTTGCAGGAGAATGAATAAGGAAAATGGATGAGTAGAAGGTAAAAGGAGGTGTGATCATATAGGTGATATGTAGTCAACATTGGCTCTCATTTCGTGCTACAATTTTAGGTATGTATGTTATTTCCTCAGGAACTGTTTTATTTATCTGTTAGTATTTTCAAATGCCTGGTAAAATGGTATACACATGGTAGGTGTTTAAAAATGCTCATCCATTAACTTAAAGATTTTTCTTTCTTTAGGAAAAGACTCAATTATTTAAATGGAGAGACAGAATAAGAGCTTCGTGACTACATTCATCCTTACAGGGATTCCTCATGCACCCGAACTGGAGACAATCCTATTTGGAATATTCTTAGTGATATATGCACTCACTTTGGTGGGCAACCCCTCATCCTGTTGGTGATCAAGGTGGATCCCCATTTGCACACTCCCATGTACTATTTCCTGGCCAACCTCTCCTTTATTGACATGTGGTTCTCCACTGTCAGTGTACCCAAGATACTCATGGGTCTCCTCTCCCCAGATGGTAGGGTCATATTATTTCACAGTTGTGTAGCCCAGCTCTATTTCTTCTATATTTTGGCATACTGTGTTTCCTCTACACAGTAATGTCCCATGACCGCTACCTGGCCATCACTTATCCCCTGTG
Organism: Phascolarctos cinereus; assembly: GCF_003287225.1. Taxonomy (NCBI): domain Eukaryota; kingdom Metazoa; phylum Chordata; class Mammalia; order Diprotodontia; family Phascolarctidae; genus Phascolarctos; species Phascolarctos cinereus. The sequence goes on from NW_027556098.1 coordinate 180,552,055, forward strand.
TTATTCTACCATGATGAGTGGTAAAACGTGTGCCCTTCTAGCTGGAGGCACATGACTTAGTGGTGCTATCCACTCAGCAGCCCAGACTGCCCTGACCTTCTGCCTGCCCTACTGTGGCCCTAACCTGATTCAGCATTATCTTTGTGATGCACCAGCCATTCTCAAATTGGCCTGTGGAGACACCTCAGTCAATGAGATGGTGATCTTTGTTAACATTGGAGTGGTAGCATCAGCATGTTGCTTCCTGATTTTCTTCTCTTATGTGTCTATTATTTAAGCTATTTTGAAGATCCGCACAGCAGAGGGCAGACACAAAGCCTTCCATATCTGTGCTTCCCATTGCATTGTGGTCCTCTGCTTCTTTGTGCCTGGTCTCATTGTTTATCTAAGACCTGGCTCCATACATGCTGTGGATAGGACTGTGGCCATTTTCCAAACAATGATCACACCCATGCTGAATCCCTTGGTATATACACTAAGGAACAAGGAGGTAAAGATGGCTTTGCTCAGGCTGAAAGATCAAGGGAAATTTTTATAGTCTATAGCTATTGGAAAAATGTCCCCTCATTTTTTTATATTAAGTAATTGGCTTGGCATGACTAAATACCTGTCATGTATATGTCATATACCTTCTTTGTGACATAGGGAAGTAGAAACAGTACTAATCTCTAAGGCTAAGCCCCTAAATCAATGTTTGACCTTGGATTTTACCTTTTTACCCCAACTTTCCTCATCAATAAATTGTGTAGAGTTTGTAGTCTAGAGAGTTTCTAAGATTCTTCTAGCTCTAACTTCAAGATTAAGTGATAAATTCAAGAATCTTGAGTCAAAGAATTATATATTATGGGTAGCAAAAGCATTGCTTGTCTTAGGCAAACATAAAGTAGGTAAAGTTTGTATGTGATATTCTTTCACCTTCCATTTTTGTGTCCTCCACCCACTGTCTCCGTATGTCTTAATAATCTTTCTACCCTATATAAATATATACTTCTCTGTGTAGCAGAAGAGAAGAATTTGAAAAACTGAATTATTGACATGCATCCAGACTAAATCATACCATGAGAGATGGAGAAAATCAGACAAGATTCCTCAGATCCAGAACTCAATCCATTTTATCATCAAGCTGCTAGCTGACACCAAGAAGTCTACTTACCCATGATTACATGTACCAAGTTCTGTATTGGAACTATTGTGGGTCACAGTTAGAATTTTATAAACTTTACAAAGTGATACAGGGCAGAAGTTAGGAAGAACTCAATATGCTACCAATCCAGGGAAGTTTTATTTTGAATATGGAATAATTCCTTAATCCTGGGATGAGTAATCATTTCTATATAATAAGGCTCTGAGAATCTAATTGAGGCCAACAAGAGGCAAAAAAACCCATAAGGCCAGTGTACCAACATATTTTTCTATTATGACAAAAATAGAAAATATTCATTTTGTTTACTTTTAAAGCACTATTTTCAGTCCTGAGACTGCTCTTAGTCTGTCTTCAGCTTTCTCATAATGGAAATATAGTAGCAGTCCTAAAAGGAAAATATTATTCTCTATGAAAGTAATGAGGTTAGAATGAGATTTTAAGCATAACATTGTAGAGTAGAAGCTTCTAATTTTTTGTGTATAATGGATCACTTTGCCAGTTTGGTGAAACCTTGGGCCCCCTTCTCAGAAAAAAATGCTTTTAGATGCAGAAAATAGAACACATAGATTACAAAGGAAACCATTTCTTTTGAAATACGTTTAACAATATATTTTAAAAAAGAAATATGTTCATGGACCTCAGGTTAAGAACCCCATTCCAGAGTGGACTTTTTACTTGTCTTTGACTTTTAAGATTTCATGGCTCTAAAATGATAACTTTAAAACTAAAGAAATGTTCATTCCTAATACCCAATGCTGTGATTTGTCAAAGAATATAGACTTGCAACTTCCTTGCTTGCAACTTCCTGATTTCTTCAATATGGCTTTTAGTATTTGAGTGGATTCCTTATTATAAATTTGTTGGGAGCTTATGGACAAGAATATCCTAGGAAGGGCAAACATGAACAGGTATCATTTGAAAGAATAGCCAAATCATTGATATAACAGATCCATTTCAGTGTTAGAGATAGTTTCCCAGGACACAAAATGCAATGCCTCCATTGTTTAGCTATGAAGGATTAGCAAATAGAGATGTTTTGGATGGCCAAATTTGACAGTTGGTGCTGAAGTTTTTAGGGTTGAGCTTTTCTTGAAATTAGCTAGGTGGTCCTCAAATGATACATATTCAGTCCACATGAAACTTTTTCAACTTGGCAAAGCCTGCTGGTACTTGTGCTCCATATGCATGGAATTTGAAATCCATGTTTCTAGTAACCAATAATGACAGCCAGATTAATGGATAGAGCAACAGACCTGGAGTCAGTACAACCTGAGTTAAAATCTAGCCTCAGACACTTACTAGCTGTCTGACTGTAGACAAGTCACTTAATCCCTATTTATTTCAGTTCCAAATCTTTAAAATGGGGACACAACAGAGAAAGAAATGAGAAGCCATCCCAGTACTTTTGCCAAGAAAACCCCATGGACAATGTCCATGGTGTCATGTAGAATTGGACATGACTGAATAGCTGAACAACAATAGTAATCAATAAGGCATTTAGTGATGGCTTTAGTGGAAGTTTATTGCTACACAATTACCTTCAAATGACTTTACTTTTACCTTCCTATCACCAGAATCTAGCAAAGTGTCTTACATATAGCAGATGTTTAATAAATTGTTATTGTCATGGATTGACTTTACTTGGGTCAACTTGGATTAAACTGATAGTCCTCCTTTGCTACCAGTCTCCTCCAAACAAAGAAGCAGAAACTTCATCAGATATGTACCCATTGTTGGTTTCTCTGGACCATGTAAACATGTTGAAAACCATTAGAGAAAAGAAAATGGGTGCCCTGTGTCACTTTGCAATGTTTACAAATTCTAATTGTAACTCATAGTAGTTTCAACATGGAACATGTTACACCTAATCAAGGGTAAGCAGACTGAACTCTGGGTGTCAGCTAGCAGCTTAATGATAGAATGGATTGAGTTCTGGACCTGAGGAATCTTGCCTGGTTTTCTCCATCTCCCATGATGGCGACCCAGCCTGAACTCACTGACTGTAAACCCTATGAAAAGTAAAAGACAGATTATGTACACAAACACTCTCACACACACACACTGAATAACAAGTAGAAAGGAGTGAGTGAAAGATGCAAGCAGTATGGATCAGCATATATAACTTTAAGATAAACTAGAAAGAGCTTCTGCCCAAAGAAAATGGTTTTGAAAATGTACTTTGGATCCTCTCCTCTTCTCTCAACATTTACTCTACTGAGGAACCTAGGTCAGACCCTGACAACCCTTGATATATGGTCATAGAAGGCTACCATTCATAAGTATCTATTTAGCAGTTAAAGGGGAAGTTCAAAGATGGTAATGGAATCAAGGAACAAGTTACCAGCATCATAAGAAAAATATTTAAAGATTGAAAGATCAAAAGAGAAAGTAAAGATAGGTGCCAGACCTACTAAATGCAGATAATTCAACAGAGAAGTTCACAAAGACTGAATGATTAGTTAAAAAAACATCAGAGAATGCAGACAACTACGGACAAATATACAATGAAAGGAAATGAAACATAATTCCAAGAACATAAAAAGAAATTTGTAGCCTCCTAAGGAGGCTACATGGAACAGCAGAAAGACACATCATGGTTGTTCAAAAGTAAAATAAATTGTTAAACAAAGATATTAAGACTAGTATGAAGTAGGAAATAAGTTGTCAAAGCAAAAATGAAACAAACAGTAGAGTATAAAACTTTGAGTACATGACAGACATCCCCTCAGAAAGTAGAGGCTTAGCACATAAAATAGACATTTGAAGAAAAAAAATATGCAGAAGTGAGAAAGAATCTGAAAGAAAAAAATCAAAAGGCAACAATGTTAAAAAAAACCAAACATAAATTATATACATAAACAAAGCAACCTGCAAGACAAGATGTGCATGTATAATTTAAGTTTAATAGGTTTCCCAGAAATACATTAAAAAAAAACAAGAACCCTGTAATACACATCAGGAAATAATTGGTGAATTGTTAAGAGTTCTAAATAAAAACAACAGAACAGAGATTAACTGAAAGTACAGATCAACACCAGACAAAATATTCATTCTTGAAAATACAAGGCATGAAGCAGGCCAATATTACAAATTTAATAACCAACAACAAATGCTGCAAGTTGTCAGGGGAAAGATCTTCCAGTATAAGGGAATACCTATTCAAATAACTCAGGATTATATCACAGTCATGAGAAATCAGAGGAAAGGATGAAATGGGACATTTTGAATAGCAAAAAGGACAAGTTGTAACCCCAAATAATATATCCTATAAAACTGAGCCTAAGAATAAATGAAAAAAAGATTGTCCTTCAAAAAGAGGCATTTGATGAATTCCTGCAAATTTAGCTACAGCTACAACATGTAATATTGTGAGGTTCAAATTAACTAATGAATGTAAAGCACATTGAATCATTGTATGAATGGCTATTATTTTTATCTTAAAGTCACCAGACTGCTAGTCTGGTGATGACTTCATTCCTTGAACTTTTTACTGTATTCCTGTGGATCTCAGGCAATATTTATGGAGCAATACATAGTGGTACTGGTAAACAGAGCTCTGAATATGCACTTCTGAGTTTAATCTACATTATTAACACTTTAAGTTCAGACAATATACACAACAACATTTAACTTGCAGATATACAAAATAATGAAATTTCAGAGAAGTTAAGTAAAATCACAAAGAAACATGTAATGAAATCAATTCTTTCATGTTTATAAGGAAATGTTTAAAAATTAAGATAGAATGGAGGGGTAAAAGAAAGAACAAAGAAAGGTCATCAAGGGTTAAAAAAACAAAACCTAAGTGTCTAAAGATTGGAGGGAATTTAAAGAATTAGGAGAAGGGAAAGAAGAAAAGCTAAATTAATACTCCATGGATTAAATTCTAGGGCTCCATATAAATGAATCAATTATTTTTGTGGGAGAGATAAGTGATACTTTGGGCAAAAGAGTAAGGTGTATTTAAGAGACAGAGAGGAGTGGGAAATTTGCCCCATACAAGTCCACACAGAGGTGAACAGTACACGAGTGAACAGGTTTGGTATAAGAAGGGTATTTCATCTTCTACCCTTAATTAATGTAGCTAACAAGATGATCTTGTTAGACCTGATAACTGACAACAATACCAAGTAAGAATGTTTTCCAAACTGAATTACAGACTCAACCAAATATGCAAAGTAAGTTTGAAAAATTCGTAGACACTTCCACTGAACTTATCTATCAACAAAACATGTAGGTTGGGTTCATAGAGTGGCATGCTTGAAATCATTGGATGAAATTTGTTGACACATATATTGGAATAAATTGAAAGAATCTCAGAAAGATAGAGACACACATACACACACACACTTTTCTGGACCTAGGTATGTTAGAAAAAGATTATGATCAGGAAATCTGTTAAGCTTTGGGAACACATTGAGAAGTCAGACCCTTGTGTCTGTAACTAGGAGATAGAAACCAAGTGAGGAGCCCAGAGGGAGTCTCATATTCCTTCCCTCCTCCACACTTTTGACTATATATTTAGAGAGACTGTACTGGTAATAAAAATTGTGTTCAAATGGAAGCTTAGTGAGAATGAACTAGACATAGTGAGAAAAGGAAGCTTTAGGGAGTGAAATTTTTTTTGTGGGATGAGAGAAATGCACTTTCAAGATTCAATGGGAGTCCCAACTCTCAGAACCCAGAAAAGTGCCTTTGATACATCAGGCCAACCTCATGTGGACTCCAGGAAGTAAAACATGACTCATTCCAAAAATAAGAAGCTCTTTGCCCCTTTGTCACATATCCTTTTTAGCCTTACTATCTCCAGAGACTTTTTGTTTAGTTGTGGAGGAGTGTGCCCAAGTCTTTTGGAGAAATGTTTTGTACCAACTTTTCTTAGCATCTTACAGCAGCAAATACCTCTTCTGCATGGCTAATTAACATTGAGAGCATAGTATATAAGAGTTCATGTGAAGCAATACTAGAAATCATTTCTAACCACTCAGGTTACCCTTAGAACCTCATGAGGAACAATAGTCACTGCCCTTTTTGGATGCAATCTGGCAATGTCAGGAGAAGTTGGGAATTAGTCCCAGAGCATGTGTTACACTGGCCTTTGGAGTGAAGTGTGATCATGATAAAAAAGGAGAAGAGGTGAGATTGTATTTCTTGACTTGTGGCACAGAGTGACTCCTAGCTTAATATCACTGTTTCTATTGAACATTACTTCTTCTTGAATTAATATTTTTATGATTGAGGCATGACAGGAAATAGTGGGGATGGGGAAAGAACTACAAATGTACAAACATGGAAATAGAATAGAGGAAGGATTTTAAACATAGTAGTTAACAATTTCTACTTTAGGGATAGAGAAAAATAGAGGGTGCAAATATAGTATAAGATAAAATAAAGAAGTAAAATTCACAAGAAAGTAGAAGAGAAAATGAGGACAAACCAAAGAAAAATCTTTTGGAAAAAGATATAGCAAAAATATTAAAATAAAAAATTGAAGGAAGGTTTGGGGGAGAGAAAACATTTAATCATATGCTTACTTGGACAGAGAAAAATTAAGGTTTAAAAAAGAGAAAGACAAAAACAAACAAAATCAAGAAAAAAGAAATTCAAACTTAAGTAAATTCAGGGAACTTGGGATAGGATAACCAGGAGAATTAGGGTGGAGAGAGAGCATCTGTGGATAGCCTAGCATCACAATAGTGTAAGGAAAACTAATCATAGTCAGAAAGCAGTAGCTTAAAAGATGAATAGGTGGAAGAAAATGCAATTCTATTAGTCAAATTTTAAATATGAATGGATTAAAGTATTCTATGACCCTGACATCATGACTCTATTGAGACTGAAAATTTTTCTAAAACTTTCCCTAAAGAACTTACAAATTTCCTCCTAGATAGATCACCATCCCCATCCCTCACTTTCTGATTTCTTAATCCCATTCCTATTATACCCCTGCTCAATACTTTCTACTCTTTATTTCATATCATCCAGATTCTTTTTGCCATTATCTCTTACTTTTCACCTCTTTCAATGCTGAGGTAGCATTTCTCCTTGCCAAAGCAAACATCTCCACATACAAAATGAACCCATTAGATCTTATCTTATCCAGCAACTTGCCTCCTCTCTGAATTTCTTCAATGTCTATATATCTACTGTCTACTTCCTTACTGCATACAAATATGCCTCATGTCTCCCCCATCCTCAAAAGATTATCACTTGATCCATTCATCCCTACTAATTATTACCCCATAAAATTTCTCCTCTTTGTGGTTAAACTCCTAGAAAAGACCCCTACCATAGGTGCCTTCATATCCTCTCCTGTCATTGTTCTTAACTCTACAATCTGACTTGCAACCTCATCATTCAACCAAATCTTCTCTCTCGAAAGTTAATAATGATCTCTTAATTGCCTGATGGCTTTTCTTCAAGCCTCATTCTTCTTGACCTCTCTGCAGCCTTTGGTATTGTTGAACAGTCTCTTATTCTTGATCGTCTAATCTCCTAGGATTTTTGGGACACTATGCTCCCCTGGTTCTCCTATCTGATCAGTTCTTAGTCTTGACTGATTTTGTTTGCCAACTGTCTATGTTACTCAGGGCTTTGTCTTGGGTCCTCTTTTCTCTCTATACCAGGGTGAGCAAACCATCACCTGGGAGCCAAATCCAGTCTGCCATGGTTCTTGTATGAGCCCCATGTCTTAAGCATGTTTTATGTAAAATTGTTCTTACCTCTTAGACTGTATAAAAAGGAGGTGATTGCCTGGATTTGGCCTTTAGCCACAAATGGTGCTGATCTGTACATGGATTATTTCACTTGGTGATGTCATCAGCTCCCATGGACTCAATTATTATCTCTCTGCTGATAATTTTTGAAACTACTTATCTAGTACTAAGCACTCTCCTGAACTCCAGATCCAGATCTCTGATTGTGTACTGGAAATTTCCCCAATAGGAAACCCAGAGAAATCTTAAATTCAACATATCCAGAACTGAACTATTTCCCCTAAAAACCTTTCCCCTCCCTAACTTCCCAATCACTTTGCAAACTAGTTATCGCCCTTGATTCCTCATTCCCCCCCCCCCACTGATATCCAATCAGTTGCCAAGGTATGTCAATTTTTCCTTCATACCTTCTCTTACATAGACCCCCTTCTATCCTCTGGTGTTATTGCCACCCTGGTACAGGCCCTCATTTCCTCATTTAGATTAATGCAATAGCCTGCTGAATAGTCTGCCTGCCACAAATGTCTCCTCTTTCCAGTACAACTTCCGTTTAGCCATCAAAGTGATTTTTTTCTTATGTGCAACTCCAACCATGTCATCTTTGCTGCCCCAATTCCCACATCCAATTCAACAAAATCTAGTGACTCTATATCATCTCCAGGATCAAATGTAGAATCCTTTGGTATTCAAAGCCCTTCATAACCTAGGGTTCCCCATCTTTTCAGTCTTTTTATACCTTATTCTTTCCTATTTTTTAATCCAGTGACACTTGTCTCCTCTAAGAAGAAACCCCACCTATCAAATTATGGAATTTTTTGCTGGCTGTTCCCTAAGCATGGAATATTTCTGTCCTCATCTCTGCCTCCTGGATTTCCTGGCTTCCTCCTGTCTCAACTAAAATTCCAGTTTCTATAAGAATCCTTTTCTGATATCTCTTAATCCTAATGCCTCTTTTCTGTTGACTTTTTCTATTACATACATTGTTATACTTCCTTGTTTGTGTCTTCTCTCCTCCATTAGATTCTAAGCTCCTTGAAGGCAGGGACTGTCTTTTGCTTTTTCTTGTATTTTCAGTACACCGAGTAATTACTATAAATCAGATAGATTTACAGGTTAATTTTATCAATCATCTAAAAATCAGTGAACATTTCCCTCCTCAAATTCAACTCAAAAATCAAGAAAGAAAACAATCTATTCATTTCCTTTTTGAAATGAATATAAACTTAAAGAAGAATAAAGCAAAGAAAGAACTATCTGTCAATATCAATAATTAATTAGAACTTATTAAATTCTTACTATGTGGTAGGTACTTTGTTAGGCACTAGGGATTCAAAGAAAATAGAAAAAACTGTTCCTTCTCTTAAAGAGCTAACAGTTTATAATGGGAGTCAACACGTACAAGTGATACAACATTTTCAAGTAACTTTAGCAAAAAAGATTGTAGTAATCTAGCCAGACTGGTATTCATCATGACTAACTTAGATTTACTCAAGAGATACAAGAATGGTTCATCATCAAGAAAATACTAGAGGCACCTAGGTGGTGCAGTGGATAGAGCACCAGCCCTGGAGTCAGGAGGACCTGAATTCAAATCCAGCCTCACACCAAACACTTGACACTTACTAGCTGTGTGACCCTAAGTCACTTACCCCAATTGCCCAAAAATAAAAAAAGTAAAAGAAAAGATTTTAAATCCGGCCTCAGACCAAACACTTGACACTTACTAGCTGTATGACCTTGGGCAAGTCTCTTAATCCTAAGATAAGGAAAGGAAAGTAATGTACATTATAAATCATATTAAAAAGAAAAGCCCTTCAAAGAGTAGGATCAAATCTACAGATGATAAAAAATCCTTTAACCAAAATAGAACACTTACTGATATGAAAAGCTCATAAAAATGTGAAAAACTCTAACAAACCCCAAAACTTAAAAAAACCCTAAAAAAATGGCACAGAAGTGCTATTTTAACATACCTATACACACTATTTGTATAATATATAACATATTGTCTATGTAATATATATTGAATAAATAACAATATAATATATATACATCATGTGTTTGTGTGCACGTGTATATGCAATTAAAGCTACCTCCTTTTTTAAATGTAGAAACACTTGAAACTTTCTAATACATATAGGGAGGCACTTAGGTGGCACAGTGATTAGAGCACCTGATCTGGAGTTAGGAATACCTAAATTCAAATCCAGCCTCAGACACTATGATTCTGGGCAAGTATCTTCACCTGTTTACTGCAGTTTGCTCATTTGTAAAATGGGGATAACAATAGCACCTACCTTGCTAGGGTGTTGTGAAGATCAAATGAGATAATAATTTCATAGCACTTAGCACAATGCCCAGCACATAGAAAGAACTGTATAAATGTTGGCTATTCATCATCATAATCATCTTCCCTCGTTAGATTGAAGCTCCAAGAAGGCAAGGACTATTTTTCTTTTTTTCTTTTGTATTAGTATTCCCAGCCCTTAACTCAGTGCCTGACATATGGTAGGCACTTAATAAGTGTTTATTGGTTGACTAAAATGATATCATGGATTTATCTAAGCAATTTATAGTTGTAGAAGTTAAGGGAGTTGTCCAATATTGCACAATCAATAAATACAGACCTACGTCTTCAACTCAAATCTTCTCTTACTTCAAGCTCAGCACTTTACACAGGCTACTTTTCTGATATTGCACTTGCTCTACTCTCTAACCTTTGGCAAATGACAACTTCTCTAGTCTTATAAATAGAGAAGCAAATGAAATAATTGAGAGGAAATTGATTTAACAACTAATTGACACGCAAATTAAAGGGATGACCTTTTTTAGTTATTTGTTTTATTGTAAAAGTACTTTTCAGGTAGCCAAGATGGCAAAGAAAAGGCAGGTACTCACCTGAGCTCTCTCTAGAACCCCTCCAAACAACTTTAAATAAGGAATCAAAATAAATTCTGGAGTGGTAAAATCCACAAAAGGACAGGTGGAAAATTTTTTCATCCCAAGCAACTAAGAAAGTCAGCAAGAAACTTCTGTGGCACCAGGTTGAAAGTAGAGCTCAGTCCAGTGCAGGCTGTGCGCCAGCAAATCAGACGCAGGCATTGAAGGCAACTAAATCATTGGAGGCAGTGGAGGTTTAGGGACCTCTCAGCCCACAGATGGTAAAGGGACGGGCAAATAATGGGTCAGAAGGAGATTACAAGGGCTCTTTTGCTGGCACCAGGGGCAGGACTCTGTTGCATTTCATGCATGGATCTGTGTCACAGGCCTGGATCTCAGTCCCAAGGTGATAAGCAGCACTAACGCAACAGAGCTTGGATATTTAGGAGAGCTGGGACCCTAGTGACAGTTTCAAGGTGGGAAAGAGTGCTTGTAGTCACTCACAGATAAGAGCACAGTACAGGAAAGTAGTAAACAGACCTCTTTCTACATCATACCACCTTGGAGGAACTAATAATATCTCAAAACATCAGCATACACACACACAAAAACCCTTTGAAGGCATGGAACAAGTCCCCCTCTATCCCAGAAGCAGAGCCCTACTTTATCATAGAGTTAAAGGTCAAGAAATAGGCTGGAAAAAAGAGTAAAGAGCAGAAAAATATATAGAATAGAATATTACTATGGGTATAGAATATTACTATGGTGACAGGGAAGATCAAAAAGTCAGAAGAGGACAACAAAGTCAAAACTGCAACATCCAAAGCTTCAAAGAAAAATATGATTTAGTTTCAGGCAATGGAAGAGCTCAAAAAGGATTTTAAAAATCAAGTAATAGAGGTAGAGAAAATTGGCAAGAGAAATGAGAATGATGCCAGAAAATCATGAAAAAAAAAGTCAACAGCTTGGTAAAGGAGGCACAAAAAATGCTAAATAAAATAACATATTAAAACAGTATTGGCCAAATGGTAAAACAGGTACAAAAATCTAAAGAAGAGAAGAATGCTTTGAAAAGCAGAATTGGCCAAATAAAAAAAGAGACACAAAAATTCAGCAAAGAAAGAAATGTTTCCCTATAGCAAGAGATAGAAAGAGGATTTCTATTTAAAATAACTGAGACAATATAAAATAGTTTGGAAGCTACATGCCAAGACAAACCTAGGAACTATATGAGCACAATTATGAAGCACTCTTCACACGAATAGAATCAGATATAAACAAATGGAAAAACATCAATTGCTCATGAGTAGGCTGAGGCAATATAGTAAAAATGATGATTATACCTAAGGTAATCAATTTATTCAGTGCCATACCAAACAAACTATGAAAAAATTATTTTATAGAGTTAGAAAAAATATCAACAAAATTCATCTGGAAGAACAAAATGTCAAGAATACCAAGGGAATTAATGAAAAAATGCAAAAATGGGGGGCCTACCTATACCAGTTCTAAAAGTATATTATAAAGTAGCAGTCATCGAAACTATTTGGTATTGGCTATGAAGTACAGCGGTGAGTCAGTGGAACAGGTTAGGTACAAAAGACACAATAGCATATGACCATAGAAATCTAGAATTTTATAAACCCAAATGCCCCAGCTTCTAGCATAAAAACTCATTATTTGAGAAAAAAAATTGGTGGGAAAAGTGGAAAACAATATGGCAGAAACTAAGTATAGGCCAACATCCTATACCATAAAACAAGATGGGTACATGATTTAGATATAAAGGGTGATACCATAACCTCATTAGGAGAGCAAGGAATAAATTATTTGTCAGATATATGGAGAAGGGAAGAATTGATGACCAAACCAGACATAGAGAGCATTTGAAATGTAAAATAGATAATTTTGTTCGTATTAAATTAAAAAAGTTTTGCACAAACAAATCCAATGCAACCAAGATTAGTAAGAAAGCAGAAAGCTGGGAAACAATCTTTACAGCAAGTATCTCTGATAAAGACCTCATATCTAAAATATACAGAGAATTGAATGAAATGTATAAGCATACCAATCATTTTTCAATCGATAAATGATTAAAGGATATGAACAGCCAGTTTTGAGATGAAGAAATCAAAACTATCTATAGTCATATGAATAAATGCTCTAAATTACTTGTGATTAGAGAAATGCAAATTAAAACAACTCTGAGATACCACTTCACACCTGTCAGATTGGCTAATATGACAGAAAATGAAAAGGATAAATGTTGGAGAAGATGTGGAAAAATTGGGACACAATGTGCTTTTGGTGGAGTTGTAAGCTAATTCGACCATTCTGGAGGGTAATTTGGATTTATGCCCAAAGGGCAATCAAACTGTTCATGACCTTTAATCCAGCAGTACCACTACTATGTCTGTACCCCCAAAAAGATCATAAAAAAGTGAAAAGGACCTGCATGTGCAGAAATATTTATAACAGCTCTTTCTGTGGTGGCAAACTATAATCGAAGGGATGTCCATCAAATGGGGAAGGGCTGAACAAACTATGGTATATGAATGTAATGGAGTACTATTGTGCAATAAGAAATGATGAACAGCCACATTTCAGAAAAACCTAGAAATACCTGTATGAACTGATGCAAAGTGAAATGAACAGAACCAGGAAAACATTTTAGATAGTATCAGCAACACTGAGTGATGAACAACTATGAATGACTCAGCTCTTCTCAGCAACATAAAGGTCCAAAACAATTACAAAGGACTCACAAAGAAAAATGCTATCCAAATCCAGATAAAGAACTGATGGACTCTGAATGCAGATTGAAGCACACTTTCTCCCCTTACCTTTTTTTTCATTTTTTTTTCCTTTTGATCTGTTTCTTCTTTTAAACTGTAACTAAAATAAAGGTACATTTAGTATGATGACACATATATAACCTACATCAAATTGCCTACCATTTTAGGAAGAGGGAAGGGAGAACGTGAGAAAAATTTGGAACTCAAAATCTTGTAAATATGAATGCTAAAAATGGTCTTGACATATAATTGGGGAAAATACTATTTAAAAAAGTATGTACAGCCAGTGGAGGCAGGGGGGAATCTCTCTCCTCTAATTACATTTTCCAAAATGTTCAAGGAAAAAGAGGGATGGGGATGATCTTTAAGAATAAGAAGGGTGACATTTACAAGAATGGATTATTCTTGTTGGGCTTAGTCCAAAAAGACAGAACTGGTAGAAATGCATGGAAATTGTAAAGCCATAAATTTGCACTTGTAATAAGGAGAAAAAACCTTATAAATGATTAGCAATAATGGAATGGACTTCCTTGAGAAGAAGGGGTTCTTTCTCCCTGGAGAACTTAGAGAAAAAGTTGGATGTTGGATTTACCACCTTTTAGAGATTTTTCATGTAGGAATCCTGTTTAAATCCTAACTAGACTAGATAATCTCTGCTGTTCCTTTCTAATGTAGAGCAAATGTGTAAACAATTAGATCTTAGTTGTTTTTTCTCCTGAGCACCAAGGGAGTTCAGGGCAATCACATCCTGTGGGATAAAGGCAAGTTAGGCTTATATACTTTGGGGAAAGGAGAGAGACTGGTTCCATTATTATTCTCTGGTCTTAGGAGGAACTTTCATTGCAAAGAAGCAACTATTCACTTTCACCTTTTTCTAGGTTTTGGAATGTATCTCCTGACTCAGAGTTTCCATCTAGCAGGTCAGTAGCAAATGACTGGGAAAACCCATGTTTTCCTCATTGGAAAAAGGATGTGGATGTAACCAATTATTCACTGCCTCCCATTCTCCCTCCCTCCACTCCTTCCTCCCTTATTCTTCAACAGACATTTATTAAGTAAATACTGTGGGCAAGGCATTGTGCTAAGTGCTGTGGAGAATGCAAAATGAATAGGATATACTTCCTGACCTCAAGGAATTTAAAAGCATAGATCAAATAGTTAATTATTAGGTATTATTTTTTAAGGAAGTTTAAAATTTTCAAGCCAATTTCTGGACAATCACCCTGTGAAATATGCATTAACAGTATTATTTTTGCTTCTACAAATGGGGAAAATGGAGGTGCAGATTGATGAAATTATTTGCCTAGGATCATGTTGGATATAGGACTTGAAAAGAGGTCTTTTGAATCTAACACTATTGTTTTTTCCACATTATCATAGAGTAGAAGAAATGAGACACTTGTGAAATAAGAATATGTAGCTGGGCAATCCTTTCTAAGGCTCCTCATTGTCTATAACCTTTAAATTTCATGTTACAAAATATGGGCTTTACTGTATACATAATTAGAAGCCATGGAGAGCACTGCTGCATGGTATGATATAATCAAAATTTTAGTACTACTGAATCAACAATATGCAGGGTTTGGGCTACTTGGTGAGGTGTAAGTAAGAGGGGATGAAGGCAGGCAAACTAGTCATATATTTGTTACTATAATGCAGAAGAGGGATAATGGATGAGGACCTAAATTAGGATGATTGCAACAGGATTGAAAATAACAGACCGAATCAAGGGACATTTTGGAGGCAGGTTGAAGTTGGAAAAGCTGGGAGTTGGTCAACTTGAGGGGCATTAAGCTTAGCTAGGGGTATGAGTTTTAAGTGGTGGCAAGATTCTCAGACAGGGATGCCCAATAAGGAGGTTAAAAAGAAAGAGAGAGGTAATGGATGATGGTACAGATTTGGGTTTTATATACATTGAGTTGATACCAGAGTAGTGGATGAGATTTTGAAAGAATAGAAAAGAGAAAAAAAGGAGAAGAATGCAGGAAATAGAAAGAAAATCAGAGAAACAAGAGAAGAACTACTTCCTTTGGAGAAAACTTACATGAGTACAATTCCATTCTGCTGAACTTTCCATAACATTATATTTGCTCCATTATATATTTTTATTTTTGTTTATATGTGTTTGTTATTGTTATTTGCCACAAATCCAAGGGGCAAGAAACTACCTAAAACCCAGTACCATGCACTATAATTTCATTTAGGGTTAAAATTAGAATTCTAGAAAACTGATATCTATTACAGTTCTGTTTCCACTAAAATTATTAAACGTTTTCCTTTAACCCAAAACTCTCTTCATTTCTCCTCACCTGTCAAATTCCTTATTCTAGATGTCTGGAATTACATAATGGCATAAGCCACATTTAATTATATGCAAGTAGAGAAGTAAAATTGCATTCTCTCTACACAGTCCTGGACCTGGTAGCATCACTCATGTATTTTGGGGTTTTATGAACTCAACTCAGCATGGGACTTGGCTCATGGCACTACTGCAATATTGGCAGCATTTGTCTTAATCTGTTGCTTTGTTGAGACCATGATTTCTATGCTCAGTTGCATTGTTAAAGAGTTAAAGTACCTAATTTTCTTTTAAGATTTTCTCACAATGTTCTTCTAAGAACCACCTTAGGGAATGAACAATACCTTAGGGGAGGAAAAAGGATGTTTTTTTTTTCCAAAATAGGAATAAGAGAGATATTAGAAAATAAAAATAGAAGAATTGCTATACAGTATTTGGTCCATGATTATTCCTACCCAGGATTCTGTCTCTTCCAGTGATATGAAGCAATATGCTTAGCTATCCTAATTGATATCAAATAAAAAATATTCTAATTTCCTGCCACCTAGAGAGGCTGTAATGGTGCTGTGGTAAAGGCATTGCATATATAATCAGAATATTTGGATTCTTCAGTCCTCTGAGTGTGGTATGTTGAGAAGGAACAAAGGACTTGGAGTCACAATTCTTCGAAGACTTGGTTCTGAGACTTGATTATACTCCTTCCTTTTGTATGATCTTGGGTAAGTGATATTGACTTCCTCATCTGAAGTTTCCTCAGCTGAAAAGTAAAAGGGTTGCATAGAAATCTATGTAATCATTAAAATCCTTTCCACTTCTGGACTAAGGCTAACCAATTCACATATAACAGAAGAAAGAATTCATGGAGTGCTTTAAATGTTGTGATCTTTACCAAAAAAATAGATGAGCCAGGTGTCATTATTTTCTTTAGAGATAAGGAAGTTGAGGCACACAGAGAGTGACTCATTCATGGTCACAGCTAGGATGGGTCTGAGACAGGACTCATATTCAGGTCTTTATTCTTTTATGTTGTATTTTTATTATTTTGTTAAAATTCCCCTAATTATATTTTATTTGATAGGATTTTAAAAAAACCAGATATTTTAAAATTCTATTTTATTTTATTTTCAGTTGCAAATTCTCTCCCTTTTACTTTTCACTCCCTCACCCACGGAGCAGGCAAAATAATAGATTCTAATACAAATACATGTAGTTATGCAAAATAAATTTCTGCATTAGTGATGTCAAACTCAGGTATTTCTAGCCAATGAAACCTAACTTAGCTTCTGTTTCCTCATATACTTAACGAATAAATTGGGCTAAGGGAAGTCTAAGTTGTATTTCAACTCTCATTGTCCAGGAACTGATCTGAATATCTTTTGAATCCATTTATATTTCAGATTGATTATTTCTTAGGAAAATGACTTTCAAAAAATTAATTGAACACACTATGCAAAATATTGGTTTATTTTATTATTTTGAATTGTGTTACTAATTTGAGGAGATTGTATTCAGTGTTCTACAGAACATATGTAAAGATTTCTTGACTAAGTATATGTTCAACCTATTTCCATCATAAATTTATAGATGTTGCTCTACCTCTGCTCAGCCATCACACATCCTTGGATTCCCAATCTTTTAGCCTCTCCTTAGAGAGCTAGCTGATTCTGGTTGCAGACATGCCTTCTAGCGCCAATATGTTTATCTTGAGTTATAGCAAATCAGACTCAGGGCACAGAATTCCGAGTACAGGTGTTATGTGGCCTTGCAAAAAGACAGGATAATGGTTTCTTTGTTTATTTTCTGAAGAATCACATCAACTTATATATTTAGGCACTCAAAATTATAATATTTATTCATTTACTACACATATTTATCATATTTATTCAGTTCTTTAATGTGTATGAACAATTTTCCACACAGTAGTGTGAGGTACATAGTATAAGTATTATTATCTTCATTTTTTTCCATGAGATACCAGAGGTTCATAGACACTGAGGTCAGAAAGCTCATGGACCTGATACAAAATTTCCTAGATCCCTTTTCTGTGCCACAACTGATGCCTTAAATGTCTTTGTCCTATAAGAAAAGTTTAGATTATTTGTCCTTTAATATTTTGTTTATATTTGCAGACATTCATCTGTTTGCTCTCATGAGTTTTTCTAGCATTTAAGTGTCTTATACCAAATTCATTATTTCACTCTGTGCTTTGCAATTTCAGATTTTTATTAATGAATGATATGTATGTCACTTTCATCTAAGACTCCCTGGTAGTGGAAAATATAACAGGAAGTTACAATTGTTAATTGTATATAGAATTCAGAATATCAAGGATAAATTTCATTCAAAGAATCATGAAAATAAAACAAAAACTATTGAATTGTTGACAGTTCAATTTATGTAAAATGCAAATTCCTAGTAATTACAATCCATAATATGAAGTCTCCTCTGGGAAAGTCCTCTCTTCACAAAGAGGAGTGACAATAGCGCTCTCTCTCTCTCTCTCTCTCTTTCCCTCTCTTTTTCCTCCCTTCTCCTCTTTTTAACTAGCTCTCCGATGTCTCCTTGTCTATTACCTTTCTTTTTGTCTGTGTATTTCTCCTCTGTTTCCAAACCGACTCCTATCAATGCTTTCTCAGGTCTCCAGCACTATCCCCCATCTTAATAATTTCTCCATGCAGTGTCTGAAAGAACCTGTAGAGTTCTCTTTGTGTGTCATGTTTGCCATGCAAGATGAGAGTTTAAACCTTCCAGATATTTCCTTTGGCTCACAAGTGCTTTTGTTCTATTCACCATAGCTCCTATTTTCCCCACCAACCTACCTTCTCCACCTCTGATTTCTACCATTTATCAAACCCAACCCTTACTACCACTGTCTTTTTCTGTTCATCCAGCTCAAACCCCAAGGAATTTTCAAAGTTAACAAGGATAGAAAAAAGGGGAAAATCTAAACATTGATTTTGAATAATTCCAATGAGGCTTTCAATATCCATTCAGAGAAGCTTTTATTTATTACTACCTTTTGTATTCTGTATTTATAGCAGAGCTTTTTTCTCAAGATAAATCTTTAACTTATCTTTTAAAGAAAAATGAAAATTCTTGATAAGAAATTTTAATTGATATTCTGAGAGAAGTGAAGTATGATCTTGTATTTCCTGAAATGATGAAAAGTCAGATATATAGAGATAGTCAGAAGTGACTATGGCTATAACCTTTCTCAGACCTCATGCATTGTAAAGAATGATGTGTTTCTTTTAATATTTGTTGCATTTCTAATAAATTGTATATAATAAATTGATGTTTATTTAAGCCTAGAAGATTAGGGAAATTAGTACTGAGATAAACAAAAAGTTATGGAAAAATATTTTCTCTAGTATATTTAACAAGTAATGTTATTCAATTGGGGTAGTGGCATAGAACTAATTAAGTAAGAAGAAAGTTGTTTCAATTTTAGTTAAGAGAGAATATTTTAAAAAAGTCCCTTCACTGACTTAGAACCTTATAGGAGAATGAATAAAGAAAATGGATATGTAGAAGATAAAAGGAGGGGTGATTATGCAGATTACACACAGAGAATGTCAGCTGTCATCCCCTGCTACTATTTTATGTTTATGTTATTTTCTCCAAGATGGTATAAAATTCTTGAGTCCAGGAACTATTTTCTTTTTCTTTTTGTATTTCCAATGCCTAGTACAATGACTAGTAGGTGTTTAAAATGCTTGCCAATTGATTGAATGATTTTTCCTTCTTTAGGAAAAGAGTCCATTGTCTAAATGGACAGAGAGAATGAGAGCTTCGTGACTACATTCATCCTCACAGGGATTCCCCATACACCCAAACTGGGGACACCCCTATTTGGGATCTTCTTAGTGATCTATGCACTCACTTTAGTAGGAAATCTCCTCATCCTGCTGGTGATCAAGATGGACTCCCACCTCCGCACTCCCATGTACTATTTCCTGGCCAACCTCTCCTTTATTGACATGTGGTTCTCCACTGTCACTGTGCCCAAGATACTCATGGGTCTCCTCTCCCCAGATGGTGGGGCCATCTCATTTCACAGTTGTGTGGCTCAACTCTATTTCTTCCATTGTCTGGGAAGCACTGAGTGTTTCCTCTACACAGTCATGTCCTATGACTGCTACCTGGCCATCACTTATCCCCTGCGTTATGCTACCATGATGAGTGGGAAAGCATGTGCCCTTCTAGCTGGAGGCACATGGCTCAGTGGTGCTATCCACTCAGCAGCCCAGGCTGTCCTGACCTTCCGCCTACCCTACTGTGGCCCCAACCAGATTGAGTATTACCTTTGTGATGCACCATCCATTCTCAAGTTGGCCTGTGCCAACACCTCAGTCAATGAGACGGTAATCTTTGTTAATATTGGTGTGGTGGCCTCTGGATGTTGCTTCCTGATTTTCCTTTCCTATATGACCATTGTTCTTGCTATTCTGAAGATCCGCACAGCAGAGGGCAGACTCAAAGCCTTCCAGACGTGTGCTTCCCATTGCATTGTGGTCCTCTGTTTCTTTGTGCCTGGTCTCATCATTTATCTAAGACCAGGCTCAAAACATGTTATGGATAGGATTATAACCATTTTCCAAACAATAATCACACCCATGCTGAATCCCCTGGTGTATACCCTAAGGAACAAGGAAGTAAAGATGGCCTTAATCAGGTTGAAAGATTGGGAAAATTTTGTGTAGTCTATAGCCACTGGAAAATGTTCCCTTAGTTTTTTTAATATAAAGTATTTGACTTATCATGACTGTACCTTCTTCATGTCATAGGGCAGTATAAACAGTACTAATCTCTAAGGCTAAGCCACTAATCAGTGTTTGACCTTGGATTTTACCTCTATGAACTTCATTTTTATCATCAGCAAAATATGTGTGGAAAGTATGGCCTAGAGAGTTTCTAAGATTCTTCTAGCTTTAACTTCAAGATTCGATATCAAATTCTGTAATCTTAAAAGTCAAAGATTTATATATTCTGGGTCGCAAAAGCCAATGCCTGTCCTAGGCCAACATTAGAAAGAAGGTAAAGTTTGTATGTAATATCCTTTCACTTTCCATTTTTGAATCCTTCAACCCCTGTCTCTCCATGCTTTGATGGTCTTTCTGTCCTATCCAAGTCTATATTTCTTTGGAAGGCAGAAGAGAAGAATTTGAAAAACTGAATTACTGACATGCATCTAGACTAAAGTGAGAGAGGTTGAGAGGAACTCAACATCCTACCAATCCAGGGAAGTTTTATTTTGAATAGGGAACAATTCCTTAACCCAGGGATAGGCAATCATTTCTATATAATGTGACCTGAAAATTTAATTGAGGCCAACAGAGGCCAAAAAAAACCATCAGGCCAGCGTACAAACATGTTTTTTTCTTATAACAAAAATAGAAAACATTCATTTTGTTCACTTTTTTTCTTTTGGCTAGGCAATGAGGTTAAGTGACTTGCCCAGGGTCACACAGCTAGTAAGTGTTGTATGTCTGAGTCCTGATTTGAACTCAGGTCCTCCTGACTCCAGGGCCTGTGTTCTATCCATGCACCACCTAGCTGCCACCATTCTGTTTACTTTTAAAGCACTATTTGCAGCCTAAGATTGCTCTTAGCCTGTCTTCAGCTTTCTCATAGTAGAAATACAGTAGCATTCTAAAAGGAGGATAACATTCTCTAGGAGAGTAATGAGTTGGAATAAAATTTTAAGCATAATATTCTTGAGTAGAAGCTTCTTACGCTTTTTGTATATAATGGATCCCTTTGGCAGTTTGGTGAAAACTTGGGCCCTCTTCTCAGAATAATGCTTTTAGATAGAGAAAATAAACTACAGAGGTTACAAAGGAAACAATTTCTATTGAAATTTAATTAAAAAGTAAAAAGAAAACGTGTTCATGAACCTCAGGTTAAGAACCCCCATCCCAGAGTAAATTTTGTACTTTTTTATGACTTTTAAGATTTAATGGCTCTAAAAAACTAGCTTTAAAACTAGAGAAATGTTCATTCCTAATGCCCAATGTTGTGATTTGTCAAATAATATAGACTCGTAACTTTTTGCTTACAACTTCCTGATTTCTTCTACATGGCTTCTTTTTCTAGCATTTTGGGTAGACTTCCTATTATGAATTTAAAGGAGAATATAGACAAGAATAAACTAGAATGAGCAAACTTGAACAGATATCATGGGAAAGAATATTCAAATCATTGATATAACTGATCCATTTCAGTATTATATGTATTTCTCCCTCAACACAAAATACAATGCCTCCATTGGTTTTAGCTTCTAATGATTAGCAGATAGAGATGCTTTGGATAAGCAAATTTGACAGCTGATGCCCAATGTTTTGGTGATGAGCTTTTCTTGAAATTATCTAGGTGGTCCCCAAATGATACATATTCAGTCCATCATTCAACATATTCATGAAACTTTTCCAGTTTGGCCAAGCTAGCTAGTACTTGTGCTCCGTATGCATGGAATTTGAAATTCGTTGCCTCAGTAATCAATAATGGCAGCTAGATGGTATGACAGATACAGCAACAGACCTGGAGTCAGGACAATCTGAGTTAAAGTCCAGCCTCAGACACTTACTAGCTATTTGACTATAGACAAGTCACTTAATACCTGTTTATTTCAGTTTCAAATCTTTAAAACGGGGACACACCAGAGAAAGAAATGACATACCACCCTAGTATCTTTGCCAAGAAAATTCCATGGAAAATGTCCATAGGGTCACATAGAACCAGATTTGAATGAACAACTGAGCAACAACAAAAACAAGAGTAATCAATAAGGTATTTAATGATGAATTTAGTGGAAGCTTTTTGCTAAACAATTACCTTCAGATGACTCTACTTTTAACTTCTTACCACTAGAATCTAGTGAAGTGTCTTACACATAGTAGATGTTTAATGAATGCTTATTGTCATGAATTGACTTCACTTGGGTCAACTTGGATTAAATTGACAATCCTCCTTTGCTACCAGTCTTCTCTAAACAAAGAAGCATAAACTCCATAAGATATGTACCCATTGTTTGCTTCTCTGGACCATAAAACATGTTGAAAAGCCTTAGAGAAAAGAAATGGGTGCCCTGTGTCACTATGTAATGTTTACAAATTCTAATTATGACTCACAATAGTTTCAATATGGAAAACGTTACACCTAATCAAGGGTAAGCAGACTGAAATCTGGGTATTAGTTAGCAGCTTGATGATAAAATGGATTGAGTTCTGCACCTGAGGAATCTTGCCTGGTTTTCTCCGTATCTCATGATGGTGATTCATCCTGAACTCACTGACTGTAAACTCTTTGAAAAGTGAAAGACAGATTATGTACACACACGCACACACACACACACACACACACACACACACACACACACACACACACACTGAATAGCAAGTAGAAGGAAGTAAGTGAAAGATGCAAGCAGTATGGATAAACGTATAGACTTAGTCTTAAGATAGAATAGAAAGAGCTTCTACCCAAGGGAAATGGTTTTGAAAATGTACTTTGGATCTCTCCTCTTCTCTCAGCATTTACTCTACTCAGGAATCTAGGTCAGACCCTGACAGCCCCTGATGTATGGTAGTAGATGGCTACCATCCATGAGTGTCTATTTAGCTGTTAAAGGGGAAGGTCAAAGATGGTAATGGAAACAAGAAATAAGTTGTCAGTATTATAAGAAAAATGTTTAAAGACTGAAAGGCCAAGAAAGAAAGTAAAAATAAAAACCTAGTACAAAACCTATCACAAGCATATAATTCAACATAGAAGTTCAGAAAGAATGAAGGATGAGTTGAAAAATAATCAGAGAGTCCAGACAACTATGGACAAATATACAATGAAGGGAAATGAAATATAATTCCAAGAACAAAAAAGGCAATTGCAGCCTTCTCAGAAATCATGTAACAACAGAAAGACACATCATGATTATTCAAAAGTAAAACAAATTGTTGAACAAAGATATTAAGACTAATATGAAGTAGGAAATGAGTTGCCAAAGCAAAAAAATGAAACAAACAATAAAGTATAAAACTTTGAGTATACGACAGAAATTTCATCAAAGAAGTAGAGGCTTAGTAAAAAAAAGATATTTAAAGCAGAAAAATATATAGAAGTGAGAACAAATCTGAAAGAAAATCAAAAGGCAACAATGTTAAAAGAATACATAAATTATATACATAAACAAAGCAACTTACAAGACAAGATGTGCAAGCATAACTTAAGATTCATAGGTTTCCCAGAAGTTTGTTTAAAAAAGAACAACTCTATAATACATGAATATTAGCAAACTATCCAGAGTTCTGAATAAAGACAACAAAGCAGTGATTAATTGAAAGCACACATTAGCAAAAGAAAAATATATTCATGCTTGAAAATACAAGGCATGAAAGAAGTTGATATTAGAATTTTAATAACAGAAAACAAAGGTGTAAGGGGTCAGGAGAAAGACCTTCCCGTATTAAGGAATGCTTATTCAAATGACCCAGGATTATATCACAGTCATGACAAATTAGAGGAAAGGAAGAAATAGGATATTTTGAAAAGCAAATAGGGTCACGTTGCAACCTAAAACTATACATCCTACAAAATTGAGGCAGCTTGTCAATGAAAAGAAGATTGCCCTTTAAAAAGAGGCATTTGATGAATTCCTGCAAGGGATGAGGTGAGGTTCAAATTAATTAATGAATGTAAAGCACTTTGCAAAAAATGAAACACTGCGTAAATATTTATTATTATTATTATTATTAACTTATAGTCACCAGAACTTAGTCTGGTGATGACTTCATTCCCTGAGCCTTCTACTGTATTGCTATTGATCTCAGACAATATTTACAGAGCAATACAGGGGAGCATTGGTAAACAGCTCTAGGGAGGGAGAGGGAATGTATGCATATGCACTTCTAAGTTTAATCTACACTATTAGCACTTTCTTAGGATGATTAAATGTAACATGATTAAGTAATGAAATCAATTCTTGCATGTTTATAGGGGAATGTTTAAAAAAGGAGGTTAAATGGAGGAGTAAAAGAAAGAACAAAGAGAGGTCATCAAGGGATAGAAAAACAAAATCTAAGTGTCTGAAGACTGGAGGAAATTTAAAGAATTAGGAGAAGGGAAAGAAGAAAAGTTAAATTAATACTCCATGGATTAAATTCTAGTGCTCCATACAAGTGAATCAATTATTCTTGTGGGAGGGCTAAGTGATAGTTTGGGCAAAGGAGTAAAGGGCATTTAAGAGACAGAGAGGAGCTGGAAATTTGTCCCATATAACTCCACAGGTGAACAGTGCACAAGTGAACAGGTCTGGTGTAAGAAGGGTATCCCATTTTCCAGCCTCAATTAACGTAACTAACAAGATGACCTTCTTAGACTTGATAAGTGATATGAATATCAGAAAATAGCAGTAAGATGGACCTAAGGCCTGGGACACCACTACCCACAACTCAGGATTAAGATCTGATTACAATAATAAGCTGCTAAAAATAAAACAAAAAAAAATGAACAAAGGAAAAAGAACCCAACCATAGCTAGACACAGTAGTGTAAAAGAAGATCTGGGTTCATATTCAGAGGAAAATAGTGAGGTAAAAAAGCCACTTATACCCCAGTGAATACCATCAGATGGCCACAAGTCCCAAAAGAGTTCTTGAAGAACTTTAAAAGGACTTCAAAAATCAAATAACAGAGATAGAAGGAAAAAGTATGAAAAAGATAAAAGCAATTGGCAGAAAATTCCTTTGAAACAAAATAATCAAATAGAAAAAGAGGTCCAAAATCTTAAGGAAGAAAATAACTGCTAGAAAACTGAATTGGGTAAGGGGAATCAAATGCTGTTATGAGTTACAGGCTCAATCAATAAGTAAACCAAATGCAAATAGTTCTAGACACCTCCACTGAGCTAACGTATCAGCCAAACATGTAGGTTAGGTTTATGGAGTGGCATGGTTCAAGTCGTTGGATGAAACTAGTTGACATGTGTTTTGGCATCAGTTGAAAGAATCTCTTACACAGACAGACAAACAAACACACACTCCACGGTGCCTAAGCATATTAAAAATATTTTGAGCAGGAAATCAGTTAAGCTTTGGGAACACATTGAGAAATCAGACCCTGCTGTCTATAACCAGGGAATAAAAAATAAATGAGAAGCCCAGAGGGAGTCTCATATTCCTTCCCTTCTCCACATCTGTGACTATATCATTAGAGAGACTGAACTGGTAATAAAAATTATATTGAAATGGGAGCGTAGTGAGAATGAACTAGACAGACTGAGCCCCTTACAATTACCCTTTAATGTTTTCCTTCTATTTCTCCTAGCTCTTATTTATTGAATTTTCCATTTAGTTCTGTTCTTTTTGTCACAAATGCATGAAAGTCTTTCATTTCAGTAAATGTTATTTTTTTTCTATTCAGGATTATACTCAACTTTTCTGGGTAAGTTATTCTTGGTTGCAATCCCAGGTCTTGCTCTTTGAAATATGATGTTCCATGACTAACATGAAAGTATCTTTAATA
Source organism: Phascolarctos cinereus (assembly GCF_003287225.1). Taxonomy (NCBI): domain Eukaryota; kingdom Metazoa; phylum Chordata; class Mammalia; order Diprotodontia; family Phascolarctidae; genus Phascolarctos; species Phascolarctos cinereus. The sequence continues at coordinate 180,578,406 of NW_027556098.1, forward strand.
TGAATGTATATGTACAGCCCATATCAGATTGCATGCCATCTTGGGGAGCGGGGAAGGGAGGGATGTGGAGAAAATTTAAAACTCAAAACCTTATGAAAGTGAATGTTGAAAACTAAAAATAAATAAATAAATTTATTTTTTTTTAAAAGAAATATAATGTCCTAAGACCTGGAGTCTGTTAGTATAGAAGCCTCTAGGTCTTGTGATATCTTGATTGAATCTCCACAGTATTTGAATTTTTTTTTTCTTGCTGCTTGCAATATTTTCTCCTTAACCTGGGAGCTTTGAAACTTGGCTATGACATACCTGTAGGTTTTCCTCCTTAGATCTCTTTCAGGTGGTACATGGTAGATTTTCCCCCCCTATTTCTACTTTACCCTATTGCTTTATTATTTCAGGGCAATTTTCCCTAATAATTTCTTGTAATATTGTATTGATTCTTTTTTTAACTGTAACTTCCAGATAGTCCAACACTTCTTCTATTGAATCCTTTGATCTATTCTCCAGATCAGTTTTTTTCCTGAGATGTTTGAGATTCTCTTCTTTTTTTTCTAGCTTTATTATTTATTGGTGTCTCATAACAGCATTTGATTCCCCTTACCCAATTCTAGTTTTCTAGCAGTTATTTTCTTCCTTAAGATTTTGGACCTCTTTTTCTATTTGATTATTTTGTTTCAAAGGAATTTTCTGCCAATTGCTTTTATCTTTTTCATACTTTTTCCTTCTATCTCTGTTATTTGATTTTTGAAGTCCTTTTAAAGTTCTTCAAGAACTCTTTTGGGACTTGTGACCATCTGATGGTATTCACTGGGGTAAAAGTGGCTTTTTTACCTCACTATTTTCCTCTGAATATGAACCCAGATCTTCTTTTACACTACTGTGTCTAGCTATGGTTGGGTTCTTTTTCCTTTGTTCATTTTTATTTTGTTTTATTTTTAGCAGCTTATTATTGTAATCAGATCTTAATCCTGAGTTGTGGGTAGTGGTGTCCCAGGCCTTAGGTCCATCTTACTGCTATTTTCTGAATTCTGTCAGTGGACCCAGCCTCAGGCTTTCCTCTCCCCCCTAAGCCACCTCCCCTAAGTCTCCTTCCCTAAGTTTGGGCCCGCACCCTTACTATCTTGAAAATACTCTTGCTCCCTCCTCCTCACCCACAGCCGTAGCCTGGGATCATGTCTGGTCAGTAACACTTGGCCTGGCTTCCAGATACAGTGGGAGGCCTTCAATCTTCCTCCACTCAGTCCTCTGACCCTCATAATGTTGTTAGATAAAAGTTTGTGAGGTGAAAGCTCATGAGATCAAAGTTCCTGAGGCTGTGAGATGAAATTCTTGAGGCCTAGTCTGCTTTTCAACTGAGCTGCCCCCAGGGCCTGCTATTTGTTGATTCAGTGGAGTCAGTCTTGAAGCATCTATACTCTACTCTGGTCATACCTTAGCCCCTTGAAGTCTTGTCTTTCCTGAGGTCCTCTCAAGTTGTCTTAGGAGGACAACTGCTTTACCCCTTTATTTTTGCCACTTTAAATTCATTTTGAGGCTTTGTTCTGTCTGTGGAAAAAATTTAGAGACCCTGAAGTTTTCTGACCTACTCTTCCATCTTCCCTGAATCTTCTGCAATACCTACTTTCAAGAAGATCACAGTCAAATGGAGGATACAAGATGCCAACAGCTATGTACAATGAAGATATATAGATGATAAATGGGAGATAATCAACAGAAGAAAGATGCTAGCATTAAAGGGTATTAGAAAAACTGTTTTATAGTGGGATTTTATCTGGGATTTAAAGGAAGCCAGAGAGGGCAAGAGGCAGAGACAGAAGTTAAGTCATGGGGGACTTAAAGTAAAGTAGAGTTGGGAGATGGAATGTTTTGGGCAAGGAACAGCAAGTTCCTCACAATCCTAGGCCAGTGCCATTGGCTTATAGAGTGCCCATCAGGGCACTTTGGTGTAAGACCAAAAAAAGTAAGAAAGGATCAAGTTATGAAGAGCTCTGAATGCCAAGCAGGGGATTTAATATTTGGTTTCTGAACTGATAGGGAACCACTATAGTTGACTGAGTAGAGGGCTGACAGGGTTAGAAATGTGCTTTAGGAGGATCAGTTTCACAGGTTAGTAGTGGGTGAATGAAAATGTGGACAAACAAGGAATGGAGACTAACCCAAAGTCAATCACAATAGTACAGGCATGAGATGATGGGGGTGTGCATCAGAAAGGTGACATTGTCAGAGGACGGAAGGAGACATATAGGAGAGATATTATGAAGATAGAAATGACAAAACTCAGCAACTGATTGTCTATTGGGCATGAGCGAGAGTAAGGATTTGAGGTTAATGCCTGGGTGGTGAGCCTGGGTGACTAGGAGGATGATGTCCTTCTTCAATTATGTTGCCCAGAACTGAATATAAAATGGTACCATAGAGAATGCCCTATCCCCTATGGTACCAGATGAACACAGGGTCTAGTTAGTTTCTATGGATATCATTGCACCTCCATGCCCACTTATTCATTTAAATTCTCTAAAAAGAAAAATAAAACCAAGGTAGGGAGACAAGGAAAGAAATAAAAGAAAAAAGTACAGGGAAGAAAAATAAAGAAATATTCAACAAATAATGATTAAATCAAAGAATGAATCAAACATTGACACACAAATTTGGCAATATGCGATGTTGATCCCTTGTGCTACATGGCGACAGAAAGAACCAAGAATCCTGGGCGGATGTTACAGAAAGGAGAATTTCAACTCCACAGGAAGTAAAAACTTAGTAATTAGACCAAAGTAAACTAGTGAGGAGTCCTTTCAAATTTCTGGGGACTTAAAGGGCTTCAAAAGCAATATTTAATTTGATTTTAGGAAAGCAGAATATCCAATGCAAATGAGTTGGTAACCACTCAGCACTCTGCCATAGTCAAACAAAAGGCATCAGCTTCAGGTCTGAGCAGCATGTTTGTTGTTGTTGCTGTTACTATTATTATTGTAGTAGTTGTAGTAGTCATAGCAGTAGTAGTAGTAGTAGAGTATTAGTAGTAATATACCAGTATTACTACTAATTTTAATTGAAGACATGATTTATATCATCGTTATTCTGTTTTTTTTATGAAAATGTTAAATGTATCCATAAATGTTGTCTTGTTTTGCTGACTTATTGTACATATATACTTTCCTTCTTTCTTTAATTTTGTCTTTTACTTTTAAATTCTCCCCCAGCCCCCAAAACCTCCTTTATTTATTGAGAAGTCAAGAAATAGAAAACCCATTACAAATATGATGTTATGCAAAACATATTTCCACATTAGACATGATCCAAAAAAAGTAAGAAAAATAAAGGAAAAAATGTGTTTCAATCTGTACTCTATCAGTTCTCTACCTGGAGGTGACTACCATTGTACATTAAGAGTCCTTTTGAGTTGTGGATGGTCATTGTATTGATCACAGTTACCAAGTCTTTCCTGGTTGATTATCTTTACAATATTGCTGTTACTGTGTAGATTGTTTTCCTGGTGGTCCTCACTTCAGTTTACGAAAGTTCATATAAGTTTTTGAAGGTTTGTCTGTGAAATGATACTTATAGAGTTTATACTAGGAAAGTAATAATCACACTTTGCCTTAGATCAAACTACTCTGGGGTTACTGAAAACCTTGAAGTCTCCAACCTGTCCCTGAGATCCTGGCATACCACAAAATTCAGTAAAAAAGCAGCAATACAACAAGCTCAAACATGTCCTCCAAAAGTTCCACAAAGCATAGACTTCACATCAAGTCTGAAGTCAGAAAGTGGGCTGGAAGAATGAGCAAACAAGAAAAGAACCATACTGTAATAAGCTATACCATAAGGGTAGCAGTGATGCTCAAGACACAAACATAAATGAGAAGAATGACTCCAGAACATGACTCCAGAATGAACAATGCTTAAGAGAAAAATACAACATGGGCACAAATTCAACTAGAATTTATGGAAAAGATGAAACAAGAGTTAGAAAATGTTTTTTAGAATTTTTTCTTTTTTGTAAATGGACTGAGAGTATTTGAGGAAAAAATACAAAAGAAATAAGAGCTATGGAAGAAAGACTTGCAAAATGAGTCAACAACTTAGCACAAAAGATTCAAAACCTTGCCCAAGCAACAAACTATAAACCATTCAGATAGACCAGACAGATGTCAGTGATTTCATGAGGCAACAAGAAATATTAAAACAAAGTCAAAAAACTGAAGAAGGAAGTATAAAATATTTTAGAGCAAAAGCAACTGACCTGGAAAACAGATGGAGAATAAAATTAAGAACTATTGAACTATCTGAACACCATGACAAGACAAGATCATAGACATCCTACTATAAGAAATACACACCCACAATATATTATAGTACAGGGTGAAAATAGACTTTTAATGAAATAGAGGTCTTCCAAACATTCCTGATAAAAAGACGAATGTGGAGGATCTTTGAAGTTTAAACACATGAATGAAGAGAAGCATAGAAAGGTAAACATGAATCAGCAGTTTTAAAGTACCAAACCAAGATAAATTACTTATATTCAAATATGAGGAGATGATATATTGTCCCATCGGAATCTCATTATCATTAGGGTTCACAGAGGAATTCCAATTAGATAAAGATTAGGAGTGGTTCTATTATGTCTTGATATATTAAAAAAAAAGAATGGAATGGCTGAACAAACTGTGGCATATGAGTGTAATGGAATACTATTATGCGATAAGAAATGATGAACAGGCATATTTCAGAAAATCCTGGAAAGACTTGTACAAACTGATGTAAAGTGAAATGAGCAGGACCAGGAAAACATTGCACACAGTATCAGCAACATTGTTTAAAGATTGACTATGAATGACTCAGTTCTTCTCAGCAACACAATGATCCAAGATAAGTACAAAGGACTCATGAAAAACAAATGCTCTCCACATCCAGATAATGAACTGATAGCCTCATTTTGCAGGAGGGAATCCTGCTTAAATCCTGACTAGACTAGATAATGTCTGCTATTCCTTCCACTCTTTGATTTTTTGACTGTTACTTTATTGTGTTGTGATCTGAATTCAATGATTAGTGGCAGCAAAATTCCTTCTTCCACATTGATAAATAACCATGTCAAGAATGGCCTATTTCTAGCTGGAATTCAGTTCCATATGCTTCATGCTCATCCTTCCTCTATATTTTTTTTTATATACATATTTCAATTTTTTTTTGCTAAGCAATGGGGTTAAGTGACTTGCCCAGGGTCCACACAGCTAGTAAGTGTTATGTGTCTGAGGTCGGATTTGAACTCAGGTCCTCCTGACTTCAGGGCCGGTGCTATATCCACTGCGCCATCTAGCAGCCCCTCATCCTTCCTCTAAGGAAGCTGTATACTTAACACATTCATAGGCTCAAAAGATGAGACTGGAAAGGTTTCACTTGCACAATAAACATGAAATAACTGTGAGAATGAAGAACTTTGCCTCCTGTTGCCCCACACAGGCACCTTTTCCGGCTGTGACTAAAAATTACTTCTGGGGAAAAAAGGAGAAGTCATCAAAGAGACTGAGGATCACACTAAAGTATAATATCTTTAGAGATAGAGATACTTTTATTTATCATTTAGCTGAAAATATTGTATAAATAATTCATCAAGAAAAGAGTTCCTAAATTCTTCATGTAAAAACTGTGCAGAGATAATTCATAAAACCAGATTTTTCTTAAAATATTCATGTTCTAAATAAAATATACATGTGTAGGTGTCAATAATCCAATGTAGAGCAAATGTGTAAACATTTAGATCTTAGTTGTGTTTCCTCTCATTCTCCTGAGCACTAAGGGAGTTCAGGGCAATCACATCCCCATGGGATAAAGGCAATTTAGGCTCATATACTTTGGAGGAGGGAAAGGACTGCTTCCACTATTCTTTTGGAGTTTCATCTTAGGAGGAACCTTCCTTGCAAAGAAGCAACTACCCCCTTTCACCTTTTTCTAGGTATTGAAATGTACTTCCTGACTCAGCTAGCAGGTCAGTAGTAAAGGACTGGGAAAACTCATGTTTTTGTTGTTGGAAGAAGGCTGTGGATATAGTCATTTATTCACTCCTCACCCTCCATCCGTCCCTTCCTCCCTTATTCTTCAACAGACATTTATTGAGCAAATACTGTGCCAAGGCATTGTGTTAAATGCTCTGGAGAATGCAAAATGAATAGGATATACTTCCAGACCTCAAGGAATTTAAAAGCATAAGTCAAATAGTTAATTATTAGGCATTATTTTAAGGGGAGTTTAAAATTTTCAAGCCAATTTCTGGACAATCACCCTGTGAAATATGCATTAAGAGTATTATTTCTATTTTTATAAATGGGGAAATAGAGGTACAGGTTGATGAAATGATTTGCCTAGGAACATATGTTAGAGATAGGATTCGAACAGAGTTCTTTTGAATCTAACACTATTGTTTCTTCCCCCACATTATCATATAGTAGAGGAGATGAGATACTTGTGAAATAAGGCTATTTAGGGCAATTCTATCTAAGGATCTTTATTCTCTTTGACCTTTAAATTCCATGTTACAAAATATGGGCCTCACTGTATACATAATTAGAAGCCGTGGGGAGCACTGATGCATGACATGACATAATTAAAACTGTGCATTATTACTACTGAATCAACAATATTCAGGGTCTGGGATACTTGGGTGTAAGTAGGAGGGGATGAAGGCCAGCAAACCAGTCATGTAAGTTTGTTACTATAATGTAGACAAGGGATAATGAACGATGGCCTAAATTAGGATGTTTGTAACAGGACTGAAAAGAACAGATGGAATCAAGAGACATTGTGGAGGCAGAATCACTTAGCCTTGGTGATTAATTTGAGGGAATTGAGTAAGAGATAGAAATTTAAAAGGACTCCAGACTGGGTGACTGAGAAACTGGTGCTGCCAATATTAAAGTTGGAAAAATTGAGAGGTGGTCAACTTGAGGGGAATTAAGTTAAGCTTTGGGTATGAGTTTTAAGTGATGGTGACATTCCCAGATAGGGATGCCCAACAAGGAGGTTAAAAAGAGAGGGGTAATGAATGGTGGTATAGATTTGGAATTCATACACATTGAATTGATAGCATGGTAGTGGATGAGATGGTAAAAGAATAGAACACAGAGAAAAGCTAGAAGAATGCAAAGGTAAAACTAGATGATAATCAGTGAAGGAAATAGAGGCAAAGTCAGAGAAATAGGCAAACCACTTCCTTTGGAGAAAACTTACATATGAATTCAATTTCGTTATACTGTGCTTTCCATAACATTTTATTTGCTCTATTATATATTTTTTATTTTTGTTTGTGTTTTTTTTTTTTTGCTGCAAATCTAAGGGTCAAGTACCTACCTAAAACCTAGTACCAGGCACTATAATTTCATTGAGGATTAAAATTAGAATTCCAGAAACTGATAATTATTACAGTTTTGTTTGCATTAAGATTATTAAACCTTTTCCCTTAACCCAAAGCTTTCTTCATTTCTCCTCTTCTGTCAAATTCTTTATTCTGGACTTCTGGAATTACATACTGTGGGCATAACCCACATTCATTTATATGTAAATGGAGATGTGGAATTTCATTATTTCTATACCATTCTGGACCTGGTGGCATCACATATGTATTTTGGGGTTTTACAAACTCAACTCAGCATGTGACTTGCTTGATGGCACTGTTACAATATTAGCAGCATTTGTCCTAGTCTATTGCTCTGGTCAGACCGTGATTTGTATACTCAACTGCATTGTCACAGAATTAAAGTACCTAATTTTCTTCTAAGATTTTCTCACAATATTTTTCTAAGAATCAGCTTAGGGAATGAAAAATATCCCAAGGGAGGACAAACATATGGTTTTTTTTCCCTCCGGAATAGGAATAGGAGAGCTTAGAAACTAAAAAAAAAAAAATAGGAGAATTGCTGTACAGTATTAGGTCCGTGATCCTTCTTACCAAGGATTCTGTCTCTTCCAATGTCATGAAGCAATCCTAACTATCCTAACCTGATATCAAATTTAAATATTCTAATTTCCTGCTACCTAGAGAGGCTGCAATGTGCTGTGGTAAGGGCATTGTAAGTATAATGAGAATATCTGGATTCTCCAATCCCCTTAGTGTGATGTATTCAAAGGACAAAAGACTTGGAGTCACAATTCTCAGAAGACTTGGTTTTGAGACTTGATTGTACTCCTTCCTGTTGTATGATCTTGGGTAAGTAATATTAACTTTCTCATCTAAAGTTTCCTTAGCTGAAAAGTAAAAGGGTTGGGCAGGAATCTACGTCATTATTAAAATCCTTTCCAGTTCTGGCCTAAGGCTCAGCAATGCACATATGATAGAAGAAAGAATTCATGGAGTGCTTTAAATGTTGTGATCTTTACCAAAAACCAGATGAGCCAGGTGTCATTATTTTCTTTAGACATAAGGAAATTGAGGCACAGAGAGAGTAACTCATCCAGGGTCACAGATAGCAAGTGTCTGAGACAGGACTCATATTCAGAACTTCATTCTTTTATGTTGCATTTTTATTTATTTTGTTAAAATTCCCCTAATTACATTTTATATGATAGGATGTGATAGGAAAAAAATTTAATTCCGTTTTGTTTTAAGTTCCAAATTTTAAAAATTTAGTTCCAAAAGTTCCCTTTTACCTTTCACACCCTCATCCATGGAGAAAGCAAAAAATAAAGGTAGATTCCAATACAAATATATGTAGTTTTGCAAAATAAATTTCTGCATTAGTGATGTTGAACTCAGGTATTTCTAGACAATGTCACCTAGTTTCTTTGGGCAAATCAATTGTCCTCATTCAGCCTCTGTTTTTTCATAGGCTTAACGAATAAATTGGTCTAAGGGAGCTCTAAGCTGTATTTCAGCTCTCATTGTCCAGGAACTGATCTAGATCTCTTTTGAATCCATTTATATTTTGGAATAAGATAATTTCTTAGGAAAATGGCTTTCAAAAAATTTATTGTGCCCATTGCACAAAGAATTGGTTTATTTTATTATTTTGATTTGTGTTCCTAATTTGGGGAGGTTGTATTCAATGTACTGCTGAGCACATGTAAAGATTAAAGCATAGAGCATATGCTTTATGTTAAACCTATTTCCATAATAAATTTATAGATAGTGCTCTAACTCTTCTTATCTTATCACACATCCCTGGATTCCTAATCTTTTTAGCCTTTCCTTGGAAGACAGACTCAACAACACTTAGTTGATTCTGGTTGCAGACATGTCTTCCAGCTCCAATATGTTTATTTTGAGTTATAGTAAATCAGATTCAGGGCACAGAATTCCAAGTACAGGTATTATGTGGCCTTGCAAAAAGACAGGATAATGGTTTCTGAGTTTATTTTCTGAAGAATCACATCAACTTATATATTCAGGCACTCAAAATTATAATATTTATTCATTTACTACATATATTTATCATACTTGTTCAGTTCTTTAATATGTATGAACCATTTTCCTCACAACAATAGTATGAGGTACATAGTATAAGTATTATTATCTTCATTTTTTTTTTCATGAGATACCAGAGGTTCATAGACACTGAGGTCAGAAAGCTCATGGACATGATACAAAATTTCCTAGACCCCTTTTCTATGTCACAACCAATTTCTCAAATGCCTTTGTCCTATAAGAAGCATTTAGATTATTTGTGCTTTAATATTTTATTTATATTTCAGACATTCATCTGTTTGCTCTCATGAGTTTTTCCAGTGTTTGTGTCACACACCACAGTGACTATTTTACTCTGTGCTTTGCAATTTCAGATTTTTATTAATAAATGATACATGTCACTTTTGCATTCTAGACTTCCTGGTATTGGAAAATATAACAAGAACTTACAATTGGTAACTGTGCATAGAATTCACAATATCAAGGAAGAATTTTATTCAAAGAATCATGAAAATAAAACAGAAATGATTGAATTGTTGACTCAGTTCAATTTATGTAAAATGCGAATTCCTAGTAATTACAATCCATAATATGAAGGCTCCTCTGGGAAAGTCCTCTCTTCACTTGACAGTAGCTCTCTCTCTCTCTCTCTCTCTCTCTCTCTCTCTCTCTCTCTCTCTCTCTCCCTTCTCCTCTTTCTAGCTAGCTCTCTTATGCCTCCTTGTCTATTGCCTTTCTATCTGTCTGTGTATTTCTCCTCTGTTTCCAAACTGACTCCTGCCAATGCTTTCTCAGGTCTTCAGCAATATCCCCCATCTTAATAATTTCCCCATACCCATGCAGTGTCTGAAAGAACCTGTAGAATTCTCTTTGTGTGCCATGTTTGCCATGCAAGATGAGGGATAAACCTTCCAGATATTTTCTTTGGCTCACAAGTGGCATTGTTATATTTCCCTTAGCTCCTACCTTTCCCACCCCCACTTCTCACCTCTGATGCCTACCATTTATCAAACTTAACCCTTACTACCTCTGTCTTTTTCTGCTCCTCTATCTCAGACCCCTAATAATTTTCAAAGTTAACAAGGATAGAAAAGGGAGAACAGGAAAATCCAGACACTGATTCTGAATAGTTCTGAAGAGGTTTTCAATTTCCATTCAAGGAAGTTTTATTTTTAAAATTTATTAATTAATTTTTTTGGCTATGCAATTGGGGTTAAGTGACTTGGCTCAGGGTCACACAGCTAATAAGTATCAAGTGTCTGAGGCTGGACTTGAACTAAGGTCCTCCTGACTCCAGGGCCGGTGCTCTATTCACTACGCCACCTAGTTGCCATCAGAGAAGTTGTTATTATTGCTTTTTGAATTCTATCTTTATGACAGAACTTCATTCTCAAGAGAAGTATTTTAACTTATCATTTAAATAAAAATGAAAAGAATTCTTAATAATAAATTTTAATTGATATCCTGAGAAAAGTCAAGCATGGTCTTGTATTTCCTGAACTGATGAAAAATCAGATATATCAAAGGTGGTTAGAAGTGACTATAGCTATGATCTTTCTCAGACCTCATGCATTGTAAGTAGTTATTTATGTATTTGTTTTATTATTTGTCACATTGCTAATAAGTTGTATATAAGAAATTAATGCTTACTTAAGCCTATAAGATTAGGGAGCTTAGTGCTGATACAAGTAAAAAGTTGTGGGAAAAGATTTCTCTAGTATGTTTAATAAATAACATTATTCAACTAGGATAGTGGCCTAAACTAACTGAGTAAGGAAAGAGTTGTTCCAATTTTAGTTAAGAGAGAATATTTTGTTTAAATCCCTTCATTGACTTAGCACCTGATGGGAGAATAAGGAAAATGTATGTGTAGAAGATGAAAGGAGGGGTGATTATGTAGATTACATGTAGAGAATGTCAGCTCTCATCCCCTGTTACTATTTTATGTTTATGTTATTTTCTCCAGGATGGTGTAAAATTCTCGAGTCCAGAAACTATTTTCTTTTTCTTTTTGTATTTCCAATGCCTAGTACAATGACTAGTAGGTGTTTAAAATGCTTGTCAATTGATTGAATGATTTTTCCTTCTTTAGGAAAAGAGTCCATTATCTAAATGGACAGAGAGAATGAGAGCTTCGTGACTACATTCATCCTCACAGGGATTCCCCATACACCCAAACTGGGGACACCCCTATTTGGGATCTTCTTAGTGATCTATGCACTCACTTTAGTAGGAAATCTCCTCATCCTGCTGGTGATCAAGATGGACTCCCACCTCCACACTCTCATGTACTATTTCCTGACCAACCTCTCCTTCATTGACATGTGGTTCTCCACTGTCACTGTGCCCAAGATACTCATGGGTCTCCTCTCCCCAGATGGTGGGGCCATCTCATTTCACAGTTGTGTGGCCCAGCTGTATTTCTTCCATTGTCTGGGGAACACTGAGTGTTTCCTGTACACAGTCATGTCCTATGACTGCTACCTGGCCATCACCTATCCCCTGCATTATGTTACCATGATGAGTGGGAAAAATGTGCCCTTCTATCTGGTGGTACATGGCTCAGTGGTGCTATCCACTCAGCAGCCCAGGCTGTCCTGACCTTCCGCCTACCCTACTGTGGCCCCAACAAGATTAAGTATTACCTTTGTGATGCACCATCCATTCTCAGGTTGGCCTGTGCCAACACCTCAGTCAATGAGATGGTAATCTTTTTTAACATTGGTGTGGTGGCCTCTGGATGTTGCTTCCTGATTTTCCTTTCCTATATGACCATTGTTCGTGCTATTCTGAAGATCCGCACAGCAGAGGGCAGACTCAAAGCCTTCCAGACGTGTGCTTCCCATTGCATTGTGGTCCTCTGTTTCTTTGTGCCTGGTCTCATCATTTATCTAAGACCAGGCTCAAAACATGTTATGGATAGGATTATAACCATTTTCCAAACAATAATCACACCCATGCTGAATCCACTGGTATAAACCCTAAGGAACAAGGAAGTAAAGATGGCCTTAATCAGGTTGAAAGATCGAGGGAATTTTTTATAGTCTATAGCCACTGGAAAATTGTTCCCTTAGTTTTTTTTTTTTCAATATAAAGTAGTTGACTTGTCATGACTGTACTTTCTTTGTGTCATAGGACAGTAGAAACAGTATTGATCTCGAAATCTAAACCACTAATCAATGTTGAACCTTGGATTTTACCTCTGTGGAGTTTGCTTTCCTCATCAGTAAAATATGTGTGGAGAGTGTGGCCTAGAGTTTCTAAGATTCTTCTAGCTCTAACTTCAAGATTCTATATCAAATTCTGGAATCTTAGAAGTCAGAGATTTATATATTCTGGACAAGAAAAGTCAGTGCCTATCCTAGGCAAACATTATAAAGTAAGCAAAGTTTGTATATAATATCCTTTTACCTTCTATTTTTGTATCCTCTCTATGTCTTCCTATGTCTTAATGATCTTTCTACCCTATCCAAATCTATACTCCTCTAACTAGCAGAAGAGGAAGATTTGAAAAACTGAATTACTGACATGCATGCAATGTGAGAGGTTGGCAAGAACTCAATATGCTAGCAATTCAGGGAAGTTTTATTTTGAATAGGGGACAATTTCCTTAACCCAAGGATGAGTAATCATTTCTATATAATAGGACTCTGAAAATCTAATTGAGGCCCACAGAGGTAAAAAAAAAAATCAGGCCAGGGTACAAACATATTTTTCCATTATGACAAAAATAGAAAATATTCATTTTGTTCACTTTTAAAGCATTGCTTGCAGCCCCAAGACTGCTCTTAACCTGTCTTCAGCTTTCTCATAATGGAAATACAGTAGCACTCCTTGAAGGAGGATATAATTCTCTAGGAGAGTAATGAGGTGAGGGTGAGATGTTAAGCATAACATTCTCGAGTAGTAGCTTCTAACTTTTTTTATATAATGAATCCCTTTGGCAGTTTGGCAAAACCTTGGGCCCCCTTCTCAGTATAATGCTTTTAGATTTAGAAAATAAAATACTTAGATTACAAAGGAAATCAATCCCATTGCAATATATCTAATAAAATATTTTTTTAAAAAATATGTTCATGAACTTCAGGTTAAGACACCCTGTTCCAGAGTGGATTTTGTACTTTTACATGAATTTGGATATTTAATAACTCTAAAATTATACCTTTAAAACCAGAGTAATCTTTATTCCTAATACCCAAAGCTGTGATTTGCCAAAGAATATAGACTTGTAACTTCTTGTTTTCTGCTTCCTGATTTGTTTGATGTACATTCTTTTTTTAACATTTTGGGTGGATTGTCTATTGTGAATTTGCAGGAGCATATAGACAAGAATAACCTAGGATGGGCAAACATGAACAGATATCATTAAGGAGAATAGCCATATCGTTGATATCACAGATCCTTTTCAGTATTAGGGGTATTTCCTTAGAACACAAAATCCAATTACCCATAGGTTAATTAATAAGGATCAGCAAATTGAATTGCTTTGGATAAACCAATTTGACAGTTTGTGCCTAATTTTTTTTTTTAATAATGAGATTCTTTGAAATTAGCCAAACTAATCCTCAAATGACACATATTAAGTCCATCACCTAACCTTTGATACCTTTCCACTTTGGAAAGACCTGATGGAAATTGTGCTCCATGTGAATAGAATTTGAAAATCATTGCTCTAGTAATCAAGAAGGACAGCTATCTGGTACGGCAGATCGAGCTCCACTCTTGGAGTTGGAACAATCTGAGCTAAACTCTGGCCTCAGACACTTTACTAGCTTTGTGACTCTTAACCCCTATTTGTTTCAGTTCTTCATCTTTAAAATAAGAACACACTGGAGAAAGAAGGGCACATCACTCCAACATCTTTGCCAAGAAAATCCCATGGACAATATCTATGAGGTCACATAGAGTTGGACATGATTGAATGACTGGACAACAACAGCAACAATAACTGTAATCAATAAACTATTGAGTGATGACTCTAGTGTCAGCTTATTGCTATAAAATTACCTTCAGATAACTTGGCATTTTGTCTGCCTATCTCTAGTACCTAGCTAAGTATCTTACATATAGTAAATGTTTAGTAAATGCTTGTTGGCAGGGATTGACTTTACTTTGGACATCTTGGATTAGGTTGGCATTCCTCCTCTGCTTCCAATCTCCTCTAAAGAAAGGGGCATCACTCCATTAAGAATTTACCCATTGTTTGCTTCTCTGGAGTCTGTAAAACATATAGAAAAGCCTTAGATAGTCCAGATACACAGAATAAATGAACAGCAATCAGTCACTGAAAGGGTATGGCTTCAGACAAACTGAGACCTAGGAAAGACTTTAATTTAGAAAGGCCAAAGTCACCCACTGCATCCTGGGCCCCTGCCAGTTGTTTTTACCTCTGTCTTGCCACTGGACTTCAATAACTCTGGAGTAGAGAGTGAGACTGGTAACTCTGCAGCTCTGCCCAACTCATATCCAATTCACCCAAAAGTCAAGACATCACCTTTGTGATGTCATTGGTCCCCTTCAAGAGCAAAGAACGAGCAACAACAACAGCAACTCTAGTCAGGGAACTATGACAATTGCTAATGTATGGTAGCAGTTGGCCACCATCCACGAGTGTCTGTTTAGCCATTAAAGGGGAAAGTCAAAGAATGTAGATGGAAATTAGAAACAAGTTACTGGTAATATAAAAAAACCCCAAAAACTGAGAGGTCAGAAGGCCAATGGATAAAGTCTAAATAAAAACCTAGTACAAAACCTATCGCAAGCAGATGAATCAACAGAAAAGCTCAGAAAGACTGAAGGATGAATTAAAAAAAAATCACAGAGCCCAGAACACTGTCGACAAATATGCAATGAAGAGAAATGAAACAATTTCAAGATGAGAATTCTGGAGACACCTCAGAAATCAGGGACCAACAGAAAGACACATCAGGATAGTTCCAAAGTAAATAAAATGTTGAACAAAGATATTAAGAACAACATAAAGTAGGAAATGAGGTATCAAAGCAAAAAATGAAATAAATGGTAGAGTATAAAACTTTTGAGTGTATGATAGACATTCCCTCCAAAGAAGTAGGGCTTTGTAAGAAAAAAAGGCATTTTTAAAGCAAAAGATGAAGTGAGAGGAAAATTTGACAGAATATCAAAAGGCAACAATGTTAAAAGAACACATAAATTATATACATAAACAAAGCAGCCTGCAAGATAGGATGTGAATGTATAATTTAAGATTCATAGGTCCCCCAGAAGTGTGTTTAAAAAACCAACTCTATAATACACTTCAGGAAATATTGGCTAATTGTCCAGAGTTGTGAATAAAGACCACCAAGCAATGCTTAATTATTGTTGGGTTTCTCTTTTGTTCTCGAAGAGGACCATGACATCAGGGAGATGATGACATGACTTGCAATTGACTTTGATTTAAGTGAGGGAGGTCTGTGCAAGGTCACCAGCCTCACTTTTTCCTCCAGAGCCATCTGAGTCCAGTGGCCAGATAGATATTCATCAGGAAGACTAGAGATAGCCAGGATGCAATGGGAGACCTTGGTCCTCTTAAGCTAAGGTCTTTTCAGCTTTCCACTTTAAGTGAGGTAATACCCATTCAATGAATAGGTCTCTTTAAGAAGTGAGTCAAGGGATGGCCCCTTTAATTTTAAAAAAATCAAATCAGGAGGGGAAGACCCTCAGGGTTGCTGGCCAAAAGAGAAACAGTTACTATTACATTCACTCTGAGCCAGGAGGGCCCAAAAAATAAGCTTTAATTGGTGCTTGGGCAGGGACCTATTGTTATCTAATCCATGAGATCCAGAGTGAATTGGATTTAAGTCCTGGTTTAAGGAAAAATAAATCTAGCCAGTAAACCTCAGAGAGGAGAATGAGAGAGAGAAGGAGAAGGAGGGGGAGAGGGAGAGGGGATGACTAGCTAAGTTACCCAACTGGAACTGTCCAGCTAGGTCCCTATTCAGGCAGCTTGGACTACTCACAGGTTGTGTTCATCCTTTGTTCTCCAAGAGGACCATGACGTCAGGGAGATGATGACATGACTTGCAATTGACTTTGATTTGAGTGAAGGAGGTCTATGCAAGGTCACCAGCCTCACTTTCTCCTCCTGATTAATTGAAAGCACTAGCCAACATCAGAAAAACAATCACACTTAAAATTACATGGCATGAACAGGTTAATTTCACATTTTTAAGAACAAACAACAAATGCTACAAGTGGTCAAGAGAAAGGTCTTCCTGTATGAGGTAATGCTATTTCAAATAATGCCACTAATAAGAAATCAGAAGAAAGAATGAAATAGAATAATATGAAAAGCAAAAAGGGTCAAGTTGCAACCCAAAATAATATATCCTGCAAAATTGAGCCTAATAATCCATGAAAAAAGATTGGCTTTCAAAAACAGGCTTTTGACAAATTCCTGCAAAATCAATTACACTTACAATTTGGAATATTGTGAGGTTCAATTGAATTAATTGGCAAATCTTGAAGTACTATATAAATGCCTATAATTATAATTGTTATTAGCTTTCAGTCACCAGGACTAGTCTGGTGATGACTTCGTTCTCTGAGCCTTTTACTTCACTACTGTTGAGCTCAGGCAATATTTACAGAGCAATACAGGGTATGCTGGTAAGCAGAGCTCTAGGGAGAGGTGGGAGAATGTATACATATACAGGTTTCTAAGTATAATCTACATAATTAACACTTTCTTAAGTTCAGACCACCAGCACAACAGTAAATCAACCCTGCTTTATAGCAATTGTCATTTCTAAGGTGCAAATGTTCACACTGAAAATTTAACAATTGGCTCTCTAGATAGTTGGAGCTGGCTAGCTCCAGCACACCAGCTAACTACAACACATCTCAGTAGAATATTTACCTTGCAGATGTACCAAATAATAGAAATTCAGAGAAGTTAAATAAGTAATTATCAGGAAATGATTAAGTAATGTAATAAATTCTCTCATGTTTATAGGTGAATATTTGAAAAAGTACATTGAACTGAGGGGAAAAAGAAAGAATAAAGAGGGGGCAGCTAGGTGGCACAGTGGGTAGAGCTACAGAATTGGAGTCAGGAAGACCTGAGTTCAAATCCAGCCTCAGACACTTGATACTTACTAGCTGTGTGACCCTGTGCAAGTCACTTAACCCCAATTGCCTCTCCAAAAAGCAAAACCAAAAACAAATCCCTAAGTGTTAAAAGAATTGAGGGAATTTAAAGAATCAGAAGGGAAAGAGGAAAAGTTGAATTAATACTCCATGTACTAAATTTTATGGTTCCATATAAGTGAAGCAATATGCTTTGTGTGAGGGATAACAAGGACAATTTAGACAAATGAGAAAGAGGTAGGTGAGAGACAGAGAGGAGCAGGAAATTTGCCCCATCTAAGTTCATAGGTGAACAGTGAACAAGAGAACAGGTCTAATGCAACAAGGGTATCTCACCTTCCAGCCTCAATCAGCATCTTTGTCTTGATATCTTTGTCAGGTAAGAATGTCTTTTAAATATGTAAACTAAGTGTGAATGATTCCTATATATTTCTATTGATTCAATCCTTCAACCAAACATGTGAACTAGGTTCTAGGAGTGGCATGCTACAAATCATTGTATAAAATCTGGTGACATATTTATTTTAATCATTTGAAAGAATCACACATACACACACACTCACACACACACACACACACACACACACACACACACACACCTATGCACTTAGATATATTAGAGAAAGATTTTGAGAAGGAAATCTGTTAAGCTTTGGGAGCACATTGAGAAAACAGACCCTTGTGTCTGTAGCCAGGAGGCAGTCAACAAGTGAGCCCAGCAGTCTCATATTCCTTCCTCCCTTCTCACTGCTGTCTATGCCTATGCTGTCTATGTCAGAGAGACTGGACTAGTAATAGAAACTGTATACAAATGGGAGCAGAGTGAGGATGCACTAAGAAAAAGCACCTTCAGAACCAAGGGAAGAACTGAGATACCTCAGAGGAGTCCATGAGGGCTTCAAGAAGGGAAAAAGGACTTCCATCCAAAAATAAGAAGCTCTGAGTTTGCCTTTTAGTCACATGTGCTCTCTAGCCCCCTGTCTCCAGAGACATTCTGTGTGATTATGGGAGAGTGTACCCTAGTCTTTTGGAGGAATGTTTTGTACCAATTTTTCTTACTATATTACATTAGCAAATATCACTTTCTAAAAACTAACTCTGGGTGGATAAAATTATTGGGAACATAGTAGATAGGGGCTCATGAGCAATAGTACTAGAAAGCATATCTAATCACTCAGGTTACTGCCAGGGCCTTGTGAGGAGCAGTACACATGGCACTCTGGAAACTCAATCTTGTAATATGAGGACAAGTTGGGAAGTAGCCCTGTTGGGTCAGTTACCCCTGGCCTTCAGAGTGGAAAGTGATCAAAAACTGATATGGTTGGTGGAGCCAAGATGGCAGAGAAAAGGCAAGGACTCACCTGAGCTCTTCCAAATTCTCTCCAAAACTACTTGAAAATAACATTTCAAAATGAACTCTGGAGTGGCAAATCATAGAAAAGGATGGGGGTGAAATAATTTTCCAGCCTAAGACATCTTAGAAAGTCAACAGGAAAGATCTGTCACACCAGGGTGAGAGTGGAGCATAGTCCATCACAGGCAATGTCCCTGGCAACCAAGTAGCAGCCTTTGGGGGCAATTGAATCAGTAACAGCAGGTTGCAGTAACAGAGCAGCTCTCAGCCCACAGAAAGTAAGGGGTTGGACAACTGGTCAGGAAGAGATTATGGGGATCCCTTTGCTTGAAATGGGTACAGAACTTTGTATTGTTTATACTTAGATCCAGGTCATAGTCCTGGGGTGAAGAAGAGCACTGGCACACCAGCTTTTAAAAATATACACTCAGTTGGGTATAGGAATCTATCTTACCTTACAGTAAAGTAGGAGGGGATGGGTATAAGAGAAGGCAGGGGGGCTGATAGAATTGAGGGTGTATCATGAAAGGTGGTAATCAGTAGCAAAACACTTTTGTGGGTGGACAGGGTGAAAGGGGAGAGACCGAGAGACATAGAGAGGGAGAGAGAGAGAGAAGGATAATCCAGGGGAAAACAGGATGGAAGGTAATACACAGTAATCATAAGTGTGAAAAAATTTTACAGCAATTTTTATAAAGGCTTCATTTCTCAAATATATAGAGGACAGAGTCAAACTTATAAGTTTGAAACTTATAAACTTACAAGTCATTCCCCAAATGGTAAATGGTCAAAGAATGTGAACAGACAGTTTTCAGATAATGTAACCAAAGCTATCTATAGTCATATGAAAACATACTGTCAATCACTATTGATTAGAGAATTGTGAATTAAAACAACTCTGAGGCGCCACCCCACACCTATCAGATTGGCTAATATGACAGAAAAGGAAAATGACAAATGTTGGAGGTGATGTGGGAAAATAGAAACATTAATGCACTATTAGTGAAACAATTTGGAATTATACTGAAAGGGCTATAAAGCCATTCATACCCTTTGACCTAGCAATACCACTACTAGGTCTGTATCCCAAAGAGATAAAAACAAAAAGGAAAAGGACCTATATGTACAAAAATATTTATAGCAGCTATTTTTGTGATGGGAAAGAATTGGAAATCGAGGAGATTCCCATCAATTGGGGAATGGCTGAAGAAATTATGGTATATGATTGTGATAGAACACTATTGTGCTATAAGAAATGACAAGCAGACGTTCTCAGAAAAACCTTGAGACTTACATAAATTATTGCAAAGTGAAATGAACAGAACCAGTAGAACATCGTATACAGTGACAGCAATATTGTACGATGATCAAGTATGAGTGACAGCTATTGTCACTCTGATTGTCTTTTGGATATTTCAAATTAGATCCCTGTAGAAATCTTAAACTCAACATGTCCAAAACTCAACTCTTTCCCCTTCCTAACTTCTCAGTCAGTCAGGTTTACACCCTGATTGTCATCCTTGATTTTCCTCCCCACTGATATCCCATCTGTTGCCAAGGTGTATCAGTTTTTCATTTCTAACACCTCTTACATGTACTCCCTTCTCTAGCTCTGACATTATTATCACTCTAGTTCAGGCCCTCCTCTCCTCAGCTAGACTAATGCAATAGTCTGCTGAGTGGTCTGCCTTCAACAATTGTCTCCCCTCTCCAGTCCAAGCTCTATTTGATCATCTAAGTGATTTTTTTTTAATGTACACTTCCAACCATGTCATCCCTGCTTCCTTCTTGCCCCAAATTCAATAAAATCAAGTGGTTCAATATCATCTCTAAGATCAAATATAAAATCTTCTGATATTCAAAGCCCTTCATAACCTGGGGTTTTTCACTTTTTTGGTTTTCTTATACCTTATACTACTCTACTTTTTGATCCAGTAACAGTTGTCTCATTATTCCTCAAACAAGACATCCCATCTCTCAGATTAAGAAATTTTTACTGACCATCCCAAATATGTGGAATGCTTTCCCTCCTCATCTCTGCCTCCTGGATTTCTTGGGTTTCTTCAGTCCCAACTAAAATCCCACTTTCTACAAGAATCCTTTCCCAATATCTCTTAATTCTAGTGCCTCTTTTCTGTTCACTATGTCCTAATATATTCATTGTTTACACATCTGTGTTTATATCTTCTGTCCCTCATTAGATTGTGAGCTCCTTAAGAGCAGGGGCTAGCTTTTGTTTTTCCTTGTATCTTTAGTGCACTGAGTAATTACAATAGATCGGACAGATTTACAGGTGAATTTTGTCAAGCATTTAAAGATCTTTTAAACATTTTTCTCCTCAAATTCTACTAAAATCAAGAAAGAAAACATTCTATCTATATCTTTTATGAAATGAATATAGATTTAAGAACTAAATTTTAAGGAAAGGTAAAGCAAAGCAAGAGAACTTTATGTCAATATCAATAATCAATTAGCACTTATTATATTCTTACTATGTAATAAATACTTTGTTAAGCACTACAGACCAAAGAAAATAGAAGAAACTATGCCTTTTCTTGAAGAGCTAACAATTCGTCATGGGAGACAACATGTGCAAATGATGCAACATTTTCAAGTAATTCTAGCCAAAATATTAAAGCAATCTAGCCAAATTAGTATTCATCATAACCAAGTTAGATTTACAGAAGGGTTGCAACAATGGTTCAACATTAGAAAAACACTGAGTATAAAAAGAAAGGAAAACAGGGGCAGCTAGGTGGTACAGTGAGTAGAGCTCCAGCTCTGAAGTCAGGAGGACCTGAGTTCAAATTTGACCTCAGACCAAACACTTGACTCTGGGCAAGTCACTTAACCCCAAATGACTGAAAAAAAAGGAAAACAATAAACATTATTAATCACATTAAAGAGAAAAATACTTCAGTGTGATTGTATGTATAGAGGCTAAAAAAATCCTTTAAACAAAACAGCAAAATTACTGATGTGAAAAACTCTAAAAAGTATAAGCACAGAAGTTCCATTTTAATATACACACTATAAATGTAATATGTAACATACTGCCTATGTTATAGATAATAGAATTATATACATATATATGTATACACACACACATATACACATGGTATGTGTCTGTGTATTTGGTTATGTAGTAAAAGTTATCTCCTTTTTGGCTGTGGTATTTTTGTCAGTGAAGAAACACTTGAAGCTTTCCAATACATAGAAGGGAGCAGCGGGGTGGTGTAGTGGATAGAGTTAGGGGTCTGGATTCAGGAAGACCTGAATTAAAATCTGGCTTCATACACTTACTAGCTGTGCGAGCCTGGGTGGCATCACTTAATTTGCCTTCATTTCCTCACTTGTAAAATGAGCTGGACAAGGAAATGGCAAACCATTCCAGTATCTTTAGTAAGAAAACCCCAAATAAGGTCACAAAGAGTCAGACATGACTTAAATGATTTAACAATATATACAAGACTATAGCAGACTTGCCTTTTACATTTAACATAGTTCTAGTAATGCTAGCAAGAAATTAGATGCTAAAAGATGATTAAGTAAAATTAAGAAAAAGAAATTAAAGTAATACATATTGGCAAATGGGAGACACATTTATCTCTATGTACAGATGACATGATGATTTACCTAGAAAACTCTGGAAAATAAGGAAAGAATAGCTTCTGTAAAGAATTAAGATACAAAAATGAATCCATAAAAACCATTACCATTTCTATAGAGAAATAACAAAATCCAGAAAGAAATAATGGAGAAATTTCATCAGAAAATAACTAATACACATAAAATATATTCAAGTCAACCTACCAAATGACTTTCAAGGTTCATATAAATACAATTGCTAAACTCTCTTTAATGAAATTAAAATGACAAATAATAGAAGAGAAATATATTGCTCATTATGGGGCAGCACCTATATAAGAAAAATGAAGATATTATTTTTGTTAATTTAAATTTTTAATAGCCTTTACCAATCTTACATATTATGGAGCTAGATAAGAAATTACTTTTTTTTTTTTAAAGAATAAGGCCTAGAATCTCAAGGAAAATAACAAAATCAAATTATTTAATTTTTGCTTTCATTATCTCCTCTCTCCCTCATTTGATTAATGATTTTCTCCCAAACATTGTAATGAAAGGTCCTTCTGTCTATTCTTAAATTTTAAATGTGATTTAGATATTTAGGTCCATTTGGTATATATAGTTGTACAATGTGCAATATTGGTTGGTCCTAACCTACTTTCTACTGAATTACCAGTAAAATTTACTATTAGTTCTCATGATTAAGAAGTCTTCTCCCTAGTACTTTGTGTTGGATTTATCAAAAATTGATCTGTTGTTTTTGATTGCTTCTAGGCAGTGTGGTATAGTGGATAGGTTATTGACTTTGAAGCAAGGGAGACTTGGCTTCAAGTATGCCTCTAATATGTTTTGGTTTTGTGACTGGGGGCAAGTTGTTTAACCTCTCAGCATTCTAGGCAATTCCATAAGACTATAACTTGTAGAGAAGGCGCTGACTTGCAATGGTAGAGAGACTTTCCTTGTTGGGGAGCTCTTTCTACCAATGAAATCACAGGCTCATCCTCTATCATTTTCCCTGGTTCTTGCTTGTCTCTTCTGAATAACTGATTTTCTTTAACAAGTACAAAATAATTTTCATGATTTCTGCCTTATACTATTGTTTGAGGTTTGAATATACTTTTTGTCCTTCATTTCTATTTTTGCTCCCGTTAATTTCTCAATAATATAGGTCTATTACTATTTTGTTTAGTTCTATAAAGTATACAATTGGTAGTTTGATTGGCATGGAAATAAATTTTGTAAACTAATTTCTTAAGTATCACAATTTTATTAGGTTTGAATAGGAGGCAGCTATGTGGTACAGTAGGTAGGGTATTAGACTTGGATTCATGAATACGAGAGTTCAACTCTGGCTTCAGACCTTTACTAGCTGTTTTACCCTGGGGAAGCCACTTAAACTCTATATAACTCAATTTCCTCACCTGTGAAATAGTAATAATAATAATAATAATAATAATAATAATAATAATAATACCCACCTCACAGGATTGTTGTGAGGATCAAATTGAGATGTTTACAAATACTGTGCAAACCTTAAAAGCACTATATAAATGCTATTATTATCATCCAACGAAGAGCACTATTTCTTCAATTATTTATTTCAGTAAAGTTTATTTTGTATTTGCATTTTTATGAATTTTTTGGTGTTTTTTGATGTGTTAATTCCTTTATGCCTTATGCATTTTGTAATTATTTTGCATGGCACTTCTCTTACCATTATTTTACAGCTTTGTTAATAATGTAGGGAAATAGTGATGATGATGATGATAATGGAAAGAATTATTTTGCATCATGCTATTTTTCTTAATCTATTAATCATCTCAGTTTATATCTTCACTGATTCTATAGTGTTTTACAAATAAATTATTATGTCACCTGCAAAAAAGGATGTTTTTTATCCACTTTGATGATTTTGTGTCTCTGGATATAAATGTGATGGGGTACTATTGTCCTGTAAGAAATGAAGAAATTGTTGATTTCAAAAAATCTATGGAAAGATATACAAACTAACACAAAGTGGAGTAAGCAGAAACAAAGCCATTTAGCAACAACATTTTGAAAATGAACAGTTTCAATGACTTCTATAAACTGATAAAGATCTGTAGGCTCATGTTCCCTCCCTGTTAAAGAAGTCATTCTTAATAAGCTCCTAAGCTTCTAAGGAAAAAAGGAGGAATATCCATAGAAAACATGGATCATCACCTGAAAGAGATCCTAGGAAGAAGACTTAGAGGAATGTCATAGTCAAGTTAAAAAATTCCCAGGTTAAAGAGAAAATATTACAAGCAACAAAAAAAACCCCCCAGTTTAAATGCTGCAAAAATAAATCAGGATTTCACAAGACCCAGTAGCTTCATTGCTAAAAGACTGCAGGTTTTGGAACATTAGATTTTGAAGAACAAAGGAGCTGGGGTTGCATCCAAGAATAACTTATCCAGCAAAGTTGAGTATAATCCTGAATGGAAAAAAAATGGATATTTGATGAACTGGAAGACTTTCAGGTATTTATTACAAAAAGACCAGAATGCGATGGAAAATTTGATATAAAGGATCCAGAAGAAACATAAGGAAATCATTAAAGACTAATTGTAAGGCACTGATAAAGATTGTATTTACTTATGATATATGAAAAGGTTATCAGTATTCTTAAAACTATTATCATTACCAAGGTAGTTTAAAAGAAAGGTTGGAGCTCAATTGTGCATAATGGGGTGATTCTAAAAAAGAAAATTGTGTTGGAAAAGATAAAAAGGAGTGATTATCTCATAAAATGGGGCAGAAATGAAGAACTAATACAGAAGAAACAGGTGGGGTGGAGGACTGGTAATGTTGGAACCTTTCTCTGATCTGCATTGAAAAGGAAGCAAAGTGTATATGTGAAGGGGTTTAGAAGTCTTATGAGCTTCTAGAGAGATGAAAAAACTGGGGGATAGGTTGGAGGAGGGACTTTTGAAATGGTGTATAGAATAAAACTAGGAGGGTGGGGGAAAAGATAAGGAGGTGATTTAAGAAGGGTGGGTAAAATAAGGAATAAGAGGGTAAGGGGAAAAGATAAGGTAACAGGGATAGGGTAAAAAGAGAGACCAAGAAGGAAAGTATTAAATAAAATAAGATGGAGGGAAATTCACAAATAGTAATTATAACTTTGAATGTGAATAGGATGAACTTACTCATAAAATGGAAGTGAATAGCAGAACAAATTAAAAATTAGAATCCAACAATATGTTGTTTACAAGAAACATTTAAAAATGAGAGATACACACAGAGTTAAAAGGGAGGGTTGGAGTAGAATGTATTATATTCAACCAATGCAAAAAGATGCAGGGTTAACAATTATGATCTCAGACAAAATTATGGCTACAATAGATTTAATTAAAGGAGATAAACATGGTAGCTTCATTTTGATAAAAGGTATCATAGACAATGAAACAATATCAATACTGAATCTTCATGCACCAAATACTATAGCATCTAAATTTTTTTAAAAGAAAACTTAAATGATTTATAAGTAGAGATAGATAGTAGTACTATAATAGTAGGGGACTTTAATCTTCCTCTTTCAGAACCAGATAAATCTAACCTAAAAATAAACAAAAGTGAATAGAATTTTAGCTAAACTTGATATGATAGATATCTAAAGAGAATTGAATAGAAATAGAAAGGAATATACCTTTTTCTCAGTGGTTCATGAAACCTTTAAAAAGACTGACCATACATTAGTACATAAAAATATTGTAGTTAAAACCAGAAAAAGCGTAAATATTAAAAATATCCTTTTCAGATAATAATGCAATAAAATCGTATTTAATAAGGGACCAAGGAATCATAGATTTAAAAGCTAATTGGAGATTTAAAAACCTAGTCTTAAAGAATGTGGTAAAGAACAAATCATAGAAACAATCAATATTTCATTAAAGAGAATGACAATAATGCAACAACAATATTAAAACCTATGGGATGCAGCAAAAGCAGTGATTAGAGGAAAATTTATGCCTCTAAATGTTTATATCACTAAATAGAGAAAGAGCAGACTAATGAATTAGTTACACAATTTAAAAAACTGTAAAAAGGACAAATTAAAATCCCTTAATTAAACACTAATTTGGAAATCCTAATATTTAAAGGTGAGATTAATAAAATTGAGAGAAAAAAACCATTGAATTAAATAAACTAGGAGTTGGTTTTATGAAAAAAAAATTTAAAAAATTAAAAATTGGTTAATTTTTTTTAAAAAAGAGAAGAAAACAAACTAATATAAAAAATAAAAAGGATAAATATACAACTAACAAAGATGAAATTAAAACAACTACAGGGAGTTATTTTGCCTGATTATGTGCCAATAATTTAACAATTGAAGTGAAGTGGAAGATTTACAAAAATATTAATTACCTAAGTTTTTAGAAGAAATAGAAATATTTAAATAGACCTATTTTAGAAAAAGAAATTGAACAGAACACAAATGAGCTTCCAAAGAGAAATGCACCAGGAACAAATGGATTTACAAGTGAATTCTATCAAACACTTTATGATCAACTAATTTAAATATCAAACAAATTATTTGGAATAACTGGTAAAGATGGGATCCTACCAAATTCCTTTTATGAAAGAAATATGATACTGATACCTAAACCAGGAAGAGTAAAAATAAAAAAGAAAATTACAGGTCAATTTCATTAATGAATATGGATGCAAAAATTCTGAATAAAATACTAGCTAAAATATTACAACAACATATTACAAATAGTATACATTATGATCAAGTGGGATTTATACTAGGAAGGGAGGGATGGTTTAACATAAGGAAAGGTATTAATACAATTTATTATATCAACAATAAAAGTAAAAATAAAATTAGATTTAAGTAATTGGAGAAATATTAGGTGTTCATGGTTGGCAGGGCCAATATAATAAAAATGACAATTTATATATACAATGTTATCCCCCAAATTTTTTTTTTTACTGAATTAGAAAAATAATAACAAAATTTATTTGGAAGAACAAAAAGTAAACAATATTAAAGGAAATAATGAAGAAAAGTAAAAGAAGGTTTAGTAGTACCAGATTTTAAACTATATTATAAGGCAGTAATTATCAAAAGTAAGTGGCACTGTCTAAGAAACAGAAAAACAGATCAATGGAATAAAGTAGACATACCATTTAGAGTAGCAAATGAATATAGTAAGCTTGTATTTGAAAAGCATAAAAACTTAAGGTTTTGGGATAAGCAATCATTTTCTGGTAAAAATTGGGAAAACTGGAAAGCAGAATGGAAGAAACAGGGCATAGACCAATATCTTACACCATTTACCAAGATACGGTCAAATTGGATACATGACCTAGATATAAAGAGAGATTTTACAGGAAAATTAGAAGAACATGAAACATGTTCCTTATCAGACTTATGGACAGGTGAACAATTTATGAATAAACAAGAGATAGAGAACAAAGTTAGGTATAAAATAGATCATTTTAGTTACATTATGTTAAAAAAAGGTTTTGTACAAATAAAACAAATGTAGGCAAGATCAGAAGGAAGGTAGAAAACTAGGAAAAAATTTTAGATAGTTTATCAGATAAAAGTCTTATTTCTAAAATACATAAAGAATGTTGTCAAATTTACAAAAATAAGAATACGAGTCATTTCCCAATTGATAAATAGCTGAAGGATATGAACAAGCAAATTTCTAAAGAAGAAATCAGAACAATTTATTGTCATATGAAAAAATGATCTAAATAATTATTGATTAGAGAAATACAAATTAAAACAATGTTGAGATATCATTTTATACCTACCATACTGGCTAAAATAATAGACAAAAAAAGTGGAAAATGTTGGAGGGATGTGGAAAAATTGAGACACATTCATCGTTGGTGAATTATGAACTGATCTAATAATTTTGGAGAGCAATATGGAATTATTCCCAAAGAGTT
Organism: Phascolarctos cinereus; assembly: GCF_003287225.1. Classification (NCBI taxonomy): domain Eukaryota; kingdom Metazoa; phylum Chordata; class Mammalia; order Diprotodontia; family Phascolarctidae; genus Phascolarctos; species Phascolarctos cinereus. Next base: position 180,606,791 of record NW_027556098.1, read on the forward strand.
ATTAAACTACCTATAGTCTTATACCCTTTGACCCCATAATACCACTACTTAGTCTATTTCCAAAGGTGAGTAGGGAAAAAGGAAAAGGCCTATATATTGTAAAATGTTTATAGCACTCTTTGTGGTGGCAAAGAACTAGAAATTGCAGGGTTCCCCTTAATTGGAGAATGGCTAAACAAATTGTGGCATATGATTGTGATGGAATACTACTGTGCTATAAGAAATGATGAGCTGAATGATTTTAGAAAAACAGGGAAAGACTTGCATGAAATAATGAAGAGTGAAATGAGCAGAAACAAGAGAATATTGTGTACCATAACAGTAATATTGTTCTAAGGATGACTTTGAGTAAATAAGTTATTTTGAGTATTATAAATACCCAAATTAAGTATAAAGTACATATGAAGAAAGATGCATGTGGAGAAAGAACTGATAAATCGAAATATATAAAATAATATTTATGTTATTTTTATATAATTTATATATAACATAATTTTATATACAAAATATAATTATTTTATACATATTTCTATTTATCTGTTCTTTCTCTGGATGCATATACATATATCTATACATATATTTGTGTCTATCACTGGGGTTGGGGCAAGGGAAGAAAAGAAAAGAAATTTACATGATAATTTTGCATATTTGAAAAGAATAGCAAGTTGTACATAGTAGATTTGCAGTTTCACATGCAATCATGTTTTTTATTGTACTATGTTACGTAAATACTTGTTTTATTCCATAAATTAAAAGAAATTATTTTTTTAAAAAAAGAAAATATAAATCACACTAAGAGAAAATACTTTTAAGGATGACAACAAATTTTTTGGTTTAATTTTAGCAGAAAATGCTGTAAAAACCCTTATCCAGAAAAGATTTTCTAGATCAGTCTTGAGCACAAGATGCATACATATTAATTCATAAAATCCTGATTTGTTCTCATATAATATTCTTGCTATTAACATGGGCATCTGAAGTGAACAGTTATCAATCGTAGAGGAAATGTGTAAACAATTCTCAGTTGTTTTCCCTCTTGTTCTGAGCATTGAGGGAGTTCAGGTGTCCAGAGGGCAAGCTTGTCTCTGAGGGCTGAAGCCAATTTAAGCTCACACTCTTTCAGGGGAGCCTGTTTCCAGGTAATTATTCTTTACTTGTAGGAGGACTCTTCATAGCAAAGAAGTGAACCTTCTTTCCATCTTTTTCTAACCTTTAAAACACCTCATAACATAGCGCTCCCAACTTGCAGGTCAGTAGTGAAAATTTGGAAAAAACTTCCAACATTTTTCATCTTTTAGAAAAGATTCATCCATTCATTCACTCAGTCATCCAAGAAATATTTTTATTAAATGCTGACTACATGCAAGACTCTGTGCTAGGTGTGGAAGGGAATGCAAAAATGAATGATGTACAGTTCCTGTTCTTAGTGAGTTTACTATAATAATGTCATATTTTAATGCATTTAAAAATTTATAAAGTACTTTCTTCACAATAATTCTCTGAAGTAGTGAGTAAAATTATTATTTCAATACTTACATATGGGAAAATTTAGCCAACATAAGCTTGTATTCTTTCAGGTGAGCCTTTGGGCTTTTAGAATTTACTTTTATGGTGACTAAGTCTGCTCTGTTTTTCTCCAGAGTGCAGAAATAAGAGTAATGAGTGGAGTGGCAAAGAAGTCATTTGAGACCTGATGTCAGAAATAACTTCCTAACAATGACAGCTGTCTTAAAGGAGAAGGGGCTACCTTAAGAGATCATGGGTGCCCCTTCTTTAAAGGCATATAAAAAGAGGCTAGACAATGGGTATAGCATGTTCATTTCAGGTATATGTTTGACTAGATATTTTCTGATTCTCATATTCTGTGATTCAATGAAAAATGAGATTCATATTAATGAAATGATTTGCTTAAGGGCACACAATCAGTGAGCATTAGACATAGCATTTGAGCTCAAGTCTTCTTATCCTAAGACTATTCCTCTGTTCACTATGCCACCTATAAGAGGAGAAAGCACACCAGCAAAAAAACAAACAAAAAAAATTCACCAAAAAATGTTCAACTAGATGATCCTTTCTAAGGCTCTTCCTTTCTTATGATTGATAAATGCCAGGCTACAAAGTTTGAATTTATTTGATAAGCAATTAGGATCATAGAGAGAATTTGAGCAATGGAGTGACATGATCAAAGCTGTGTATTAGGAAGACTGTCCTAATTGTGGTGTGTAGTCTGGAAATGGTAGGAGTGGGAAAGATGGGACTATATAAAGGTATTAGGTGGATGTTACAATAGTTCACAGGAGAATAATGAATGAAGTCCTGAATTAAGATGGTGGCAAAAGGAATTGAAAAGGGCAGTTTGCTTTGCAAGCACCATGCAGGTAGAATCAATAGCACCTAGTAGAGTACAGCGCTGTGCTAAGTATTTTACAAAGTCTCATTTGATCCTTACAACAGTCTTGCAGGGTAGGTACTATTATTATTCCTATTGGATAGATGCAGAAACTGAAATAAATGGAGATTGTGACTTACTCAGGGTCACAAAGCTAGAGACTGAGGCTGAATTTTGACTCTCATCCCAGCACTCTATACACTTTACCACCTAGCTGCCTTGGTGACTGATTTAAGGAAGCTGAATGAGAGACAGGAATTAGAAATCACTCTAATTAAAAGAATTTCAAACTGGATGACTGAGAAAATAATGATACCATAAATAGAAGTGGGAAATTTCATAGTTAAGTTTGGGAGGAATTACATTTGGCTTTGACTATGAGTTTGAAGTTCTTGTGAGAAAACTGACCGAAGATATACATCAAGGAGTTGGAAATGCAGAAGAGAAGTCATGGGTAGTGATATAATTTTGGAATTACTGAATCACATATAAGTTGATGCTTGAAACCTAGGACTAGATGAGGCTTCAAAGCAAGAAGACATGCAGAAAGAAGATAAGAAAGTCAATGAAAAACCTTGGGTGAGGCATATATTGAGCAAGGGAAAAGTAATACAACAAATTAAACATAAAGTAGTAATCAAAGAAGAAAATCCATTTCTTTGGATAAAACTTTTATATTTATAGAATACATTATGTTTAGCTCACCATGTTAAAATTGCTGCATTGTATGTTCTAACTTCATTCACCTGATTTTTTTCTAATCTCTGGGGCTATCCCAATAAACAAGCACTTGACCTAGAGCCTAGCATTAGGAAATGGAATTTTGTTGAGGGATTAGAAAATCCAGAATACTGGTAAATGTTGAAATTTTATTTCTTACAACTTTTTTTTAAAAGCTATATTGTCTTTGGCCCAGGTTTGGTTAATTTTTTTCTTATCTGCTAAATCCTTTTTTTCTAAGACTTCCTTGGAATCACGTTTTGTCACAACCAATAAGAAGTTTTAGGAAGGTAAAGATGTAAAATTGCTCTTTTCTCTAGACCTTCCTGATCTACTCAATGTATCTGTGGGAATTATTTCTTCCCACAGGGGCCTTGGACTATGGCAATATGGCAATATGGAGAGGATTTGTCCATGCCATAGTGAAGTTGCTGTTACTCATTTTTGAGAGCTCGGCTATGCATCTTTGCTGGAGGGCATGAAAGTTCTTAGCCCTACAGAAAGAATTTTCCCTTATGAATTAGCTAAAGGAAGGAGGAAAAATCCAGGTGGTGGATAAGTATATTTTTTTTTCTAGAAGAGGACTGAAAGGGAGATTAAATGATAATATGATAATATGTGTTATCCTGGATTATCAACATGCTCCATTCAAATGAGGATCCTATCCCTGATGGTAACATGCAGGAATGTGCCATGAGAGGACTTTGGTGCTCTCCTTTACCATCAATATAAAGCATTTCAATTTCATTCTAACTACTAAATTAAACCATAGTGTGTATTTCCTTTAGGGTCAGAAGACCTGGGTTCCAATCCTATAAAAAGTGTGTAGAAAATGGGACATGGGTCAGAACACAAAGGCAGAATTGAGTTTGAAACCTCTATTCTTTTAATTCCTGCTATATATCTTGGGCAAGTGACATTGTCATTCTTATCTACCATTTCCTCTTCTTTATAAGGGATTGTTGTAAATTATTTTTGAAACATACTCCAGATCTAATATTGCATTTCTCTGATGGACATATAATCTTAGGCCAGTCACTTAACTTCCTTCATCTTCCCCTTTTTTGTCTATTAAATGATGAGTGTGGTTTTAAGTGGTCTCTATATTCCACTTTAAGCCTAAAACCTATGATCAAAGAATTTATCTAAACCTGTTTGAAGCTATTTATTTTTTCCATTGTATATCATTTATTGGTTATAAGGACTTCTTTGAGTGATTATGAAGTCCAGAATACCAATAACTATTGAAGTTTTTTGGCCCACTGTTACCTTCATTTCTCCTTATCTGTCAAAAGTCTCCCCCCTTTTTTCCTAGATCATGTTTCGTACTCCCCTACTCCAACAACCTATGTGTAATTCTTGGTAAGTAAGGACTTGAACACAACAATTGTTGCCCATTATGTGAAATACTACTTCCATAAATTAGTTCTATAAGTGAGTCTGTCTTCATCTGGTTTATATCCTACAAATATAAGTATTTGTTTAACCTTGTCCATTTACTTTGTAAATTTATAGATGTTGCTCAACCACTACCATAACACATTCTCTTTTTTTAGTTTCTCGTCATACATCAGCTTCTTATGCATAGATTTTCCTGGGTTTCTGGGGTCATGGAATGTAAGCTAAGAGAAGAGACACTATCCTTCACAGGAAATCATGGACTTTCATGACATGGGTGTCATAGACACAAAAATTGCACTAATATGTTTTTTATCGGAAGATCTGGGATTGTAAAGGTTAGAGTAAAATACTGTCCTTTTCCAATAGCAGGTACTAATATACAGTTTTTTAACCACTGAAATTGATGGTAGGACAAAGATATAGGTAACTATTTACAGTATGTTGATTATGAAAAGTTCATAGAATAATCTAAAAGTCTCAATGTAATAGCAGGTAAATCTGCATCAAGAAAAAAAAACGTCATTGAGTTCGCTCCACATAATGATTAAAATCCTTTAAGAATCTTCTTCATATTTCTCCTCAAAATAAATGTTAAATTCAGTGTCTTAGGAAATAAGGTAAACTGGTACATTTCCTTTGCTCTCTTTTCAAGTATTACAGGGAGTAGTGTTTCTAGAATATACTATATATGCAAAGTCCTCAAAGACATTTAATAGAATTCTTTCTCCCCCTCTCTCTTTCCCTTTCTCCTTTCTTTCTCTCTTTTTTCTCTCTCTCTCTTTGTATGTATGTGTGTATATACTTTTTTATATATAGTTATTTGTATATGTCTATATTTGTCTATGGATATATATTATATACCAAAATTACATATAATTATGTAATAGGGAAATAAGATAAATCTACATATGTAAATCGTGCAAATCATTATATTTAATAAATTTATTATTTATATTTTATTATATTATTTAATATAAATAAACATTTGCATGTTTTCATAAATTATATATTTATTATATTATGTAGTATAGGCTATATACTACTATTACTACATATATTATATAATTTTATATTACATATAATATAGATGTGTCTATATATCACATCTATACATCTATTGTATATTAATATCATAGCATATAATTAGATAGTATAAAATAAAATTAATAGTATAAAATACTATGTGTATATGTATGTATGCATGTGTATGACAGGTGTTGAAATGTAAAAGGAAATACCTTCAAATGCAAAAAACACTTTCCCACTAGAGGGAGTCTGAGGCTTGAATAATTCAGCTACATTTGAAGAGACCATAAAATGAGTTTGCCTCAAGGGCAAAGAATGCTTTCATACTTTTGTCCCTACCTATTCATCTGCATAAGATACCTAAGGGAGAAAGAAAAGTAGACTCATCATCCTAAAGCAAAATATAATGCCTTATTGAAGAAAAGGGCTTTTGAACTAAAAAACATTGCTGAATCAAGACGGGGTTAAACTACTCTTTCATCCTAACTGGAAATGGCAAACAACCTAAGAGCAGAGCCTCTGAGAAAGTCAAGGGGAAAATTGGCTTCTGCTCATCCTAAGCTAAGAGGATTACTTTAGTTGAAAGGACACACAATGAGGACTTGTGTGCTAGTGTTAGGTGGCTAATCACCCTCAGAATTCTACACAGGACCCTGAAAATAGTAACATCCACCCCTCTGGGCACTCAGTCTGCCACTATGAAGAGTAGTTGGGCCAGTCAGCCCAACTGAAGCATTCTAGATGAAGAGGACACAGTAATACCTAGACACTAGTTAAAACTGGGAAAAATTTCAGCTGTCCATTGAAAAGCAAGGGAGTCCAATGGATCAATTTATATAGCAGAAACATCACACCTTGAGAAGAGCAAGTGACTGAGTTACCCTCGTATCCCAGTTTGGTAGCAGGAACCAAGTGACAGAATGACCTGCCGGACACTGGTCAGCAAAACTTGCCCCATTTCAAGGCAGCCTTCCTGGACCTATCCAGCAGCAATCAAACCCAGTAGGAAGATAATGCAGCAGCTAAACTTGCAGCTTAATCTAGTCCCTCAGGAAATTGACCCATGCAGAGGAAGAAGTGATGCCTTAGAGGATTCAGTGCCACTGATCAGCAGAATGACATTTATCATCAATACTAAGAACATTTCATGAGAAAGAAAAGGCAGTGAGTCCCTACATTTCCAAAATTGTGAATTGTCTTGGCCACATGTGCTTCTTTTCCTTTTACTCTACTACATTGCATTTTAAATGTGTCCACTCTCTCTTCCCTTAGACTTACTTTGCATTTGAGAAGCTTTGAACATGGACTTTTAGGGAAATATTTTAAAACTGCTTTTGCTAGGCTTTGCTAAGGAACAAACTCCCCTTACTTATTGTTAATGGGAAGCACACCAATGGGGGCTTGTGAGCTAGTATTAGTAGACCAGCAACCCTCAGGTTTATCCATAGGTCTCAGAAAGTAATAACATCCACCCATGTAGGAACTTAACCCACCACTATGAGGAGGAATTGGGCCAGTAAGCTCAGAAAGGAAAACATCATTGGTCTTCTGAAGGAAGTAACTATTGATAGTAGAATTTATCAGCAGTCTTTAATCATTTAGAGTTATTTTCCCTTATCTAACCTTAAAGAACTACTGCTGGTTCTAAGGGGCTACAGCACTGTACCCTTCCATCTCTGTAAGTGAAACCAGGTTTGTGGTCCAGACTAGGTTTATTCCTGGGGCACTCTGATCTCTAATGTGAGGAGCTGGGCTGCTTTTTCTTATATGCTTTAATTTCTCAAATCCCTGCCCTAGGTTTCCAGGAAAAAAAATTTGAAGATAAATTTTTGGATTATGTCCAGAGCTTCCCCCAATGGAGATTAACAAAGTACTCAATACACTATATAAATTAATTATCAGGCAGATATTTATTTCCTACACACAAAAGAAATTATAACACAAAAGACTCATTGTGTCCATTGACAAAACAACTTTAAAAAATTCAGCAACTTAAAACTATTATGATACTCTCTTGGGAGATTCATACTTAAACCTCTTTAGAACAAAGAACAGTTTGCAGAATTGCATATTGGGAGTTTTTCCTTTCACCTTGGTTCTCAAATATTGAAACAACTCCTGCTCTCTGGATAGCTACTTGTCCTCCTCAGATCAGGAAAGAAAAAATAAGCCATAGAAGACATAGCACAAAACCCAGATTCAGGTTGACTAGACAGGGTTTAAGCTTTAGATATCACATGCTTATGGTCTCTTGGCAGTCAGGGTGGAGGCTACTACAAACTACTCCACACCCAACTCTGGTAATGAGTGACTCAAAATAGAAGCCATAAGGGATGAAATCCCTGAGTCTAAGCTTACTCCATTTTAAAATTTCACTAAATCATCAACAGTTCTAGGTCTAGAAAACATTTACAAACTGCACACCCTTTAGTGTTGTCACATACAGAAGCACCCAAAGTTCCCACGTGGTTGACTGGAAACAGATAGCACATGCTCTTAACAATGGTCTCTACAGGTACATGTTCTAATTCAAGCCCACTATTAAATTTCCATTATATTTATATGAGTTATTCTATTGGTTCTACTCACTTTCTGCTATGGAACTTATTAGGTCATCAAAGTCTTCCCAAGTTTCTCAGAAGTCATCTCATTTCTAATATCATTTTCCCCACACTGAAACTTTTGTAGCTTTAGTATACATGAACCGGTAAAGAGCAAATACATTACCTTACGTGTAACGCATACTTTTGCAATTGGGTGATTTCTATATAGTTTATATTTAGGTTCCATGTAAATATTGTTTTTCCTAATAGAATGTAAGTTCCTTGAGGTCATAAATGTGTGAATGTGTGTGGTCCTGTTCCTAGTTCCTAACACAGTGCCTTGGATATTTATAAATGCCTGTTAATTAATTGATTAATTTATTCTCTTTTAGGGAAGGAGTCTACTGTCTGAATGGAAAGAGATAATCAAAGTTTTGTGACCACATTCATCCTTATGGGGATTCCCCATGCACCAGAACTAAACACTGCCTTATTTGGTATTTTCTTAGTGATCTATGCACTAACTCTGGTGGGGAATCTCTTTATCTTGCTGGTGATTAGAGTAGACTCTCACCTCCATACTCCCATGTACTACTTCCTGGCCAATCTTTCCTTCATTGATTTGTGGTTCTCCACTGTCACTGTGCCCAAGATACTCATGGGTCTTCTTTCCTCAGATGGTGATGCTATCTCCTTTCATAGTTGTGTGGCACAGCTCTATTCTTTCCACATTCTGGGGAGCACTGAGTGTTTTCTCTACACAGTCATGTCTTATGACCGCTACCTGGCCATCACTTATCCCCTGCGCTATGCTACCATGATGAGGGGGAAAACCTGTGCCCTTCTAGCTGGAGGCACATGGCTCAGTGGTGCTATCCACTCAGCAGCCCAGACTGCCCTGACCTTCCGCCTGCCCTATTGTGGCCCCAACAAGATCCAGCATTATTTCTGTGATGCACCCCCCATTCTCAAATTGGCCTGTGCAAACACCTCAGCAAATGAGATGGTGATCTTTGTCAACATTGGCATAGTGGCCTCTGGATGTTGCTTCTTGATTTTCCTCTCTTATGTGTCCATTGTTCGAGCTATTTTGAAGATCCGCACAGCAGAGGGCAGACACAAAGCCTTCCAGACTTGTGCTTCCCATTGCATTGTGGTCCTCTGTTTCTTTGTTCCTGGTCTCATCGTTTATCTAAGACCTGGCTCCATGCATGCTGTGGATAGAATTGTGGCCATTTTTCAAACAGTGATCACACCCTTGCTGAATCCCATAGTGTATACATTGAGGAATAAAGAAGTAAAAACAGCTTTGCTTAAACTAAAAGGTCAAGGAAAGTTTGTGCAAATTAAGTAAGACCTGGAAATGAGCTCCTTTTTTCAGTAAAATGAATTTTTAGGTTTTTTATGAATGGCTTATTTGTGTCATGGGGTAGTGGAAATACTTCTGATATCTAAATTTTTGCTACCAATCCACTCTGTGGCCTTGGGTTGTCCTGTACAGACCTCATTTTTGTCATCTGTAAGATTTGTGTGGAAGATGTAGACTAACTGATTTCTAAGTTTCCTTCCCACTCCTATTTTTTATGCTTCCATAATAGATTAAATTAGAGAATCCTGGAATCAAATTTATACATACATGTGTATATATGTACATACACACATGCATATATATGTATATAAGTATATATGTACGTACACTCACAAATATATATACATATGTTTTTGCATATGTATAAATACTCCGTGTATGTGTGTGTGTGTGTGTGTGTGTGTGTGTGTGTGAGAAAGAGAGAGAGAGAGAGAGAGAGAGAGAGAGAGAGAGAGAATGTATGCCTTGGACTTAGAGGTATGGCCATCCTAGGTAAAAATTATGAAGAAAGTGAAGATTTATTTAATTTTTTTGCACCATCCCTATTGAAACTCCTTTGTTCCTCCATGTACTAAATTGCTTCCATGCCCAGGCTCCTCATACCCTAATGTTATTTCTACCATATTCAAATTTACCTTCATACAAATGGCAAATAAGGATTTGAAGAAGTAAATTACTGAAATTAATTCAGACTAATTTGTAAATTGCTAGGAAAAATTTAAAGTGTTACCCACCCAGGGACATTGCTATTGGCACAAAGAATAGCCATTTAATTCAGTGTTGTCAGTATTTGAGCTTCACTTTCTAAGAGTGTGGTTGGCTATGTCTCCTCTTAAAGGTCTAGGCTACTCCCAAAGAGTTGGGTATATCTTTCTCAAATACCATCAGCCTAAGCCCCCATTCAAGTGTATTTCCCCTTCTGTTAGCTGTTAGGAAAGGAGAAGTCAGCAAACAAAAGGGCAAGGGTCTAGATAAGTAACATGTTTTGAATTTCCTTCCCCAGTTCTAGCTACATAATAAAAGAGGTTCCTTTTCACCATGTGATTGATAGAATCAAACCAGTTACAGAATGTACATGTGTGTACTCCAAAGTTCATGTGTGGTTTGCATCAGCTGAACATCGTGCAAGCTAATAAGTATTGGGCTTATCAGCCAGTCTCCCATTTTGTTAGGGAAGAAGAATCATTTTTATGTAACCAGACAGTGAAAAAAGAAAACTAATGACAAAATAGGTAAAAATCAATTCAATTTGTATTTCTATTTCCTACTAAGAAATCTACATGTATATGTATATGTATATATTTCTTTTCATCTAATATCTAATAACATATGCTCATTCTTTCACCTGCTTTTGTAAACTTGCCAGTAAACTTAATCATTGTGAACTGTTTTAACCTAGGCTTTCTTCCTTAGAATTTGGGGCTTCTGAGTGGCTTATTACTCATTTTCCTCAGCATTCACAGAGTCCACACCAACCTCAAAGCTGACAGCCTCCTTCTTAGAGTCTGTGGACACTTAGCCTGGATCTTTGCCAAGAATATACTCTAGGGGAAAATTACTGGCCTCAGGTGGTTTTTCATTTCCCCTTTCCATTGGGCAGAGTGTCTTTTTCTAGAACAATCTCTTCTGTACCTCCATTCAGCTTCTCTGTTAGAATGTGGGAAACATGATTTAATAGATGGTTATTGATTTGTTTCTCTTTCAAACCATTCAGGAACATCATACTGTGGCTCCATGCTTTGTTGGGAATCTATAGTGTCCTCTGACTCATTAGGTGTTGAATCATTTTCCTTTGTGTTGCAATATTTATTCAAAAATGCCTGAACTTTTTATCTCATTGGGAGACAATATTCCCTTCTGTCATTAATAGCTTCCTTTATCATTTATCACCTTATTCTTATGGTCTTAATTTAATTTTCTTCCTCTTAAAATCTATTTTAATTTTAGTTCCTCCACTCCCTGATTTTCCCCTGTCGATCATCTGTGGATGATGGTTTCTCTAGGGATTAGCTCTCATCAAAGTGTCTCAGCCACCTCTCAAAATAGACAAATTCATGGTTTACCTGTCTTGATCCAAGTGACTTGGGGATAGGGTCACATTTGGGCAGGCATCAAAATATGTCAAGAACTTCTTATCTTTCCCCTAAAACCTCCCCTACTCCTGCCTTCTCACTTACTATAAAAGGCAACACCACCAGCTTAGTCCTGAGTCATCCTGGATTCCTCACTATCACTCATATTCCTCATATACAAGTTGTTGCCAAGGCCTGTAGATTTCCACCTCTTCAGTACCTCTCCAATACTCCCTCTTCCCCCAGTAGATTGTAAGCTCGATGACAGAAAGAACTGTCTCCTTTTCTTATTTGTAACCTTAGCACTTACCACAGTACCTGGCACATAAGAACTTAATAACTGTTTTGAATTGAATTGAATCAATTTGAAAACCATCTAGTTATAGCTCTCTTAGGATCAAAAATGGAGAGTACATGGGTACATTCCAGAAAGGGATAAAACAAGCAATAGTCAGCGTATTCCAAGTTGGCTCTATTTTAAAAGTTAATGCATAAAGAACTGGGTTTGAATCCTGCTTTACACATTAGCTATGTGAGTGTAGGCATATTAAATCACCTCTCTGAGCCTCAGTTTTTCAATCTGTAAAATAAGAAAGTTGGACCAGATAATCTTAAAGATCTCTTTCCGCTCTAAATCTATGATTATATAATGTTTTTAAAAATGAAACCCCTTTCATATTAGTTGTCCTATTGTTAAAGTTAGAGTTGGGAGAGCGGGTTCAGGTGTGAAAGAAGTCACATAGACCTTCTCTGTAGCCATTGGTGATGAGTTCAGGGTGGTGTGAAGAATGTTGGAGTGCTACCTGAAATGATGAGGGATAGATATATGGGTCTTAGTGTCCTGAAAGAATTCACTTGGACAGTCTCCACGTAAAAGAAAGGCATTTATTGGGGTGATGCACCCAAGTGGGCCTGCTCTCTGTGAGGTAGAGCCCATACTCCATGTGGGAGGCAGAGCATAGGCCACAGGCCCTGCTCCCTAAGGAAAAAGTGTGGACCTCTGCTTCCTGTAGGAGGCAAAGGCAGTTAGCCAGGTCAAAGGTATGGTTTAAATACAATTTTATGGAAGAGGGAAAAGGGGACAAGAGAATGGGAGGAGCAAGCATGGCTCAAAAATGCCTGGAATATCAGGTAGTAAAGAGGTGATAAGCAAAGAGAACAGGAAAAGGGAGGGGAAGAATTGTTCTGGAATTGAGGGTGCTTTGTGAAAACACACAGAGGGGTTTTAAATGCATAATCTTCTTTGATCATTTTTCTGGCCGGACTCATCCTGGATCTTATCTCCTATCTCATGTCCTGCTTGCTCCATCTGCCTCAATCACTTTTTTCTACCTCAATGTAAATTAATGGAGAAAATTAATAGTGATAAAAAGAATTCAGATACACTTTTAAATGAATTTCCATTTCATTATTAACATAATTTGTTAAATTTGAAAACAGTCATATACATATGTGTGTAACATTTATTCTGTTCATACAAAAAGTGCTTGTTTATTTATGAATTCACACCTAGCAATAATTCTATATCCTACCCCCACCCTCAGGTTAGAACCATTGAATTAAATTGGAATCCCTGGTGAATGAGTTACAAATAATCTTCAGAAAATTAAGTAGAAATCAGGAAAAGCATTTAGAACCAGAAGAGGGAATAAAGAATGCCCTTAGGGATGAGGGTGATATTTGCTACTTTTCAATTCATTCAAGAAATACTTTAAAACCAATTTCAGAAAAATCTCCTAAAATGCTTCTAGACCTCCAGGTTCCAGAGATTAAGAGATAATGTGGCTCATTCTTGTGAGGTACTCACATAAAATAACATGAGATTACGGAAGTATAGAAGTTGTATGAAAAACAGATCCATATTCACATTTGAAAAAAATTCTCAGTTGTTTTGTCTTTGTTTTCCTGTTGAGCAGGGAGCTCTGGGATCCAGAGTGCAATCCCTTTCCCCAGGGCCTGTACTCCAGTTTAAGTTCTCATTCTTTCTCTTCAGGCCCATTTCCTCTCCTTCCTCCCCTTGTTCAACCTTGCTTTAACAATGAGTGACCCTTTTTTCCTGCACTGGAACTGTGTGCCTTTTCTCTTTGAACAATGCCACATGGTCTAGTGTTTCCTTCTGTCCTATAAGTAGTGAAGACTCTAGAAAAGTCTAGACAATTGAAATCAGAAAGAGGTGAGTTCCCAGTCTCATTAGATGGTCTGTTTTCTAAGCATTCTTTCCTTTTTTCATTAAGATATGCAGAATTTATTTATTTTTATTATTAGTTATCTTGATTTCCTTGGGCAAATAACTCATTGTTAATAGGGAACCAAATCACATTCAATTATTTGAAGAGGTATTTAGCATACCTACTAAATGCATGGCTCTTTTCTATGCACTAGGGACATTTTAAAGTTCACAAAAATGAATAATAGTCCCAGCTTTAACAGAGCTTCCATTTCTATTTGAGGATGTTGTATTCCACAAAGATAAGATAGTGATTTCCAGACACACACATTTACATGCCCACGCGTGCACACACACGAACATATAAGATAAGTCTATGGTGTAGGAAATTCCTCCTTCATCCCAGTTATCAGACTACTCTGGGTTGTGTTTGATGAAATCCTCCATGATATCTTAAGGACAGTCAGAAATGAGATTGGAGTCCTACAGGATTAGAAAACAAACATCCCAGATGAAATATATTTCTTCCCTCTGATAGGTTCACCTATACAACTAGGTTAGTCTTTTCTCCTATTTTTCCTGATTGCCTATTTTTTTTTGGGCAAAGTATAGTTGATACAGCCCTGAACTTATAGTCAGAAGGTATGGGTGCACATCCTGCATACTCCAACTTTTTAGCTATATCTTTAACTTTTCTGTGACTCAGTTTCCTTATTTGTAAAGTGAAGATGACAGTATAAGTACTGCCTTCTGAGATAATTGCAGAGATCAAATGAAGCCAAGGACTGCGGAAAGTGCTTTGTAAACTGCAAATCACTATGGCAATGTAAGGGAGTATTATTATAACCTAGCAATGAAGCTTAACTCACTTTCCTAGGAGAAACCTCCATTTGTTATTCATACTGTGCTAGTAACAGACATGCTGGTAACTAGAAAAAGCTGGTTTCAAATTCTGGCTCCTCATATTGATGACCTACTTTCAGTTTTGTTCTCTGCTTAGCAGTTCAGAATATAACTTCATACCTGAGATCCATATATAGACTGTTCCCCTTCCTTCCTAATTAAGTAACCCTATTTTCTTCCTGGACATCTGAGTGCCCTCTGCCTTGTCTGCAAAAATAGGACTGTTCTATGTTCTATTTCTTTCATCTCAGGCAGAATAATTTAGGAAACAAATGCTGAACTGAGAAAGTGAGCATTGATTTAGTAGTCAACCAGTCTAGTTGTGTGCTAGACAGAAAGAGCATAGGACTGCCTGGGCTGAGAGTTCTGGTTTCTGGTCCCAGCTCTATGATGAATTTCCAGTGGCACCTTGAGAAAGAAGATCCTTCTCTGAATTTAATTGTTCCCTCTGTAAAGTGAGGGATTTGGACTAGGTGGTCTCAGTTGGCCCTTCCAGATGTGACATTCTGCATGTCTCTAAATTGATCTTGATTGGACTGAGTTGATGCTATATTCAAGACATGCTAGAGCTGTTGTACTGCTTGTGAGGCAGTTTGGGAAGCCACAACATGATAGGGCTGACAAATATTCCCCTGGCCACAGGGACAACAAATATAGAGAGTGAAAGAGGTAAGAATTTACTGCAGTGACAGTGAGACATTTCACTGCTAAGTGTGGGACATAGAAGAAGTCAACTAGAAATTGTCTCTGATTTTGTGGCTCTTGGAAGTGTGTAGTCCATGCTCACCCTGCCCAGAATAAAACATTCTTTATTCGGTCCTAGTGTCTTTCAGTTGTTAGTCTATCAAGCATGACAAAAAAGATAAGACTCATTTTGTTTTCCTTACCCAGCTGTAAATAGATATGACTATGAAGGTGCCACCATCCTCCATCCAACACTGATAACCTTCCTATGTGGGGACTCTGTTCACTTTGGCATCCATGAAGTTCAAATGCTTTGTTCTATGTGGTATGAATTCTTTGTGAATATAGTTTCTTTCTTTTCCTTTAAGAAAGAGGTCCACTGCCTGAATGGAAAAGGAGAATCAGAGCTTTGTGACTACATTCATCCTCATGGGAATTCCCCATGCACCAGAACTAGATACTGTCCTATTTGTAGCTTTCCTAGTGATCTATGTATTCACTCTTGTGGGGAACCTCCTCATCCTGCTGGTGATCAAGGTGGACTCTCACCTTAGCACTCCCATGTACTATTTCCTGGCCAACCTCTCCTTTATTGACATGTGGTTCTCCACTATCACTGTGCCCAAGATACTCACGGGTCTCCTCTTCCCAGATGGTGGGGCCATCTCATTTTGTAGTTGTATGGCCCAGCTCTATTTTTTCCATGTTCTGGGGAGCACAGAGTGTTTTCTGTACACAGTCATGTCCTATGACCGCTACCTGGCTATCACTCATCCCTTGCACTATGCCACTATGATGAGTGGGAAAACTTGTGCTCTTTTAACTGGAAGTACATGGCTTAGTGGTTCAGTGCACTCTGCTGTCCAGACAATCTTGACCTTCCGCCTGCCCTACTGTGGCCCGAACCAGATCCAACATTATTTCTGTGATGCACCCCCCATTCTTAAACTGGCCTGTGCAGACACCTCTGTCAATGAGATGGTGATCTTTGTCACCATTGGGGTGGTAGCCTCTGGTTGTTTTTTCCTGATTTTCCTTTCCTATATGTCCATTGTCCATGCCATCCTAAAGATCCACACAGCAGAGGGCAGACACAAAGCCTTCCAGACCTGTGCTTCCCACTGCATTGTGGTCCTCTGTTTCTTTGGGCCATGTGTCTTTATTTACCTGAGACCAGGCTCCAAAGATGCTGTGGATAGAATTGTGACCATTTTCTACACTGTCCTCACACCAGTGCTAAATCCCCTGGTATACACACTGAGGAACAAAGAGGTGAAGACAGCTCTGCTCAAGCTAAAGAACAGAGGAGTATTTGCTCAGAATAAGTAGACAATGGGGAAAAAAGGCATGGACATATATACATACATATATATGTATACATACGTATATATGTATGTATATATATGTATATATATATGTATATATATATATATATATATATATGCAATTTGTGATCAAATTCATCCATCAAATGGAGCCTTGTGTTTTTAAATATTGTACAAATTGCAAAGTTAATCTTTAGTGAACTTGAAGGAAAGGCATATGTCTAGAAATCCAATGCTTCTTATGAACTTTTTCTAAAATGGATTTTTTTGTCTTTTTCTTTTTTTTTTTTTTAAGAAGTAGAATGTCCACTGATAGTATATAGGCTACCAATATCCTAAAAGTACTCACTTAGCAGCCAGAAGACATATTTCTATATCCAGAATGTATTTGTTCACAGTCTCCTGTCTTTCTACTTCTCTCACCCCTTAATTCCTTCTGATCTAGCTCTTCATCATTCCCATAGCCTATCAACTCTTAATCTATCCCTGTTCCCCCCATTACCTCTTTATGTGGCTTCCCTTTACAGTCTTCAGCCATCATTTAACCTAGCTAAATGTGGCATTACTTTCAATACTTGAATCACATCCATTGCTTCCTTGTCATTCTGCGTTTCATATCTGGCATATTCTTGGGACACACTTATTATTAGTCTACTCCATTCCCACTGGAAGCCTGATGGAGGAAGTCACAAAACCACATCTGGGTCCACTATGAATTCATGTGCAAGTGAGAACTTACTGCTGTCTTTTCTTTCATCACTTATATGTTCCCTGTGATAATCCCTGTAGAAGATTTTTCAGACTTCTCCCTTCAAGTTCACAGCTCGTACCACCAACCACCTATGTTTCAGTACTATGGCTCTTTCTTTTTTTTTTTTACTAACAAAATTAGGGCTATCTTTCATGAACTCTTTCTTCTCACTCAATCTCTCTTCTTTACATTTTAAAAACCTACTACATCTTAACCATCCATTCCTTTTTTACTCTTAGAGCATAAGATGACCCTTTTCCTCGTCAATGATAAACTCTCCATTTTTCACCTTTATCTCATCTACTTCTACCTCCTTCAAGAGTATGCCCTTTTATTTATTCCATTTCTCTCTTTTTATCTTCCATTTCTATTTATATATTGGTTCCTTTCCCTATGATTACAAACATATTTAGCTTTCTTATATCCTTAAAAACCCTCCTTTAATCCTACCATCCACTCACTTTGGTCAACCTGCTAAGTTCAAAGATCTTGTCTTAGTCCTTATTCACTGTTTCCTTATCCTTCTCCAACCTCCTAAGTTTGGGCATCTCCCAGTGTATCATACTGCTCTCTTTACACTTTCTTCTGTGATGTCCTCTACCCTGGTGAATCAAATTTTCCCTTCTTAAGCAGGTGATTTACAAATATGTAAATCCATCTGTAATCTTTCCCATGTACTTTGGTCCTGCATTTCCATTTGCTTATGGATATTTTTCACTTGGATGTCTCTCCCTCATCCCAAATTCAGTTTGTCCAAAACAAAATTCTCCTTCCCTCCTAAAACTATTTTTGGCTTCAAATTTGCTGTTTTAGTTGTTGTTATCACTGTACTTTTAGTTACACTGATTGAAAACCTTGGTATTTTCTTTGATTCCTGCTTCTTCCTTCCCTTGTCACATAAGTTGCCAAGTTTTGTTGATTATACTTTTAGAACATTTCTTATATGTTTTCCACTCCCATGGCCACCACTCCATTTCAAGCTCTTGTCAGTTTCTCTGTACTACTATAATATCCAGCTAATTGGTCTCTCTATCTCCTTTGTCTTTCCTGCTCCAATTAATCTTTCATTCTGCTGCCAATATAATATATGTAAACCTTGAGACTGATCTTATCACTCTTCTCCTCAAAAGTTTTCAGTGTGTCAAAGTTGTGTTTGGATAAAAGGCCAATTCCTACCCCTGATATTTAAGGTACTTCACAGGTAGGTTCCAACATCCGCTTCCAATCTGATTTTCAGATTGTTTTCCCTCATGCACAGCATAGTTGCCTAGAAGAAGTAGAGGGCTTATTAATTCCTGAGCTCACATGTCATTTTATGTGCATTTGAACAGGCTCATTTTTCATTCCTACACAGTTGGGTAGTAGCATGGTATATTCAGAAAAACTGGTTTGGAATCTTGGCTCTGACACTTACATTGTTTACATTGCTTAACCTTTTTGATGTTCAGTTTCATCATTTATAAAACGAGGTTAATGTTATTGGTACTACATATTTCACGTGGTAATTTTAAAGATTAAGTGAGATGACATATTTGAGGTCCTCTTTAGGGTCAGTATTATTATCGACTTGGCTTCAGGGAAATATTTAGAATCAGTGAACAGATGGGGGAAATGATCCAATAAAGGTGATTGTAGGACTTCTTTAAAGATTCCATTGTTTTCCTTACTTTGCAGGGTTACTTTCGATAAACACAAAACTCATTGTTAAATGCCTCTGTTAGGCAAAATGAAGAATGTAATGTAGGAAATTACATATGTGGGCAAAAGGGATGCTATTTGAATCAACAACTCTGGGACAAGCAGGAGTAAAAATAATTAATGGATAACAGAATTTAAAAAAAGAAAGTCAAGAATATGACACAGTTTATAAAAGGTCCCTTTCCCATCTTGCTACACTATAGATTATTTGTTTTTGAAGAAGTGATAACTTTATTTTGTAGTTGTAGGAAGAGAAACTCAGTGAAGAGACTGTAATTTATCAGGTGGGCAACTGTAAGAGTATTATGAATGAAGGACTTCGTAACTTACAAAGAAATTTCTGAAAAACCAGACTGGGCTGAAGTAGAACAATATTCCAGGGCGATGACCAAATTCTAAGCATGAAAAAGCATGCATACTATTCATAAATACATACATGCACACATACATATATGTGTATATGTGTGTATTCATTGCAGCTTAGAGGAGAATGCAAATTTAAATGATAGTTCAGAGTGATTGGCTTTGAGGTGCACCTGGAGTCTCTCTCATTATATGATTTTCATTAAAAAATTTTTATTAATGTGGCATTGTTATCATTAGGTTATCAAAGTTTTCCTAATATCCATTTTGATAACATCTTATAATATAGAGTCATTTGACTAACCTGGCATTCAGGAAGTCCTGAGTTCAAATTTAACATTTGATACTTCTTTGCTGTATGATCCTGGGAAAGTCACCTCATCTCTGTTTGCCTTAGTTTCTTCCTTCTAAAAATAGGGATAATATCAGCACTTACCTCCCAGGGTTATTGTGAAGAAAAATGAGAGAAGTGTAAAGTGCTTTGCAAACCCTAGACCACCATATAAATGCTAATTAGTAATAGCAGTATTAATACTGATTTTAAGTTTTGCCAGGCATCATTTCACCCACAACAATAGCTGCTACTATCTCCAACATTTCTTCTATTGAATGAGGCTTTTTATGTTAAGCAATTCCGTAAGTAACCTAGCAAAAACCATACATTTTAAATGTCATAATTATGGCCTTTAAAAAAGCTTCTTTTGCTTATTAAAAGCATTTCATAAGGGGCAGCTAGGTGGTGCAGTGGATAAAGCACTAACCCTGAAGTCAGGAGGACATGAGTTCAAATCCTGCCTTAGATCAAACACTTGACTCTTACTAGCTGTGTGACCCTGGACAAGGCATTTAACCCCAATTGCCTAAAAAAAAAAAAGCAAGGACTCATCTAAGGTCTCCCAAATTCCCCTCCAAACAACTTTTAAATAAGGCCTCAAATTAAAGCCTGGAGTGGTAGAACCAACAAAAGGTTGAAGTGAAGCAATTTTCCAGCTTAAGACAATTTAAGAGGTCAGCAGGAGAGGTCTGTATCACTGGGATGGTGTTTGGGCTTGGAGCACAGAGGTAGCTCATCAAGGCAGGTAAGAAAGAAGGATAAACTGGCTACATCAATGGCTGAGGCTTTAGGAGCTCTCAGCACACAGAGAGTAAGGGCATTGGACAAGGGAGATTACAGGAGATCCTTTGCTGGCTTTTGATGAGGACTCTGTTGCATTCCCTATACCCAGTTGTGAATTGCAGTTCCAGAGGAGGACTAGGAGAAGCACTTGTGGCCCCAGTGGTTCAGGGACACTGGTCACAGTTCCAGGTGAGAGAATGATTCTTGTGATCATTCACAGGGGAGCAGGGCCCCTAGTCTCAAGTCCAAGGAAGAAAAGAGTGCTGATACTTGAAGGAGAGCAGAAGCCTGAGGCACAATTCCAGGGTCATAAGGAACAAAAGCACTTGTGGTCACAGGGGAGCAATGGCTCTGATCATAGATCCAAGGTAGAGAATCCACAGATCAACTCCTGAAAGAGATCCCAAAATGAAAACTCCCAGGAATATTATAGCCAAATTTCTAAACTCCCAGGTGAAGGAGAAAATATTACAATTAACCGTAAAGAAACTATTCAAATACTATGGAACCATACTCAGGATCACACAGATTTAATAGCTACCGTGTTAAATGAGAAGAGGATTTAGAATGTGGTATTCTGGAAGGCAAAAGAGTTAGGATAATAACCAAGAATAACCTATCCAGAAGTAATTGAATAAGATCCCTCAGGGGAAAAAATAGATATTTAATTAAGTAGAGGAATTTCAAGCATTTTTGATGAAAACCATAACTGAATAGAAAATTTAGCTTTTAAATACAAGACTCAACAGAATATAAACAAGAAAGAGAACTATTAAAAGATTCAGCAAGGTTAAGCTGTTTACATTCTTCCATGAGAAGATGGTACTTGTAACGTCTAACAACTTTCCCATTATTAGGGCAGTCAGAAGGAGTGTATATAGACAGAGGGTACTGGTGTAAAATGACTCTGATGAGATGATTTCAAAAAATAAAATTAAGGGGTGAGAAAGAAGGATAAACTGGTAGAAGGGGGATAGGAGTGGTAGAATGGGGGGGCAAATTATTTCACTTAAAAGAGGTACATAAGGAAGAGCTGTTGCAGTGGAGGGGAAAATGGGGGAGTGGTGGGCAATGATTAAAACTTACTGTCATTGGAATTGATTCAAAGAGGGAATAACATAGACACTCAGCTGATTATGGAAGTCTATCCTGTCTTACAAGGAAGTGGGAGGGTAGGAGGAGAAGGGAAGGGTAGAGGGTTGATGGAAGGTGGTCAGACTTGAGAATGCAGTGGTCAGAAGTGAAACAGACTTTTGAGGAAAGATGGGGTGAAAGTAGAGAGAGAGAAGGATAAGTGGGTGGGGGGAGTAGGATGGAGAGAAATATGCCGTTAGTAATCATAACAGTGAATGTGAATGGCATGAATGCTCCCATAAAATGGAAGCAGAGAGCAGAGTGGACCAAAAACCAGAATCCTACAATATGTTGCTCACAAGAAATACACTTGAAAGAGAGAGCTACACACAGAGCAAAGGTAACAGGCTGGAGCAAGACCTATTATGCTTCAGCTTAAGTAAAAGAAAAAAAAAAGCAGTGGTATCAGTCCTGATCTTAGACAAAGCAAAAATTAGACCTAATTAAAAGAGATAAGAAAAGAAACTATATCTTGCTAAAATGTACCATAGACAATGAAGAAATCAAATTAAAAGAACAGGAAATAGTCTACCTGTTAGATCTATGGGGAGGGAAAGAATTGATGACCAAACAAGAGATAAAGAACATTACAGAATGTAGAATAGATAATTTTGATCTTATTAAATTGAAAAAGTTTTGTACAAACAAATCCAATGTAACCAAAGTTGAAGGAAAGCAGAAAGCTGGGAAATAATCTTTATGGCAACTGTCTCTGAGAAAGGCCTTATTTCTCAAATATATAGAAAACTGAGCCAAATTTATAAGAATACAATACATTCCCCTATTAATAAATAGTGAAAGGGTATGAACAGGCAATTTTAAGATGAAGAAATCAAAGCTATTTACAAGCATATGAAAAAATTATCTAAATCACTTTTGATTAGAGAAATGCAAATTAAACAAATAAAACAAATGCAAATTAAAACAACTCTGACAGAAAAGGAAAATGATAAATGTTGGAGAGGATATGTTAAAATTGAGACACTAATACACTGTTAGTCGAGTTGAGAACTGATCCAACCATTCTGGAGAGCAATTTGGAATTATGCCCAAAGGGCAACTCAACTATGCATAACCTTTGATCCTGCAATACCACTATTAGATCAGGATCCCAAAGAGATCATAAAAAAGGGAAAAGGACCTAAACGTGCAAAAATATTTAGAGCTATCCTATTCGGTGGTAAAATATTGGAAATTCAGGGGATGCTCATCACTTGAGGAATGGCTAAACAAGCTGTGGTATAAGAATGTAATGGAATATTATTGTGCAATAAAAAATAATAAACAGGCACATTTCAGAAAAACCTGGAAAGACTTGTACAAACTGATGCAAAGTGAACTGAGCAGAACCAGGGAAATATTGTGTACAGTGTCAGCAACATCATGTGGTAATGACCTATAAATGCCTCAGCTCTTCTCAGCAATACAATGATCCAAGACAAATACAAAGGACTCATGAAGGAAAATGCTATCCATATCCAGATAAAGAACTGGTGGGATCTGAATGCAGATTGAAGCATATTTTTTCATTTTATTCTTTCTCGTGTTTTTTTTCCCCTTTTGATCTGTTTCTTCTTCCACAATTGTGATGAATATGGAAATATGTTTTACATGATAGCATATGTATAAACTGTATCAAACTGCTTACCATTTTAAGAAGAGAGGAGGGGGGGAGGTTGGGAGAACAATTTGGAACTCAAATCTTGTAAAAATGAATGCTAAAAATTTTCTTGATACGTAATTGTAGGGGAAAAAAATACTATTTAAAAAAAAAGTTTGGCCCTGACAGAAGAGAGTTATTGCCCCCATGCAGAGCTGCATGAAAATTCTATCAAGGGATAAAGGACTTATGATACCAAGAATTGTGAGTTACCCCTTGGCCTGTGTGAAATTATATGTGTTAACAACTGAAAGGGAATGTAGGATCAATCTATAAACATTTAAGTGCCTACTATGAATCATGCACTGTACCATGTGCTGAAGGTACAAAAAGAGGGAAAGGGCAATCCCTGCCCTCAAGAAACTTACAGTCCAATGAAGGAGACAACATGCAAACACATGTATACAAAGCAAGCTATGCAGATGATAAATAGAAAATGATTAGCAGAGTAACATAAATAATTAACAGGAAGGTATTGGAATTAAGAACAGTTGGGAAAGGCTTCCTGTAGAAGGTAATATTTTAGTTGGGACTTAAAGAAATCCAGTGAAATCAATAATCAAAGCAAATTAGGGGCAATATTCCAGGCATGGGGTACAGCCAGGGAGAATGTCTGGAGCTGAGAGATAGAGTATATTGTTTGTAGAACAGCTAGGCGGCCAGTGTTACTTGATGTTAGAGAACATGTCAAGTTGTGAAGCATAAGAAGACTAGAAAGGTAGGAGAGGAATAGATTATGAAGGACTTTGAATGACAAAGGATTTTATATTTGCCCCTGAAAGCAATAAGAAGCCACTGGGGGTTTACTGAGTGGGGGGTGGGTAATATGATCAGACTTGCGTTTAAAGAAAATCGTTTTAGTGGCTGAAGGATGAATTAGAATAGGGAGAGAAGAGAGGCAGGCAGACCCACTATCAGGCAACTGTCATAATCAAAGCATGAAGTGATAAGGGCCTGCCCTAGAGAGGTGACAGTATCAGAAGAGAGGAGAAAAGAGGTCATATTTGAAAGATACAGTAAAAGCGAAATTGATATGTCTTGGCAACAGATTGGATATGGTGGGGAGTAAGAAACAGTGAGGAATCCAGGATGACTTCTGTGTTGCAATCCTGAGGGACTGGGAGGATGCTGTTGCCCTCTACAATAATAGAAAAATTAGGAGGGGGATAGGGTTGAAGGAAAAAGACACTTAGTCATGTTTTGGATATATAATGGACATCCAGTACGAGATATCTGAAAGGCACTTGGAGATGTGAGAATGAAGGTGAGCAGAGATTAGGAGTCTGGAGAAGGATCTGCCACCCAAGAACTGTGACCCAGATCCAAGCAGGTGCAAAGCAAGAGAATCCTTACTCAGTGCCAGCAAAGGGATCCCTGCAATCTCCCTCTGATCAGCCACTCAATTCCCCCTCAGTCTGTGGTCCAGAAGCCCTGGAAGTAGCTGCTGCCCTGGGGCTGTGCCAGGACTGGGGCTGGGACCAAGCTTCTCTGTCTGTCACCCAGGTCACAGACTCTTCCTACTGACCTTCTAAGTTGTCTTTGTGGGTTGTGAAGTCTGGAAACTGCCACAGCTGCTTGTGATTCAGTCCCCTGAGCTCTGCTCCAGGTTCACTGAGGCCTGGTCTTTGCGTGCCCATGTTGAACTGTGTTTGTCTCCCAGTCAGGTGTGACAGACCTTTCCAATGAACCCGCCAGGTTGTCTTGGACTAGAAATTTGTTTCACTCCATCTTTTCGTGGGTTCTGCTACATAAAGAAAGATATGCCTAGATATAAATATAAATGAGATGTTGATATAGATATAGATGATATAGACATCTTGCCAGACTTCATTGAGTTTCATTTCATTTCACTTCATTGGAAATAAAGAATATGTTTAACTGGGAATGTGGGAATACCATTAGCCTAGCTTGTGGATGGCTTACAGAAGAGAGAAATTCTAGGAAATGATAAAAGCAAATTCAAGAGATCTAGGAAAAAAACCATTTAACCCATAGTGTAAACCCCTTTTTGAAGGATTTATGGAAGAATATGGATAAGAGTAGCCTAGAATGAAGAGTCATTGAAGTTGGAATTAAGTGATACATCATTATTGTTATATATATATATATATATATATATATATACACATACATATATATATATATATATGTATGTGTATATATATATATACACATATATATATGTATGTGTGTGTGTGTGTGTGTGTGTGTGTGTGTGTGTGTGTGTGTGTATCCATATCTACACTCGTGTATTAACTACCTCAGTGTCAGACACTGAGCTCAGCTTAGGAAACACAGAGATATGATCAAATCAGGCCCTGCCCTCACAGAAGTTACTTTCTACTGGGAAGTGTGGAGAAAGGTTAGAATATACACAAGTTAAGTATAATAGCAGATAATTTTAGGAAGGAGTTTAATCAACAACCAAGGAATCAAGGAAGACTTCTCAAAGGAGGTGGTACCTGACCCAACACTTGAAAGGAGAGAAAGCATTTAAGAGGCAGAGCTCAAAGTAGGCATATAGAGGATAGCCTGTACAAATCAATGCAGCTAGGAGCTCATGTATCAAGTTTGAGGAAGAAATAATCTCACAGTTTGGCTGAAATATAAAGTTTGTGAAGGAAAGAGTATGAAGGAGAAAGTCTGGAAAGAAGGGTTGGATGCAAACTGTAGTCAGACTTAAATGCCACACTGAGGAGTTTGTATTTTTCTTTGAGACAATGGAGAACCATTGAAAGTGGAACTTTCACAAACATGACCATGAATTAAGGTATAAAGATAATGGAAATAAATGTAAAAAGCAGAGATAATAAAGACATCCTTTACAGAGCAAAATGTAATAAAATGGTAATCTTTCCAGGTAGCACAAAAAAAGACAGACAAAAATGGAAATTTAACAATGAAATTCTAAATACTAAGTGGGTCAAACAATAAATAATTATGTGTAAAAAAAGATAATGATTAAATGGATAAAATTTCTAGGAAATGGCACTAAAGTGGTCCTCAGAGGGGGACCCCTACATTAAAAACATTAACCAAGTAGAAGAAAAAAGAGTATTAGTGAATTGAATACACATTTAAAAACTAGAAAGCCAATAAATAATCAAACATAAAAGAAGCAAGAAAAGTTTGATAGAATTCTTTTGTTAATGTGTCAGGACCATTTTTGGGGGGTAATTTGTTGTTATCTAGTTCCATATCCTTTTTTTGTGATTTGTTTATTTAAGAACTCTATTTGATCTTCTCTTAGTTTAAGTATTGAGGAGAAATAGAGAAACTGAAAATCAAAAAAATGAGATAGAATGGACCCTCCTTTATGAGACAATTATAATCCTAATATTTAAACTAGGGAAGGATAAAATAAAAAAGTGAAATATTTGTTATTCAGTAGTTTCAGTCTTGTCTGACTCTTTGCAACTCATTTGGGGTTTTCTTGGGAAAGAAACTGGAGTGGTTTAGCTTCCCTCTCCAGCTCATTTTACAGAAGAGGAAACTGAGGCAAACAGGATTAAGTACTTGCTCAAGGTCACACAGCTAGTAAGTATCTAAGGTCAGATTTGAACTCAGGCCTTCCTGACTTCAGGCCCTTTGCTCTACCCACTGAACTACCTAGTGAAATATGGACTGATATAATTATTGCATATTGATTCAAAAAATGTAAATAGAATCCTGTCAGATACAGTCTAATGATTTATCCAAGAACTTATTCACTATGAATAAGTTAAATTTATAACAGAGATGCAAAGATGATTCAATATTAGGGAAACAATCAGCAAAATCATATTACAAACAAAAGTATTCCAAATTACATGATTAGTTTAATAGATGTGGGAAAAACTTTCGAAAAGGCCAACACTGATACATGTTATAAAATCTGCAAAGTATAGGCATAGAGGGATCTTTTTTTTAATATCACAAAAAAATCTATCTAAAGGCAAAGGCAAGAAACATATGCAAAAGGAATACAGTACAACCATTTTCACTAAATATGAGAGTAAAGCAAGTATGCCCACTCTCCCCACTATTATTTGATGTATCATTTGCAAATCCTAATAATAGCTATGAGAAAAGTATGCAGTTAATGATGTAAAGACAGTTAAAGGGAAGATTTTAAAAAGTCCCTATTTGCTGATATGATAGTTCGCTTGGAAAATACTAGAGAATCAGCAAAGATGCTAATTCCCCTCCAAGTATGATCCTATCTCTCTTCTCTCCTTTGTAATTAAACTCCTTGAAAAGATGGTCTATAATAGGTGTTTCCACTTTCTCTTCTCTCACTCTCTTTACCCCTTATAACCTGGCTTCCAGCCTTATCATTTCACTAAAACTGCTCTCTCCAAAGTTACCAGAGTTCTCTTATTTTGTTTTTAAATATATATTTATTTATTTGTAGTTTTCAACATTTATTTCCATAAGTTTTTGAGTTCCAAATTTTCAACCCGTCTCACCCTCCCCCCACCCCAAGATGGCATGCATTCTGATTATCCCTTCCCCTAGTCTGTCTTCTTTTCTTTCTTTCCCCCATTCTCTTATCCCCTTCCCCTTCTATTTTCCTGCAGGGCAGGATAGACTTCTGTACCCCATTTCCTGTACTTCTTATGTCACGATAGCATGTGAAAACTTTTTTTTTAAACATATGTTTTTTTAAAACTTTAGGTTTCAAATTTTCTCTCTTTCTCCCTCCCCACCCACCCTCATTGAAAAGGCAAGCAACTCAATATAGGTTGTACATGTGCAGTTATGCAAAACACTTCCATAGCAGACATGTTGTGAAAAACTAACTCTATTTCCCTTAATCCTATCTGCCCTCCCATTTATTCTATTCTTTCTTTTGACCCTGTCCTCCTCAGAAGTATTTACTTCTGATTACCCCTTTCCCAATCTGCCCTCCTCTCTATCATCCCCTGCTCTCTTGTCCCCTTCTCCCCTATTTTCTGTAGGGTAAGACAGATTTCCATACCCAATTGAATGTGTATGTTATTCCCTCCTTAAGCCAAATCCTATGAGAATAAGATTACTCATTCCCTCTCACCTTCCCCTGCTTCCCCTCCACTGTAAGAGCCTTTTCTTTTCTGGTTTTTCTGGGGGTTTTTTTTGTGAGATAATTTACCCCATTCTACCTCTCCCTTTCTTCTTCTCCGAGTATAATCCTCCTCATCCCTTAATTTTATTCTCCAGATATGACCCCTTAATCTTCAACTCACCCTGTGCCATCTATCTATCTATCTATCATCTATCTATCTATCTATCTATCTATCTATCTATCTATCTATCATCTATCTATCATCTATCTGTCTTATCTATCTATCTATCTACATACATAATTTTTTTTCCTCCAACTACCTAATACTGACAAAGGTCTCATGAGTTATAAATATCATCTTTCCATGCAGGAATGTAAACAGTTCAATCTTAATAAGTCTCTTATGATTTCTCTTTCCTGTTTACCTCTTCATGTTCCACTTGAGTCTGTATTTGAAAGTCAAATTTTCTATTCAGCTCTGGTCTTTTCATCAGAATGCTTGAAAGTCCTCTATTTCACTGAATGACCATTTTTTCCCCTGAAGGATTATACTCAGTTTTGCTGGGTAGGTGATTCTTGGTTGTAATCCTATCTCCTTTGCCCTCCGGAATATTATATTCCATGCCCTGTGGTCCTTTAATGTAGAAGCTGCTAAATCTTGTGTTATCCTGATTGTGTTTCCACAGTACTTGAATTGTTTCCTTCTGGCAGCTTGTAATATTTTCTCCTTGACCTGGGAACTCTGGAATTTGGCTACAATATTCCTAGGAGTTTTCCTTTGGGGATCTCTTTCAGGAGGAGATCTGTGGATTCTTTCAATTTCTATTTTGCCCTCTGGTTCTAATATCAGGGCAGTTTTCCTTGATAATTTCTTGAAAGATGATGTCTAGGCTCTTTTTTTTGATCATGGCTTTCAGATAGTCCAATAATTTTTAAATTCTCTCTCCTGGATCTATTTTCCAGGTCAGTTGTTTTTCCAATGAGATATTTCACATTGTTTTCTAATTTTTCATTCTTTTGGATTTGTTTTACAGTGTCTTGATTTCTCATAAAGTCACTAGCTTCCAATTGCTCTATTCTAATTTTTAAGGAAGTATTTTCTTCAGTAATCTTTTGGACTTCCTTTTCCATTTGGCCAATTTTTCTTTTTAGGGCATTTTTCTCCTCATTGGCTTTTTGGACCTCTTTTGCCATTTGGGTTAGGCTATTTTTTAAGGTGTTATTTCTTCAGTATTTTTTTGGGTCTCCTTTAGCAAGCTGTTGACTTGTTTTTCATGATTTTCTTGCATCACTCTCATTTCTCTTCCAGTTTTTCCTCTACTTCCCTTACTTGCTTCTCAAAATCCCTTTTGAGCTCTTCCAAGGCCTGGGACTGATTCATATTTTTCTTGGAGGCTTTGGATGTAGGAGCTTTGACTTTGTTGTCTTCTTCTGGTTGTATATTTTGATCTTCTTTTTCACCAAAGTAAGATAATATAGTCTGACTCTTTTTGCCCTGCTTGCTCATGATCCTGGCCAATTACTTGAGTATTAAACTCTTTGTTAAGGTAAGAGTCTGCTACCAATGTGGAGAATGTACTGTCCTAAGCTTCAGGGGTTTGTACAGCTGTTTTCAGAGGTACTTGTAAGGACCTGTAAATTTTCAGTTCTTCACAGGTGGTACGATAAGGGGCAAGGTGTTTATTCCTTTCCTGGCCTGTGACCACAAGTATTCCTTTCTATCCTGTAACTGTGAGGAGGGGTTCCTCTCCACAGCCACTATAAGCTCCACCACGCCAGTGTTCCTCCTCACCCCAGCACCGTCACCCAGAACTGTGACCCAGATCCAAACACAGTCAAAGCAAGAGATTCCTGCCTCAGCACTGGCAAAAAGATCCCTGCAATCCCTCTCTGATCAGCCACTGGATTCCCCCTCAGTCTTTGGACCAGAAGCTCGGGAAGCAGCTCCCCCCCCAGGGCCACTCTCTTGGGGAATGAAGCTGAAACCCCACCTTCCTTTCCCAGCACCAACAGAAACAGACTTTTCCCACTGACCTTCTAAGTTGTCTTTGGCATTAGTGGGTAGAGGAGTCTGGAAACCTCCACAGCTGCCTGCAATTCAGTCTTCTGAGGCCTGCTTCAGGTTCACTGAGGCCTGCGCACCCACTCTGTGCTCCCAGCCCGGCACAATACACCTTTCTGATCAATCATCCAGGTTGTCTTGGGCTGTAAATTTGTTTCACTCTCTCTTTTTGTGGGTTCTGCTGTTTCAGAATTTGTTTAGAGCCATTTTTTTATGAGTATTTGGAGGGGTTTGGGGGAAAGCTCAAGCAAGTCACTGCTTTCACTCTGCCATCTTGGCTCCACCCCTGAGTTCTCTTATTTCTCAAATTCATTCTCCTTGACCTTTCTATAGTCTTTGATGACTCTTCCTTGATATTCTCTTCTTTCTTAGGGGCAAAGGTATCTCCTGGTTTTCATTCTATCCTTTCTCAGTCTTTTTTTTGCTGTATTTTCATCAAAATCATGCTTACTAACTCCGTGTCCTTCAGGGTTCTGTCCAAGTCACCTTTCCTTCTCTCTCTGTACTACTTCTCCTAGTGATCTCAAGGGCTTCCATGGATTTAACTGCCACCGCAACGCTAATGAATCTCATCCACTTATCTTTCCCGAACCTCTTTGTTGATCTCCAATCTACATCTCCAATTGCATTTCAGACATTTTAAACAAAACATGTAAAAAAAAAAAGAATGCATTATCTTTCCTCTAAAACCTCCCCCACTCCTGCCTTCCTTCTTCCTATAGAAAGCAACACCACCCTCTCAGTCTTGAGGTAGCCTGGATTCCTCACAATCTCTCACCTCTCATATGCAAGTTGTTGCCAAGGCTTATAGATTTCACCTCTTCAATATCTCTCAAATACTCCCTTTTCTCTCTTCTGACACTGCCACCACTCTGGTTCAGGTCCTTATCACCTCATATATAAAATTTTGCAATAGCCTGCTGGTGGGTCTGCCTGCCTCACATCTCTCCCTACTCTAATTCTTTCTCCATTCAGCTAGTAAAGTGATTTTCCTAAAGTGCAGGGCTGACATGCTCCCTGGCTAAATAAACTCTAGTGGCTCTTTATTACCTTCAGGATGAAATACAAAGTGGTGTTTGACATTCAAAGCCCTCCATAGTCTAGTATCCTACTTTCTACCCTTTCTTATACCTCACTCCCTGCCACATAGTCTTTGATTCATTAATACTGGTGTCCTTGCTGTTCCACAAATAAAACACTCTCTCTGTTCTAGGTGTTTTCTCTGACTGCCCCCCATATTTGGAATACTGTCCCTTCTCAACTATATCTACTGATCCTTGGCTTCCTTTAAGTCTCAACTAAAATTGTATCTTTTACAGGAAGCTTTTCCCAATCTCTCTTAATTCTCATGCCTTCCCTCATTAATTATTTCCTATATATAGCTTGCTTTATATTTATTCTTTGCAAATTGTCTTCCCTATTAGATGGTAAACTCCTTGAGGGCAGGGTCTGTCTTTTGCCTCTTTTTGAGACTCTAGTGCTTAACACTAAGTGCCTGACACATAGTAGGCACTTAATGTTTATTAATTGATGATAATCAAGACAGTTAATAGCTTTGGCAAAATGTCAGACTACAAAATAAATTCTGAAAATCAACTGTGTCTTTATGTTATAATAGCAAAATTCAAGTGACAACAATAAAAAGTGAAATCCTATTCCAAATAACCATAAAATCCTAAAATGTCTATCCTAAAGTATCACAAGAGATTTAATCAGAAATTTAATTAGAAATTTAAGCAATTAAAAAACAATTTATATAGTTAGAGAAATATTCAGTACCCATGACTAGGCCATGCAAATATAAGAAAAATGGCAATACTAAGTTAATTTACTATTTTATTTTTGTGCCAATAAAATTATCAAAGGCATACTCCATAGAACTTGATAAAATAATAAGAAAATTTGTTTGGAAAAAACAAGATCTAGAATATCATAGAAAATGATGAAAAGAGATAGGAACAAAGGGGAAATAGCACTTTAAGAACAAAAACTGTACTCTCAATCACCAAAACTTTCTGGTATTGGTTAAAAAAATAGGGAAATAGATCAATGGAATAGATTAGACAAGGGAAAATCAGAAAATACAACACTCATAACTCAGTATTCAATAAACAGGAAAACATAAATTACTTGAACAAGAATTACCTATTTAATAAAAAACCACTTTGACAACAGAAATCAATTTGGTTAAAATTAAGCTTAGCTCCAAACCTTATACCAAATGCTACAATATATTCTACAATCTAAAAGTTAGAAGAAAATCAGATATATCTTTCAAAGCTATGGGTAGGAGATTTCCTCTTGACAGCAGGGGATATAGGGCATTACAAATGATAAAATAGGTAACAAATCACATGAAACAAATTTTTTTGCATAAACAATATTAATGTGTCTAGTATGTGAAGGAAATTAGTGAAATGGAAAAAAATATTTGTATCAACTTTCTTTGAAAATGCTTTCATATACAATATCTAAATAATTAGCATCTATCATCTCTATATGTCTATCTATCTATCTATCTATCTATCTATCTATCTATCTATCTATCTATCTATCTTTGCCATTCCCCAATATCCCAGTAGATAAATGGTCAATAGTAAACAGAGTAAATAATTCTCATAAGAAGAATTAAAAAATATTAACAGAATGAGATAATCACTAATAATGAGAGCAATGCATATGAAAACAATGCTGAGGTTTCAACTCACATTTTGAAAATTTGCAAAGAGGGCTTCCAGGAACCAAGATGGCAAAGTAAGAAGTAAGTTGCTGTCACCCATCCTTATTGACCTCTGGAAGCCCAGAAAATATTGCCCTAGGAAAAAACCCTGGAACAGTTGAACCAGCAGAAAGACAGGGTACAGCAGTCTTGTAGCCCAAGAAGCTTGGGGGATTAATGGGAAAGGCCCCTCTCGCTTTGAGGGCGGGGGAGCAGTAAAGAACAGGAGATGTCCCAGCAAGCTAGCTGAAAGCCCCACCTCAGTATACCAGGGGGAGATCCTGAACCCCAGGGTGGTGGAGCAGGCAAGCACTAACACCAGGAGCCCCAAGTACCTCAGTGTGGGCAGGGGGAACTGGTGGAAACTGGCTCAGAAAACGACCATGTGCCATGGCATTCTCCCACAGCCAAGTCCCCCAGTGCCTCAGCAAAAGTCTGAGAAGCATAGTTCCAAGAGGTAAAGCTCCAGGCTGAGAGACATTATGTATCAGCAAAACATCCCTGTGCAAGTTCCCAGGTGATCAGGAGCCAAAGAAAGGAGTGCAAGGCCTGGTTGAACAAGAGGCAAAGAAAGAAGTTCGAGGCTTAGGTGAGCAGGAGCCAAAGAAAGGAGTGCAATGCCCAGGTGAGCAGGCATCTTCCAGGAGCCAGACTACCCACCCCTACCCCTAGAGCTCCAGTGTTGCTGATTGCAGCCCAACACCAGGTAAGCTGCCAGAACCCTATAGCCTCCAACTGCCAGCACCTGAGACCAAAGCACACAAAGCCAGGGACCAGTACCCAGGCTTCCAAAGGGCTATAAAATTGTGCATACCCTTTGGCCCAGCAATAGCACTTCTAGGTCTATATCCCAAAGAGATCATAAAAATGGGAAAAGGACCCTCATGTACAAAAAATGTTTATAGCAATTCTTTGTGTGGTGGCAAAAAATTGGGAATTGAGGGGATGCTCATCAATTGGGGAATGACTGAACAGGTTGTAGTATATGAATGTAATGGAATACTATTGTGCTATAAAAAATGGTGAGCTGAAGGACTTCAGAAAAATCTGGAAAGACTTGTATGGACTGATGCTGAGTGAAGTGAGCAGAAACAGGAGAACATTGTGCACAGTAACAGCTATGTTGTGTGATGACCAATGTTGATAGACTTATCTTATCTCAGCAATGCAAGAATCGAAGACATCTCCAAAAGTCTCATGATGGAAAATGCTGTACTCATCCAGAGAAAGAACTATGGAGTTTGAATGCAGATAGAAGCATACTATTTGCTCTTTTTTTCTTCTGTTATGTTTGGTTTCCTCTTTCTTATGGTTCCTCTTATTTCTAATGCTCCTTACAAGGTGACTAATGTGACAATATGTCTAATATGGAAAAAAACACAAAATTAGGAAAGATGACAAAGCTCAAGAATAGTTAATATGGAGGAGTTTTGAAAATATAAGCATACAATACTTTATTGATACAGCTGTGAATCAGTATGACCATTTAGGAATGTAATTTGGAATTGAACAAATAAAATCATTAAATGATTTTACCCTTGACCCAGAGCTTCTATGATTTGGCTAATACCCTAGGGAAGCCATTGATTAAAAGAAAGTTCTAATATATACAAATATATTAATAATAACACTTTTTGTGATAGCAAAGAATTGGAAAAAAAGTAAATCACTGGATGAGGAACAAATGCCCATCAAAT
Source organism: Phascolarctos cinereus (assembly GCF_003287225.1). NCBI lineage: Eukaryota > Metazoa > Chordata > Mammalia > Diprotodontia > Phascolarctidae > Phascolarctos > Phascolarctos cinereus. The sequence goes on from NW_027556098.1 coordinate 180,641,614, forward strand.
GGGGAATGGTTAAACATGTTGTGGTACATGAAAGCAATGAAATATTACTGTGCTGTAAGAAATGATTACTACAATGAATGTAGTGAATACAGAGAGGCATGGACTATTTTACATGAACTAATACAGAGTGAAGCAATCAAAGCCAAGAAAGCAATATGCTCTATGACTACAATAATTACATTGTTGAAAAAAAAGAGAGAAACCACACACACATATGCAAAAGTAAATATTGAAAATTATATAAATCATTATATTATATTTAATAATTATATAGATCAAATTATATAAATTATCACTGGAGAGAATAAATATAAGAATACACTCCCTTCTTAACCCTTTGCAAAGGTAGGAGGTCCACAGATGTTGCACATTGCGCTTATTTTCAGACTTTTTAGGTGTATTAGTCAGTTATGCTAATTTTCTTTATTCTCTTTTTTGCCCTTAAATAATGTTATATGGGATGGCTTTGTGGGAGGGGAGAGGATACTGCGGGAAACAATAGCAATATAAAACAGATATAAAAGATTATTTTTAGAAGAACAAAAAAGAAAAATCACTTCATAGCTTATTGTAGTATGGATTGAAATGGGGAAAGATGTGAGTAAGACTAATTAGAAGATTAATGAAATTATTCATGTGCAAAGTGGTCGTCTATCCTTTGCTGGAAGACCTCCAGGAAGGCAAACCCACCATCAACCTAGGTAACCCATTCCACTTTCAGACAGCTCTAATTGTTGGGAAAATTTCTCCTGACATCAAGCTTAAATTTTCCTCTTTCTAAGATATTGCTTCTGTTTCTGCCTCTTAGGACAAACCAATCTAATATCCCTCCCACATGACAGTTCTTCAAATATTTAAAAGAATAATTTCCCTCACTCCTGCCTAAGTTATTGCTTCTTAAGCTTTCTGTTGTCTTCCTGTGTTGAGCTTTCACACAATCCTTTGACCTTTGAATCATGTACTCTAGAGAGAAACAAAAAACCAATCTTTTGCATCTTCTTGTAACATTAGATTGGGGCAGCTGGGTGACACAGTGGACAGAGTGCCAGGCCCGAAGTCAGAAAGACATATCTTCATGAGTTCAATCCGGCTTTATACACTTACTAGCCCTGTGACCCCTAGCAAGTCACTTAACCCTGCTTTCTTCAGTTTCCTCATCTGTAAAATGAGCTGGGGAAGAAAATGCAAACCACTTCATTATCTTTGCCAAGAAAACCCCAGATGGGGTCTCAAAGAGTTGGACATGACTAAAACACCAGAACAACAACAAATGATGTGAGATTAGCTTGTGTAAGGAACACAGGCAAGAAAAAGAAATCTATTCTCCCATTCCAAGACTCCATTTTACTACACTTCCCTAATATCTAATAGAGTTGGACAAGGGAGACAAGAAGGTCCCTGAAACTCATATCGTGTCACTTAATATTGTGGGAATTAGCAACTGATATTGCTAGTACCAGTTTTTTACCCTGGGAAAGATTGGGTTGTGGCTGTGGTTATTTTTTCATATAAACATACTAGCTGTGCCAATGAGATTAAGTGAGAACTATTTCCCACCACTGTCGCAGTCTGAGAGGTTTAGACCCCCTCAGGTACTAGAGTATAAGACACGGTCATCTGGAATGAATTCACAGACTCCAGCATTACTTAAGTCAAGGTGGCAAAGATTTATTGTTATGCTACATAGTAGGCAAGGATTCTCAAGGAACCTGCCATGGTTCCATGATTTATTTATTGGTGAGGTAATTGGGGTTAAATGGCTTGCCCAGCATCACACAGCTATCATGTGTCTGAGGCCAGATTCAAACTCAGGTCTTCTTGATGCCAGGGCCAGTGCTCTATCCACTGCACCATCTAGCTGCCCCCAAACAATGATTTATTTGTCAAGGCTTCAGGCATCTAGCAGAACATCCAAAGAAACAAGGTTTCCTTAGGGACATGGGACATGTCCACAACATCTAGTCATTAAATGGAAAAGTCAGGAGTCAAATCTAAGCCTTTTAACCCAAAGTTCAGTTTAACTTCTCTGTACTTTATGTTTTAAGCGCTTTAACTGAAAGGAACAAGGCAAAAGTAGTAGAAGAAGGAATACTGGATTTAGTTTTGGAGATATGGCTTTGAATCCCACGCTTCTATTTGGCATATGACATTGAATAATCATTTAACCTCTCTGGGCCTCATTTAATTATTAAATGATGAAGTTTTATGTATCTAGTCTCTGAGATTCCTTCTACCGCTCTCTGTATGGCCCATCTGAATACAAATAAGAGACACTATATGGCTTAGCAGATTCAGAGCTAGCCTCAGAGCTAGGAAAACTTGGCTTTAAATTCTATTTCTGAAACATACTAGCTGTATGATCCTTAACCACTTAGCTCTAAGCAAATTTCTATGACTCAAAAGTTTCAGAAAGGATGCATACTTTCAGTACTAGATAGAATTTCTTCATCTGATATTTCCCTGTAACAATAAAATTACTGGTCCAGCCCCTATGCTATAAGTAGGTGTCAGTAGGTACTCCAAAAAATGTGGAAGTGATAGTAGAGAGGAGAATCTAGAACTAGTTCTGATTAGGCTCATTATTCCTCATTAGTTTTTTTTTTTCTATTTTCCATGAACTCTGTTGACTGCAACTCCATGGACCAATATACTGTCCTCCCTAACCCCCCCCCCCAAGATAACCTGATCACCTGAAATCTCATCACCAGGAAGAATTTCTCAGGTTTTGATACTTTACACTTTCTAAGCTCACCCTTACTTGCCTCTCACTGGAGAGCAGAGCACTACATTCCTCCCCAAAGTCTGTCTTTATTGGGAGTTTACTACTTTCCCAGTAACTCCATTCTCCATCAGCTGCTCATTTCCAACTGTACTCTGAGCACTAGCCCACTTTTCACCTTCCCTTTGTGTGTTGTCTTCCCCCAATAGATTGTAAGCTCCATGAGGGAAAAGACTGTCTCCTTTTCTTATTTGTAACCTTAGCACTTACCACAATGTCTGACACACAACAAGAGCTTAATAAATGTTTTGAATTGAATTGAATCGTTTTGGAAGCCATATAGTTATAGCTCTCTCAGGATCAAAATGAAGAGTGAAGGGGTACATTTCACATAGGAATAAAACCAGCAATATCCAGCCTATTCCAAGTCGGCTGTCTTTTAAAAGCCAATGCATACGCTAAAGAACTGGGAGTCAGAAACCCTGGGTTTCAGTCCTACTTTAGACATTAGCTGTGTGACTGCAGGCACATTATATCACCTTTATAAGCCTCAGTTTCCTAATCTTTAAAATAAGAAAGTTGGACCAGATAACCTCAAAGGTCCCTTTCTGCTCTAAATCTATGAGTATATAATGTTTAAAAAATGAAGCCCCTTTCATATTAGTTGTCCTATTGTGATCTGAGAGGTTTAGACTCCTCAAGGACTAGAATATAGGATGTGGGGAATGAATTCACAGACTCAAGCATTCTTAAAGTCAAGGTGTCAAAGATTTATTGTTACACTCTATAGTGGGCAAGGATTCTCAGGGAAACTGCCATGGTGGGCAGAGGTACTTAGGGAACTTGCAATCTAATAGGAATGATGATAGAACTTATATAGGAAAAGCAGTGGATTATGTGGCAAGCGTGCTAATTAGGTGATAACATACCACCTTGGTCATAGGTGTCATTCACTACTGGAAACAGGGGTGGGGGGTGCAGGAAGAGAGGGTTCCTAAAGGGTATATTTTTGGTCAGTTATATCTGTAACAAGATAGTTTCAGGAATTGATGTCTATAACTTGACTTCTGGATCATATGCGACAATTGGGAATCAGTACATGATAGTTTTGTTGATGCAAGATAGGATAAGGGAAATTCTACAGAGGTCAGCTTGTTCTTGTAACAAGGAGAGATAGCGAGATAGTTTACCTCACCGGGCCCACTCATGAGTTATTGCCAGAGATAGGGTCTTTGAGCTGGGGAGAGAACTGTCAGGGATAGGGTTTTGAGGCTATGGAGAAATATGGTCTTAAAAGTAGGGTCCAAGTACAAGCACCCAAACACCCAATCACTATCGGTGTAAATTGATTGAGAAAATTAATAATGATAAAAAGAATTCAGATACACTTTTAAATGAATTTCCTTTTTATTATTAACATAATTTTTTAAATTTGAAAACATTCATGTACATGTATGTGTAACATTTATTCTGTCTACACCAAAAGCATTTGCTCATTTATAAATTCACACTTAGCAATAATTCTATATCCTACTCCCCACCCTCAGGTGAGAAACATTGAGTTAAATTGTAATCACTGATGAATGAGTTACAAATAACCTTCAGAAAATTAAGCAGGAATCAGGAAGAGCATTTAGAACCACAAGAGGGAATAAAGAATGCCCTTAGGGATGGAGATGATATTCGTTACCTTTCAATTCATTCAAGAAATACTTTAAAATCAATTTCAGAAAAATTTCCTAAAATGCTTCTAAGACCTCCAGTTTTCAGAAATTAAGAGATAATGGTTGCTCCTTTTGTGAGGTTCTGATACTTAAAAAATAGTATAAATGGAAGTATAAGATGTTATATGAAGAACAGATCCATATTCATATTGGAAAACAAATTCACAGTTGTTTTGCCTTTTGTTTTCCTGTTGATCAGGGAGCTCTGGGATCCAGCTCTGCAATCCCTTTCCCCAGGGCCTGTACACCAATTTAAGTTCTTATTCTCTCTCTTCAGTCACATTTCCTCTCCTTCCTCCCCTTGTTCAAGCTTGCTTTAACAATGAGTGACCCTTTTTTCCTGCACTGGAATTTTGTTTTCTTTTTGAACAATGCCACATGGTCTAGTATTTCTTCCAGTCCAATAAGTAGTGAAGACTAGAAAAGTCTAGACAATTTACATCAGAAAGAGGTGAGTTCCCAGCACTTATTGGATGGATTGGTTTTTAAACATCCCTTCCTTTTTTTCGTTAAGATTTACAGAACTTTTTTTCTTATTAGTTATGTTGATTTCTTTGGGTCAATAGCTCATTGTTAATATGAGACCAAATCACATTCAATTAATTGAAGAGATATTTATTGCATATGTACTAAATGCATGGCTCTTTTCTAGGCACTAGGGACATTTTTATGTTCACAAAAATGAACACTAGTCCCAGCTTTAATAGAGCTTCCATTTCTATTCGAGGACATCGTATTTCACATAGATAAGATAGTGATTTCTAAACACACACATTTACATGCCCACATGTGCGTGCGTGCACACACACACACACACACACACACACACACACACAATAAAACTAAGTTGTAGGAAATTCCTCTTTCATCCCAGTTATGAGACTACTCTGGGCTGTGTTTGATGGGATCATCCATGATCTCTTAAGAAAAGTCAGAAATGAGACTGAATCCTACAGGATTAGAAAACAAACATCCCAGATGAAATATATTTGTTCCCTATGACAGGTTTATCTATACCACTGGGTTAGTCTTTTCTTCTATTTTTCCTGATTACCTATTTTATTTTTTGGCAAAGTATATTTGATACAGCCCTGAACTTATAGTTAGAAGGTATGGGTCTACATCCCATATGTTCCAACTTAAATTAGCTATATCTTTAATTTTTCTGTGACTCAGTTTCCTTATTTCTAAAGTGATGATTGCAATACCAGTACTGCCTTCTGAGATAATTATAGAGATCAAGTGAAATCAAGGACTGTGGAAAGTGCTTTGTAAACTGCAAATCACTATGGCAATGTAAGGGAGTATTATTCTGAAGCAATGAAGCTTAACTTACTTTCCTAGGAGAAATCTCCATTTATCATTCATACTGTGCTAGTAACAGACATGCTGGTAACTAGAAAAAGCTGGTTTCAAATTCTGACTCCTCATATTGATGACCAATTTTCAGTTTTGTTCTCTGCTTAGCAGTTCAGAATATAACTTCATACCTGAGATCCATATATAGACTGTTCCCCTTCCTTTCTATTTAAGTAACCCTATTTTCTTCCTGAACATCTAAGTGCCCTCTGCCTTGTCTGCAAAAATAGGGCTGTTCTATGTTCTATTTCTTTCATCTCAGGCAGAATAATTTAGGAAACAAATGCTGAACTGAGAAAGTGAGCATTGATTTAGTAGTCAACCAGCCTAGTTGTTTGCTAGACAGAAAGAGCATAGGACTGCCTGGGCTGAGAGTTCTGGTTTCTGGTCCCAGCTCTATGATGAATTTCCAGTGGCACCCTGAGAAAGAAGATCCTTCTCTGAATTTAATTGTTCCCTCTGTAAAGTGAGGGATTTGGACTAGGTGGTCTCAGTTGGCCCTTCCAGATGTGACATTCTGCATGTCTCTAAATTGATCTTGATTGGACTGAGTTGATGCTATATTCGAGACATGCTAGAGCTGTTGTACTGCTTGTGAGGCAGTTTGGGAAGCCACAACATGATAGGGCTGACAAATATTCCCCTGGCCACAGGGACAACAAATATAGAGAGTGAAAGAGGTAAGAATTTACTGCAGTGACAGTGAGACATTTCACTGCTAAGTGTGGGACATAGAAGAAATCAACTAGAAATTGTCTCTGATTTTGTGGCTCTTGGAAGTGTGTGGTCCATGCTCACCCTGCCCAGAATAAAACATTCTTTATTCGGTCCTAGTGTCTTTCAGTTGTTAGTCTATCAAGCATGACAAAAAAGATAAGACTCATTTTGTTTTCCTTACCCAGCTGTAAATAGATACGACTATGAAGGCGCTGCCATCCTCCATCCAACACTGATAACCTTCCTATGTGGGGACTCTGTTCACTTTGGCATCCATGAAGTTCAAATGCTTTGTTCTATGTGGTATGAATTCTTTGTGAATATAGTTTCTTTCTTTTCCTTTAAGAAAGAGGTCCACTGCCTGAATGGAAAAGGAGAATCAGAGCTTTGTGACTACATTCATCCTCATGGGAATTCCCCATGCACCAGAACTAGATACTGTCCTATTTGTAGCTTTCCTAGTGATCTATGTATTCACTCTTGTGGGGAACCTCCTCATCCTGCTGGTGATCAAGGTGGACTCTCACCTTAGCACTCCCATGTACTATTTCCTGGCCAACCTCTCCTTTATTGACATGTGGTTCTCCACTATCACTGTGCCCAAGATACTCACGGGTCTCCTCTTCCCAGATGGTGGGGCCATCTCATTTTGTAGTTGTATGGCCCAGCTCTATTTTTTCCATGTTCTGGGGAGCACAGAGTGTTTTCTGTACACAGTCATGTCCTATGACCGCTACCTGGCTATCACTCATCCCTTGCACTATGCCACTATGATGAGTGGGAAAACTTGTGCTCTTTTAACTGGAAGTACATGGCTAAGTGGTTCAGTTCATTCAGCTATCCACACTATCTTGACCTTCCGCCTGCCCTATTGTGGTCCCAACCAGATCCAACATTATTTCTGTGATGCACCCCCCATTCTTAAACTGGCCTGTGCAGACACCTCTGTCAATGAGACAGTGATCTTTGTCACCATTGGGGTGGTGGCCTCTGGTTGTTTTTTCCTGATTTTCCTTTCCTATATGTCCATTGTCCATGCCATCCTAAAGATCCACACAGCAGAGGGCAGACACAAAGCCTTCCAGACCTGTGCTTCCCACTGCATTGTGGTCTTTTGTTTCTTTGGGACATGTATCTTTATTTATCTGAGACCAGACTCCAAACATGCTGTGGATGGAATTGCAGCTGTTTTCTACACTGTCCTCACACCAGTGCTGAATCCCCTGGTATACACACTGAGGAACAAAGAGGTGAAGACAGCTCTGCTCAAGCTAAAGAACAGAGGAGTATTTGCTCAGAATAAATAGACTATGGGGGAAAAGCATGCCTATAGATATGTATTTTTTATTCATGATTAAATCCATCAATTTAAGCCTTGCATTTTTAAATACTGCATGAATTACAAGTGTAATTGTCAAAGATCTTTAGTTGGTGAACTGAAAGCAAAGGCATATGTGTAGGAATTCAATGCCTCTTATGGACTTTTTCTAAAATGGATTTTTCTCTTTTACTCTCTTTTTTCAAAGAGGCAGAATGTCCACTGATAGTATATAGGCTGCCAATATCCTAAAAATACTTACTTAGCAGGCAATAGATGTATTTCTGTATTCCAAATGTGTTTGTTGACAATTTCCTGTTTTTCTACTTCTCCCACCACTTCATTCCTTCTGAACTAGCCCTTCATTATTCTCATAGCCTATCAACTCTCAATCTATCCTTATTCTCCCTATCACCTCCTTCTGTGGCTTCCTTTATAATTTTGAACCATTATTTAACCAAGTTAAATTTGGTAGTATTTTCAATACTTGAATTACATCCTTTGCTTGCTAGTCATTCTGTTTTTCATACATGGCATATTCTTGGTCCACACTCTTCTCTTATCTACTCCACCTCCACTTGATGCCTGTTGGAGGAAGTGACAAAACCGTATGTACTGGGTCGACTATAAATTCATGTCCAACTGAGACTTTACTGTTACATAGCTATCTTTTTTGTTCCTCACTTATGCATCCCCTTTAATAATCCCTATAGAAAATGTTTCAAACCTTTCTCTTCAAGTCCACAATCTGAACCACCAAATGAACTATGTTTTGGCACTTTCACTCCTTTTTTTTTTAATACTAAAAAGATTAGGGCTATCCTTCATTAACTGTTTCTTCTCACTCAGTCTCTTTTCTTTACATTTTAAAATATCTATGTCATAACCATCCATTCCTTCTGTAAACAGTCTTAGAGCATAAGATGACCCTTTTCCTTGTTATCGATAAACTCTCCATTTTCCCCCTTTATATTACCTAATTCCACCTTCTTCAGGAGTTTGCCATTCTAATTATTTCATGTCTCTCTTTTTATCTTCAATTTCTATTTATATATTGGCTCCTTTCCCTCTGATTACAAACATACATAACTTTCTCATATCCTTGAAAACCTTCCCTTAATCCCATCATCCACTCACATTGGTCATCCTGTATCTCGCCTCCATTTATTGACAAACTCCTAAAGTCATTTTAATTCATTCTTTCCACTACATTATTCATTCCCTTCTTTTTCCCTTGCAATTTAGCTTCCAACCCTGCCACTCTATTGAAACTGCTCTATGAAAGTCCATCAATGGTTTAATAACTGCTAAGTTCAAAGATCTTGTCTTAGTCCTTATTTTCCTTGATCCTTCTGTAGCATGTGATACTATTAACTATCCTCTCCTCTTAATTTCTTTCTCCTCCCTTGAATTGCTTTCCTCTGGCCTTTCTACTATCTGACCTCACTTTCATGGTATTCTCCACTGTTTTCTTACCCTTCTCCAACTTTCTAAATTTGGGTTTCTCCCAGCATATTATCCTAATGTTTCTTCTCTTTTCTTTTTACAGTTTCTTCTATGACCTCTACTACACTGGTCAATCTAATTTTCCCTTCTTATGCAACTGACTTACAACTATGTAAATCCATTTCTGATCTTTCCCTTGTACTTTGGTCCTGCATTTCCATTTGCCTGATGGATATTTCTCACTTGGAAGTCACACCCTCATCCCAAATTCAGTTTGTCCAAAACAAAATTCATCTTCCCTTCTAAAACTATTTCTGCTCTCAGATTTTCTGTTTTAGTTGTTGTTATCACTCTGCTTTTAGTTACACTGACTGAACGTGTTGGTATTTTCTTTGATTCCTGGTTCTTCCTTCCCTTGTCGCATAAGTTGCCAAGTTTTGTTGATTATACTTTTAGAACATTTCTCATATCATCTCCCTCTTTCCCACTCCCATGGCCACCACTCCATTTCAAGTTCTTGTCAGTTTCTCTGTACTATTATAATATCCAACTAATTGGTCTATCTTCTTTGTCTTTCCTGCTTCAATTAATCTTTCATTCTGCTGCCAATATAATGCATTTAAGCCTTAACATTGATCTCCTCAAAAGTTTTCAGTGTGTCAATGTTGTGTTTGGATAAAAGGCCAACTCCTACCCCTGATACTTAATGCACTTCACAATTAGGCTCCAAACTGCCTTTCCAATCTTATTTCAGATTGTTTTCTCTTATGCGCAGCATAGCTGCCTAGCAAAAGTGGTGTGCTAATTGATTCCTGAGCTCCTATGCCATTTTATGTGCATTTACACAGGCTCATCTTTCATTCCTAGATAGTTGGGGAGTAGCATGGTGTATTAAAAAAAATGGTTTGGAATCTTGTCTCTGATACTTTCTAAACTTGTGACATTACTTAATTGCTTAACCTTTTTGATGTTCAGTTTCAGCACTTGCAAAATAAAGTTAATATTATTGGTACTACATATTTCATAGTGTAGTTGTAAAGATTAAGCAAGATGACATATTTGAAGTGCTGTTTAGTGTAAGTATTATTATTGACTTGGCTTCAGGTGAATATTTAGAATCAGTGAAAAGATGGGGGAAATGATCCCATGAAGGTGATGGCAGAACTTCTTTAAAGACCCCAGAGTTTTCTTTCCTTGGCTGGGTTTCTTTGGATAAATGCAACAGGACTTATTGTTAAACCCTTCTATTGGGCAAAATGAAGTATATAATATAGGAAATTGCATTTGTGAGCAAAAGGGATGCTGTTTTGAATCAGCAACTCTAGGACAAGATAGGAATAAAAATGAGTACTGGATAACAGAATAAAAAAAAGAAAGGCAAGAATATGACAGTTTATAACAGGTCTCTTTCCCATCTTGCTACACTTCAGGTTATTTATTTTTTTAACGGATGAAAACTTTATTTTGTAGTTGTAGGAACATAAACTCAGTGAAGAGACTGTAATTTATCAGATGGGTAATCATAAGAGCATTGTGAATGAAGGACTTCATAATTTACAAAGAAACTTCTGAAAAACTAGACTGGGCAGAAATAGAACAATATTCCAGGGCAATGACCAAATTCTGAGGATGAAAAAGCATGAATAATATTTGTACATACATATATACTTGTCTGCATATATACATATATATGGTTATATACATGTATATATATATATACATACATACATATTAATTGCTGCTTGGAGGAGAATGCAAATTTAAATAACAGTTGAGGGTGGTTGGCTTTGAGGTGGAGTTGGAATCTCTCTTGCTCTATCATTTTCATGAAAAAATTTTATTAATATGGCATTGCCATCATTAGCTTTATGAATTAGCAAAGTTTTCCTAATATCCATTTTAATAACATCTTATAATATAGAGTCATTTGACTAAGCTTGCAGTCAGGAAGTCCAGAGATCTAAGTTAATATCAGATGCTTCTTAACTGTATGCTCCTGGGAAAGTCACTTAACCTCTGTTTCCTTTGGTTTCTTCATCCTAAAAATGGGGATAATAATAGCACCTACCTCCCTATGATACATTTTAAATGTTGTAATTATGGCCTTTAAAAAAAAGCTTCTCTTGCTTATTAAAAGCATTTCATTTTCTGTAGAAAAGTCTCTCTTTGAGAGTAGTGACAAGATAGTCTAGTAAAAGCAAGGACTCATGAAAGGGCAGGTAGGTGGTGTAATGAATAGAGAACCAGCCCTGTAGTCGGGAGGACCTGAGTTCAAATCTGCCCTCAGACACTTGACACTCACTAGCTGTGTGACCCTGGGCAAGTCACTTAACCACAACTGCCTAAAAAAATAGCCAAAAAAACAACAACAAGGACTCACCTGAGGTCTCCCAAATTCTCCTCCAAACAGCTTCAAAATAGGGTCTCAAATTGAAGCCTGGAGTGGTAGAACCAACAAAAGGTTGAAGTGAAGCAATTTTCCAGCTCAAGACAATTTAAGAGGTCAGCAGGAAAGGTCTGTATCACTGGGATGGTGGTAGGGGTTGGAGCACAGAAATAGCTCAGCAAGCTAGCAGTGTCCTTTGTGGATGGCTACATCAATGGCTGACCCTTTAGGAGCTCTCAGCATACAGAGAGCAAGGTGGTTGGACGACTGGTCAAAAGGAGATTACAGGAGATCCTTTGTTGGCATCAATGCAACTCTGTTTTATTACCTATAACCAGTTCTGGATTGCGGTTCCAGAGGAGGACTAGTAGAAGGACTTGTGGCCTCCATGGTTCAGGGTCACTGGTCACAGTTCCAGGTCAGAGAATGATGCTTTTGGTCACTAACAGGAGATCAATGCCCCTAGTCTCAAGTCCAAGGCAGAAAAGAGTGCCTGTACTTGTCTGTACAGGAGAGCAGGAGCCTGAGGCATAATTCCAGGGTCGTAAGGAACAAAAGCACTTGTTGTCACAGGGGACCAGAAGCCCTGGCCACAGTTCCAAGGTACAGAATCCACAGACCAACTCCTGAAAGAGATACCAAAATGAAAACTCCCAGGAATATTGTAGCCAAATTCTAAAGCTCCCAGGTGAAGGAGAAAATATTACAAGCAACCATAAAGAAACTATTCAAATACTATGAAACCACACTCAAGATCACACAGATTTAACAACTGTCATGTTAAATGGGAAGAAGATTTGGAATATGATATTCTGGAAGGCAGAGGAGTTAGGGTTATAGCCAAGAATAAACTATCCAGAAAAATTGAATATAATCCTTCAGGGGAAAAATAGATATTTAATAAAGTAGAGAACTTTCAAGCTTTCTTGATGAAAAGATCATAGCTGAATAGAAAATTTGAGGGCAGCTAGGTGGAACAGTGGATAGAGCACCAGCCCTGGATTCAGGAGGACCTGAGTTCAAATCCAGCCTCAGACGCATAGCACTTACTAGCTGTGTGACCCTGGACAAGTCACTTAACCCCATTGCCTAACCAAAAAAAAATTGACTTTCAAATACAAGACTCAGGTACAGACAAGAAGATAAACAAGAAAGAGAAATCTTAAAAGATTCAATAAGATTAAACTGTTTACATTTCTCCATAGGAAGATGGTACTTGTAACTTCTAAGAACTTTGTCATTATTAGGGTGGTTAGAAGGAGTATATATAGACAAAGGGTACTGGTGTGAGATGACTCTGATGGGATGATTTCAAAAAATAAAATTAAGGAGTGAGAAAAAAGGATGTGCTAGGAGAAGGGGTAATGGACAGGTAGAATGGGGTGCAAATTATCTCACATAAAAGGTGCAAAGACAGAGCTTTTGCAGTGGAAGGGGAAATGGGAGAATGGTGGGCAATGGTTAAAATTTACTTTCATTGGAATTGACTCAAAGAGGGAATAACATAAACACTCAGTTGACTATGGAAATCTATCTGTTCCTACAAGGAAGTAGGAGACGTGGGAGGAGAAGAGAAGGGCAGGGAATTGATAGAAGGGCAGTTGGGGGATGCAGTGGTCAGAAATGAAACAGACTTTGAAGAGGGACAGGGTGAAAGGAGAGAGAGAGAGAGAGAAAGAAAGATAAATGGGGTAGGGGGGAGTAGGATGGAGAGAAATACATAGTTAGTAATCATAACTGCAAATGTGAATAGGATGAACTCAAGGATAAAATAGAAGCAGATAGTAGAGTGGGTTAAAAGCAAGAATGCAGCAATATATTGTTTATAAGAAACACATTTGAAGCAGAGATTCACATATAGTGAATTTAAGGGGCTGGAGCAGAATCTATTGTGCTTCAGCAGAAATAAAAACAAACAAACAGACAAACAAAAAACCCCCAGGGGGTAGCAATCAATATCTCAGACAAAGCAAAAGCAAAAAGAGATCCAATTTAAAGAGATAAGATGGGAAACTACATTTTGCTAAAAGGTAACACAGACAGTGAAGTAATATTATTACTAATAGTATTTTTACAAAAAAAAACTAGAAAAAAAATGAGAAATTCTCAGTTAAACACCAAATTGGAAATCTCAAAAATCAAAGGAGAGATTAACAAAATTGAAAGTAAGAAAACCATTGAACTAATGAATAAAAATAAGAGTTCATTTTATGAAAAAAACCCACTAAAATGGATAACTCATTGGTTAATTTGACTTAAAAAAGGAAAGAAGAAAACCAAATACCAGTATCAAAAAAATAAAATGGGTGAATTCACCACCAATGCGGATGAAAGTAAAGTAATTATTAAGAGCTATTTTGTTCATTTATATACCAATAAACCTAAAAATCTAAGTAAAATTGGATGAATATTTGCAAAAATACAAATTGTCCAGATTAACAAGAGAAGTAGAATACTTAAATAACTCTCTTAGAAAAAAAATTGAACAAACCATTAATGAGCTCTCTAAGAAAAAAATCTTCAGGACCAGATGGATTCACAAGCAAATTCTACCAAACATTTAAAAAACAATTAATTCCAATATTACATAAAATATTTGGGGAAAATAGGCAGAGTCCTACCAAATTCCTTTTATGAAACAAATATGGTGCTGATATCTAATCCAGGTAGAGTAAAAACAGAGAAAGAAAACCACAAACCAATTTTCCTAATGAATGTTGATATAAAATTATAAATTGAATACTAACAAGGAGATTATACCATATCACAAAGATCATACACTATGACAAGGTGGCATTTATACCAAGAATACCAATGGTTTAATATTAGGAAAACTATCAAAATAATTGACCTTATTAATAACAAAATCAGCAGAAATCATGTAGTTATCTCAATAGATGCAGAAAAAGATCTTAATAAAATACAACACTCATTCCTGTTAAAAACATTAGAAAGCAGGAATAAATGGGGCTTCCCTTAAAATGATAAGTAGTATATAAAACTGTTATACTGAGAAATGAGCGAGTTGACCACCTAAGCTAATTTTAAATTGTGGATTTTATTAGCGTGGGGCTGCCAGGGATATTCACATCCAAATCAAGCAGCCCCCATCAGGGGTTGAGCTAGGGTTTATATAGGGAGTATACAGGACAGGGAGGGGGATGGATCTTTGAAGTCTGGCTGGTCAAGGACACCCTTCTCCCTCTGTGTAGATATGATAATGCTATGCAAACTTTCCTGAGCAGCCAGATAAGGGTCTTGCTAAGGAATTTGGAGTTTTCCAGAGATATGATCTGAGGGCTAGGACCTGAGCAGCCAGATAAGGATCTTGCTGAGGCCCATGCATGAATACTGCTAGGCACAGCGTCCTTGGGCTGGGGAGTGGTTGTTAGAGATAGTGTTTCTGAGACTAGGGAGGCATTTTGGGGCAAAAGTATAAGCACAAGCACCCGAGCACCCCATCATTACAGGTCAGGGATCACACAAACCAGACCAGGTGTCCTGGTTTCTGGTATAAACATAATTATCTAAAGCCATTGTATTGCAAGTTTTCTTATCCATTTGCTTTGGAGGTATGGGCTGTGCTTAAGCCATGCAGGAGTACATTTCACTATTGTTTAGATTTAGGAGGAAAGAGGTCTGGGGCAAGATTAAGCAGCAACTTCTGCTTTCCATTGCCTAAAGGGCCCTACTACCTAAATGGTAAAATAATGTTCTGCATTACAAAACCACCAGCAATCATTATCTGTAACATCAATAAACTAGAAGCCTTTCCAATAAGATAAGAAATGAAGCAAGGATGCCTATTATCACCACTATTTTTCAACATTTTACTAGAAATCCTAGCTATAGCAAAGGGAGAAGATTAAGAAAAATTAAAAGAATTCGAATAAGCAATCAGAATTAAAATCAATTAGAATAAGCAAACAAAACTATCTCTTTTTGCAGGCGATGTGAGGTACACTTAGAGAATTTTAAAGAAGCAGCTAGGTGGCTTAGTGGATAGAGCACTGGCCTGGACTCAAAAAGACCTGAGTTAAAATCTGGCCTCAGGCACTTCCTGAGCAAGTCACTTAACCTCTGTTTGCCTTAATCCTCTGGAGGAGGACATGTATCTTTGCCAAGAAACCCTCATGGATAGTAGGGTCCATGGGGTTATGAAGAGTCAGACATGGTTAAACAACTGAACAACAATAGAGAATCGATACCAACAATGAATAAAACCTAGTTGAAAAAATTAATACATCAGCAAGTTGGAGGATATAAAATAAACCTACATAATTTATCAACATTTCTACATGATTACCAAAAAGTTCTAGCAAGAAGAAATAGGAAGAAAAATTCCATTTAAAACAATGTAAAATATTTGGGAGTCTGCCTAGCAAGACAAAAGAACCCAGGAACTATATGAACACATTACAAAACACTTTTCACAAAAATAAAGTCAGATCTAAACAACTGGAAAAACATAAACTGCTCATGGGAAGACTAGGCCAATATAATAAAAATAACAATTCCACTCAAATTAATTTACATATTCAGTGCCATAGCAATCAAAGCATCAAAAAATTATTTAACAGAGCTACAAAAAAAAACAACACAAAATTCATCTGGAAGAACAAAAGGTCAAGAATATCAAGGAAATCAATGAAAAAAAATGTGAAGGGAGGTGGTCTAGTAGTACCAGATCTCAAACTGTATTACAAAATAGTGATCATCAAAACAACCTGACACTGGCTAACACTAGTTGGTCAGTAGAATAGATTATGTACACAAGACACAGTAGTAAATGATCCCTAGTAATCTAGTACTTGATAAATCCCAAGATGCAAGCTTTTGGGAAAAGAACTCATTATCAGACAAAAATTGATGGGAAAACCGGAAACCAGTTTTGCGGAAACTAGATATAGATGAACATCTCACACTATATTCCAAGATAAGGTCAAAATGGGTACATGATTTTGACATTATATAATAAACAAATTAAGGGAGCAGGGAATATTTTACCTGTCAAATCTGTAGATAAGGGAAGAATTTATGACCAAACAAGAGATAGAGAGCATTACAGAATGTAATATGGATAATTTTGATTATGTTAAATTAAAAAGTTTTTACAGAAACAAAACAAATGCAGCCATGATTAGAAAGAAATTAGGAAAATGGGGGAAAATTTGCAGCAACTTTTTCTGATAAAAGCCTCATTTTTTAAAGATATAGAGAACTGAATCAAATTTGTAGGAATGAGTCATTCCTCAGTTGACAAATGATCAAAAAAATATGAACAGGAAGTTTTCAGAAGGAGAAATCAGGGTGCAATGGATAAAGCACTGGCCCTGGAGTCAGGAGGAACTGAGTTCAAATCTGGATTCAGATATTTACTAGCTGTGTGACCCTGGGCAAGTCACTTAGCCCCAATGATATCCAAAAAAAAAAAAGAAGAAATCAAAGCTATTCGTAGTCTTATGAAAAAATGCTCTAAACCACTACTGATTAGAGAAATGCAAATTAAAACAACTTTGAGGTACTACCTCACACCTATCAGATTGGCTAATATGAGAAAAAGGGGGAAATGACAAACGTTGGAGAGGATGTGGGAAAAATGAAACATTAATACACTGTTGGTGGAGTTGTTAACTGACCCAACCATTCTGGAAAGCAATTTCAAATGATGCCCAAAGGGCTATAAAACTGAGCATACCTGTTGACCCAGAAATAGCTACTAGTTCTGTATATCAAAGAGGTTTGTTTATAAAAAAAGAAAAGATCCCATATATACAAAAATATTAATAGCAGTTCTTTTTGTGGTGGCAAAGAATTGGAAATTGAGGGCATTATGACTAATGTGGAAATAAGTTTTGCATGATAGCACATGTAAAACCTATATCAAATTGCTTGTCTTCTCAAGGAGGGGTGAAAAAAGATAAGGAGGGAGAGAATTTGGAACTCATATTAAAAAATATATTAGAAAATGTTTTACATGTCATTAAAAAAGTAAAATATAAAATTGTTGAAAATAAAAATATCTTTTTGTTTTAATATGTTCTAATTGTATGGCACCTTCATGCCATCTACAGCTAAAGTATTCATACAAAGTAAAAACATAAATCAATTAATAACTTACTGTCAATGCCAGTATTAAATATAGTAGATCACATTTTCTGGGTTGAGGCGTTACCCTCTATTTCTAAACACCTCTATTGTCCTTGCTTTTACTCATTTCAGTGGCTTCAGTGGATCTTTTCTTCAAACTTCCTATGTATTTGTCCATCATGAAGGGTTATTATTTCAATTTTTTAAAAAAATAATAAAAACTTGACAGTTAAATTAAAATTTACTTATTGAAAATTTCAAATAATTGTTCTTTACTATTCCTAAGTTATTTAATATTTTTTAAACAAATAGAAGTGGGGTTTTTTTTGGGAGGGGAGGGAAACTACCATATTATATTGTACTTACCAAAATGAATTGTTTTGAAAAATACAACTGATTTTACTTTTCACTTTCACATGAAGATTCTTTAACTTTTTAAAAATACACTTCATGTTTAGTTGTATTATCATTCTTTTTGCTACATTTGAACAAATTAGTTGTATTATCATTCTTCTTGCTACATTTAATGTTTCATGAAATTACATTAACTAATAGTGACAATGGCAGATCATATTCACACTGAGATTTTACACATGCTGATGTAAACTTGACTCATCTGCACAAATAACTGTTACATCATAAGTTGCAGGGAATTCACTGTTAGTTTTGATTTTGTTAATTTTTGTTTGAACTTTGTTTTCATTTTTAAAAGTGGATATATTTATGTAGAGGCCATACTCAAAAAAAAAATTAATTTGATCCGTTGCTATGTACCCCTGCAAAAGAAAATCTTCCACAATATGTTTTGACTATGAAGCAGAGCAGAATCTTAGGGTAGAAAGAAATCTTAAATGACTTTTTGTTCAAATTACATGAAGCAAAAATTATCTTTATAACATTACCAATGGGTGATCACTGTGGCATGGGGACAAATGACTCTCTCCCTAGTCAGGAAGCACTTTAGACCTTCATTGAGTTGTCCCACTTCTCTCGTTTTGTTTGTTTGTTTGTTTTGTTTTTTAAAGAGACCTCAGTAAGATGTTAATTTGGGTTGTGATTTTTTATTAAATAATTTTTAAATATACATTTTCTAGTTGGTTCAATAGTTTTATAATTTATTAATATGGACATATTCATTTTTAGAAATTTATTTATTTGCTTTTCCAATGCAATTATAATCTGACTCTCCCATTACTCATCCTTCCTTCTTTATTGAAAAACAATATCATGAAAAATGAAAATTCAGATTCCTTATGAATAACTCAATCTATTTGTTTCAGAGATAGGTTGAGGACTGAATTATGAGTTAGGTGGGGAGGTCAGGGGTGCTCCTTCCAACCTCAGATCTTAGTAAAAAGTATTCATGGGAGTGAGGGTCACACTGCTCTAGCAACGTGAATGAGAGGAGGCAAATAAGGCTGACATATATTTTCTCTTCATTCCAATTATACAACCACCACCTTAGTACAGATACACATCACCTCACTCCTTGTTTATTACAACAAGGTTGCAAGGTTTATTGGTGGCTAATTGCCCAGCTTCAAGTCTGTCCCTACTACAGTCTATTCTCCACTTGATTGTCAGTGATTTTCCTAATGTGTATATCCGATCATATTATGCCCTACACAATTATATCCAGTAGCTTACTATTATCTCCAGGATAAAATAAAAAAACATGTTTAACTTTTAAAGTCCTTTACAACATGGCCTATCTAGCTTTCTTATGTTTTAATACCTTCCACATACCATATAAACCAGCAACATGAGCTTTCTTTCACATATAACACTCCATCTCTGCCTTTTCACTTCCTGCCCTATGTGACTGGAATGCTTCCCCTCTACACCTCTTTATCTTGGCTTTTCTGGCTTCTTTTAGGATTTACCTCAAATTACATATTCTTCAAGAGGCTTTTCCCAGTCCATCCAACTTCCCACCCACATAGTGCCTTCCATCTAGTATTACTTCTCATTTACACCATATTATATGTGGTGTAAATGAGAAGTAATACTTCTATGTGGGGCAGCTAGGTGGCACAGTGGACATAGTATTGGGCATGGAATCAAGAATTCATCTTCATGAGTTCAAATCTGGCCTCAGCCACTTACTAGCTATGTGACCCTAGGCAAGTCACTCAGCCCTGTTTGCCTTGGTTCCTTATCCATAAAATGAGCTGGAGAAACCAATGGCAAACCACTACAATATCTTTGCCAAGAAAATCCCAAAAGGGGTCAAGAAGAGTTAGACACGGGGGTGAAGCCAAGATGGCAGAGTGAAAGCGGTGACTTGCTTGAGCTCTCCCCCCAACTCCTCTAAGTACCTATAAAAAATAACTCTAAAAATTCTAGAGTAGCAGAATCCACAAAAAGATGGAATGAAACAAATTCCCAGCCCAAGACAACCTGGATGGTTGTTGGGAAAGGTCAGTTGCATTGGGCTGGGAGAGGAGTGCAGTTCAGCTTGGGCCACACAGGCAAAAACGGGGCCCATTTCTCAAACAAAAACAAAAGAGATTCCTGACTTTAACCTCACAACTTAATAGATTCACAATCTTTATTTCACAAGTTTGTTTACCCTTCTCTAAATTACTGATCATTCTGAAAGTATGAGATACTTCAGAAATTTAATCTTATACATATGATAAGTTTAACATCCAATTTAACTCTTGTTTAGGCCATGGAATGATTACAAGTTCAGATCAAAATAGAAAGATCTCACATACTTACATTATGCTCATATCTTTTACTGACTGCTTGCTCTGATTATAGAATTTTTTCCATAAAAGGAAAAAGCAAGGATATGATCATCATTCTTAGCTCTGTTTAATTTTAGGTAGGAGTCACAGTTAACCATGCAGTAACAGTTCCATCTTATGGTCAGACTCAGGATTAGCCAAGTGGGAAGCATTCTTTTTCATAGGAACACAACGGGGAAACTGAGCCAAGAGGACCCCACTTTGGGCCAATGTCAGATTGTCCTCTCAGTTTTTTTCAAAAGCAAACCTCCACCTTCAACAACTCAGGATCACATTCCCTCTGAGTAGCTTGTGGCATTTCTCTCAAATACTGATTTAATGCAGACAACTATACCTAAGCTCAAACTCAAAATAAAATCAGGTACAGTCCCAAGAGCTTTTACCTCAAACAACAAGTTTCACTCATCACAGCTGAGGGAGAGATATAATTATTTTTACTTTTAAGGAGTTGCAATAAGCAATGAAAATTTACCATGACTTGCATACGTAAGAAGCTTCATTTAACATTTTTCATTTAGGGGCAACTAGATGGCACAGTGGATAAAAGCTCTTGCCTTGGAGTTCAAATCTGGCCTCAGACACTTGACGTTTACTAGCTGTGTGACCCTGGGCAAGTCACTTAACCCTGATTGCCTCACCAAAACAAACAAAACAAAAACACCTATCATTTGTTTTTCTTTCCTTCTAAAATTTAAATTCATTCTGGTGTAAAGACCAATCATTAGAAATCATTTCTATATTATACATAAACTTTCAAATTATGAGCAAAGCAAGTTCATTACTTAGGAGCTTCAGTGACATCGACCTCTCGTTTTTCCACAAGCAAGATACTCCATCTTTCAGCTCCAGGCTTTTTCTCTAGCTATGCCCTGTGCCTGGAATGCTCTTCTCCCTCATCTCTGCCTACTGGCTTCATTTAAGTTCCAAATAAAATTCTGTCTTCTTCAGGAAGCCTTTTCCAGTCTCTATTAATTCTAGTGTCTTTCTTCTTTTAATTATATACTATTTGTTTTGTATGTGGCTTGTTTGTACTTATTTGCTTATTTTCTCCCTTGTTATATTGTGAGCTCTTTAAGGGTAATTACTTTATTTTCCCCCTTTTGTATCCTAAGCACTTTACAGAGTGCCTGACACAATAAATATTAATAAATGTTTATTGACTCATTGACTTGACAGTATGGCAGCCTCCACACAAAATTTCTTCCTACGCTAGTGAATAAAGTGTTGATGTCAGTGTAGAGAGAGATACTATGCAGAGATTTCCCTAGGCTTCTGGTTTCATGGAATACAAGCCAAGAGAAGAGACAATATTATCCACAGAGTACCATGGACCTTTGTGGCATGGGAGTCTCAGACACTGAAATTGTGCTGTTATATTTTTAATAGAAATATCTGGAATTGCAGACTGCAGAGTGAAATAGCGAATTTGTCAGGTGATTCTGAGTTCTAATGAAATGGAGAGGTGGGGTATTTTATCTAATGTCATTTCCTCAACACCCATGTGTTGAGGACACGCAAAATTCAAAGGTTTAAAAGATAAATTTACGGGGCAGCTAGGTGGCACAGAGGACGGTGCTGGATTCAGGAGGACCTGAGTTCAAATCTGGCCTCAGACACATAACACTAACTAGCTGTGTGACCCTGAGCGAATGATTTAACCCCATTGCCTAATTTAAAAAAAATTCATTTATGTGAGCATATGAAAGTCTAATTGGCTTCATAGATAAGCAAATATGAGTAAAATATTATGGGTAAAATAATCCAAACCATTTTTATAGGATAAAGGTGTTGTGAGAGTTTCCTATTCTGGATTCCTTGAGAATCCAGGGATAATCTTGTCCATCAACAAGACTGGGAGTCAAAAAGTAAATAGTCAGATTGAAAGAAAAATAAGTGTGTTAGTCCATTAAGGAGGATCTCTTGGGCTAGTGGTGAGGCTTCTTAGAATAGACCTTGGATTTTTATAGCTTTTTACACCCACTTAGAATACACGTCAATCAACAGCATTATGCATTAGAATGGAAATGAACAAGTATGCAATGCTTGAAGTCAAAGAATTGCCAAAGGTCAGATTCGTTCCTATGTAAAAAATGCATTTGTCCCCGATTAGTCTTATTGGAATGTCATATGTTGGTAGTAAATGTAAATCTCTAATATAGTGGAGGCCTCCTTGAAGATAGAATCAATTATGCTCATCAACATGTTGCCAGTAAGGAGGAGAATAAAATACAGCCTGAGAGTCTCTATTTGTTGTTGTTATTCTGTCATTCCAGTTGTGTCTGACTCTTTGTGACCCCATTTAGGGTTTTCTTGGCAAAGATGCTGGAGTGGCTTGCCATTTCCTTCTCCAACGCATTTTGCAGTTGAGGAAAGTGAGGCAAACAAAGTGACTTGTCCAGGGTCACACATATAGTAAGTGTCTGAAGACAGTTTTGAACTCAAGTCTTACTGACTCTAGGTCCAGCACTCTATTAACTATATCACCCATAGCTCTATTTCTTTGGCCTCTGAGGTTACTTTGTCTTAGGAGAATGTTTCCCCAGAATTCACTGCCCTCCAGCCCTCTTCCACATAGGTGTTGAGGAAATGACATTAGATAAAATACCCCACCTCTCCATTTCATTAGAACTGTGCCAAGAGAAAAAGGAATGAACTCTAGGCTAATTGCTGCTCCCTCTGCTCATCAGACCCTCTGAAGAGTCAGAGGTATAACAAAGAATTGGCTCCAACGGGACATCAAGGCTATTTAAGCTCTTAGATATGAAGAGAATACTGAGGCTCCTGGAGTCTGGGAGGGAATTACAGCAAGGTAGAGAAGCACAGTTGAGTCTGTGTCTTGCAACCCGAGTATATCCCTGACTATGCTCAGTCATGTAAGTATCTGCTCTTTTGCCTGCTCACAGTCTCTCTCTCTCTCCTTCCTCTCCTCTCCCTTCATTACCTTTCCTCCCTACTTTCATTCATTCTTTCTTTATCTCCTCTGTGACTCCCACCCACTACAAGAAAGCAAATGAGGGCCTTAGCAAAGCAAGGAAGTCTCATTGATTTATCAATAAAATATTTATTGGGTAAAAACAACCACCACTAAAACCTGCAGTGGGAAAATAGGCACACAACACAATAGGATGGTATATCTACTATCTATGTAGTATATTAGTGCTTTCCTAGGTTTAAAATTCTTTTTTAAAATCAATTGTCAGGTGAAAAAGGAGAGTCAACTCTCAGTTACCCCTGCTGATGAAACAGAGCAGTATTGAGGATAATGCAGACCAACAGGTAATATCAGCACATTTCTATTTGACTCCCAAATATGTTATGCTATTTTTGTGGGGTGGGAGTATTGGTTATGTTTTTTTCTTCCATCTGGTCACCATAAAAATGACTTTATCTCTTTGAGCACACTTGGTCAGAAAAGGGAAAAGACCAAGAATATGATAGGTTTGGGGAGTGAAATCACCATGTGGTAGATGAATATGACAAAATTGAGTGTGATTTACTTAAAATATAGAATATTAGGTTTTGAAGGGAACTTAAGAACCAACTAGTGTTAGTCCCTAATTGGTTTTTTTTTAATACTTTCCCTTATTTCCTATAGTTCCATCTAATTCTCTATTAGGAATAATAATAAACTAACATTTATTTCTAAGAAATAGTGTGTTACAGTGGAAAATATATTAGATGTGGAATCTGACAGTAAGTTCAAATGCTGACTCTGTGACCCTAAATAAGCCACCTCCTCTCTGCATCCAAGTTTGTTCTGCTTTCCCTTACACTATATGGAACCTCACATATTAAATGTGGGTCTCAACCTGGGCTATGTTGGTAGATGCTTAGCAACTGACTGTCCAAAACATGGAACTTTTAAATTTAATTCTTTAGTCTAGAGACAATCAACAAAGCAAGAAAAGAAGCCCTGATTTGTAACATCTTTGGTTTCCAAGGTGTAAATGCTCGCACTGACAATTTAACAACGAGTAGGGGCAGCTAGGTGGATGCAGTGGATAGAGCACTGGCTCTGGATTCAGGAGGATCTGAGTTCAAATCTGACCTCAGACACATAACACTAGCTGTGTGTCCCTGGGCAAGTCACTTAACCCCATTGCCCAGCCAAAAAAAAAACACACAAAAAATGAGCTTCTTTGTAGTATAATCTTTAGCACATACCTGGCTCCACACAATGAGGCAGGTGGACTGAATGATCTTAAATTTTTAATCTATGACATATTAATATTGGGCTTTAAGGTTTACAAACCAATTTCCTCACAAAAATGAATCTAATTTTGTTGAGTTGAAAAACATCATGAGGTAAGTAGTGTAACTATTATTATCCTTATTTTATAAATGAGGACATTGAGGCCCCCAAAAGAGCAATGACCTAGTCAGGGTCACACAACCAGTAAATGTGAGACTTATATCACTGTAGCAGGTATATATGAGGTAGGGGCATTAAGGTAGGGATAAATCTACCACCAAAATCCTATGAATATACAGGGCGTCTTAAAAGTCTTGGTGAAGTTTTAAGGTTTAATAACTTCAGGAGTATACCTGCTACAAACTTACAAAAACCCCCCATCAATATTTGAAAGGTAAATTATCTAAAATCTTAGACTATTCATAAGTTTTTATTAAAATTCAACATAACTATCATTTTGTGCCATATATTATTCTAGTCAATTTTTGCATTTGTAAAGAATTTTATTAGCTGCCACTTAGTGGCTGAAAGAATTGCATTCATATTCCTAGCCTTAAGATCATCTAAAGAATTACATGTAGATGTATATACAATAGTTTTGTCATGATGTCACAAGGAAAAGTCTAATGGAGATACATCAGGTAAATGAGGTGGTGAAACAAAAAGACCCCCTCTACCAATCCACCAGGCTGAGAAGGTGTCATCCAGAAATTGTCTCACAAGCAATTCACAATAACAAGGTCCCCTGTCTTGTTAAAAATCAAATAAAAAAAATTTAATATAGAAAGTTAACAAAACCAAATAAATTAAAATAAACTTTCAAGTGATATCTTTGTAAGTTGGTGGGCTTTAAACTTTTGAAATTATTAAAGCATAAAACATATTAAAACATAGCCATCCTAACTTTCTCTTTTTTCACTGGATCTTTGCTCTAGGTCATCCATCTCTAACTGATTCTCATAAAAAACTGATTTGGGTGAAAGCCTTTCACACTGAGCTGTCATTTGTGGTATTCCAAGTAATTATTCTTATTGTCTGAGGAGACACCTTCATGGAGATGAGGAATCTATCCGTAGTAGCTGAGTTCATTCTTTTGGGCATACCCCACACTGAGGGGCTGGAGGCTGAGCTCTTTATCCTGTTTCTGACATTCTACCTCTTCACCCTGCTGGGGAACCTACTCATCCTCACAGCCATCATTTCTTCTTCCCAGTTTCACACACCCATGTATTTCTTCTTGGCAAATCTATCTGTGTTTGACATATTTTTTCCTTCAGTAAGTTCTCCTAACATGTTGTTCTACCTCATGGGAAATAGCCATGCCATCTCTTTTCAGGGCTGTGCATCCCAGATATTCTTCTATCATTGCTTGGGAGGGACTGAGTGTTTCCTCTATACCGTGATGGCATATGATCACTTTGTAGCTATCTGCCACCCTCTGAGGTATAAAATCATTGTGAACCATAAGGTGTGTGTTATCCTAACCATGGGCACCTGGATGGGGGGGCTGTCTTCATTCAACTATCCTTACATTTATCACTTTCAGATTACCCTACTGTGGTCTCAATGAGGTAAACTATTTTTTCTGTGATATCCCTATAGTGTTGCCCCTGGCTTGTGCAGACACCTCTCTAGCCCATATGGTGAGTTTTACCAACGTTGGCCTTATGCCTCTTATATGTTTCTTATTCATTTTTATTTCCTACATTCGCATAGTGCTCTCCATATTGAAAATACACTCATCAGAGAGTAGGCGGCGAGCCTTCTCAACCTGCAGTGCCCAGCTGACCTCCATCCTCTTATTCTATGGGCCTGTAATCCTTATTTATCTTGGACCTGCTTCTACACCCTGGCTTGGCTCTGTGATCCAGGTACTGAATAATATCATCACCCCTTCCCTGAACTCTTTAATATATAGCTTGCGGAACAAGGATGTTAAATCAGCCCTGAGAAAAGTTTTGCACCAAGTGGTAAACACCACAGGGGTTTAAGTTTTAAAGCTATTTTCTTCCTGTTATACTTTTATTTTATAACTCTGGGATTTTCCTCAATATCCCTCTATTTCATTTTCTTCTTTTAACATTGGTAGCAACACAAAGTGGGCATGGTAGCCAGACTTGGTTCTTAGGAGTCCCTATTGTGGCATCAATGGGACAGTACTCAAGACTCACTTCTTGTAAAACTTCTTCCATTGCATAAATGAAATGATCACAAAATTGCCTTTCCCCCCGAATACAATAAACCCTTCCAAAGTCATATTTCAGTTATTTCAGTAATTTAGTAATTCAGTATTACAGTAAGTTTCATGTCATCAAAGAAATGATACTAGGAGTGATAGTTAACACTCTGAATGAGAGTCAAGATTCAAAAAGATCTCAACAGGCTAGAACATGGGACCAAATAGAATGAGCTAAAATTTAATAGGGGTAAAAAACCAAACAAACACACCCCTTCTTACAGATAAAGCCAGTTCATTCTTGAATTTGCCAAAATAATGAGACTGCAAATTTCTTAATGACAAAAACAATGTCCTTAAAAATACTTATTCTCAATATGATTCTACTATTCTCTGTGGGAAACTAATCAACACCTACTTCCTGACTGTAAGATAAAATCCATAGATGCATCAAGGTCTTTTCAGTAAACTTATTCCTTTAATAAAAATTAAAACATTACTCATTTGAAGAAAATCACTTCATCTTTCTACACCTCAATTTCCTCATCTGCAAAAGGGAGTTCTTTGACTAGATCATCATGGATCCCTTTCAACTCGAACAGTAAGTCTACTAAAAAGACCATACCAGAGACAATTAAGGGGGGGGGGGAATGATCCATGTTTACTATGTGCTGGGCACTGTGCCAAGTACCAAGGATACAAAGAACAATAAAAGATAGCCTCTGTCCTCAAGGAGGATACAGTTTAAAGAGGGAAGACAGTATATATAAAAAAAAAAGATGAAAAGTAAGAGAGAAGGTACCCAGAAGGGGAAAATGACAGTCCTGAAGGAGCACAGTTGGGTGGGAAATGATGAGATGGTTGTCCTGAACATCCTTCTTAAATAAAGGATCTGGAGGAGCTCTCTACTGTTTACCTTCTATTCTCTCCAATCAGAGGGAAGGAAGGATGCCAGGACCAGGGAGTACTGAGGAGTTATGAGTTTCAGGTCTGTGACATTTAAAATATTTGAGAGATATTTCTCACTAATTTAATCATTTTATTAATAATACCAGCATTTTAATAAAAGGATGGTCATTTGATTGTCTCTTACATCAAAGACAAATCATAGGAGTGGGCTCACAGCTTATATGCACATTGGAGGAGGGATTCCCCCCCAGGTGGCAATCAACTCTGATTGGTTAACAATTAATGAGAGGAGGGTTTTGCAAAGAGAAATGAGCTCACTTAAATGAGGAGATGGGAGTGATCATGTCACTCTTGGACAGAGATTATCCCTATACCCAGACCACACCCAGCCTTGGGTAATCTAGACAAAAGGATTTATCTCCACCTAAGCTTGACTGAATGGAATTCATGTTAGACTAGAGATTCCAACCTTATTAGGAATAGGAGATTTGGCCCTTTACCCTCTATGTAAAACAGGCAACAATGCCTTTCTATAAACTCTTTGAAATCTGTTTCTTTTTCCATAATCAAAGGTGTTTGCATGGCTATGCTTAGCTAATTTCTTACCTATCACAAACTTTAAGATGTAATAGTTACTTACTTCATCTCAGGATTCCTCAAGATTTCACTTACTTTTCCTTACAAATAGAATCGTGTATGAAGTGACAATGCTTCACTTCATTTTCTCCATCTTTTGAAGAATGAACTTTTTATTAACATAAATCAAGAATCAATAAGTTGGTCTATTTGGGGCAGAGATGGACTTTCAATTGATGGAGTTCAACTGGAAGTCCCTCATCACTGTTGGACTGAAAGTTCTGTGGAAGATGTCTGATCTTCTTCCTAAACTCATCTTACATTTCCAAATTCCTATTCAGGTGGTTTAACAATATTCCCATTACAAGATCATACCCATTTCTTCCTCCATTAATGATGACTCAAATGCTTCTCTTCTATGCTTCCCCTATCTGCCTCACAGATTTCCTCACAAAAGTATATGTTTTTAATAGATAAGGCTTAATACATACTCCATTTAAATCTAATGTGTTCATTTTGAATAAGATTTATCTGGCCATAACCATATTTCAGTCATCTAATCAACATATGAAACTGAATTCACAATTTTGTGTCAAGAACTATACATGCAGCAGTCAAAAAGCACTTATTAAGTGTCTACTATGTGCCATGCATCGTGCTATGCATGTCTTTAAACTTTCGAAGCTATGCATTTGCTTTTTCTTTAATCTCACTTACATATGGTTATCAGCTCTGCCATTTCTTCTCTCTCTTCATCTCTTATCTCAAATGGTCTAACATCCTTTCTTTAATTTTTAAATTCTCACCAACATCCTTCTCTGTAGAGAAAGCACAAATTATAGTTGAATTTAATGAGCATTTATTAAGAACCCACTGTGTGGGTGTAGAGCACTGAGCTTACAGCTCAAGGAAATAAAATTTTAGGTTAGACATGGTCACCGTCTCCATGGAGCTTATAATCTAGTAGTTAATAAATGAGAAAGAAAATACATATTCATAATAACTATATTATACACACAGAAAACAAAGGCTACAGGAAATCTGTGGGAAAAACTCATACAAATAAGGAAGAGCATTGAAATTTTCATTGTTGATTAATGACATTTCAGTTTTGTTTGAAAAGGAAGGTTATAAATTCAACCAGTTAAGAGGAGGGTGGAGAGCATTCCTGCCTCAAAGCAGAGTGACACTGTGCAAGGAATACTGAATTTGGATGAGGAAAACTTGTGTTCAAATCCTCACTCTACTGCTTAGCACTTGTGTTACCCTGGCCAAGCCACTCTTTGGTTCAGAGGTCCTCAACTTTAAAATGAGGGTATTACATCCCTAGAAGGAAAGATGACACTTGCAACTCTTGAGGACTGTATTGTTATTACACCATGTTAAAGGAGTATACATAAAGGGGGTGGATATGAGTTGACTTTGATGTAATGATAAAAAAAAATCTAATCAAGTGGGTTAAATGGATCCAAGTAGTGGATTAGTCTGATCTTAGAAAATGTACTGAGAAAGGAGGAGGCAGACAAGGATAAATTACATTACAGGAAAAGACAGAAAATCCTATGCAGCAGAGGGAAAGAAGGGAGGGGGGTGAGCATTGTTTGAACCTTGCTCTCATCATGTTTGGCTCAAGAAGGGGATAACACAGTCAGTTGGGCAGTGGGAGGGAAGGGGGGAAGGAAAAGAGAGAGGGGATAGAAGGGAGGGAAGAAGCAGTAAGGGCAAAGGGGAAGAAAAGGGAAAGGGATAATAGAAGGGAGGAGAGACTGAAGGAGGTGGTGGTCAAAAGCAAAACACTAGTGAGGAGGGAAAAGGAGAAAGGAGAAAGAAAAGCATAAACAGGGAAAAAAGGATGGAGAAAAAGACACAGATAGTAATCATAACTGTGAAAGTTGAATCACTATCTTTTCTTTTTTTCTCTTCTGTTGAGTTTTGTTTCTTCTTTCTGATGGTTCCTCCTATTGGTTTTAATTTTTACTTACAAATTCACTAATGTGAAAATATATTTAATAGGAATGTAAATGCATAGCCTATATTAGATTGTTCACTGTCTTGGGGGGGAGGGGGAGAAAAATTTTAAATTCAAAAGCATACGGAAGTGATTGTTGATAAATCAAAAGAAATTAATAAAAAAAGAAATAGAGATAAAATAAAATAAAATAAAATAAAATAAAATAAAATAAAATAAAATAAAATAAAATAAAATACAATAGAATGAGGACATTCACTTGGAGTAGGTAGCTTCTAAGGTCTCTTCCAGCTCCAAATATATGGTTCTATAAACTTTTAAAGAAAAAGTATATAGATCAACTTTCAGTAAGATAATGAGAATAAGAAATCTAAAGAGAATAAGAATGGAATAAGAAATCACATGGAATGGAATAAGAAATCATAAAGCACCTCATCCCCTAATGTCCCCTTAAACACTAGCAAAAAATAAAAGCGGTGGAAAAGTATAAACAAACTACACAAATGAAATCTGCAAATGACTATTGCTTTACAGAAAATCAAACATAGAAACAATAAAGCAGAAAAAAATGCTTTAAAGATAAACAAATACCATGGATAAAAATAAATCATCTGAATGACTGCATAAACACATAGAAAATGCCTTCAGAAGCAGAACCGGAACTGTCTTAGATTGTAGGCACAGTAAATGGAATTAACACAGTAATGAAATATGTTGACATTATTGAAAATGGAATAAAGCAAGATGATAGCAAGTCTCAACAATTTAGCACTTTATGTATAGAAAATCTAAATAAAGATATGATAAATCTCACAAATCTCTATATTATTACAAATGCCTCAAGAAAGAAAAAGGGGGAATGGCAACAATGAGAAAACATACTAAAATGTATATGATACAGCTAAAGCAGTACTTAAGGGAAAATTTATTTCTCTTAAATTCCTACATCAACAAAATAGAGAAAAGAGCACATAAATGATTTGGGCATGCAACTAAAAAACCCCAAAAAACTAGAAAAAAAAACATTAAAAATCCCCAATTGAACACCAAGTTAGAAATCCTGAAAACCAAAGGTGAGATTAACCAAATTGAAAGTAAGAAAAATATTGAGGTAATAAATGAAACTAGGATCTGGTTTTATGAAAAAAACAGTAAGATATATAAGCCATTGGTTAATTTGATTAAGAAAAAAGAAAAGCAAAAATCCAGTATCAAAAATGAAAAGAGTAAAATCACCACCAATGATGAAGAAATTAAATCAATCATTAGGAAATATTTTGCCCAATTACATAGCAATAAATCTGGCAAGCTGATTGAAATTGATGAAAATTTACAAAAATATAAATTGCTCAGATTAAGAGATGAGGAAATAGAATGCCTAAATTATCCCATCTTAGAAAAAGAAATTGAATGAGCCATTCATGAACTTCCTGGGAAAAACTTCCCAGAGCCAGATGAGTTCAAAATTGAATTACACCAGACATTTAAAGGACAATTAATTCCAATACTATATCACTATTTGGGAAAATAGCAAAGAAGAAATCCTACCAAATTCCTTTTATGACCAAAATACAGTGCTGGTACTTAAACTAGAAAGAACTAAAACAGAGAAGAAAACTATAGACCAGTTTCCCTAATCAATATTGATGCAAAAATTTTAAATAAAATAGTAAGCAAGATTTACAGTAGTAAATTAGAAGGATCATGCATTATGACCAGGTGGGATTTATACCAAGAATGCAGGGTTGGTGCAATATTAAAAAAAAAAAAAACTGTCAACATAATTGACCATATCAAAAACAAAACAAACAGAAATCATATGATTATCTCAATAGATGCTGAAAAAGCTTTCGACAAAAAACAGTACTCATTCCTATGGAAGACCACAAGAGAGCATGGGAATAAAGCGAACATTCCTTAAAATGATAAGTAGTATCTATGTAAAGTCATTAGCAAATAATATCTCTAATGGGGATGGGCTAAAAGCCCTTCCAATAGGATCAAGAGTGAAGCAAGATGCTCATTATCACTACTATTATTCAATATAGTACTAGAAATATTAGCTATAGCAATAAGAGAAGAAAAAGAAATAGAAGGAATTAGAAGAGATAATGAGGAAACAGAACTATCACTCTGCAGATGATATGATGGTATACTTAGAGAATCCTAGAGAATCAACCAAAAACTACTTAATATAATTAACAACTTTAGTAAAGTTGCAGGACAAAAAATAAACCTACATGAATCATCCACATTTCTATATATGACCAACAAGGCCAGCAGCATGAGATAGAAAGAGAAATTTCATTTAAAATAACTATAAAGAATATAAAATATTTGGGGATCTACATGCCAGCACAAACCCAGGAACTATATGAATACAATCACAAAACATTTTCACACAGATAAAGTCAGATCTAAACAGTTGGAAAAATATCAATTGCTTATGGGTAGGCAGAGCTAATATGATAAAAATGACAATTCTACCTAAACTAAGTTATTTATTCAGTGCCATATTGATCAAACTACCAAAAAAATTATTTGATGGAGTTGGAAAAAACACCACCAAAGTTCATCTGGAAGAGCAGAAGGCAAGAATATGAAGGGAATGAATGAGAAAAAAAAAAACAAGCAAATGAAGGTGACCTGGAAATACCAGATCTCAAACTATATTGTAAAGCAGTGATCAACAAAATTATCTGGTATTGGCTAAGAAATGCCATGGTGGGTCAGTGCAATAGATTAGGTACACAAGGCACAGTAGTAAATGACCATAGTAACCTAGTATTTGATAAACTCAAAGACCCCAGCCTCTAGGAAAAGAAGTCACTATTTGACAAAAACTGCTGGGAAAACTGGAAAACAATAGGGCACAGACTAGATATATACCAACATCTCATATTATGTACCAAGATAAGGTCAAAATGAATGCAGATCAAAGCATACTTTTTTCATTGTGTGTGTGTGTGTGTGTGTGTGTGTGTGTGTGTGTGCGCACGTGCACGTGCACACAAGGGTGTTTTCTTTTGGTTTATTTCTTCCTTCACAACTGTGACTAATCTGGAAATGTGTCTTACATGATTGCACGTATATAACCTATATCAAATAGATTACTATTTTAGCAAGAGAGGAGGGGAGGGAGAAAAATTTGGAACTCAAAATCTTGTAAAAATCAATGCTAAAAATTGTCTTTACATATATTTGGGAAAAATACTATTAAAAAGAAATAAAGTAGGGACACTGAGTAAATTAGTCCCTCTGTTCATCAGGCTGCCTAAAGAGTCAGGAGCATAGCAGGGAATGGATTCCAAAGGGAGAAAAAGGCCATGTAAACTCTTCTACATATGGGAATATCAAGGTTCTTGGAGTCTGAATGGAAATTACCTGAGGGGACATAAGC
Source organism: Phascolarctos cinereus (assembly GCF_003287225.1). Classification (NCBI taxonomy): domain Eukaryota; kingdom Metazoa; phylum Chordata; class Mammalia; order Diprotodontia; family Phascolarctidae; genus Phascolarctos; species Phascolarctos cinereus. The sequence goes on from NW_027556098.1 coordinate 180,675,348, forward strand.
ACAGCCAGATCTGTGTAGTTCAATTTCTCTGACAAGGGAGGAGTATTTCAAAGGATTCCTCCTTCCGGAACCCAATCCCTCCTCCATGGTACCTTACCAGAAGGAACTTTTGACTAAAAGCTTTGATTTATCACTCAGAGGAAACTTGGAGAAAGAACAGAAAAAATTTTCTGTCAAACTAACTTAGCCACACAAGTGTTCAAGACTTTACCTGCTCTTCTCTCTTTATGTCTTTTTGCTTCTCCTTTTCTTCCTTTCTATCTATCCCTTTCTCTCCTGTCTCCCTCACACCAGGTAAGGAGAAATCAGGGACTCATTAACTGATAAAATTTGTTAAATGCACATCTAGTTACATACATGTCACTATATTCTTATATTGTGGGGAACACTGATCTGGAGCTGGAAGGAACCTTAGAGGCCATCTAGTACAACGTCCCATTTTACAGAATAAAAAACTGAGCATTGGGAAGGTTAAATTACTTATTCAAGTTTACACAGGATTGATGCCAAAGGCAGAATGTCAAACCAGGTTTTCTGACTATAGAGATGGTGCTTCAATCACTGTACCCTGGTTCTATTATTTGGCTTCCATGTTTTTTTTTTTTGCCTCCAGAAGAAAAATAAAGGAGGGATTTAGGAATAAAGGAGAATTCCTAGGGAAGTAGATAGTATGCCTCATCCCATATAGGATTTACTATAGAAAGATTCACCACCATTTATGAAGCATGATACTAGAGCTTTTAGGAAAAGATGCTAGCCCTCCAGATCTTTCTGCCAACTTTTTAAGAGATACAGAATTTCCTTTAACTGGAATGGGGTTATATTTTATAATTACAATTAAAGCTTCAAGTGCAAATACACCTTTGAGGGCTATCTATTCATATATATATTAATAGGAATCTGGAAATAACTGACATTCATTGGCTTTAGAATTAGATCTTTGAGATTATCTCCATTCTGTCGTCCCTTATTAATATGAATACTGAGGTTTATGACTCTGACCATAAAAAATATAGCAGGAGAGGCAGTAGACTATCATAGATAGAGAACTGGCCTGAAAGTCTTGAAGACCTAGTTTGTATGACAGTCACCTCTCTATAACCTCTCAGTTCCTCAGGGAGCTCTCAAGACTATAAGTTTCAGAGAAGATGCCAATCAGCATTTTTGTGCCTATTAAAACACAAATCCAATTTTTTAAAATATTAAGGTTACCTGGAAAATGTCTGAACAGATGGGTAAAGAATCAAGGGAGAATGGCCTAAAATAGACAGATGGTCCATGTGAGAGATGTCTAAGGGAAGACAATAGGCAAGAAAAGTCAGGTGTCAGAGTGATTGCATAATGAATAGAAGGTACAAATCTGGGAAGCTGGTAAAAAAAAAAGAGACTAAATAGAGGGTAACAATATAAGACTCAGCTACTAGGAATGTAATAAAAGCTCTAATTGCTAGGGGGAAGAAGTGAGATCAACACAAGACCCTAGAGAGATATGGAACAGGTTACAAGGCAGAGGCTTGGAGCCAAGGGAACAAAATAGATCCAATTTGAGAAACTAGTGTACAAATGTACACTCTGGATAAGGAAGGAACCCAATTATTAGAGCCAAGTCCAAGGTCACAGGTAGATTAGCAGCTATACTGACTTAATACTAAATCACTTGAACTACTCAAGCTGATCTATGGGCCCTTTTATTTTCCTGCCTTGGGGCAACATTGGTTGGTACTTTGTGCAGGGTTAAGCTTTAAGGTATGGGCTAAGCAACCTCAGCCACAGAGGGATAGATGCATGGGGTCATGGGTACCAAACCAGTAACTGCAAAAGTCTCTTCTTAGATGTAGCTATCTAAGTTCTCCTTGAATACCTCAATTGATGGGGAGCTTACAACTTTTACTGCATAGCTCATTTTATTACTGATTATTAGATATTTTATTGCTGATTATTATTAGCTAATTAATTTAATTATTAAAATTTTATTATGTTGAACTGAAATCTGATTTTTTCCAAAGACCCACATTTTACAGCTTTTTCTGAAAGCTGATTTAGATAAAGGGTCCCTGGGTTCCAAATACAGAAGGGGAGAACTGGTAACGAAACAGGGGGCTAGATCTACTTAGTAGACATTTCAGTGCCATAGTTTCCTGAAGACTTGGACCAGTCCCATGTCTGTGGCTTTCAGTGGCTAAAGCCTGCTAATTGCAATAGAGACAAGAGATGTTCCAAAGGAGACTTGTAAGGTAGAGGGAAAAGGGAGAACTCATCAGAGAAGATGGGTTCAAATCCTTCCTCTGACACTTATGACCTTGGAAAAGGCATTTAATCCCCATCAACCTCAGCCTCCTCATCTGTAAAATGAGAATTGTACTAAATGGTTTAGGGCCACTTCTAGCCTCAGATCTATGACACTATGGTACTTTGCCAATTTTTGTTTTGGGGGGGGGGAGGCTGAGCACAGCTTTTTCTCCGATCCATTCCCTCTTGGGCACACAGCTTAGTTCACATTATCATAGTCTAAAAACTCTGAAACATTTTAATAATTTAGTACCTTTATATTTCAGTTGACGACAAGCATATCTTGTCTAATTCAAGGTATCTCTTTCAGGAGGTGATCTGTGCATTCTTTCCATTTCTATTTTACTCTCCGGTTTCCTGATATTCAGTTTTATTTGATAATTTCTTGAAAGATGATGTCTAGGTTCTTTTTTTGATCATGGCGTTCAGGTAGTCCAATAACTTTTAAATTATCTCTCCTGGATCTATTTTCCAGGTCAGTTGTTTTTCCAATGAGATATTTCACATTGTTGTCTATTTTTTCATTCTTTTGGATTTGTTTTACAGTGTCTTGATTTTTCATAAAGTCTCTAGCTTCTATTTGCTCCATTCTAATTTTTAAGAACATATTTTCTTCAGTAAACTTTTGGAACACCTTTTCCATTTGGCCAATTTTGCTTTTTAAGGCATTGTTCTCCTCATTGGCTTTTTGGACCTGTTTTTGCCACTTGGGATAGGCTATTTTTTAAGATGTATTTTCTTCAGCATTTTGGGGGGGGTCTCCTTTTGCAAGCTGTTGACTTGTTTTTCATAATTTTCTTGCATCACTCTCACTTCTCTTCCAAGTTTTTCCTCTGTGTCTGTTACTTGCTTCTCAAAATCCTTTTGGAGCTCTTCCATGGCCTGGGACCAATTCATATTTCTTTTAGAGACTTTGGATGTAGGACCTTTGGCTTCACTGTCTTCTTCTGGTTGTATGTTTTGATCTTCTTTGTCACCAAAGTAAGATCCTATGGTCTGACTCTTTTTGCTCTGCTTGCTCATGAACCCAGCCAATTAATTGAGTCTTTGTCAAGGCAAGGGTCTACTTCTAGTGTGGAGAATGTACTGTCTCAAGCTTCAGGGGTTTTGTGCAGCTGTTTTCAGAGATACTTCCAAGGACTTGTAAATTTTCAGTACTTCCAAGGTGGTATGATCAAGGCCAAGGTGTTTACTCCTTTGCTGGCCTGTACTCTGGTCTATGAGTAACCATAAGCACTGTTTTCTGCCTTGGAACTGTGAGAAGGATTTCTTCTTTATCACCACTACAGGCTCTACCACACCAGTGCTCCTCCTCACCCCAGGACTGCCACCCAGAGCTGTATCCCAGATCCAAGCACAGGCAAAGCAAGAGAATCCTGCCTCAGCCCCAGCAACGTGATCCCTGCAATCCCCCTCTGATCAGCCACTTGATTCCCCCTTAGTCTGTGGACCAGAAGCTCTGGAAGCAGCTGCTGCCGTGGGGCCCCGCTCCAGAATTGGGGCTGGAATCACACCTCTCTCCCTTACTGCAGTCACAGACTTTTCCCACTGACCTTCTAAGTTGTCTTTGGCGTTTCTGGGTTGAGAAGTCTGGAAACCACCACAGCTGACAGTGATTCAGTCCTCTGAGTCCTGCTCCAGGTTTACTGAGGTCTGGTTTGCCTGCACGCCCATGCCAAACTGCTCTCCTCTTACCGCCCAGTGCGATATACCTTTCTGATCAACAATCCAGGTTGTCTTTGACTGGAAATTTGTTTCACTCTGTCTTTTTGTGGGTTCTGCTGCTTTAGAATTTGTTTAGAGTCATTTTTTACAGGTATTTGGAGGGGTTTGGGGTAGAGCTCAAACAAGTCACTGCTTTTACTCCTCTATCTTGGTTCCACCCTCTGAGACATGATCTCTTTGCAGCCATCTGTCACCCACCGAGGTATTCAGTCATTATGAACCAAAGTGTATGTATTGTCCTGATCATGGGTACCTGGATGTAGAGCTCTCTACATGTAGTTGTGCTTACATTTCTCATCTTTAATTTACCCTACTGTGGCCCAAATGAGGCAAATTACTTCTTTTGTGACATCCCTGTAGTGTTGCCCCTAGCTTGTGCAAATATCTCTCTATTCCAGATGGTGAGTTTCATCGATGTTGGCATTGTGGCTCTTCTATGTTTCCTGCTCATTGTTACTTTATACATTTTCATTGTGTTCTCAGGTGCCAAGCTTTCTCCACCTGCAGTACTCACCTGACCTCCATGGTCTTGTTCTATGGGCTTGAGGACCTCATCTATCTCAGACCTGCTTCTGCACCTTGGCTGGATTCTGTGATTTAGGTGTTGAATAATATTGTCACCCCTTCTCTCAATCCCTTAATTCATACACTGAGGAACAGGGAAGTGAAATTGGCCTTGACAAAAGTACTGCACCAAATGGTAAATGCTTCAGGAGTATAAGCCATAAGACCATTTCCTCCTTTTATCTTCATCTCAGTTTCTGAGAGGTTGCTCAAGTAGCCCTCTCCACCCTTGGCATCATTGCCAAGAGGAGAGCTAGAAGTTGGAAAGCACAGAAAATTTGAGTGTGTATAAAGGTCATACTTTTGTTATTAAAAGATCTGACTGCTATCTCGAAATGAAACATGCAGAGACTGGAAGCACAACAATGACTTGTTACCAGAAGCCCTTCCAGATTTACTCAGTCCCTTCTGAAATTTGCCAAAAATAACTTCTAATTCCCCTTTCCTGTTTCATGTGTTTTTATAATTTTGGATTCATTTCAATTGACAAGATGTTAATTTGTCTAGTCTAATACTCTTAGTATCTTTAAGGCCAATGATGTTGAAGTTTTTGTTGCTATTGTTTTAAGAGAGATTTATCATTGAGAAATGTTTAGTGCTACTTTTCCCTGTAAGCATTCAAGTAACACTTGATGACTGACTTATGGCATAAACTCTACAGGTGGGTTGGTCAAGCTCCCTAGGGTAAGCCTAGGACTGAAGTCAGCCTTCTCCTTCATTATCTTCCAACACTTCCCAGCAGTGATTAATTCTATTAGGTTAGGGGGTTAGTCTTAACCTGTGTTCTATTCATTTATTTAAAAAAATATATTTTGATAACTGCATTTCACTAAAATTCATTTCTCATTTAATACTATGTATTTTATTTTGTGCATTTAAAAACAACATTCTTCAAAGGGGTTTATTTGTTTCATTAGACTGCCAAAGGGGTCCATCACCATGACAAAGGTTCAGAACCCTATATATGATCAATTCCCTTCTTTTGTCTTCACAGTAGCTGTGTAGGACTTTTCTCACTTTGTCTTGGAGGACAACTTTGGAAGACTTTCTTCTTTCTGGTCAAACACATTTGGCCTAAGTGGGACTGGTTTTTAAAATTTTTTAAATATGGGCAATTGGAATAGGCAGGACCCATCAAGGACTCCTTTGGGGAGGTTAGTGGTAGGTGGTTAATGATGATATACTTAGAGTGGTTTGAGCACCAACACACTTAGCTGGAACCAGTGGAACTTAGATAGGTTCCCTCCATCCTTGACCCATCTCCCAGAATGGGGAAACTTCTCTGATGCCCTAAAGCCTCAGAAACTGGAGCTGGGAAAAGTACAGCTGGGAGGGATCAGATAAAAGGGAACTCTCTCTAACCCAGTTACATTGACAATTCTCAGTCCCACAGGGTAAAGAACAGATGGCTGTTGACCTGCAAAGGGCAGCCTTCCTGAGCCAAAGCTATGAACCTTGCATATAGTAAGTGCTTAATAAGTGTTTGCTGATATGCATAGAAGTTTTGCTATTCTAATAAAATAAAATTTATAAGACATTTCATGACAAAGTAGCTTTGATACTACCTATGATCTATGTGCATTCTTCCACCAACACAGATCACAACCTCAATATGATATATAGATGTTACTATGACAGTTTCTGGGATGAAAAAATTTATCATTTTGCAGCCTTCTTCATGATGAGCCCTTACCAACTTAGGAAGGGCAATGTTCAAACAGTAGGAATTCAGTTCATAAACAATTTCAACTTCAAAGTCTTTTCATTTTGGCGGAACCTGACAGAGTTTGTTGGCATGGTTTTCAATAGTGCAGGGTCACCTCCCTGAATGATGAGTCATCCTAGGAAGATTTTAATAGAAAGTGTAATGCTATACATATCCCATATTGGGCTTTAGTATTACTTTGTTGTTCAGTCGTGTCTGACTCTTCATTATCCCATTTAGGGTTTTCTTGGCAAAGATACTGGAGTGGTTTGACATTTCCTTCTCGAGTTCATTTTACAGGTGAAGAAATTGAGGCAAACAGGGTTAAGTGACTTGCCCAAGATTCCACTGCTAGGTTATATAGCTAGTAAGTGTCTAAGTCCAGATTTGAATTTAGGAAGCTATCTTTCTGACTCCATGCCTGGTGCTCCATCCACTGCTCCACCTAGTTACCACTTTGAAACCCCTTCAGTATAACTAGTCAGGTGTAAGCAGTCAGGAGGTTACAAAAATTATTAGAATTACTTTTTAAAAGCCAATCCCAGTTTTTAATTTAACCACCAGGTGGTGCTACTAAGCCACTGCTAGTCTCTTTATCAAAGGTGCCTTGCAGTTTCTGGCATTCCAGCCTGCTCCATACAGAGGAAAGAAAAACTGCATTTGAAGTTAGAAAAACTAAGTTCTATTCTATTTTTTTTTTAATTTGGAGGACCTGAGTTGTATTCTAAATTTCTAAATACCTGTTCCTAATACCTGCGTGACCTTGGGCAACTTAACCTCTCCAGGGCTGTTTCCTCATCTGCAAGATGGGGACTACATGACCTCTAAGGTTCCAATTCTAAATCACTGATACTCTCTGAACCTAAGTCCCAACTGGGTGCTCCACTCAACACCAGAGAAACTCTGGGCTTTCTATCACTCTTGTGGAGTAAGAATCCTTCTGTCATTCAGCCCTCCGTCTTTCTGGGTGGCCATGCTCATTTTGTTAGTCTTATGGGTGCATTTAATGAAAAACTTATTCCACTGAGAAACCTCTAGCTCCTCCCTTAATCAGTTGTATTTCTATAAACCCTTGTCATGTGATCAGTTCACAATAGGCCTCCAACCCACAAGGAAACAAACTTGACCCTATGCCATGTTTTCCTTAGTAGTGAACTGAATAAAAGGAACAAAACAACATACAATAGAACATCAAGTGTATGCATTTAGCATAGACTGAGACAGGTTTTAACTAGATGATACCAATTGGTAGTGATGGCCATAAATGTGGTAGTTTTGTGGTCTGGATATTCAACCAGGTTCTTCTCTCTCCCAAGCAAGCAGAGGAGTATAGGAAATAAAAGTTCCCAACTTCTTTTCTAATCATAACATACTGTCTCTTGTTCTAAAATTGATGTCGAGAGAGTTTTTCCCATTTATGCTGAAAGGTAGTAGTGAGAAATTTATCATATGCTGGCCACTATACCACCTAACTATTGCCAAATGGCCTCTAATTTCACAAGAATTCCTGCTGCATGACTTCAGGGTACATAGCCTTTGGATTCTGCATAAGTCCAAAAGATGTTCCTTTAAAAGTTTCCACTGCTAGACCTACACCAAAAAGAAATCAAAGAAAGAACAAAATGTCATTTATGTAAAAATATTTATAGCAACTCTTTTTTTCTGGTGACAATTGGAAATGAAGAGATTGTTTAATAACTGAAAAATGACTGATTAAGTTAGAGTATATGAATGTGATGGAGTCCTATTGTGACATAATAAATGAAGAAAGAAATTATTTCAAAAACACAGATTTAAATGAACTGATGAAGAATGAAATGAGCAAAACTGTAAGAACGATTTATAGTATAACATTGGTCTTATGAAAAATGAATAATTATGAGGAATTTTATAAACTGATAAAGAATGAAATGAGCAGAACTAGTAGAATAAATTATGCAATAACAACACTATAAAAACACATGACTTTGAAAACTGCAAGAACTATGATCAATGCATTGACCATCAATGAATCCAGGAGACCAGTTATAAAACACACCCTCCATTACAAAGGACCTAGTGTCAGAATGAGATTAATTTTTTTTATACAGCCATTGAGGAAATTTGTTTTCCTTCACTATGCATATTTGTTAGAAGAAATTTTCTTTTTCCCCTCCCCTCATGGGAGTGGGTGGTGTGAAAGGTAGAGAAAATAGATTTCTGTCATTTTGTTTTAAAGAAATATGTTGCATTTGTATAGGGGGATAGGGTGGTGCTACAGATTGAACTATGACATGCACTTTCAGATGAGGTCACTGATTGTTAGTTCAATTTAAGCATTTTACTTTGTTATAAGTGACCTCTCATGAGATGAGACTAATGTGCAAATGTTTGTAATATAAAAATAAAATACATCAATAAAGTAAACAATAAATATAAAGAAATAAAGAAAAAAAAAGCTTTCCAGCAGTATACCTACTTTCTCCAACATCTATCACCTATCAGAGTAGTAGTACATCAGTTGTATGGCCCAGATAAGAGTCAGCTGATTCTTCCTAGGAGGACATGGACCTATTTCAATGAAGGTTCTGAGCTTATGTGGTTAGAGAAAATCAATACCCATTACTACACCATACAGGAGCTTATCTAAGCACACATTTTCCTTTAATCAATTATTTCAGTCTATCCACTGACACACCTTTTATGCCCAGTAAGACTTCAAATCCTCTAAGCAAGTCTCCGTGTTGAAAGGGAGAGTTAGTGTTAAGCCTCTATACACATCCAGATTTTTAACCTCACCATAGATTTTTAGAATAGTCTACTTGTTTGGGATAGGTTTGATTCAGGCTAATAGGTGATTTAGGCTCATGATTAGAATACAAAGATACATTCATAGCCCATACAACATTTAGCAAAGGAAGTTTAAGAGTAGCATGAACATAATAACAATTTGCATTTACATAGTACTTAGAAGTCTGCAAAGCACTTTTCAAATATTTTTCTCATTTTATCCTCACAACAAAGCTGAGAGGCAAGTGCTATTGTTACCCTCATTTTTCAGATGAGGAAACCCAGGCAGACTAAGGTTAAATGATTGACCCAGAGTCACACCACTAGTAGATGTCTAAGGCCAGATTTGAAACAATTAATAATTTTAGCAAAGTAGCAAGATGTAAACTAAATCCACATAAATCATCAACATTCCTATATATCACAATCAAAACCCCACAAGAAGAAATAGTGAAAAATATTCCATTTAAAATAACTGTAGACAGTATAGAATACCTGGGAATATACCTGCCAAAACAAACCAAGGAAATATATAAACAAAATTATTTTTAAAAAAATTTAAATAAATAAAATCAGATTTAAGTAATTGGGAACATAGTAATTGTTCATGGGTAGGCAGGGCCAATATAATAAAAATGACAATTTTACCCAAACTAATTTATATACGCAATGCCATCCCAATTAAATTATCAATTTTTTTACTGAATTAGAAAAAAATATAATAAAATTCATTTTGAAGAACAAAAAGTCAAGCATATCAAAGGAAATAAAGAAAAAAATGTAAAGGAAAGATGTTTAGCAGTACCAGATCTTAAACCACATTCTAAAGTAGTAATTATCAAATATATCTGGTACTGGCTGAGAACTAGAAAGGTGGATGAATGGAATGGAATAGACATACAATTTACAGCAGCAAATAAATATAATAAACATATTTGAAAAATGTAAAGACTTAAAATTTGGGGATAATAATTCATTATTTGGTAAAAATTGTTGGGAAAACTGAAAATCAATATGGCAGAAATTGGGCATAGACCAATATGTTACACCACTTACCAAAATAAAGTCAAAAAGGGTATATGACCTAGATATAAAGAGAGATTTTACAAGAAAATTGGAATGAGAAACATACTATTTATCAGCCTCATGGATAAGTGAATAATCTATACATATACAAGAGATAGAGAGCAGTGAGGTATAAAATAGATCATTTCAATGACATTAATTAAAAAGGTTTTGTATTGTCAACTCCAGAGTTCCATCTCAGAAAGATGAACAGGATTAAGTTGTGTGCATGTTTTATTTCTCTCAAGCTGGTGGCATTCATGCTGAGCTGCTGTTGGCACTGAGTCCATTTTGGAGTTAGGCTGCACACATTATAAAGACAAAAGAAACCACAAAACTGGGTGGAAATAGCTGCATTGTAGCCCAATCAGGTACTGCCACTGTGTGTTTGATTTTCCCCACTTTGTCATGGCCCATTCAAGCATTGCCACAGTCCCTTAGGTTCAGTTTCCATTTCCCAGACAGGGACCATTTTACAGAAATCATGAGACACCTACATGGAACAAGGAGGAGGCTGAAAAAGTCCCCAAGGTCCGGGAATTAGGATAATTGTGCTAGTTCTTTCCATTAGAGCTGATATTAACCAGTTTAAGTCAGTTCTATGGTTGCCAGCACAGCAGAGGGAGTTCCAGGTTCAGCAAGTGAACAATGCAAGAGGGAATTGTGGGATCAGCAATTGAACATTGCAAAGGATCTCTTGTATGTCAAGCTCAAGGGATGCTCAATCTCCCTCCTGATTGGCTGATTCTGATTCCCAGGTTAGTCTGGCCTTCTCTAGGTAGTAAGGTAGCTCAAGCAAATCGAGGTGGTTAGTTAAGCCGTTAACCATTCCAATTCCACAGAATAAATAAGACAAATGCAGCCAAGATCAGAAGGAAAGCAGAAAAGTGAGGGGGGAATTTTATACATAATTTCTCAGATAAAGGTCTCCTATGAAATATATAAAGAACTCCATCAAATCCATAAGAATACCAGTCATTCCCCAATTGATCAAGAGATATAAATGCATTGGAATGTATTCTGAGAAGATGGCAGAGTAGTTCAGAAGTTTCCAAGCTCTCCACATTTCTTCCATAAACAGACAGAAAATTGCTACAAAATGAACATAGAGCAGCAAAAATCAAGGGGTAAAGCAGTCTTTCTCCTAAGACAACTTGAGAGGACCTCAGAGAAAACTCCAGGGATTGAGATTTGGCCAGAGCCAAGTGTAAACACCTCCAAGCCAATCCCACTGAGTCAACAAATAGTAGGCTTTAAGGGAAGGGGACTGAGCCTCAAGAAATTTCACCTCAACTTTCACCTCACAATCTCAAGAAAATTCACCTCAGGAACTTTTACCTCACAAACTTTCATTTAGGGAACAGAACATGGCTGAATGGGGGAAGATTTAAGGAACTTATCCTGTTCCAAGGCTGTGGGGGAGGAGCAATGAGTACACACCTGGTGAGTGCCATACCACAGGATGCAAGAACATTTTTGGAATAGTATAGCTGGAACCCTTACTGGGGCTTAAAGGAGGAGGAAAGGAATCCCTGTGGTTGAGACCCAGGACAAAATTTAGAAAACAACAATAAGGCAGATCTGAAGCTTAGGGCAAAATTACCTACAACTAGGGATTAAAATTTGATTATTGCAATAATAATAATTAGCTGCCAAAAATAAAATAAAATAAAATAAAAATAAAAATTAGTTAATAAAGAAAAAAGAACCCAACCACAGATAGCTACTTTGGTGCTAAAGAAGATCTGAGTTCATAATCAGAGGAAGATAGTAAGGTTAAAAAAAAGTCACTCCTGCCCCCAAGAGTAATATTAAATGGTCACAAATCCAAAAAGAACTATTGGATGAAGTTAAAAAAGAATTCAAAAATCAAATAAAGACAATCCAAGAAAATTATAAAAAGAAAGTTAACCAGTTGGAAAAAGAGATACAAAATCTTAAGGGAGAAAATTACTCTTTAGAAACTAGATTTGGGTAAGTGAAATCAAATGATGTTAAAAGACAACAAGAAATAATAAAACTAGAAAAAATAGAAGAGAATCTGAAACATCTTATTAGAAAGACAACTGACATGGAGAACAGATCAAAGAAAGACAAGAAAAGAATTGATTGACTACTTAAAAATTATTAAGAAATCTTGATACAATATTGTAAGAAATTATTAAGGAAAGTTTTACTGAAGTTCTAGAAGAAGAAGGTAAAGTGGAAATAGAAAAAAAAATCTACTGTTCACCACCTGAAAGAGATCCTAGGAAGAAAACTTATAGGAATGTCATAGCCAAGTTTCAAAATTCCTGGGTTGAAGAGAAAATATTGCAAGCAGCAAGAAAAAAATAAACAATTTAAATACTGTAGAAAAAACAGTCAGGATTTCACAAGACCTGGCAGCTTCTACATTAAAAGGCCATAGGTCTTAGTACAGTATATTTTCAAAGAGCAAAGGAGCTGGGGTTGCATCCAAGAATAACTTACCCAGCAAAATTGAGTATACTCTTCAATAAAAATAAATGCATATTTAATGAACTGAAAGATTTTCAGATATTTGTAACCAAAACACCAAATTCAATGAAATAATTTGATATAAAAGAGCCTGAAGAAATATAAAGAAATCATTAAAGACTAATTGTAAGGCACCAATAAAGATTAAATTGTTTACTTAGGATATGTGAACATGTTATTAGTTTTCTGAAAACTTATTGTCACTGAGGTAGTTTGAAAGGTTGTGGCTGAGTTGTATATGATGGAGTGAATCTAAAAAAATAAAATTGGATAGGAAAAGGTAAAAAGGAGCAATTATTTCATGAAAACAGGGCATGAAAGGAAGAACAAATACAGAGGAAATGTGCGGGTAGAGGGCTGGTAATGTTGGAATCTTAATCTCATCTGGGTTGAGGAGGGGGGAAAGTATACATTGGAAGAGGTTCAGAAGCCTTCTGAAATTCTAGAAAAGTGAGAAAACTGGGGGACAGGGTGTGGAAGAGATTTTTAGAAGGACATAGAGGTTAAGATTAGGAGGGTGAGGAAGGAAGATAAGGGAAGGAATTTTAGAGAGGTGAGTAATATAAAGAATAAGAAGGTAAGGGGAGAATATAAGGTAATAGAGAGAGAGTAAAAAGAGAGGCTGAGCAGGAAAATAGTGAGTAAAACTAACGTGGAGGAAAATTCACAAATAGTACTATAACTTTGAATGTGAATGGGATGAACTCACCCATAAAATGGAAATGAATAGCAGAATAGATTAAAAATTAGAATCCAACAATATGTTATTTAACAGAAACACATTTAAGAAAGAAAGCCACACAGAATTAAAATGGAGGGTTGGAGTAGAATTTATTATGCTTCAGTTGAAGCAAAAAAAAAAGGCATGGGTGGCAATTATGATTTCAGAAAAAGTCATGTCTAACATAGGTTTAATTAAAAGAGATAAACAGAGTGACTTCATTTTGATAAAAGGTACCATAGACAATGAAACAGTATAAATACTGAACCTATATGCACCAAATGCCATAGCATCTAAATGTTTCAAAGAAAAGTTTAATAAATTACAAGTGAAGATAGATAGTAGTAGTATAATAGTAGGGGAGTTTAATCTACCCCTTTCCAAACTAAACAAATTTAATCAAAAATTAAATAAGAAAGAATTTAAGGAAATTGATAGAATTTTAGGTAATCTAGATATGAAAAATATCTGGAGATACTGTCTAATTGCCATGGTAGGCTGAGTGTTGTAATCTAGTTTCCAATGAGAGAACAAACTCTTATTCTTCTGCACTAGCTGGGAAGGAAAAGAAACAGAAAGTAATTTCAATATTCCATCACAACTTTATTTTTTTTTTCATTTTCCTCTCTCACTTTTTCTATCCCTCTGAGATATGAGAGACCTACCTCTAGGCACTCTGTATCCCAGCTGACTGTTTTTCAAATTGGGTACACACTAGATTGATGATAGCACACTTAAGTAGAATGGGGGTCACTAAACCATCTATAAGGATTTCTGTTGAAGCATATTGACCTAGAAGAACACATATTAACATTATGTTTTATTGTATTTTTATTTCTTTTTTAAATATTTCAAATTACATTTTAATCTGATTCAGGCCATTCTCTGGAGTATGGCTGCATATGAAGCCTTCAGGGCCTATGTTTGACACCTTTGTACTTAATAATACAAACAAACAAACAAACAAAAAGTAAACAAAAGAATAATGCTATTTGATGGAAGTTTTACATTTTCACTAAAACTATGGCACTTTGTGAATAGATCATCAAATATAATAACTGTCCAGCAACAGAAAGTGGTTAGATTGTTTAAGGTATGTAAAAAAGATAAGGGATAATCAAACCATCATCTCAATTTTATCTTTTAGTATTTGACAAGGTGTTTAACCCTTCTACCCTGCAAGAACTTATCTCTGAAGACATTCAATGCTCAGATGTCACATAGATTGTTTTCTAGTTAATTTTCAGATGCAATATCTTGAGAAGGGGAAACTTCTGGAAGCCAAAATGACAGAGTAAGCAGTAATTTCACTCTCCCATATTCACCTCTGAACAACTATAAAATACCACCCCAGAACAAACACTGGAACAATGGAGTCAGCAGAAAAATGGGGTGGAGAAGTCTTTTAGCTCAGGAAACTTGGAAAATTGGCAGGAAAGGTCTGTCTCACATGGGTAAAAAGGGAGTGCATTACAGGACAAGGAGTATCCCAGCAAACCAACAGCAAGCCCCACCTCAGAAAACCAATGGTAGATCCTAAGCCTCAGTGTGGTGGAGTGGGAAACACCAGCACCAGGACCCCACATATACCTTAGCATAACCAAGGGACCCCATCTCCAAGAACCACCACATGCTTCAACACAGCCCAGAACCAACAGGCATCCTCTAGCCACTGGACTTTCATGTGCTTCAGTGCAGCCCAAGGCAGACTGGAATCTTTTGACTGCCAGACATCCCTGTGCTTTGGTGCAGCCCTCAGTGTGTGGTCATCCTCCTGTGGCCAGACCTCTATGTCCTTCAGTGTAGCCCAGGGAAATTCAGAAAAAAAAAAGACAAAACACAGATGGCCTTATCACATGCTGGACACTACCACTAGAACCCCAGCTCAGCACCAAGTAAGCTGCCACACCCCTACAACCTCCAGCTGCCAGCACCTGAGGTTCCAGTGTACAGCCAGTGACCAGGCTCCAGGCACCCCAACACAAGAAGTTAATGATAGTGACCCTTGTGCTCCAGGAGAAGAGCTCAACTTTAAAAGCCAGGAAATAGGCAAAAAAGATGAGAAAGAAGCAAAAGTGAACATTGACCACAGAAAATCACTATAGTGACAGAGAAGATCAAAACACAAACTCAAAGAAGACAACATTGTCAATATATCTATGTCTGAAACCTCAAAGGGGACTATGAATTGGTATCAAGCCCAAAAAGCCTTCTTAGAAGAGCTCAAGAAGGATTTTAAAAGTCAAATAAGAGAGGTAGAAGAAAAATTGGGGAAAGAAATGAGAGGTACGCAAGAGAGAGTCAACAGCTAGGAAAAGGAAGGACAAAAATTGACAGAAGAAGACAATTTTTAACAAATATAGTTGGACAAATGGAAGAAAATCACTGAAGAATAAAAACTCCTTAAAAGTAAAATTGGCTAAATGGAAAAGGAGATAGAAAAGCTAACTGAAGAAAATTCATTCCTTAAAAATTAGAATTGAGCAAGTGGAAGCTAATGACTCTATGAAACATCAAGAATCAGTCAAACAAAATCAAAATAATGAAAAAATGAAATGTAAAATACCTCATTTAAAAAAAGAAAAACTGACCCAGAAAATAGATCCAGGAGAGATAATTTAAGAATTATTGGACTACCAAAAAGCAATGATCAAAAAAAAATATCCTGGACAGCATTTTTAAAGAACCTATCAAGGAAAATTGCCCTGATATCCTAGAATCAGAAGGTAAAAGAGAGATTGAAAGAATCCACTGATAACCTCCTGAAAGAGATCTCAAAATGAAAACTCCAAGGAAAACTGTAGCCAAATTCCAGAACTATCAGGGCAAAGAAAAAAAATATACTGCAAGTGGTCAGAAAGAAACAATTCAAGTATCATGGAACCAGAGTCAGGATTGCTCAGGACTTAACAGCTTCTATGTTAAAGTGTCAGAGGGCTTGGAATATGATATTCCAGATGGCAAAGGAGCTTGGATTACAATGAAGAATCAACTATCAGCAAAATTGTGAATAATCTTTCAGGGGAAAAGACAGACATTCAGTGAAACTTTCAATCATTCCTGATGAAAAAAACAGAGCTGAACAGATGAAAAAACCAGATTTCAAATGCAATACTCAAGAGAAACATAAAAAGGTAAACAGGAATAAAAAAAAAACCATGTTATTCAATAAGGTTAAACTGTTTACTTCCCTGCATGAAAAGATGATACTTGCAACTCTTGAGAACTGTAACTTTATTATGGTATTTAGAAGGGGTATACACAGACAGAGGGCGTGGATATAAGTTTACATTGATGTGATGATAAAAAAAAATAATCAATTAAGGAGTGAAAAAAAGGATTTTACTGGGAGAAGAGGAAAGGCAGAGGCAGAATAGGGTAAATTACATCACATGAAGTTGCACAAAGACCTATTAGAGTAGAGGAAAGACAGGAGAGGGACATAAGCGTTGTTGCAATCTCATTTTCATTGGATTTGGCTCAAAGAGGGAATAACATATACATCTAGTTGCTTATAAAAATACATTTTACTCTATAGAGAAGTAGGAAGAAAAAGGGGAAAGAAAAGAGAGGGGGACCAACCCAATAGAAAGGAGGGAAGATTGAGGAAAGTGGTGGTCAGAAGCAAAACACTGGTGAGGAAGGAAAGGGGGAAAAGAGAGAGAAAAGTATAAATGAGGTGGGGGTTAAGATGGAGAGAAAGACACAATGAGTAATAATAACTGTGAATGTGAATGTAATGGACTTTCATAAAATGGAAGCAAATAGCAGAGTGGATTAAAAACCACAATATATTGTGTATAAGAAAAACTTTTGAAGCAGAGAGACACACACAGAGTAAAGGTAAAAGGCTGGAGGAGAATATACTATACTTCAACTGAAGTTAAAAAAATGTAGGGGTGATCTCAGACAAAGTAAAAGCAAAAATAGATCTAATTAAAAGAGAGGAGGAAGGAAACTGCATCTTCCTAAAAGGTACCATTCACAATGAAGTAATATCAATACTAAACATACATGTACCAAGTGGTACAGCATCCAACTTCTTAGAGGAGAAGTTAAATGAGTTATAGGAAGAAAAAGACAGAAAAACAATACTAGTGGGGGACCTCAACCCTCACCTCTAACCACAAAACAAATTTAAAAAGACAAAGAACTGAATAGAACTTTAGAAAAGTTATATGTAATAAAGGGCCATGGAAAGACAGACTAAAAATTAATTGGAAACTAAATAATCTAATCCTAAAGAATGAGTAGATCAAACAACAAATCACAGAAACAATCAATAATTTCATCAAAGAGAATGATAATAATGAGACAACATACCAAAACTTATGGGATGCAACTAAAGCAGGTCTTAAGGGAAATTTTTATCTCTAAATATTTACATGAATAAAATAAAGAAGAGATCAATGAATCGGGCATGCAACTAAAAAAAAGTAGAAAAAGAACAAATTTTAAATCCCCAATTAAATTCCAAATTAGAAATTCTGAAACTCAAAGGAGAGATTAATAAAATTGAAATTAAGAAAATATCAAACTAATAAATAGAACTAAGAGCTGGATTTATGATAAACCAATAAAATAGATAAACTTTTGATTAATTTGACTTAAAAAAGAAAAAAAAAACAAATTACCAGTATCAAAAATGAAAAGGGTGAGGTCATCACCAATGAAGAAGAAATGAAAACAATAATTAGAAGCTATTTTGCCCAACTGTATGCCAATAAATCTGACAATCTAAGTGAAATGGATAAATATTTACAAAAATATAAATTGCCCAGATTAACAGAAGAAAAAATTAAAAACTTAAATAACCCCAACTCAGAAAAAGAAATTGAACAAACCATCAATGAACTCCCTAAGGAAAAATAGCCAGGGCCAGATGGATTTACAAGTGAATTCTACCAAACATTTAAAGCACAATTAATTCCAATACTATAGATGAAGAAGGAGTCCTACAAATTTTTTTTTATGATACCAATGTGTTGCTGACACTTAAACCAGGAAGAGACAAAATACAGAAAGAAATTTATAGACCAATTTCCCTAATGAATATAGATGCAGAAATTTTAAATAAAATATTAGCAAAGAGAATACAGCAACTTATCATGAGGATAATACACAATGACCAGGTGGGATTTATACCAGGAATAAAGGGTTGTTTCAGTATTAGAAAAATTATCAGCATAACTGACCATATTAATAACAAAATTAACAGATATCATATAATTATCTCAAAAGATACATAAAAAGCTTTTTGCAAAATACACCACCTATTCCTATGAAAAACAGTAGACAGCATGGGAATAAATGGAGTCTTCCTTAAAATGATAAGGAGCATCTATCTAAAACCATCAGCAAGCATTATATATAATAGAGATAAGCTAGAAGCATTTCCAACAAGATCAGGGGTGAAACAAGGATGTCCATTATCATCAATATTATGCAGAAGTGTGCTAGAAATGTTAGCTGTAATAATTAGAGAAGAAAAAGAAATTGGAGGAATTAAAATAGGCTATGAGGAAACAAAACTATCACTCTTTGCAGATGATATGATGGTATATTTAGAGAATCGACTGAAAAATTACTTGAAATAATTCACAACTTTAGCAAAATTACAGAATATAGAATACACCTCATAGATCACCTGCATTTCTATATATTGCTAGCAAAGCCCAGCAGTGAGACATAGAAAGAGAAATTCCATTTAAAATAAATGTAGGTAATATAAAATATTTTGGAGTCTACCTGCCAAGACAAACCCAGGAAGTACATGAACACAATTACAAAACACTTTTCACACAAAAGAAGTCAGATCTAAATAATTGGAAAAATATCAGTTCTCATGGGTAGGCCAAGCTAATATAATAAAAATGACAAATCTATCTAAATTTATTTGCTTATTCAGAGCCGTAACAATCAAACTACCAAATGTAATATCTTTACTGTTTCAGGAAATTTTTCTTCAGTTTGGATCTAGAACTTTCTTTCTTGGTTGGACACATTGCTTCCATTAAGAAAGCTCCTTCCCTCTGTAACATCTGGTGTATATACTCCTATGGATACCTTCTTTGATTTCTATTTTCCTGTGATTTGGATAAATGGGTCTCTTTGCCTGAAAAAAAAGTAGCAACTCTCTTAGTGACTTATTGTCTCACCATAGGGATTCTACTCCACCTGTCAAATGTTGGGAATTTTCACCACTTCATACCATGGCTCTTATTGATAATTCTAATTTGCAGGCTCAGGCATAGTTATATTATCTAGTTTCCATTGAGGGACCCCATTCTCATTCATCTTAGTGGACTGAGAGGAAGGGAAAGAAACAGAAAGCAATTTCAGTGTTCCTTTACAACTTTGGCCTTTTTCATTTTCTTACCACCTTTTTTCTGTCCCTATAAGATAGAGGAGATATACCTCTGACTGAAAGACTGGGGGTGGGTGAGTGGGTGTCTCTACCTTTGCATGTCCTCTGATAGGATGACAGAACTACGAAACAGTTTTTTTTTATAAAGGAAAATCAACCAACCAGTACATTTGTTGAGTAACAATTACAGATGCAGAGTGAAACAGTACAGGAAAACAATTTACATAATGACCACAATAATGGAAAGGACAATAATATTGAAAGATTTCAAAATTCTGACAAATGCAGTGACCAATCAGGACTTCAAAAGACTGAAGATGAACTATGTTTCCCATCTTGCAGTACAGAGGGTTCAGACTAGAAGTACAGAATGAAACATTATTTCAGAAGGAATCAATGCATTGATTTTTTTGACTTGACTATACCTACTTGAAAGTAGAGTTTCTATTTGGAGGTAGGTGGAGATGGTTAGAAATGATAGAGATTTAAAAACAGAAGAAAAGAAAGAAAAATGCATTAATAAATTATTTTAAAATATACCAAAGACAGCAAATATATTTCAGAGGGATACAGGCAAATACGTTTGGCAGTTTTGTTACTACTGTATGAAATTGACACATTTTGAAAAACTGGACAAGATGTAAGTGTAGTTCCACATGCATTTTTCTTTTCTGCAGTTATTTGCATATGGAAATGTTAATGTTTGCTGATGTTTGTTAAGTTCATAATAAAAAGAAAATACTCACTATTGAAAATATGTAATTATATCAGCAAACAATTACGTTATAAAACAGGGGGAAATACATACACACATAAACATATATTGTAAGAACTGGTAAGCCCAGAAAATAAAATAATTTACAATGGTTAGCAGTTTCGTAACAAAGTTTGAAAGATGTTCTTAGCAAATTGGGTTTGCCAAGGAGGAATCAAGCTTTGTCCATGTATTTTTAGAGGCTTATTCATTCTCAATACTGAGTCCCATTTTATAGAACATTTTGTAGAGGGCAAATTTCACATCTTTATTCCTTAAACTATAGATCAGGGGGTTCAACATGGGAGTCACAAGATTATTTAATATCTGAACCACTGAGCCAAGCAAAGGACTGGGAGTGGGTTGTAGATAGATGATGATAATAGGCCCATAGACACAAAGGATTGCTGTGAGGTGTGCACTGCAAGTGGAAAAGGCTCTCCTTCTGCCTTCTGTAGAACGTATTTTTGATATGGAGATCCCAATGCGAGTGTAAGAAATGAGAATGAGGAAAAAGCATATGAGAGACAAAAGACCAACATTAGTGAAACTAATCCACTGGGCTAAAGATGTATCTGCACAGGCCAGAGATAAGACAGCAGGAATGTCACAGAAATAGTAGCCTACTTGGTTGGGGTCACAATAAGGTAACTGGAAAGTAAGGGAGGTCAAGACAGTAGAATGAACACACCCACACATCCAGGTACTTGTTGCTAGGATGGAACACAGTTTATGATTCATAATAACTGTGTAACGTAGGGGCTGACAGATGGCAACAAAGCGATCATATGCCATTACTGTGTACAAGAAGGCCTCAGTACAGCCCAGGAAATGGTAGAAAAATAGTTGGGTTACACATCCCTGGAAAGAGATGGCTGCTGTCTGACCAGAAAGATAGAACAACATTTTGGGTGAGGTAACTGAGGAGAAACCCATGTCAAATACAGACAAATTTCCAAGGAAGAAATACATAGGGGTATGAAGACGAGAGGAAGAAATGATAACTGTGAGGATGAGCACATTCCCTGACAGTGTGCATACATACAGAGAGAAGAAGAGAACAAAGAGCACTGTCTCCAGCCCCTCTGTCTCAGGGATTCCCAGCAGGATGAACTCGGTCACAACTGTATAGTTCTTCATTTTCATGGCAAAGTCAGCTCTTAGCTATCTGTGAAAGGAAATGTGTAATTATATATAAAATATATATACATATATATATATGTGTATATCTATCTATCTATCTTTATACACACACACACACATACACACACACATACACACACACACACTGATTTTGAAGCCAAGAGAAAGGAATGCTTCAAATTGCTCCAGAAGTTATACACTGTTGCTCTCTGGGTCCTACAACTTTTGATTACAAAGTACTAAGGATCCAAGATCTCTTTGACACATATATTTATAAAGAATTAGACAGACAGAAGATAGGTTGGAGTAGGTGTTAGGTATATGAGGCATTCGACTGACTACCAAACTGAAGGTCTACAGAGTCGTTGAGCTGACCTCATCATTGTATGCCTGTGAAAACTGAAGAATATACCAGCATCATGCCAGGAAACTAAATTGCTTTCATTTGAATTGTCTTAGGAAGATTCTGAATTTTTCACCCGGCAGGATAAAGTACCAGACATTAATATCCTGTCTTGGACCACACTGCAAGCATTCAAACTCTAATGCAGAGCACAGCTCCACTGGGCTGGCCATGTTGTTCGATTGCCAAATGTATGCTTTCCTAAAAGACTATTTTACAGAGAACTCACACAAGGCAAGCGTTCACATGGTGGTCAGAAGAAATGATACAAGCACACTCTCAAGTTCTCTCTGAAGAATTTTGGGATCAATTGTATGACATGGGAGATACTGACAAAGGACCACTCAGCATGGCATGCCCAGATCAAATGTGATGCTGTGCTCTATGAGCAAAGCCAAATTGAAGGAGCTGAGAAGAAATGCAAGATGTGCAAATTTAGAGAATCCACCTCAAATGTTTACATGGACTATTTATGGCCAACCTATGGTAAAGCATTCTAAGCTCATATTGGTTTGATCAGAATCACTGTAACTTGACTCTAACATAGTGATGTCATTTTGGTCCTCTTTTAGAACAATGGACAACCACCACCAGACTGGAACCAGACTTTAAACACCAGTCTCAGGCAGCTTCATTTTATTCTAGAGGCCATTAAGAACCACTGGAATTTTTTGATCTAGGAAGAAACGTGATCAGGCCTGTGCCTTAGAAAGACTATTTTGGAATTTGTGTGGTGGATAGGTTAGGGAATATTAGAGACAGGCAGCAGGGAAACCAACAAAGAAGCTATTGACATGGTCCAAGTTAGAGGAAATGTGGCTCAAAACCATAGTAGTAGTAATGTGGGTAGAAAGATGGAAGTATATTTGAGAGACATTGAGGAAGTAGAATTATCAAGATCTGACAACCTCCATACAACCAAGCCGACAGCGTTATGCCAAATTCTTCCTCACTAGAACAAAGTGGGAAAACAAAAATTCGATGCCCAACAACCTAAGAAAGTATCCAGCCATGGTTTTAATCTTTGCTCATTCAAGTTGGTTACCTAAGGGTTCCAGCCACTTCCAAGAACCAGTGGATTCTTGGGAACCTTTAGAATTCTAGTCACTTCTAAGAACCAGAGGGTTTATGGAAACATCTGAATTCAATATGTTCACTTAATTATTCCTAAATTTCTATCACCACTTAACCCCAATCTAAGGTATTGAACTTCCTTAATTTTTCTGACGTGTGAACCTCAATGCCTCATTATGTTCCCCTCCTTCTTCTTTTCCTTCTTCCACCATAACTTTTCACTCAATGTTGACATCTCCATCTTTCCACTTTACTCCTTGTTTGTACACATACAAATCCACAAGACTGAATTTCTGCCATTTATTTACAAGAAATTTACAAATTCTGAGTAATGTAACTGGAAGTGAGTATAAAGGAAAACTCCAGTTTTAAGTACTTGGCACTTAATTCATATGCTATTCTATGTAGCTACAGTTTCCTGAGCCTTGTTTGATCCATCACAACTTCATTTTCTCCTAGTACTTCAAATTCCTTAAAGGCATCAAGAAAGAACAATATCTCTCATCCTAGAGCACCATTCAAAGAATTAGAATCAATGACTATCTTAGCTGACTGGTCCATTCTAAAATCCCAAAGTCTCTCTTAAATCATGAAGCCTCCTGAGTGAATGTTGGGCTGTGGATTCTCTATCTACCTTCCTAGGTATTATTGAGCCAACTAATTTTCTTTTGCTCCACTTCATTTTCCTCCTTTTCTCTTCTCTCTTTTCCCACCCCTCCTCTCCTTTAATCTTCCCCAACCAAGAAGAAAAACAAACAAGAAATCCAAATGATGACATTTGAAAGTAAACCCACAACCTCAAAAATTAGAGTAATTCAATTTGAGATGAGTTAAGCCGAAATTCAGAAAGAGGACCCCCACTCCTTGTATTTTACAATTAGTAAACGTTTCATCCCAGCATCATTATTAGGTCTTAGATTGTTTTTTTTTTTACTGTCTTGCTCCTCAACTAATGTGAAATGTAATATTCTTATGGAGAATAGACATGGATTCCTCTCTGCCTCATGCTCTCTCATCTTACAGGGAAAAAAATTGAAGATAGGAAACTGAAAAATAGAGAGCGCATGGTTGCTACACAACCAATGTTTTGTCATTAGTTAGGCAGATTGTCACAGAGAAATGTAAATTAAGCATATCTTGGCAAAAAAAATTGCAGCCCCCTCCCTCTGAGCCAAGCCTCTTTGTCTTTGTAAACAGGTGCAAGTTGTTCAAGGCACAAATTTTGGGGACAACTGTTATCTTTACTAGGGTGACTTTTGGCAGTCAGCTAATCCTGCTATCTTTTGGAGTTTTAGGCTTTCCAACAATGAGAATGAGATCTCTAAACACTAGCAGTCTCACTTCTCAAGGCCCAAACTTCTTCAAGTGTATGTGAGAAAGATGGAAAAGGAGAGAAAAGAAGGATGGAGTGGTGAGGGCAGAGAGGGTCAGGGAGGAGAAGAAGGAGAGGGCAAAATTTTTGCACTCACATTACTAACAGCCTTAGACATGTCTGACTGAGACTAAGGTAGTATTTTTGTTCATCCAAGACTTCCCCTGCCAGGCATCAAAGAAGGGAAAACTTAAGACTTTTGTAAAACTCAACTCTCCAGTCAGAGATGAAAAGTTTCTCTTTTTCAGCCAAATATTCAGCAAGAGGATAGTACAGATCTGAAAGTATTCCTGCCTCTTCACATGGAGCACCTCTCAGTTCCAGGAACTGAAACATTTCTCACATACGTTAGAGCTTAAGTTTATTTGTCATCCCTTTGGGGCCCTATCTTTGACACTGAGCAAGCCTGGAACAGAGGGATCAATTAATACCTAGGTATTCTGGGACCTTAGAAGAAGGAAAACACTGTCAGAGACAGCATGTGGTGACATCTATCTCTAAGGCAGCCTTTGGTGGAACAACATAATCCTTTTGTTTAGACGCCCTACTGGCAAATATTCTGACGTATTGTTATCTATCTTTTTACATATATGTGTATGTCTTATCTCTCCAAACAGCTTATGATTATAGGAGCTATAACTTTTACTTCATATTTTTCCATTTCACTTAACACATTGTCTTATACATAGTAGGTTATTTGCCAATTAAAAGGTTGACATATATAGATCTAATTGGTAGAGTTATCTTCTTTCTCCTTAGCCATGATACATTCCACATAAAGAGGTACTAATGACTGGCATTGCCTATCTCAAATAACTGTTCAGCTTCTTTACATAATGCACAGTTTCATTTATTTTTTTTTGCTAAGCAATTGGGGTTAAGTGACTTGCCGAGAGTCACACAGCTAGTACATGTCAAGTGTTTGGTCTGAGGCTGGATTTGAACTCAGGTCATTCTGACTTCAGGACCAGCTTTCTACCCACTGTGCCACCTAGCTGCCCCTCATAATACACAGTTTCATGAATATCTGCATTTGTAAAGCAATTAAGTCACACAATAGAGTACTATACTTGAGTTACTGTGCAATATTGGTAAAGTAATCTATAAAAACAGGACATTAATATCCATTCCATAATTGTTATAACAATAAAATAAGATAATTTTTGTAAAGCATTTTGGAAACCTTAAATGCAATACAAATGTTATTGATGATGAGATAGTGGTTTTAGTGGCTTTGTTTTGTATAAGTAAGAGAAACACTCTTAGGAAAAGTGTAAGAGGTGCTCATCAAGCTTACACTCCTGGGACTTTCCAGTCAAGATGGTAGAACAAGAAATCTGAAGAGGGTCAGAGTCATTTCTTATCTCTCAAAAAACAACAAAAGGAACACAAAAGAGAAGGGAAAATGTCTAAAAAGCCACAAAGGGATAGACATCAAGCAAAATGAAATGTAAATAATGTGTGCCAAAACCAAAAAATGCCAGAGTGTAGCTGAACAAAGGGCAAAATGCCTGAAGTGAATGCTTGATGGAAAAACAAAATCCAACAACGTAAGATGTAGTAAGTCACCAAACAGATAAATAATGACATAAGGTCATTAAGTAAGAAAAAAAGCCTTGGTATGAATATCTCAAAAGCAAAGGAGTTTATAGAATTTTTTTAATCAGAAGGAGAACTCAAGTCAGCAGGAAGATTGCTAAAATCTATAGAAAGAAAATAATGATGGAAAAGCAAGATTTAAACTATAATAAAAAAAGCCTAAAAAAATAATCTTCAGAAGCAATTGGCTTACCACAATAGGAAACATAACTATATAGCAATACTGAAATAGGAGAACATGCTGGGGAAATGGATCAATTATTGAAAAATATTGAAAAATCTACAGTGCCAAGTGACAGGCTCACAGGATAGGTGATGATGGAGCAAACTCAGGATTAGAGTCAACCCAAAAAATTTAGCAAAGCAAAAGAATATGAACACTATCATCTAGGAGATCATTCAAGAAAACTTTCAAAAAGAGTTTTCAGAGAGTCATATGTCCTCCAAGAAGTCTTTGAACTAGAACCATGATTCCACTCCAAAAGGGAGGTGTTTGAAAGGATTCACTTCTCTCAATTCAAAACCAAGTTAGTTTCTAGTTAGGCAACATCCTATAGCCTGAACGACTAAATGTTTCTGATAAATTGAAAAAGGGAAAACTAAAAAGGAGTAAGAGACATGGATAAAATAGTGTTAATGTACTTGTATTTGATTTATTTGATAAAGTAGCCCAGAGTCATTTTTAATGTTTTTAAACCTACAGTTAATTGTATAGTACCACAGACTTTTGTGAGTTTTGTTAAGCTCAGGCTTATCACGGTAAATAATAAGATTTAAAATTTTGAATAAGCAAAAAATGCAAAAAAAAAATCACATGAGTAAAGCAATATAAAGGATGTCATCAGAGAAATGTATGACTACAAACAAACAAAAAGTAGAACTAATATGAGTTGTGTTAACTATGCTGAAAAGTAATTTGGAGCTCTGTGAGAATAATGACTAAACTATTCATTCCTTTTAAGTGAGAGATCCTACTACTTATCATATACACTCAGGTTATCAAAGACTGGCCTCATACATATGACAAAATATTCATAGTGGCATTTAATTTTGTGGGAGTCAAGAATTCAAAACAAGGTTTGGAAATGACTGAACAAACTGGATTATAAATTGATACAATGTTGTTGAATAGTAAATTATGAATATGAGGAAGTGAAAGAAAGATGGGAAAGAAACATGGGAAGCCTTGTATGATGTGATATAGTGAAGTGAGCAGAACCAAAAGATGAAGGTACAAAGATACTCATGATTAAGATTATTGTTGAGGTTATACACATGATTAAGATAATATAGATGAGAATAACTCTAAAAGGAACCAAAACTCTAAGTAATCAAAGTGAACAATCTTAGTCCTAGATGATATGTAATAAACTCTATTTGCCTTCTCTTAGCAGAGAGGGCAGAATGTTTCATACTTGGTAAGACACTGCCACTGTATTAATTGTTTTTGCTTGTTACAAGGGAGGGCTCAAAATTGAATTGTGGGAAGGGGGCTATAACTACGAAGGACTAGTTAGTTTACTGATGGCCAGACTGCATGATTCATTGGTATCCATTCAATGTCAAGAAATTTCGAAACAAATTCTTAGCCTGTCAGCTGGGCACCCTTTAAGAGACTGACAAGGAGGACATGGATAAGAGACCAGAAGGAGTATCCACACTGATAACTTTACAGGTCAAACAAAAGATCTAAGTGTACAAGTTTTTATTCCTTTGTGACAAATTCAATAAGGATTCGAAAAAGAAAATAGTTACTTTGGTAAAGCTAAGTTCACTGCACTCTTAAATTAGAAAAAAATAGGAAGTAGATTAATAAACAAGAATCCAGTTATTTTCAGGAAACACATTGTCAGGATCCCTATGCCAAGATCACTCGTCTATTTTTATTCCTCTCTCTCTTTTTTTTTTTCCTTACTATTAGGAGATACTCTGTTTTCCAGAGCTAAGTTCCAGCAAGCAATCTGTGTTCTGTTCTTGGTGAACCAAGAATCTTTTGTGCTTACCATCTGGTGAACTCAGCTGCAGCAACATCCCAGAATTTGTTCACACCAGCCCCAGATGGTCCTTGAGCTCAGACAAGCACCTTCAGAGCTCATGGTCCAGTCACGAAGCCCTGCTATGTATCAAACTTATCTCATTGTTGCTGTTACCCCTCATTGTCAAGGCTACACCTCACTGTGTATCCATTGGTATGTGTATTAAGATTTGCCCACACTAAAGCTGGTCTCCTGCTACGGTAGGTCCCAGCACATGTATCCAGTTTCTTTCCTCCAACAGAATAAATAAAGCTTTTTGCTCATCACTGCTCTTGGCCCTATTTTTATGATTTTGTCTTTATTTTATTTTGTTTCTTAGACTTAACTGTGGTTGTGATGATCTGTGTGGTCTTTGGTATTTTTGTAGTTATAGTAGTTGCATAACCTTTCTGATTTTTCAGTCATTTGTTTTCAGAATTGATAACATTCAATCTATAAATATTTAAATAGATTTATCTGAAAGGGTGATGTCAAATTTGTGGTATTATCATACTAAATCATGAAAAATAATAATCAAGCAAAGTGGAATTCAGGCCATAAAGTATTAGAGGAGATACATAAGGGTATTTCATTATGCTAAAAAATTCTATCCATAATGAGAGCACACAAATTTTAAATATGCACGTCCCTAATGTACCTAAAGACCCCAATGTAAAATTTAGAAAAGAAAAGTTCATAGTCTTACAGAAGAAATAATTTTAAAAGGTACATAATAGTAGGTTTTGACACCTTTTATCAGAATATGAGGAATTAAATAAAAAGATAAAGAGCAAACACATTACAAAACTGTCAAATATTAACTAAACTAGACAAAATAGCTGTGATTTGAATACAAAGGTCGGACTAGATGAGACTGGAAAAAAATATGTTGGAAAATATGGCCCAGGAATAAGGAAGCAGACGGCTAAAAACATGCAGATTGTACAGAAACTTCTTACCTAGACAACATGAATAGTTTCGTCATTGAAATCATTGGAAAACCATTCAAAGGAAAGTAATTTTAAGCAAATGAAAAACCAAAAGTAGTCCCAGCTTCCCTCCTGTAAGCAGAGAAACAATGGGCTACCTGGGCAGTATGTCATATTTATTGTCAGAAACAGTCACTATATTGCTTACATGTTAAAAGGGAGAGTTAGCAACAATGGAGAGTTCAGGGTGGGGGGATGAGGTATTTCTAGAAATGTGTGTGATTTTAAAACTAAAAGCATCACTAAAACATATTTAAACACTTTTTAAAAATATGGTAAACACTGAACAAAATCACAGAAAATGAAATTGCCTCATTTTGGGGGTTGAGGGGAGTCATTGTTATTGACATGGTGTGTGGAGTTATTTCTCAGTTTTCCACACATGGTTAGACCTGTGACTTGCTAATTCAAAGATAAAAATAAATACTAGTCAAGAAGAAAAAAAAAGATGAGAAAAACGTATATTCTTTTTTTTCTCAAGTTTTTTCTTTTTAAATTTCTTTACTGGATTATCTGTAATGTCCTCATTGTAATGAGTTCTTTCCTTTTCTATCTTCCCTGTTTCTCACTCCTTTTCTCTAATTATTGCTACTTTATTTTTTTACTTTATTTTAATAGTACTTTATTTTTCACAATTACATGTCAAGACAATTTTTTTTTGGGCAATTGGGGTAAGTGACTTGCTCAGAGTCACACAGCTAGTAAGTGTCAAATGTCTGGTCTGAGGCCGGATTTGAACTCAGGTCTTCCTGACTCCAGGGCCAGTGCTCTATCCATTGCACCACCTAGCTGCCCCAAGACAATTTTAACATTCATTTTTACAAGATTTTGAATTCCAAGTTTTTCTTCCTCCCTCCCTCCCCTCTCTTCTTCCTAAAATGGAAGGCAGTTTAATATAGGTTTTGCATGTGTCGACATGTAAAACATATTTCCACAATAGTCACAGCTGTGAAAGAAGAAACAGATCAAAAGGGGGAAATCCATGAAAAAGAATAAATTAAATGAAAAAAAGTATGCTTTGATCTGCATTTAGAGCCCATCAGTTCTTTATCTGGATGTGGATAGCATTTTCCTTCATGAGTCCTAGGTACTTGTCTTACATCATTGCATTGCTGAGAAGAGCTGAGTCTTTCATAGTTGATCATCACAAAATGTTGCTAATACTGTCTTCAATGTTTTCCTGGGTCTGCTCATTTTACTTTGCATCAGTTCATGCAGGCTTTCCGGGATTTTCTCAAATACGCCTGTTCATCACTTCTTATTGCACAAAAGTGTTTCATTGCATTCACATACTACAGCTTCTTCAGACATTCCCCATTTGATGGGCATCCACTAAGTTTCCAATATTTTGCCACCACAAAAAGTGCTGCTATAAATATTTGTACACGTGTAGATCTTTTTCCCTTTTGTATGCTCTCTTTAAGATATAGAACTAGTAGTGGTATTGCTGGATCAAAAGGTATATACAGTTTGGTTGCCCTTTGGGCATAGTTCCAAATAGCTCTCCAGAATGGTTGGATCAGTTCACAACTCCACCAATAATGCATTAGTGTTCCAATTTTCCCACATCTTCTCCAACATTTAATCTAGCCACTGCTTTGATTCTTATAACCTATCCAATAGCTTACTAATGTTCAGACTCCTTAAGAGTCTGCCCAACATGATGGATGTTCTAATAAACCTTGTCTTTGGCTGAAAAAAAAAAGAGAATTTGGATGCTATACCACTTCATACATATATGTTTAATATTGATATTACTTCATTATCTATGTTACCTTTCAACTAGATGTAGTTTCCTTCCTTACCTCTTTTAATTAGGTCTTTTTATTTTTTATTTTTTTGCTTTGTCTGAGATCAGGATAGTTACTCCTGCTTTTTTTTTTAATGTCAGCTGAAGCATAATAGATTCTGCTGCAGCCCCTTACCTTTATTCTATGAGTGTCTCTCTGCTTCAAGTGTGTTTCTTGTAAGCAACATATTGTTGGATTCTGGTTTTTGATCCATTCTGCTTGCTACCTATTTCTTTTTATGGGAGATTTCATCCCACTTACATTCACAGTTATGATTACTAACTGTGTATTTCCTTCCATCCTACTTTTCCTCCTGTTTGTCCTCCCTCCATTCACCCTTTCCCTTCTCAACAGCATTTTGCTTCTGTCTACCACCTCCTCCAGTCTGCCTTGTCTTCTGGCCATGCCTCTTTTCTCTCACCCCCACAACTCCCCCACCTTTATTTAATCTCCTCCTCTCCTATTCCTTTCTGGGATAAGATAGATTTCTTTATTCAACTTAGTGTGTATATTATTCCCTTTTTGAAACAATATTAATGAGTGTAAAGTTCAAGTGATGTCCACTGCCCACCCTACCATCTTTGCCTCTACTATAATAGGTCTTTCATGCCTCTTCATATGAAATAATGTACTCCATTCGACCTCTCCATTCCTTCTGTACCCAATGTTCTTCCTTTCTCATCCTTAATTATTTTTTATGTAATTCCTTCAAATTCATCTTATATTAATACCTTCTGTCTGTGGTATAACTGTACTATTAGTGGTACAATTTTTAAGAATTGCAAGTATCATCTTCCCATGTAGGCGTGTAAACAGTTCAGCTCCATTTAATCCCTTATGTTTTCTTTTCCCTTTTTAACTTTTTAGGCTTCTCATGGGCCTTGAAATTAGAAATAATTATTTTTTTCAATTCTGTTCTTCTCTTTATGAAAGCTTGAAATCCTTCTCTTTCATTGAATGACTATTTTTTCCCCTTAATGTATTATGATTAATTCACTGAGTAAGTGATTCTAGGTTGTAGTACTACCTCCTTTGCCTTCCAAAATATCATGTTCCATGACCTCTGATCCTTTAGTGTTGCCGCTGCTAAGCCCTATATAATCTTATTGTGGCTCACCAATATTTGAGGTGTTTCTTTCTGGCCACTTGTAGTATTTTTTCCTTGACTTGATGTTTTTTTTTTTTAATTTGGCTATAATGTTCTATGGAGTTTTTATTTTGGGATCTCATTCCTGAGGTGATTGGTGGGTTCTTTCAACACCTATTTTGTTCTCTGGTCCCAGGATATCAGGGCAGTTTTCCTTGATAATTTCTTCAAAGATGCTCTCCAAGTCTTTCTTTTGATTATGGCTTTCAAAAAAAAATTTAAAAAGAAACAAAAAATGATTATAGCTTTCAGGTAATCCAATTATTCTGAAATTATCTCTCCTGGATCTGTTTTCCAGGTCAGTTGTTTTTCCAATGAGCTATTTTACATTTTCTTCTATTTTTTTCATTCTTTTGAATTTGTTTGATTGATTCTTGATATCTCATAGAGTCACTAGTCCCTACTTGCCCAATTCTAACTTTAAAGGAGATGTTTTCTCCAATTAGTTTTTTTACTTCCTTTTCCATTTGGCCAAATGTACTTTTTAGGGAGTTGTTTTCTTCAGTGGATTTTTGTGTCTCCTATTCCATTGACCAATTCTATTTTTTAAGCAATTGTTCTCTTTCTCGACTCTTTTTTTCATAATTCTCTTGCATCGCTGTCATTTCTTTTCCCAATTTTTCTTCTACCTTTCATATGATTTTTAAGCTCCTTTTTGAGCTCTTCCATGAGTTCATTCTGGACTTGAGATCACTTTCCATTTTTCTTTGGGGTTTTGCCCATAGGTATTTTGAAATAGATGTCCTCTTCCGAGTTTATGTCTTAGTGTTCCCTTTCACCATAATAATTTTCAATGCTCAGATTTTTCTTTTTCTTTTCTTTTATTTTTGCCTTTTCCCTTTCTTTTAAATTTGAGCTGTGCTCCCAGGGTGGAAGTGGCACAGTCTCAGGCTTCTTGTACCAGGGCCTCAGGTCCTGTCTGTTTATGTGGTGTTGTATTGATGGTGTTCTGAGGCCCCCAGGGGGACCCTCTTTTCTGGTGCTATGCTGACAGGGTGTGGTGGTTGGCTGGTGCTGCTGGGGACCATAGGGGTCTGGCAGCTTACATGGTGCTGAGCTTGGGTCCAAGCAGTGGTGTCTGGCATGTGCTAAGACTGGTGGGATGTTTCTGCATCGCCTCCCCCCATACTCTTGGTTATACTGGAGCTCATGGTGGTCTAGCTGCTAGAGGTTGCTTTAGAACTATGCTGAAGCATTTTGGGGGCACAGCACTGGTGCCTACCTGTATGCTTAGGCACCCATAGGGTTGGTGTCTACTTGTTTGCCTGGGGCTGTGCTGAAGCATGGGGACGTCTGGCTACTAGAGAATGCTTGTTGCACTGAAGCACAACTGAGTTTTGAAGCTGGAGTCTACAGGGTCCCCTGGCTATGGTAAGATATTGTTGCCTGCTCCACCACACTAAGGCTCAGGATCTACTGCTGGTTTGCTGAGGTGGGGCTTGCTGCTGGCTTCCTGGGATGCTTCCTGTTCTGTCCTTTTTACTTGAGTGAGACAGACCTTTCTTGCCAATCTCACAAGTTTCTTGGGCTAAAAGATTGTTTCACTCTATCTTTTTTATGGTTCTGTTTTTCCAGGATTCATCTCAGGGCACTATTTTATGGTTGTTTGGGGGTGAATATGGAACAATTACAGTGATTTACTGGCTATTCCACCATCTTGGCTCCCAGAAGTCCCCTCCTAATCATGACTACTTTATAATGAAGAATAGGGAGGCTGGTTTAGCTATGACCCTTTACTCTATCAGTAGGTCCAATTCTGCTGACATTCTCCTTCATTTATATGGGTATAGTTGCTTTACTTTGTCTTTAGTTTTTTTTGTGTCTTTTTAGTGTCTTGGCTTTGCTGAATGGAGAGGCTGAGTTCATATTCCACCTTTCAATCATTCTCCCTTCCAAAAGTCCCTTGCCTTCAGTTTCAGGTAGGACCATGGTCTGCCTTGCACTGCCATGTTCCTCATCCCCAGCCCTCGCAACTGCTTCACAATACTGGAACAGTGTATTAAGGAGTGGAGAGCATCTGGTTGACACTTTGAGGGGAGACAAAATCACAAGAAATAGTTTCTCTCCTGAGTCATTTAGAGTATGGGCCCAGCACAGGGACAATGAATAGGAGATGGTGGGAATGGTGCAGTGTGACACTCTTTGTTCTTTTGTAGAATTTATCTTCTAGGAAGTTGTATCCTCTGTCTCTTCTTGTTTCCATTACTTTATTTGGTACATTCCAGTGATTTTCTGCCAGTTTGCCAGAAGACTCCATATCATTCTTATTTCAACAAGTCTACTTTCCCCCCTCCGAGAAATTATTTCTCATTACATCTGTAGAATTTAATTAATGAGAGCCCACCTCTTTCCTTGACTGAATTCCCTTGTAGATTTTTAGGACCTGATATACTACATCAACATTTTCTGCATCATTTGAACTCTGCTATCCTCAAACATAGGAAATATATCATATCTCCTCCAAACAAAACAAAACAAAGAACAAAAAACAAAAAAAACCCCAAAACCTCTAAGATAGGATGGTTACTTCTTCCCAAGGTTCCATGTTTTCCACTCCATCAAACAGCTTCTACTTCTTGGTGGAATCACATCCAGAAGTTTCTTATGTTGCTTCATTGACCTTTTGAAAAACAAAATTATCATTAAGCCAGTCAAGAAATTATTAGAGACACTATTTGGGGAAGACACACACACACACACACACACACACAGAGAAAGAGAGAGAGAGAGAGAGAGAGAGAGAGAGAGAGAGAGAGAGAGAGAGAGAGAGAGAGAGAAGGCATATCCAATCATCTGAAGTCCTGTGTATTGTTCTCTTATGCCATTCTCTTGGCTTGTTTCCCAAACTTCTTATCCATAATATTTCATCGTGTTTGTCCATGTGACTTGTAGAATACTTCAATGTCAGTTTTGATTCCATTTCAGCCAACTCATCTTCACTCAGATGTTTTCCACCATTTTTCCTCCCTCTGATCCTGAGACTGGAATTCCTCCCATATTTTTAGAATATAGTTCTATTCTTTCCTTTTACCCAATCTGTTTCTTCTGTACCCTACCAGAATCACTTTTCAATCACTAGTCATTCCTTTGAATCTCAGTGATACCTGTGGGTCAATTTTGCCTTCTTATATTAAGACTATGAATTCAACTTGCTTATTATCCATGTTTTACAATACACATATAGCTACCTGTCACCATGGATTTTATTGTTACTCCTTTCTTAGATTTTTTTTTTCTTCTATGATTTTCAGGATGGTTCAACTACTGTTTTTCTTCTTGTGTTGCAGCTAGGTGGCACAGTGGTTACAGCACTGGGTTTGGAGATAAGATCAAATTCAGCCTTAGAAACTTGCTAGCTGTGTGATTCTGGGCAAATCGCTTAACTTCTGCCTCAGTTTCCTCAATTGTAAAGTAGGGATAATAATAGCACCTACCCTTCAGGCTTGTTGTGAGGATCAAAAGAGATAACGTTTACAAAGCACTTAATACAGTGCCTGCCACATAGTAGGTGCTATGTAAATGCTAGCACTATTAATATCATTATATAGATATATATGTGTGTGTGTGTGTGTGTGTGTGTGTGTGTGTGTATATATATATGCCTAGTGTCTATATGTATATTGTATGTGTATTTTTCCTTATTTCTTTGATCAGATTTGTGAGACTCAAGGAAAATACATTATTAAAAAAACTGACTATGTTTTATCGATGTTTTGTTTTTACATTACAACTTTTTTCAGAGTATGCCTGCATCATAGGAAGTCTCTTGTAAAAAGGTAAAGCAGTTGAGTAAATTAATAATATAGTAGCCTCATCTGAAAGTACATACATTTCATATCTGCAGCCACCACGCCTCCACTTATCTATTTCTTTTAATGACAGAAAGCTATTTGACTTCCTTCTAACCCCTCATTCTATTGGTAAAAAAAGAAAAAAGAATAAAGAATAAGTTTCTTATGTGAAATGTGCACGGCAAAAAAGACTCCCTCAATGGCCATATATACACACATATGTGAATACATGTATATGTCTCATTCCATGCCCTAAATGCATCACCCCTCTGTAATGGATAGTATGTTTCATCATTGGTCTTCTGGAATGATGAACGGTCATTCTATTGATCATAATAGTTCTTATAATTTTCATAGTTGTTTTTTGTTTATTTATTTTGACAGTGGTGTTTGTTACTGTATAAATTGTTCTTTTTCTCATTTCATTCGTCATCAGTCTATAAAAGCCTCTCAAAATTGTTATTTTTATAATACTGATATTAAGTGTAAGTTGTTCTGTTTCTGCTCTCTTCACTCTGCATCAGTTCATATATGTCTTTCCATGTCTTTTTGAAATAATTTGTTCCTTACTTTCTTATAGTACTCTAGTTCTCCACCACATTACATAGCAGTCCTCATTCCTCAACTGATAGTTCTGTCCTTAATTTACAGATTTTTGCTCTCACAAAAAGAGATGACATAGAGGCTGGTAGATGGCACAGTGGCTAGAGCTCCAGCCTTTGAGTCAGGAGGACCTGAGTTCAAATCCAGCCTCAGATAATTAACACTTACTAGCTGTGTGGCCTTGGGCAAGTCACTTAACCCCGATGGCCTCACCAAAAAAAAAAAGAGATGATATTAATATTTTTTATACATAAAAGAGCTTTCCTCCTTTCTTTGATCTATTTTAGGTACGGGCCTAGTTATGTTATTTCTTAGTGTATAATTCCAAATTACTTTCCAGAATGATTATAGACTATAATTCAGTGAAATAAACATTTATTTTTACCTACCATATGCCAGATTCTGTTAAATGCTTTTACAAATATTATCTCATTTCATTCTCAAAACAAATATGTGAGGTAGATGCTATTATTATTCCCATTGTACAATTGAGGAAATTGAGGCAGAAAAGTTTTTCCCCTTAAAATATTTATTGTACTTTCTGTAGCAATACCTCCTTCATAACAATAAGATAAAGATCAATTTTGTGTTCTTCCAGCTTTTTCACTTCCTCCCCTGACAGGGAGATGCACCTACATTTTGTACAAAGGTAATTATTAATTGACTAAAAAATGTAAACATAGAAAGTTTTTCATTTTACTATAAAAACCACAAATCCTCCTTACTAACTGTAAATAAGGTCTTTATTTCTCTACTAATTCCATTTAACTCAAATGAATTTCACAAAGTGATTGCTATTCTGGGCACTTTTACTATCTGAATTTTCTTGCCTTTACCTTGTTATCTGGAACAGCTTGCCTATGTAATTATATATGCAATTAAGAGATTACTACCAACACTGTAAGTCAAAAAACACCTTACACATCTATTATCTGGGGAAAAGCCTTCTGAAGAAATTCAAATTCCAGGCAATTTTTGTTGGGTTGGTGTGGATGAAGGAAAACTGTACTGGAAATCATGAAACCTGGGTCCATGTTTTACTAAGACTTGTCACTGAGCAGTAACTTGCTTAACCTCTCTGAGTCTCAATTTCCTGACCAAAAAAAGAGGCAACTCTGATTTTCTTTTATTCACTTTTCTCACTACTATTCAGACATTTGAATCTTGCATTTTCATTGAGCTATTATCTTTTGTGGCATGAAATAAGGGTTGGGGGATAAAGTGGTATGCATAAAATAGAAAAATTGGGAAAGTACATTTGACTGACAACATTGAAGTAGATCCTACTAAACTTGTCTATTTGGTCAAGAATTCGTATAGATGGTGTGGGTATCATGGAGGGTGCTTCAAATAAGGATAATATTTTGGAGGGGATGCAGGTGGAGTAGACTAAGTTAAGACGTTAGAAGGAACTTCAATAAATGTTATAGCTGCTTACAAATCCCCCCTCCTAAATTTCTAGTATTTTGGGTCAAGTTCCCTATTATGAACCAATCAATTGTTAGATTATGGATTTTTCAAAAGATCAAAAGATAATTTTCAACTTTCAAACTATCATATGATTATATATCTCACTTAGACATGAAAATCATAAATTAGTAAATACAGTTCTGAGAATTAAAGTAGGTAAAAAATAAGATAACTATATACTTCATTTTACCTAAACTTCTTTCTTTGATACTTTAAATAAATTCTTTTTAATATCTAAATACCAAACAAAGTATACTTTGGCAAAATTTAATTTTTTTTAAAAGAAGAGCTTGTATTTTCCTTTGATACTCTTGTTGATAAAAGGCTTTCAGCTAGAGACTTTCATTTTCCTTTAGTAAGGGGACAAGTAGCCATAACTAAGGAGGGGAGAAAGGAGCTTTGCCAATGGGTAAAATGGCTGCTGATGGAACTTTCAGCCCTTTAGCAATGCAAAAATTGAAATTAGCATCTACTTGGTAAGTAGTAATTGAAATTAGCACCCAATTAGTAAGTATTAATTGAAATTAGCACCCAATTAGTAAGTATTAATTGAAATTATATGCTATTTGTTGAGAAGTTCAGATGAACTCTTGCTTCTTCCTGTTCTTCCTTCCCAGAGCTGCCTCCCAAGCCTCATATTGGTGTCCAAAATCTGTATCTCTCTTTTCCCCCTCCCCTGCAGTTCCATTAGATCATACTTTGAGCTACTTGTCTAGATGGCAAAAGTCTCCTAATTATATCTAAGAGGGATAGGAAGGGAATTTGGAAATAAATGATTGGAAAGGGTTGTCTTGACTTTCCCCCCAATTTCCATTGCTGTTAAACATTATTCAACTGATACAACCATTCTGTAGAGCAATTTGGAACTATACCCAAAGGGCTATAAAACCATGCATACCCTTTGACCTAGAAAAATAATTATTAGGTCTGTACCCAAAAAGCAATAAACAAAAAGGAAAAGGACCTATCTGTATAAAAAATATTCTTAGCAGCCATTTTCTGGTGGCAAAAAAATAGGAAATTGAGGGCATGCTCATCAATTGTGGCATGGCTGAACAAATTGTGGTATGTGATTGTGACAGAATATTATCATGCTATAAGAAATGATGAGCAGGATGCTATCAGAAAAACCTGGAAAGACTTAAGAGAAACTTATGCAAAGTGATGTATACTGTGTACAAATTAACAGCAACATTGTGAAATGATCAGCTGTGAATAACTTAACTATTCTGAGCAATACGATGATCCAAAATAACACTGAAGCACTTATGATGAAAAATGCTATCTATCCCTAAAGAAAGAACTGATGGTGTCCGAATACAGACTGAAGCATACTTTTTAACTTTCTTCATTTTTCTTGGGGTTTTTGTCTATGTTTTCTTTCACAATGTGACTCATATGTAAATATGTTTTGTATGACTATACATTGCTTGTCCCCTCAATGAGGGGAAGGAAGGAGAGGATTTGGAATTCAAAGTTTTTAAAAGGAATGTTAAAAATATTTTTATATATAATTGTGGAAAAATAAAATACTAAAGAAAAAATTATTCAAAACTGAATTCAGAATAATATTTCTCCTCTCCTTCCCCCATTCCCACCAAAAGAGAACCCCTCCCCCCAAAAAAAACTCCCTGATCACATTTTAAGGCCAATAAGCATATATTAAACATATAAAAATATTCTATATCATAATAGTCCAGAAGTGTCAAACTTGCAGCCAGGGCCCCAACTGAGAAATATTTAACAAAAATAAACAAAAATACAACATAGATAAGGTTAATTTGTGTTTTTTGAAGTCAATATGTGGCCTGCAAGGAATTATTTGAGTTTGACAACACTGGTATAGGAGATAGGAAAATGCTTCGTAAACCTTAAAGTACTATAAAAACGGGAAGCATCATAGAATGCCCACCCTGAAGCATGAAAACCCTGGTTTTAGTAGAGTTTTTCACACATTCTAGCTGTGTAACTCTGAACAAGTTAGTTCACTTTTCAATGCCCCGGGTAGCTTTCCAAGACCATATATGAAAGATAAGTTACGAATCTGCACTGGTGAAAAAGTTTCCTTACCAGGATATTTCTGCACAAGTGATATTAAAGACAAACATTAAAAAAAGTGATAGGCACTGGGGACACAAAGAACAACAACAACAACGAAGCATTTTTTTACTCTCAAGAAGCTTACATCCTGCTTTGGGAATGAACATTTAAATACTTAAATAAACAAGGTAATATTAGAAGAGGCAGAAGGAAACAAGTGTTTATATGGCTCTTGCAACTGTGCTAATCATTTTGCAAATATTAAGTCACCTGATCATCACAACAATCTGATAGTACATACTATCATTATACTAATTTTACAGTTAAGGAAAGTGAGGCAGACAAAAAGTAAGTGACTTGCCCAGGGTCACAAAACTAGAAAGTTGTGTGAGGCTGGATTTGAATGCAGGTGCTATTTCTTGACTCCAGGCCCAGCACTGAATCCACAATGTAATCTAGAGAAATGAACATTTTCAAAATCAAGAAATATTGTCCATAAAAGGTGGTAGCTTAAATTGCCCAATTATATGCCAATACATTTAATAATTTAAGTAAAATGGAAGGATAATTACAAAAATATAAATTGCCAAGATTTTCAGAAGAGGAAATAGAATATCTATCTAGACTTATTTTAGAAGAAGAAATTGAACAAACCATAAATGAGCTTTCTAAGAGAAAAGCACTGAGACCAGAAGGATTTAGAAATGAATTCTATGAAACATTTAAAGATCAACTAATTCCAATATTAAATAAATTATTTTGAATAATAAGTAAAGAAGGCATCCTACCAAACTCCTTTTATAAAATAAATATGATACTGATACCTAAACCAGGAAGAGTAAAAACAGAGAAAGAAAATTTCAGACCAATTTTATTAATATGGATGCAAAAATCATATATAAAAGAATAGCTAAAGATTACAATAATATATTACAAAGATTCTATATTATAATAAGTGGGATTTGTACCATGAAGGCAGAGGTGGTTTAACCAGCCCTATAAGAGTATAAACATACTTCACTATATTAATCATAAAAGTAAAAAAAACCCATATGATTATATCAATAGATGCAGAAAAATTTTTTGATAAAATTCAACACTCATTTCTACTAAAAATACTTGAAAGAATTGGTATAAATTGATATTTCTTTAAATAGATAAAAAGCATTTATCTAAAATGATTAGCAAGCATTATTTTTAATGGATATAAGCTAGAAGCCATCCCAGTAAGATCAGGTATAAAACAAGGATGCCCACTGTCACCAATATTATTCAATATTATATTGGAAATCCTACTAATAGCAATGAGAAGACAAAGAACTAGAAGGAATCAGGAAAGAGAATGAGGTAATAAAACTATCTTTTTCTGTAGATGATAATGGTGATATACTTAGAAAATCCCAAAGACTTAACTAAAAAAGTTAGTTGAAACAATTAATAATTTTATCAAAGTAGTAGGATATAAAGCAAATCCACATAAATCATCACCATTCCTACATGTCACAAACAAAACTCTGAAAAAAAATAGTAAAAATACCTCATTTAAAATAACTTTAGACAGTATAAAATACCTGGGAGTATATCTGTTGAAACAAAGCCAGGATCTATATAAATAAAATTTTTAAAAAGCTTTTTTAAAAAATAAAACCTTTTAAATAATTGGAGAAATAATAAGTGTTCGTGGGTAGGCAGGGCCAACATAATAAAAATGAAGTTTTATTAAAATTGTTCAATGTTATTCCAAATTAATTACCAAAATTTAATTTATCCAAATTTTATTACCAAAGAATCATTTAGATGAAAAGTGAAGATTATCAAGTAAAGTAAAGTAAGGAGGTTTAACAGTACCAGGTTTTAAACTATATTATATGGCAACAATTATCAAAACTTTCTGGTTCTGGTTAAGAAATAAAAAAGTAGATCAACAGAATAAAGTAGATATACAATTTACAGCAGCAAATAAACATAATAACCTTATATTTGACAATTGTAAAGACTTAAGATTACGGATAAGAATTCATTGTTTGATAAAAAAAAAAATGTTGGGAAAACCAGAAAGCAATATGGCAGAAACTGGGCATAGACCAATATCTCACACCACTTACCAAGATAAGCTTAAAATGTATGCATGACCTAGATATGAAGAGAAATATTACAAGAAAATTAGAAGAACACAGAACACATCACTTACCAGACATGGATAGGTGAACAAATTATGAATAAACAAGAG
This sequence comes from Phascolarctos cinereus, assembly GCF_003287225.1. Classification (NCBI taxonomy): domain Eukaryota; kingdom Metazoa; phylum Chordata; class Mammalia; order Diprotodontia; family Phascolarctidae; genus Phascolarctos; species Phascolarctos cinereus. The sequence goes on from NW_027556098.1 coordinate 180,717,472, forward strand.
ATAGAGAGCAAAGTTAGATGTAAAATGGATAATTTCAATTACATTAATTTTTTTTTAATTTTGAACAAATAAAACAGATGTAGCAAAGATGAAAAGGAAAGCAGAAAATTGGGAAAAAACATAGACAGTTTCTCAGATAAAGTTTTCATATCTCAAATATATAAAGAACTTTGTCAAATTTATGAGAATATGAGTCATTCAACAATTGATGAATGGTTAAAGGATATGAATAGGCAGTTTCCAATGAAATCAAAATAATTTATGATCAGATAAAAATGATCTAAATCATTATTGATTAGACAAATGCAAATTAAAACTACCTTAAGATATAATTTTATACCTATCAGATTGTCTAAAATGGTAGAAGAGGAAAGCAACAAATGTTGGAGGGGATGTGGAAAAATTGGGACACTTTTATTGTTGATGGAATGGTGAACTGATCCAACTATTTTGGAGAGCAATCTGGAATTATGCCCAAAGAGTTTTTAAATAGCCTTTACCCTTTGACCCAGCAAGATCACTATTAGGTCTACTTCCAGAGATAATTAGGGAAAAAGGAAAAGAACCTATATGTTCTAAAATGTTTATAGCAGCTCTCTTTGTGCTGGCAAAGTACTGGAAATTGCAGGGGTGCTCATCAATGGGGAATGGCTGAACAACTAGTGGTATATGATTTTGATGACATACTTACTATGATATAAGTGATGATGAGCTCATGATCTTAGGAAAAACATGGAAATATTCCACAAAATAATGGAGTGAAATGAGCAGTACTGAGAAAACATCATATACAGTAACAGCACCATTGTTTCAAGAACAACTTTAATCAAATCATTTATTTTGATTATGATAAACACTCATATTAACTATAAAGGACATATGAAGAAAGATGCTATCTGCATCCATAGGAAGAACTGATAAATAGAAGTTTGTATAGAATAATTTTATGTGCATATATATACATGTGTATGCGTGTGTGTCTGTGTGTGTGTGTGTATGGATATAGATATAGATATACCTATTTGTGTCTAATGGAGGCCATCTTCAGGCTGGGGTAGGTGGAAGGAAGAAAAAAAATTACATGATAACACTGCTGCATATTTAAAAGAAATAACATTGTGCATGATAGATTTGCAGTTTCATGTGCCATAATCTTTTTTATTACACTATGTTATGGAATTGCTTCTTTTATTCCATAACTTAAAAAATATTTTTTGAAAAGGTGGTAGCTGAGTAGAGACTTCAAGGAGGCTCAAGATTTTAAGAGAAGCAGGTGAGAAGATAATATATTCCAAGCGTATGGGACAGAGGTCAAAGGATATGGATGTGTGTGTGTGTGTGTGTGTGTGTGTGTATCCCCAATGCTTAGTACATAGTAAGAAATTAATGTTTGCTAAATTGAATTGAATTGTAGCCCAAGATAGATAAGGACACTATGTGTGGATTCTGGGGGTAACACTAGGTCTCCACAGGATCAAATGGAATGGTCTGGAGAATGATGCTACCATGCTATAGGAGTAAATATTGTCAAAGCTGTTGAGGGTCTGCTACTGTGGAATTAGTCAAAAGGACAGAGGAGGGTTCAGGGGCCATGAGTAGCTACATGGTACAGGAGATAAGAGTGTTGGCTCTGAAGTCATGAAGACCTGAATTCATATCCAGCTTCAGACATTAACTAGACAACAGTCACAAGTTAAGTCACAACTTCTGTCTCCTCCATGTCCTCATCTGCAAAATGGGGAAAGTAATAGCACACCTATCTCCCAGGGTTGCTATGATGATTGAACAAGGTAATATTTGTAAAGTGCTTTGTAAGCCTTGAATTGCTCTATAAATGCTAGCTATGATGATGATGATTAGTAGATTTAATTCAATTCAGTAAGAATTCATTAAGCACTTATTATTAACAAAGTACATTAGGCACTAAAAAATAGGAAGACAAAACACAATATTTCTTGTCCTCAAGGGGCTTACATTCTACTGAAGGATAAATAATGTATGCTACTAAATAGAGTATATGCCAAATAAATAAAATTTTATTTCAAGAGGGAGAGATCCAGGCATATGCTGATGTTTTCCAACCACCTCTCCTATTATACGGGTGTGTGTGTCTGTGTCTGTGTGTATGTGTCTCTGTGTGTGTATACTCACATATACATGTACACATGACACTGTCAATAGGATTTTACTGAAGCAGTCCCTAACTTGAGAATGATGAAAACAGCAGGCCAGAGACAAAGTGTTAGTAATCAGGTAGCCATTTAATTAATTAGTTTCATTATGAGGAACAGATTAGCAAATTGGGAATTCTCCTGATCAGAATTCCACATTGCTGAAGTGAAGAAAGAGATTATATACATAAATCACAAGTGGGAAGGGGCAAAGAAGTAGATTACAATCGTTCCCAGGGCCAGAGTGGTTTCCCATCACAAAACCACTAATGGAAGACAATACAAGAATTCTGGAGTCCTGTGGGAGCCATATTGGTCGAGTCTTTGGAGGTTGTTACTTGGTGGGTTACAGGACCATAGTTCTATAATGGGAACAGTTTCTACGGTCTTTGATTCGCTTCACTTCAGGTACACAGGCAGAAGGATGCCAGTGATTGTGAGCCTTGTCAAAGTTTGATCGATCAGTTCAAGCTGCATGGTGAGTCTGACTCACAAGCTGGAAAAGGCAATTTTGGAAAATCTAACCTATTAGCATATTCATTACACATATCATAATTCCCTTCACAGCACTTTAGTTTATTCTGGATTATTAAGATTTTCTTATCACTTTCTTAAGTCTAGACCATCAACAAAACAAATCAAATTGTGATTTGTAGCATTTGATGATTTCCAAGGTGTGAATGCTCACACAAAAAATTTAGGAAATGGGAGTTTTTCCATCCATGAAAATGCCTTCTATTTTAGGTGCCATGAGGTAGGACTAGTGTATGTAGCTGGCAACCCTGAATGCTTCTCCTTATCAGACCAAATTACCCAAATTAGACCACAAAGAACTGACTTCTCCTACCCACTGCAGTAATTCTTTCCCAGACTTCAGTAGCACCAGGACTTGGGATGAGGGAATGAGGGTGGAAGGAGAATTTATAATTGGCCTTGATTTCTCCTTGGAATCTCATCTCTAGATACGTCACAAAGTCAAGAAATCTCTTGAGTTGGGGGAACAATTAGACGTTGGATGTTCTGAGACCTTAGCAAAGAGACAACACTCTGGTGGAGGAGAGTGTCATGACATTTTTCTAGTAAAGCAGAGTGTTATAGGCTCCCAAATCCTTCTCTAAGTTTAATACTTTCCCTACCCACACCACCAAATTGTTATCGATCATAAACACAATGTGAAAAATTCAAAGGGCTCCAAGGGAGAACAGAAGTGAGAAAAGAGTGACCTCTGACTCAATTTGGGAATTTCAGATCTGTGTGGTGGTTGTAAACCATGGGACCTTCTCACTTAAACATTCACTTTGCCAATAAGATCTTCTTCTCAATAGCATTGTAGATACATAGTGCAATTATTTAAGTGATGCTGAAGGTAGGAATAAACTTTTATATCTTCTCATTGAGCCAAGTCTTTATTTCAGAGCTGTCTTTCCAGGGCAAATCCCAACATAAAGAAATTCATTATTATACTTTAAATAAGCATAATAGCACTTTTGAACTGTCATAATTTGTGGCTCCCATACTGTCACTTTCAAATTTCTGGACCCTGAACTCCAGGAAGGGTGGAGTACCTATTCCTCTTCAATCTTTAGTCCCATTCTTCCTTCCCAAAAGTTATTAGTCTCTGGACCCCTATGTCCCCCTGCTCCCCTACCCAACTGATTCTACCAAATGGTCACTTATACTACTTCAATGAACTAGGAGTCACCAATTAATATATTTCTGATAATGAGAAGAATCATCAGTCCTTGATATTTGTATTGCTAATTCCTTTCATGTACTCTTTCTGATCTCCTTACCCTAGCACTCCATATCTCAACATTTAGGATTTATAAAGCTTTAATAATAGGTACTAGTAGGGCTTGAGGGAGGAGATTGGGAAGAGCTTTATCCCATTCAGATGCTACCGAGATCTTTCATTCCCCCAATCTTCTTCTTAATGTCTCCTTCTATTTCCCTTCTCCCCATTGATTTTCAAATCTTCATTATTCCTATTATTCCATTGCTCTCTGTGGATGGGAATTTGGGATGCACATTCCTCTCTAACCCTTAGGCCCATTTGCCGCTTCCCAAAAGTTATGGGATCTTGGAGTCCTCTAGCTTTCTCCTATCCCCAAATTGCTACTCATACAGCTTTGATGAGTTAGGAGTTATAAACAACAATCTTTCTGATAATGTGGAGGAGCACTGGACCTTGGCATCTGTACCAAGATATACCTTTTGTGCAGATAAGTCATTTTGAATATTATAAATACCCATATTAACTACAAAGGACATATGAAGGAAGACACTGTCTTCATCCAGAGAAAGAACTGATAAAGAGAAGTGTGCTTAGGATGGCTTTATGTCTATATCTATATCTATCTATATTTATCTATCTACCTGTCTATCTATTGTGTCTAATGGTATCCATCTCTAAGGTGGGGAAGGGAAGAAAAAAAGAAAATTCACAACATAATTTTATTATATGTATAAAATGTAGAGATTTGTAGTTTTATGTGGAATCATCTTTTTTTTGGACTATACTATGATATGGAAATGCTTGTTTTGGTTCACAAACTAAAAATAAATTAAATTTTAAAAGAGAAATAAAATTCAGGAAAAAGTGAAAAAAAAAGGAAAAAACAAGACTTTTTTTTAAAGGAATTGCATTGCATTATTGCATTTTCTCAGCCTAGGCAGAAGGTTGGGAAAAGAAATTTGAGTGAAATGTGTGAACTTTTTGCTTTGTTTTGTTCTGTTTTTGATTTAATAGTTGGTTTGTGTGATATTTTCTCTCAACATCTCTGAGTCATTTGGGCAAAAATCTGAATAGATGCCATTTTATAAGAAAGAAATCAGTCTATGTGGATTAGATGTCACTCCTAACAAAAATATCTGTCTATTAGAAAAGAGTAGTAAGAGAAAAAAATACTCAAGATGGGGGAGTGGAGGTTGCCTCTGAGAGAAAAAAGTAAATATTAAGTAAAGGTGGGTGTAATTAGGAAAAAATTGAGACTTCAGATTTTTGTTTGGCCTGTACTAGTTTTCATCTGTATATGTGAGTGAGCAGCTTTAGAAGGAACTGAAATTTTAGGTTACAACTTTATGAAAATAATATAAAGCTTTAAAATGTCCATGTGAACACACATTCTATTGGAAACAGCCTGAAGTATAGCCCTATGTGCATCATCCAGGTATGGGTTGCTTGGAGAAGGAGGTGATTCAGCAATGATTTCAATCCATAAGGAACATTAGTATGACATCCTATTCCACCTTATTCATCTTGAACCAGGTTGTATCATTGTCTGCATGTTGACTGTACCATTCAAGTGGGAGCTCTTCTGTGGCCTTGTGATTTGTGTCTGGATCTCAGGCCTGTCAATTTTACCTTCATAGTATCTTTCACATACATACCCCCTCTTCTGAATACTGCCATCACTCTCATGCAGTCCCTTTTCACCTCGTGGCTGAACTAGTGCAACAGCATGCTGGTTGGTTTCCCTGCCACAAATCTCTCCCTACATCAGTCGATCTTCTACTCAGTTGCTCAAAATGATCTTCCTAAAGTGCATATCTGACCATGTCCCTGCCCTAACTAATATATTCTAGTGGATCCTTATCACCTCCAACATCAAATATAAAGTCCTCTATATGACGTTCAAAGTCTTTCATAACCCCATGCTCTCCTGCTTTTGTCTTCTTACACCTTACAGTATCTCCCACATGTACTTTGCAAAACAATGATACTGTCCTCCTTGCTGTTTTATGAATAAGACCTTCCATCTCCCAATTTCAATCATGTCCACAGGTTGTTTCCCCTGCCTGGGATGCTCTCCCTCCTTTTCCCTGGTTCCTGATATCCTTGGCTTTCTTCAGATCCTTAGCCAAAATCTTACCTTCTAAAAGAAGTCTTTCCTCTGTTGATTATACCCATTTTGTCTTGTATATAGCTTGCTTGTACATAGTTTCCTGCATGTTGTTTCCCCCATTAGAATGAGAGCTCCTTGAGAGCATACCTGAATTTTGCCTTTCTTTTGTATAAGGAAGGGATGAATGAACAACAAATATACTTAGGATGGAAGATAGAAAAGTGACAAATTTTTAAATGGCGCCGTTATAATTTGGGCACACAACACTGCCTGCTCAAAGAGCTCTCCAGGGAGAAGAAACTGAACTGAGTGAAAGTCAATGAGAGTTTTTCAAACATCTCCTGCTCTTTCCCTCCTGAACAAATAGCAGTAGGGTGAAGGGAAAGGGGGAGGTCCATAGAGATTGACTAGACTGGGTAGAGAAGAGGAAGGCCAAGACAGAAATAAGGATTACACAGTACCTCCATCCACAAAAATGTCTCCAGACTTCTAACAGGCTTCTCTTGAGCTGACAATTTTGCAAATGAGTCTTCTTCATTCTATAAACTCCACTGGACTGATATTTCCCCTTTCCTGTGAGGAGGTCAGCCTTTTCTGTTTAAAACAGCCTATAGGGCAGCTAGGTGGTACAGTGGATAGAACACTAGCCCTGTATTCAGGAGGACCTGAGTTCAAATCCGTATTCAGACATATAACACTTACTAGCTGTGTGACCCTGGGCAAGTCACTTAACCCTCATTGTGCAACCAACCCCCTCCCAAAAAAAAAAAACAGCCTATGTCTGTAGACTGCTTCAAGGAGTCCCCAGGAGTTAATTCATTTTAGAGAAAATTTTAAACTTCCTCAAAAAAGTAGAGTCGGAAAAGGGAAAAGGAAAAAAAAAGATTTCTCTCCACTTGCAGAGAGCCTTACTTATCACAAATCAGAACCATTTCCTCTAGGCTTTTTTTTTCATATTATGCTTCTTTGATTGTCATGAAAGCTAGCCATATAGACAAGGTGGTGAAGATGCTTCCATGCTTCTCTCCAAAATATCCTGGATGCATATGACATTAGGAAGGGGACATAAACATTGTCCCCCTTTTGTGACATTTTTCTTGAGTTTGTCACTTTACCTTACTGATACTGTCTAATTGCCAAGGTAGGCTGAGTGTTGTTATCTAGTTTCCACTGAGGGAGCCAACTCTCATTCTTCTGCACTGGCTGAGAAGGGAAAGAAATAAGAAGTCATTTTAATATTCCATCACAGCTTTGCAGTTTTCATTTGACTCTCTCACTTTTCCCATCCCCCTAAGATATGAGAGACATATCTGTAGCCTCTCTATCACAGGTGACTATTTTTCAAATTGATTATACACTAGATTGGTGATATCAAACTTACATAGAATGGGGGTTACTAAACCATGCTTAACAATCTCTGTGGAAATAGAATGACTTAGAAAAACACATATGAACACTGTGTATGTTTTATTCTATTTCATTTATTTTAAAAATATTCCCAATTACATTTTATTCTGGTTCAGTCCATACTCTGGAATGTGGCTCCATATGAAGCCCTGTATTTGACCACTTTGCACTAAATTGAAAAAGGAAACAAAGAGAAGGCAAAAGAATAATGACATTTCATGGAGGTTTTAAGTGTGCACAATACCATGGCACTTTGTGAACAGATCACTAAAAATAATAACTTTCCAGCATCAGAGAGTGCTGAAATTGTTAATGTGTACAAAAGAGGTAAGGGATAATCAAAACTATCATTTCAATTTTATCTTTTAGCATTTGACAAGATATCCCTTCTTCACTTCAGGTATTTATCTCTAAAGACATTCACTGTTCAAATGTCAAATGAATTAGTTCCTATTTGATTTTCAAATGCAGTATCTTTACTATTTCAGAGAATTTCATCTTAGGCTAGCTCTAGATCTCTTTCTCAGATTGGAAACCATATGGAAGCATTGGGAAAGCTCTTTCCCTCTGTATTGTCTGGCATATATTCTCATATGTATTCCTTCTCTGATTTCTGTTTTGCTACAATTTGGATAAATGGGTTTCTTTGCTAATAATAATAATAATAATAATAATAATAATAATGTACCATGTCTCTTAATGACTTTATTGTCTCACAATAGGGATTCTACTCCACCAGCCAATGGTTAGGAGTTTTAGCACTTGACACCATAGCTCTTATTTATACTTCTACCTGGCATGCTTAGGCACAGTTTTTATATAGTTTTCACTGACCACTCAATTCACATTCTTCTCCAAGGGCTGAGAAGAAGGGAAACACCCAGGAAGCAATTTCAGTATGCCATCACAGCTTTTTTTTTCCATTTTCTTATAATTTTATTTTTCGGTCCCTCTAAGATATAGAAGATACACATCTGATTGGAAGATAGGGGTAGGGGAGTTTCTCTTTACCTTTAAATTCCCTCTAATAGGTTGAAAGAACAAAGAAGTGTTTAATTTATAGAACAAATCAACCAACCAGTACATTTGTTGAATAACTATTACAGATGCAGAGAGAAATAAGAAGCAGGAAGACAAGTTACACAATGACTACAATAATGGAAAGGACAACAATATTGAAAGATTTCAGAATTCTGATCAATGCAATGACCAATCAGGACTTCAAAAGACTGAAGATGAAATGTGTTTCCTACCTCTCAGTAGTAAGGCTTTGGACTAGAGGTGCAGAATGAGAGGCACATTTTGAGACATAGTCAATATATTGATTTTTTTTGGCTTCAATGTACTTACTTGAAAGTAGAGTTTCTACTTGGGGGCATGGGAAGATGGTAGGAAGTGATAGAGATTAAAGAAGAAGAAAAGAAAGAAAAATGCATCAATAAATCATTTTAAAATGCACCAAAGAGAGCAAAAGAAATTTCAGAGGGATACAGACAGATAAGTACAGCAAGTTTTGTTACTACAGTATGAGATTGATATGTTTTCATGAACTGTACATGACATAAATTTATAGCTCGTATGTATTTTTATTTTCTTTACTTCTTTGTGCATTGAAAATTTAATGTTTCTTGATGTTTATTAAGTTCATAATAAAAAGAAAATACTCATTAAAATATGTAATTATATGAACAATTTCATTATAAAACATAGGGAAATGTATAGACACATGATTATATTTTGGGAGAATCACCAAGCTTAAAAGACAAAATAATTTACAATGGTTTCTGGTTTCTTAACAAGGTTTGGAAGATGTTCTTGAGAAAGGGACTCACTAAGGAGGAATCAAGCTTTATCCATTGAAACTTAGAGGCTTACTCATTCTCAAAAATGAGTCCCATTTTATTTAACACTTTGTTGAGGGCAAATTTCACATCCTTATTCCGTAAACTATAGATCAAGGGGTTCAACATGGGAGTCACAAGATTATTTAATATCTGAACCACTGAGCCAAGCAAGGGACTGGGAGTGGGTTGTAGATAGATGATGATGATGGGCCCGTAGGCACAAAGGATTGCTGTGAGGTGTGCACTGCAAGTGGAAAAGGCTCTCCTTCTGCCTTCTGTGGAGTGTATTCTTGATATGGAGATCCCAATGTGAGTGTAGGAAATGAGAATGAGGAAGAAGCATATGAGAGACAAAAGACCAACATTAGTGAAACTAACCCTCTGGGCTAAAGATGTATCTGCACAGGCCAAAGGTAAGATAGCAGGAATGTCACAGAAATAGTGGCCTACTTGGTTAGGGTCACAATAAGGTAATTGGAAAGTAAGAGAGGTCAGGATAGTAGCATGAACACACCCACACATCCAGGTGCTTGTTGCTAGGATAAAGCACACCCTATGATTCATGATAGCTGTGTAACGTAGGGGCTGACAGATGGCAACAAAGCGATCATATGCCATTACAGTGTACAGGAAGCACTCAGTGGAGCCCAAGAAATGGTAGAAGAACAATTGGGCTGCACATCCTTGGAAAGAGATGGCTGGTGTCTGACCAGAAAGACAGAACAACATTTTGGGTGAGGTAACTGAGGAGAAACTCATGTCAAATATAGACAGATTTCCCAGGAAAAAATACATAGGGGTATGAAGATGAGAAGAAGAAATGATGGCTGTGAGGAGGAGCACATTCCCTGACAGTGTGCATAGGTACAGGGATAAGAAGAGAACAAAGAGCACTGTCTCCAGCCCCTCTGTCTCGGGGATTCCCAGCAGGATGAACTCAGTCACAACTGTGTAGTTCTTCATTTCCATGGCAAAGTCAGCTCTTAGCTATCTGTGAAAGGAAATGAGCAATTATATATACATACATACATACATACATACATACATACATACATACATACACACATATATATACACATACAGATATATACATATACATATATATTTACACACACACACACACACACACACACACACACACACACACACACACAAACTGATTTTGAAGCTAAGAGAAAGGAATGCTTCAAATTGCTCCAGAAGTTACAAAGTGTTGCTCTCTGGATCCCACAACTTCTGATTACAAAATACTAAGGATCCAAGATCTCTTTGACATATATATTTATAAAGAATTAGACAGACAGAAGGTAGGTTGGAGTAGATGTTAGGTATTAGGTGTTAGGTATAAAAGGCATAAGACTGACTACAAAACTGAAAGTCTACGGAGTCGTTGGGCTGACTTCATCACTGTATGCCTGTGAAAACTGAAGAATATACCAGCATCATGCCAGGAAACTAAATTGCTTTCATTTGAACTGTATTAAGAACATTTTGAATTTTTCACCTGGCAGGATAAAGTATCAGACATTAATATCCTGTCTTGAACCAATTTGCAAGCATTCAAACTCTGCTGCAGAGCACAACTCCACTGGGCTGGCCACGTTGTTCGATTGCCAAATGTATGCTTTCCTAAAAGACTATTTTACAGAGAACCCATACAAGGCAGGAGTTCACATGATGGTCAGAAAAAATGATATAAGGATACTTTCAAGGTCTTTCTGAAGAACTTTGGGATCAATTGTGTGACATGAGAGAAACTGACAAAGGACGACTTAGCATGGCATGCATGCATCAAATATGATGCTGTGCTCTATGAGCAAAGTCAAATTGAAGCAGCTCATAAGAAATGCAAGACGTGCAAATTTAGAGAATCCACACCAAATGTTTATATGGAATATTTATGCCTAACCTATGCTAAAGCATTCTAAGCTCATATTGCTCTGATCAGCCACTGTCAGAATCACTGTAACTTGATTCTAACATAGTGATGTCATTTTGGTCCTCTTTGAGAACAATGTACAACCACCACCAGACTGGAACCAGACTTTAAATACCAGTCTCAGGCAGCTTTATTTTATTCTAGAGGCCAATAGGAGCCACTGGAATTTTTTAATCTAAGAAGAAACATGATCAGGCCTGTGCCTTAGAAAGACTATTTTGGGAATTGTGTGGTGGATGGGTCAGAGAGAGCAGAGAAACCAATAAAGAAGCTATTAACATAGTCCAAGGAAATGTGGCTCAAAACCATAGTAGTAGTAGTGTGCGTAGAAAGAAGGAAGTATATTTGAGAGATATTGAGGAAGTAGAATTGTCAAGATTTGACAACCTTCATACAACCAAGCCAACAGCATTATGCCAAATTCTTCCTCACTAGAACAAAGTGGGAAAACAAAGATTCTATGCCCACCAACCTAAGAAAGGATCAGCCATGGTTTTAATCTTTGCTCATTCAGGTTGGTTACCCAAGGGTTCCAAGACCCAAGGTTATTTCCAAGAACCAGTGGATTCTTGGGAGTGCTAGCCACTTCTAAGAACCAGAGGGTTCAAGTCCGGCCTCAGACACATAACACTTACTAGCTGTGTGACCTTGGGCAAGTCACTTAACCCCATTGTCTACCAAAAAAAAAAAAGAAAAGACAAGCACAAAAAAAAGAACAATATTTCTCATCCTAGAGCACCCTTCATAGAATTGGAATCAATGACTATCTCAGCTGACTGGTCCATTCTAAAATCCAAAAGTCTATCTTAAATCATAAAGCCTTCTGAGTGAATGTTGGACTGTGGATTCGCTATCTACCTTCCTAGGTAATCATTGAGCCAACTAATTTTCTTTTGCTCCCCTTTATTTTCCTCCTCTTTTCTTTTCTCTTTTCCCACACCTCCTCTCTTTTAAACTTCCCCAAAAAAGAAGAGAAACAAACAAGAAATTCAAACGATGACATTTGAAAGTAAACCCATAACCTTAAAAAGTAGAATACTTCAATTTGAAATGGGTTAAGCCAAAGTTCAGAAAGAGGACCCCCACTCCTTGTATTTTACAACTAGTGAAGGTTTCATCCCTGTATCATTATTAGACCTCAGGGTTTTTTTTCCTACTGTATTGCTCCTCATCTAATGTGAAATGTAATATTCTTATACAGAAGAGACACAAATTCCTCTGTATCTCATGCTCTCTCATCTTACAGGAAAAAAAAATCAAAGATAGGAACCTGACAAATAGCAAAGGCATGGTCCCTACACAAACAAAGTTTTGCTATTAATTAGGCAGATTGTCATAGAAAAATGTAAATTAAGCATATCTTGGCAAAAAAAAATTGCAACCCCCTCCCTCTGAGCCAAGCCTTTTTGTCTTTGTAAACAGGTGCAAGTTGTTCAAGGCACAAATTTTGGGGACAACTGTTATGTTTACTAGGGTGACTTTTGGCAGTCAGCTAATCCTGCTATCGTTTGGAGTTTTAGGCTTTCCAACAATGAGAATGAGACCTCTAAACACTAGCAGTCTCACTTCCCAAGGTCCAAACTTCTTCAAGTGAATGTGAGAAAGATGGAAAAGGAGAGAAAAGAAGGATGGAATGGTGAGGGCAGAGAGGGTCAGGGAGGAGAAGAAGGAGAGGGCGAAATTTTTGCACTCACATTACTAACAGCCTTAGACATGTCTGACTGAGACTAAGGTAGTATTTTTGTTCATCCAAGACTTCCCCTGCCAGGCATCAAAGAAGGGAAAACTTAAGACTTTTGTAAAACTCAACTCTCCAGTCAGAGATGAAAAGTTTCTCTTTTTCAGCCAAATATTCAGCAAGAGGATAGTACAGATCTGAAAGTATTCCTGCCTCTTCACATGGAGTACCTCTCAGTTCCAGGAACTGAAACATTTCTCACATACGTTAGAGCTTAAGTTTATTTGTCATCCCTTTGGGGCCCTATCTTTGACACTGAGCAAGCCTGGAACAGAGGGATCAATTAATACCTAGGTATTCTGGGACCTTAGAAGAAGGAAAACACTGTCAGACACAGCATATGGTGACATCTACCTGTAAGGCAGCCTTTGGTGGGACAACATAATCCTTTTGTTTAGACACCCTACTGACAAATATTCTGACATATCGTTATCTATCTTTTTACATATATGTGTATGTGTTAACTCTCCAAACAGCTTATGATTATAGGAGCTATAACTTTTACTTCATATTATTTCCATTGTACTTAGCACATTGTCTTATATGTGGTTGGTTATTTGTCAGTTAAAAGATCAAATTGGTAGAGTTTTCTTGTTACTCCTTAGCCATGGTACATTTCACGAAAAAGAGGTACTAATTACTGGCATTGCTTATCTCAAATAACTGTTCAGTTTCTTTACACCATACACAGTTTCATGAATATCTCCTTTTGTAAAGCAAATAGAGTACTATACTTGAGTTACTGTGTGTTCTTGGGCAAGTCATCTATAAAAATGGGATATTAATATCCTTTCCATGATTGTTATAAGAATAAAGTAAGGTAATTTTTGTAAAACATTTTGGAAACCTTAAATGGCAATACAAACGTTACTGATAATGAGGATAGTGGTTTTGTGGCTTTGGTTTATATAAATAAGAGAAACACTCTTGAGAAAAGTGTAAGATGCTCATGAAGCTTACACTCCTGGGACTTTCCAGTCAAGATGGTAGAATAAGAATTCTGAAGAGGGTCAGGTTCATTTCATATCTCTCAAAAAACAACAAAAGGAACACAAAAGAGAAGGGAAAATGTCTAAAAAGCCACAAAGGGATAGACATCAAGCAAAAGCAAATATAAATAATGTGTGCCAATACAAAAAAAATGGCCAGGGTGTAGCTGAAAAAAGGGTTAAATGCCTGAAGTGAATGCTTCATGGAAAAACAAAATCCAACAATACAAGATGTATTAAGAAATCAAACAGATAAATAATGACATAAGGTCATTAAGTAAGAAAAAACATTGCTATGAATATCTCAAAAGCAAAGGAGTATATAAAATATTTTTTAACCAGAGGGAGAACTCAAGTCAGCATGAAGATTGCTAAAATCTATAGAAAGGAAATAATTAGGGAAAAGTAAGATTTAAACTATAATTAAAAAAAAGCCTAAAAAAATAATCTTCAGAAGCAAATGGCTCACCAAAATAGAAAACATAACTATATAACAATGCTGAAATGGGAGAACATGCTGGGAAAATGGATCAATTATTGAAAAATATTAAAAAATCTACAGTACCAAGTGACAGGCTCAGAGCGTAGGTGATGATGGAGCAAACTCAGGATTAGAGTCAACCCAGAAAATGTAGCAAAGCAAAAGAATATGAACACTATCATCTAGGAGATCATTCAAGAAAACTTTCAAAAAGAGTTTTCAGAAAGTCATATGTCCTCCAAGAAGTCTTTGAACTAGAACCATGATTCCACTCCAAAAGGGAGGTGTTTGAAAGGATTCACCTTTCTCAGTTCAAAACCAAATTAGTTTCTAGTTAGGCAACATCCTATAGCCTGAATGACTAAATGTTTCTGATAAATTGAAAAAGGGAAAACTAAAAAGGAGTAAGAGACATGGGTAAAGTAATGTTAATGTACTTGTATTTGTTTTATTTGATAAAGTAGTCCAGAGTTATTTTTAATGTTTTTAAACCGACTGTTAGTTGTATAATACCAAAGACTTTTGTGAGTTTTGTTAAACTCAGGTTTATCATGGTAAATAATATTTAAAATTTTTAATAAACAAAAAATGCAAAAGAAAATCACATGAGTACAGCAATTTAAATGATGTCATCAGAGAAATGTATGACTACAAACAAACTAACTAAAAGTTGGATTAATATGAGTTGTTTTAACCATGCTGAAAATAATTTGGAGCTCTGTGAGAATAATGACTAAACTATTCATTCCTTTTAAGTGAGAGATCCTACTACTTATCATATACACTCAGGTTATCAAAGACTGGCCTCATATATATGACAAAATATTCATAGTGGCATTTAATTTTGTGGGAGTCAAGAATTCAAAACAAAGTTTAGAAATGGCTGAACAAACTGGTATATGAGTTGGTACAATGTTGTTGAATAGTAAATTATGAATATGAGGAGGTGAAAGATGGGAAAGAAACATGGGAAGCCTTGTATGATGTGATAGAGTGAAGTGAGCAGAACCAAAAGATGAAGGTAGAAAGAAACACATGATTAAGATCATTATTAAGGTTATGCACATGATTAAGATAATATCCATCTTCCCTGTTTGTCACTCCTTTCCTCTAATTATTGCTACTTTATTTTAATAGTACTTTATTTTTTCCCAGTTACACGTCAAGATAATATTTAGCACTCATTTTTACAACATTTTGAATTCCAAGTTTTCCGTCCTCCCTCCCTCCCCTCCCCTCTTCCTAAAATGGAAGGCAATTTGATATATGTTTTGTGTGTGTGAACATATAAAACATATTTCCACATTAGTCAGAGCTGTGAAAGAAAAAACAAATCAAAAGAAGGAAAATCATGAAAAAGAATAAAGTAAGTGAAAAAAGTATGCTTTGATCTTCACTTAGCGTCCATCAGTTCTTTACCTGGATATGGATAGCATTTTTCTTCATGAGTCCTGGGTACTTGTTTTGCATCATTGCATTGCTGAGAAGAGCTGAGTCATTTGTAATTGATCATCGCATGATGTTGCTTATACTGTCTTCAATGTTTTCCTGGATCGGCTCATTTTACTTTGCATCAGTTCATACAAATTTTCCAGAATTTTCTGAAATACCCCTGTTCACCATTTCTTATTCCACAACAGTGTTCCTTTACATTCACATACTAGAGCTTGTTCAGACATTCCTCAATTATTAGGCATCCCCTCAGTTTCCAATATTTTGCCACCAAAAAAAGTGCTGCTATAAATATTTTTGCACATATAAGTCTTTTCCCCTTTTTTATGATCTCTTTAAGATATAGAACTAGTAGTGGTATTGCTGAATCAAAAGGTATGTACAATTTTGTTTTCCTTTGGACATAGTTCCAAATAGCTCTCAGGAATGGTTGGATCAGTTCACAACTTCACCAACAATGCATTAGTGTTCCAATTTTCTCACATCTTCTCCAGTATTTATCATTTTCCTGTTTTATCATGTTCACCAATCTGATATGTGTGACGTAGTGCCTCAGAGTTGTTCAAATTTGCATTTCTCTATGCAAAAGTTATTTAGAGCAGTCTACCATCTTTGCATCTACTGTAATAGATTTTTCATGCCTCTTCATGTGAAATAATTTGCTCCATTCTACCTCTCCCTTCTTTCTGTACCCAATATTCTCCTGTTTCTCATCCTTAATTATTTTTTATGTCATTCCTTCAAATTCATCTTATACCAATACCTTCTGCCTATGGTATAGCTGTACTATTAGTGGTACAATTTTTAAGAATTGTAAGTGTCATCTTCAGATGTAGGGGTGTAAACACTTCAGCTTCATTTAATCCCTTATGTTTTGTTTTCCCTTTTTAACTTTTTAGGCTTCTTGTGGCCCTTGAAATTAGAAATTAAATTTTTTGTTCAATTCCGTTCTTCTCTTTATGAAAGCTGAAATCCTTCTATTTCATTGAATGACTATTTTTTCCCTTAATGTGTTATGATTAATTTCACTGAGTAGGTGATTCTTGGTTGTAGTACTAGCTCCTTTGCCTTCCAGAATATCATGTTCCGTGACCTCTGATCCTTTGATGTTGCAGCTGCTAAGCCCTGTGTAATCCTGATTGTGGCTCTCCAATATTTGAGGTGTTTCTTTCTGGCCACTTGTATTTTTTCCTTGACCTGATGGTTTTTTAATTTGGATATAATGTTCCTTGGAGGTTTTTTTGGGGATCTCTTTCCTAAGGTGATTGGTAGATTCTTTCAATGCCTATTTTGTTCTCTGGTTCCAGGATATCAGGTCAGTTTTCCTTGATAATTTCTTGAAATTATCCTTGCCCAATTCTAATGTTAAAGGAGCTATTTTCCCCAGTTAGCTGTTGTACTTCTTTTTCTATGAGGCCAATTGTACTTTTTAGGGAGTTGTTTTCTTCAGTGGATTTTTGTATCTCCTATTCCATTTGGCCAATTCTACATTTTAAGCAGTTGTTTTCTTTGTTGACTTTTTTTCCCCATAATTCTCTTGCATCACTCTCATTTCTTTTCCCAATTTTTCTTCTACCATTTATATGGTTTTTAAGCTCCTTTTTGAGCTCTTCCCTGAGTTCTTTCTGGACTTGAGACCACTACCCAGTTTTCTGTGGGGTTTTGCCCATAGGTATTTTGAAATAGATGTCCTCTTCTGAGTTTGTGTCTTGGTGTTCCCTGTCACCATGATAACTTTCGACGGTCAGATTTTTTTTGCTCTTTTTCTTGCCTTTTTCCTTTCTTTTAAATTTGAGCTGTGCTCCCAGGGTGGGAGGGGCACTGCCTCACTTCTTGTACCAAAGGCTGCAGGTCCTGGCTACTTATATGGTGTTGTATTGATGTTGCTCTGAGGTTCCCAGAGGGACTCTCATCTCTGTGCTGTGTTGAGAGGGTGTGGTGGTTGGCTGGTGCTGCTGGGGGCCATAGGGGTCTGGCACGTGCTAAGACTTGGGGGGATGTTTCTGCATCGCCTCCCCCCATACTCCTGGCTACACTGGAGCACATGGTGGTCTAGCTGCTAGAGGTTGCTTTGGGACTATGCTGAAGGATTTTGGGGGCCCAGCACTGGTGGCTACCTGTTTGATATGTGGGTGCTGGCATTTTTCTGCTCCACCACACTAAGGCTCAGGATCTACCACTGGTTTGCTGAGATGGTGCTTACTGCTGCCTTCCCGGGATTCTTCCTATTCTGTCCTTTTTACCTGAGTGAGATAGACCTTTCTTGCCAATCTCAAAAGTTTCTTGGGCTAAGAGATTGTTTCACCCTATCTTTGTTCTGGTTCTGTTGTTCTAGGATTTGTCTTGGGGCACTATTTTTTGGTTGTTTGGAGCTGAATATGAAACAGTTACAGCTATTTACTGGTTACTCCACCATCTCGGCTCCCAGAAGTCTCCTCCTAATCATGGCTACTTTATAAAGAAGAATAGGGAGTATGGTTTAGCTATGACCCTTTAGTAGGTCCAATTCTGCTGACATTCCCCCTCATTTCTCTGAGTATAGTTGCTTTCCTTGTCTTTAATTTATTTTGTGTCTTTTTAGTGTCTTGGCTTTGCTGAATGAAGAGGCTGAGTTCATATTCCACCTTTCAATCATTCTCCCTTCCAAAAACCTTCTGTTTCGGGTAGGACCATGGTGTGCCTTGCACTGCCACATTCCTCATCCCCAATCCTGGCAGCTGTTCACAGTGCTGGAACAGTGTATTAAGGAGTGGAGAGCATCTGGTTGACACTTTGAGGGGAGACAAAATCACAAGAAATAGCTTCTCTCCTGAGTCATTTAGAGTATGGGCCCAGCACAGGGACAATGAATAGGAGATGGTGGGAATGGTGCAGTGTGACACTCTTTGTTCTTTTGTAGAATTTATCTTCTAGGAAGTTGTATCCTCTGTCTCTTCTTGTTTCCATTACTTTATTTGGTGCATTCCAGTGATTTTCTGCCAGTTTGCCAGAAAAGTCCTTTCCATTCTTATTTCAACAAGTCTACTTCCCCCCCTCCTTGAAATTATTTCTCATTAAATCTATAGAATTTCATTAATGAGAACTCACCTCTTTCCTTGACTAAATTCCCCTGTAGATTTTTAGGACCTTGTATCCTACATCAACATTTTTGCACCATTTGAACTCTGCTCTCCCCAAAATATAGGAAATACATCCTATCTCCTCCAAAACAAACCAAAGAAAAACAAAAAGAAAAAGAAAAAACCCCCCAAAAACCTCTAAGATGAGATGATTACTTCTTCCCAAGCTACCATCATTTCCACTACATCAAACAGCTTCTACATCTTGGTGAGAGTCACATCTAGAAGTTTCTTATGTTGGTGCATTCACCTTTTGAAAAATGAAATTATCATTAAGCCAGTAAAGAATTTATTAGAGGCACTATCTGGGGGAGAGAGAGAGAGAGAGAGAGAGAGAGAGAGAGAGAGAGAGAGAGAGAGAGAGAGAGAGAGATCAGACACATTCAGTCATCTGAAGTCTTGTGTCATTACTATATTGTTTCTCTATAACATTCTCTTGGCTTGTTTCCCAAACTACTCATCCATAATATTTCATCATGTTTGTCCATGTGACCTGTAGAATACTCCGGTGTCAGTTTTGATTCCATTTCGGCCAACTCATCTTCACTCAAATGTTTTCCACCATTTTTCCTCCTTATGATCCTCAGACTGTATTCCCTCCCATAGTTTTAAAATATAGTTCTATTCTCTACTTTTACCCAATCTGTTTCTTCTGTGCCCTACCAGAATCACTTTTCAATCACTAGTCATTCCTTTGAATCTCAGTGATACTTGTGGGTCAATGTTGCCTCTTATATTAAGACTATAAATTCACCTCACTTATTATCCATTATACCCATGAATATAGCTACCTGTTACCATGGACTTTGTTGCTCCTTTCTTAGATTTTTTTCTTCTTCTATGATTTTCAGGACGCTTCAACTGCTGTTTTGCTTCATGGGTTGCAGCTAGGTGGCACAGTGGTTAGAGCACAGGGTTTGGAGATAAGATCACTTTAGTTCAAATTCAGCCTCAGAAACTTGCTAGCTGTGTGATTCTGGGCAAGTCACTTAACTTCTGCCTCAGTTTCCTGAATTGTAAAGTAGGGATAATAACAGCACCTACCCTGCAAGGCTTGTTGTGAGGATCAAGAGAGATAACATTTGCAAAGCACTTAACACAGTGCCTCCCACATAGTAGGTGCTATGTAAATGCTAGCACTATTAATATCATCGTATATATGTGTGTGTGTGTGTGTGTGTGTGTGTATATATATATATATATATATATATGTGCCTAGTGTCTATATGTATATTGTATGTGTATTTTTCCTTATTTCCTTTGATCAGATTTGTAAAAATCAAGGAAAATACATTACTAAAAAAAATTACAATGTTTTATCAATGTTCTGTTTCTACATTATAAATTTTTTCACAGTATGCCTGCATAATAGAAAGTCTTTTGTAAAAAGGTAAAACAGTTGAGTAAATTAATAATATAGTAACTTCATCTGAAAATGAATACGTTTCACATCTGCAGCCACTACAACTTCTCTATTTGTTTTAATGACAGAAAGCTATTTGACCTCCTTCCAATCCCTCATTCATTGGTAGAAAAAAAAAGAAAGAATAAGTTTCTTACATGAAATGTGCAAAAGAAATTCCCTCAATGGCTGTATACACACATGTATGTGAATACACGCATGTGTCACATTGCATGCCCTAAATGCATCACCCCTCTGTAATGGATAGTATGCTTCATCATTGGTCTTCTGGAATCATGAATGGTAATTATACTGATCATAATAGTTCTTACAATTTTCATAGTTGTTTTTTGTTTGTTTATTTTGACAGTGGTGTTTGTTACCATATAAATTGTTCTCCTTTTTCTCCTCATTTCAGTCTAAAACTAAGTGTAAGCTGTTCTTCTGTTCTGCTCTCTTCACCCTGCATCAGTTCACATATGTCTTTCCATGTCATTTTGAAATGTTTTGTTCCCTCCTTTCTTATAGCCCTCTAGTCCTCCATCATATTACCTACCATTACTCATTCCTCAAATAGTTATCTCCTTAGTTTCCAGATTTTTGCCCCACAAAAAGATATGATATAGAGGCAGCTAGATGACACAGTGGCAACAGTTCTGGCCTTGGAGTCAAGAGGACCTGAGTTCAAATCCAGCTTCAGATACTTGACACTTACTAGCTGTGTGACCTTGGGCAACTCACTTAACCTTGATTACCTCACCAAAAAAAAAAAGAGAGGTGATATAAATATTTTTTATACATAAAGGACCTTTCTTCCTTTCTTTGATCTATTTTAGGTAAAGCCTAGTTATGTTATTTCTTAGTGAAAATGCATTCACTATTTAGTAACATTTTATGTATGATTTCAAATTACTTTCAGGAATGACTATAGACTATAATTCAGTGGAATAAACATTAATTTTTACCTACCATACACCAGATCCTGTCAAATGCTTTTACAAATATTATCTCATTTCATTCTCAAAACAACTATGTGAGGTAGATGCCATTATTATTCCCATTTACAATTGAAGAAATTGAGGGAGACATGTTTTTTCCCCTTGAAATATTTCTTGTACTTTCTGTAGCAATACCTCCTTTGTAATGATAAGATAAAGATCAATTTTGTGGTCTTCCAGCTTTTTCATTTTCTCCCCTAATAGGGACATGCACCTACATTTTGTACAGAGGTAGTTATTAATGGACTAAAAAATGTAAACATAGAAAGCTTTTCACTTTACTATAAGAACAACAAGTCCTCCATACTAACTGTAAATAAGGTCTTTATTTCTCTACTAATTTCATTTAACTCAAATGAACTTCACAAAGTGATTGCTATTCTGGGCATTTTTACTATCTGAATTTTCTTGTCTTTACCTTGTTATCTGGAACAGCTTGCCTAGGTAATTATACATGCAATTAAGAGATTACTACCAACATTCTAAGTCAAAAAATACCTTACACACCTATTATAGGGGGAAAAGCCTTCTGAAGAAATTGAAATTACAAGCAATTTTTGTTGGGCTGGTGTGGTTGAAGGAAAACTGTGCTGGAAATCATGAAACCTGGGTTGTGTCTTACTAAGAGTTGTCACTGAGCAGTAACTTGCTTAACCTCTCTGAATCCTAATTTACCTACTGGTAAAAAGAGGTGATTAGAGTGGATAAACTTAGAGGTCCTTCTGTCTCTGGCTTTCTTTTATTCACTCTTCTCACTACTATTCAGACATTGGAAACTTGCATTTTCATTGAGCCATTATCTTTTGTGGCATGAAATAAGGGTTGGGGGATAAAGTGGTATGCATAAAATAGAAAAATTGGGAAAGTACATTTGACTGACAACATTGAAGTAGATCCTATTAAACTTGTCTAGTTGGTCAAGAATTGATACAGATAGTGTGGGTATCATGGAGGATGAATAAAGATAATATTTTTGGGGGGATGCAGGTTGAGTGGACTAAGTTAAGACATTAGAAAGAACTTCAATGAATGTTATGGCTGCCTACAAATCTCCCCTCCCAAATTTCTAGTATTTTGGGTCAAGTTCCCTATTATGAACCAATCAATTGTTAGATTATGGATTTTTCAAAAGATCAAAAGATAATTTTCAACTTTCAAACTATCATATGATTATATATCTCACTTAGACATGAAAATTATAAATTAGTAAATACAGTTCTGAGAATTGAAGTAGGCAAAAAATAAAATAACTACATACTTCATTTTACCTAAACTTCTTTCTTTGACCTTTTAAGTGAATTCTTTTTAATATCTAAATACCAAATAAGGTATACTTTGGCAAAAGTTAATTTTTTTAAAAAAGAACTTGTATTTTCCTTTGATGCTCTTTTGTTGATAAAGAGCCTTCAGCTAGAGATTTTTATGTTCCTTTAGTAAGGTGACATGTAGCCATAACTAAGGAGGGGAGAAAGGAGCTTTGCTAATGGGTGCTGCTGATGGAACTTTCAGCCCTTTAGCAATGCAGAAATTGAAATTAGCACCTACTTAGGAAGTAGTCATTGAAATTAGCACCTAATTAGTAAGTATTCTTTGAAATTATATACTATCTGATGACAAGTTCAGATGAACTCTTGCTTCTTCCTGTTCTTCCTTCCCAGAGCTGCCTCCCAAGCCTCATATTGGTGTCCAAAATCTGTATCACTTGTTTCCCCCTCCACTGCTGTTCCATTAGATCATACTTTGGCTACTTGTCTTGAGAGAAAAATTTTCTAATTATATCCAAGAGAGATAGGAAGGGAATTTGGAAATAAATGATTGAAAGGGGTTGCCCTGCTCTTCCCCCCAATTTCTATTGCTATTAAACATTATTCAACTGACACAACCATTCTGTAGAGCATTTTGGAACTATGCCCAAAGGGCTATAAAACCATGTTTCCCATTGACCTGGAAACATAATTATTAGATCTGTATCCAAAAAACAATAAACAAAAGTGAAAAAGATCTATCTGTATTAAAAATATTCATAGCAGCCCTTTTCTGGTGGCAAAAAATTGGAAATTGAGGGCACGCCCATCAATTGGGGCATGGCTGAACAAATTATGGTATACGATTGTGATGGAATATTATTGTGCTATAAGAAATGATGAGCAGGATGCTACCAGAAAAACCTGGAAAGACTTAGAGAAGCTTGTGCAAAGTGACACTTACAGTGTACAAAGTAACAGCAATATTGTAAAATGATCAGCTATGAATGACTTAGCTATTCTCAGCAATACAATGATCAAAATAACACTGAAGTACTTATGATGAAAAATGTTATCTATCCCCAAAGAAAGAACTGGTGGTGTCTGAATACAGACTGAAGCATACTTTTTAAACTTTCTTTATTTTTCTTGAGTTTTTTGTCTGTTTTCTTTCACAATATAACTTATATGGAAATATGTTTTTCATGACTATATATTGTTTGTCCCCTCAATGAGGTGAGGGAGGGAAAGAATTTGGAGCTCAGAGTTTTAAAATGAATGTTAAAAAATATTCTTACATATAATTGTGGAAAGATAAAATACTAAACAAAAAATTATCTAAAACTAGATTCAGAATAATATTTCTCCTCTCCTTTCCCCACTCCCACCAAAAGAGAACTCCCCTCCAAAATCTCCCTCAACATTCCTTAAGGCCAATAAGCATATATTAAACATGTAAAAATATTCTATATTATCATAGTCCAGAGGTGTCAAACTTCCAGCCAAGGTACCAACTAAAAAATGTTTAACAAAAATAAACAAAAATACAACACAGATAATGTTAATTTGTGTTTTCTGAAGTCAATATATGTCTGCAAGGAATTATTTGAGCTTGACAACACTAGCATAGGAGATAGGAAAAGCTTTGTAAACCTTAAAGTACTATAAAAATGGGAAGCATCATAGAATGCCAGCTTGAATCACGAAAACCCTGGTTCTAGTCGAGTTTTTCACACAATCTAGCTGTGTAACTCTGGGCAAGTTAGTTCACTTTTCAGTGCCACAGGCAGCTTTCCAAGACCATATATTATAGATAAGTTACAAATCTGCACTGGTAGAAAAGTTGCCCTACCAGGATGGTTCTGCACAAGTGATATTAAAGACAAATATTACAAAAGTGATACGCACTGGGGACACAAAGAACAACAACAACAACAACAACATACACTTTTTACCCTCAAGAAGCTTACATCCTGCTTGGGAATGAACATTTAAATAGTTAAATCAACAAGCTAATGTTAGGAGGGGCAGAAGGAAGCAAGTGTTTATAGGGCACCTACAACTATGCTAATCATTTTGCAAATATTAAGTCATCTGATCATTACAACAATCTTATAATACATATTATCATTATACTCATTTTACAGTTAAGGAAACCAAGGCAGATAAAAAGTAAGTGACTTGCCCACAAAAGCTAGAAAGCGTGTGAGGCTGGATTTGAATGCAGGTGCTGTTTCTTGACTCCAGGCCCAGCACTGAATCCACAGTGTAATCTAGAGAAATGAACATTTTCAAAATCAACAAATATTGTCCATAAAAGGTGGTAGCTTAAATTGCCCAATTATATGCCAATACATTTAATAATTTAGGTGAAATGGAAGGATAATTACAAAAATACAAATTGCCAAGATTTTCAGAAGAGGAAATAGAATATCCATCTTGACTTATTTTAGAAGAAGAAATTGAACAAACCATAAATGAGCTTTCTAAGAGAAAAGCACTGGGACCAGAAGGATTTACAAATGAATTCTATGAAACATTTAAAGATCAATTAATTCCAATATTGAATGAATTATTTTGAATAATAAGTAAAGAAGGCATCCTACCAAACTCCTTTTATAAAATAAATATGATACTGATACCTAAACCAGGAAGAGTAAAAACAGAGAAAGAAAATTGCAGACAAATTTGATTAATGAATATGAATGCAAAAATTGTAAATAAATAATAGCTAAGGATTACAAGAATATTTTACAAATTATATTTGTAATTGTATTATTATTTTATGTTAACTATATTATAAATATTAACTATATTATAATTAATTGGGATTTATATCAGGAATGCAAGGATGGCTTAACCGTTCCTGGAAGAGTGTAAACATAATTCACTATAGCAAGCATAAAAGTTAAAAAAAATCATAGAATTATATCAATAGATGCAGAAAAAACTTTTGATAATATTCAATACTCATTTCTGCTAAAATACTTGAAAGTATTGGTATAAGTTTGATATTTCTTTAAATGGATAAAAAGCATTTATCTAAAACCATCAGCAACATTATTTTTAATGGATATAAGCTAGAAGCCTTCCCAGTAAGATTAGATATGAAACAAGTATGCCCACTGCCACCAATATTATTCAATATTGTATTCAAAATCCAAGCAATAGCAATGAAAGAAAAAGAAATAGAAGGAATCAGGAAAGAGAATGAGGTAATAGAACTATCTCTTTTTGCAGATGATGTGATGATATACTTGGAAAATCCTGAAGACTTAACTAAAATATTAGTTGAAACAATTAATAATTTTATCAAAGTAGCAGGATATAAAGCAAATCCACATAAATCATCAGCATTCCTATATGTCACAAATAAAACTCTGAAAAAAGAAATAGTAAAAATACCTCATTTAAAATAACTTTAGACAGTATAAAATACCTCGGAGTATACCTGTCAAAACAAAGCCAGGATCTATATAAATAAAGTTTTAAAAAAGCTTTTTTTTTTACAAAAATAAAATCATTTAAAAATTGGATAAATAATAAGTGTTCATGGGTAGTCAAGGCCAATATAGTAAAAAATGAAGTTTTATTAAAATTGATCTATATATTCAATGTTATCCCAATTTAATTACCAGAATTTAATTTATCCAAATTTTATTGCCAAAAAATCATTTAGATGAAATAATAAAAAAATGTAAAGGAAGGAGGTTTAGCAGTACCAGATTTTAACCTATATTATAAGGCAGCAATTATCAAAACTTTCTGGTTCTGGCTAAGAAATATAAAAGTAGATCAATAGAATACAATAGATATACAATTTACAGCAGCTAATAAACATAATAACCTTGTATTTGACAATTGTAAAGACTTAAGATTTTGGATAAGAATTCATTGTTTGATAAAAAAGTTGTTGGGAAAACTGGAAAGCAATATGGCAGAAACTAGGCATCGACCAATATCTTACACCACTTGCCAAAATAAGCTCAAAATGGATACATGACTTATATATGAAGAGAAATATTACAAGAAAATTAGAACACAGAACACATTACTTATCAGACATGACTAGGGGAACAATTTATGAATAAACAAGAGATAGAAAGCAAAGTTAGATGTAAAATGGATAATTTCAATTACATTAAATTTTTAAAAATTTTGAACAAATAAAACAGATGTAGTGAAGATTAAAATGAACAGAAAATTGGGAAAAACTTATAGACAGTTTCCCAGGTAAAGGTTTCATATCTCAAATATATAAGGAACATTGAAAAATCTATGAGAATATGAGTCATTCAACAATTGATGAATGGTTAAAGGATATGAATAGGCAGTTTTCCAATGATGAAATCAAAACAATTTATAGTCAGATAAAAAATGCTCTAAATCATTATTTATTACAGAAATGCAAATTAAAACAACCTTAAGATATAATTTTACATTTAGCAGATTGCCTGAAATGGTAGAAGGGGAAAGTAAGTGTTGGAGGGGATGTAGAAAAATTGTGACACTATTTTATTGTTGATGGAATGGTCATCTAATCCAACTACTTTGGAGAGCAATCTGGAATTATGCTCAAAGAGATATTAAGCTACCTATTCCCTTTGACCCAGCAAGACCACTATTAGGTCTATTTCCAGAGATATTTAGGGATAAAGGAAAAGAACCTATATGTTCTAAAATGTTTATAGCAGCTCTCTTTGTGCTGGCAAAGTACTGGAAATTGCAGGGATGCTCATCAATTGGGGAATGGCTGAACAACTAGTGGTATATGATTGTGATGACATACTTACTATGATATAAGAAATGATGAGCTCACAATCTTAGAAAAAACATGGAAATATTTCCACAAAATAATGGAGTGAAATGAGCAGAATTAAGAAAACATTGTACACAGTAACAGCAATATTGTTTCAAGAACAACTTTAAGCAAATCATTTATTTTGATTATGATAAACACCCAAATTAACTATAAAGGACATGCAAAGAAAGATGCTATCTGCATTCATAGAAAGAACTGATAAATAGAAGTTTGTATGGAATAATTTTATATGTATATATATTTACATGCATATACACGTATGGATATAGATATAGATATACCTATTTGTGTCTAATAGAGGCCATCTGTAGGGTGGGATGGGGGAAAGAAGAAAAAAATTACATGATAACACTGTTGCATATTTAAAAGGAATAACAAATTGTGCATAATAGATTTGCAGGTTCATGTGTTATAATCTTTTTATTATGCTATGTTATAGAATTGTTTGTTTTATTCCATAACTTAAAAATAATTTTAGAAAAGTTGGTAGCTGAGTAGAGACTTCAAGGAAGCTCAAGATTTTAAGAGATACAGGTGAGAAGAGAATATATTCCAAACATATGGGACAAAGATCAAGGGATATATATGTGAATGTGTGTGTGTGTGTGTGTATGTGTGCGCGTATGTATGTGAGTGCATGTGTGTATGTATCCCCAATGCTTAGTACATAGAGATTAATGTCTGCTTAATTGAATTGAATTGTAGCTCAAGATAGATGAGGAGACTGTGTGTGAAATCTGAAAGTAACACTAGGTCTCCACAGGATCAAATGGAATGGTCTGGAGAAGATACCACCCTGCTATAGGAGTAAATATTGTCAAAGCTGTTGAGGGTCTGCTACTGTGGAATTAGTCAAAAGGACAGAGGAGGGTTCAGGGGCCATGAGTAGCTACATGGTACAGGAGATAAGAGTGTTGGCTCTGAAGTCATGAAGACCTGAATTCATATCCAGTTTCAGACATTAACTAGACAACAGTCACAAGTTAAGTCACAACTTCTGTCTCCTCCATGTCCTCATCTGCAAAATGGGGAAAGTAATAGCACACCTATCTCCCAGGGTTGCTATGATGATTGAACAAGATAATATTTGTAAAGTGCTTTGCAAGCTTTGAATTGCTCTATAAATGCTAGCTATGATGATGATGATTAGAAGAAGATTTAATTCAATTCAATAAGCATTCATTAAGCACTTATTATTAAAATATATTAGGCACTAAAAAATAGAAAGGCGAAACAAAATATTTCTTATCCTCAAGGGGCTTACATTCTACTGAAGGATAAATAATGTATGCTAATAAATAGAGTACATACCAAATAAATACAATTTTATTTCAGGAGAGAGAGATCCAAGGGTATGCTGATAAACGTTTACCAACCATCTTTTTGATTATATATGTATATGTGTCTATGTGTGTCTCTGTGTGTGTCTCTCTGTGTGAATACTCACATATATATGTATACATGACACTGTCAATAGGATTTTACTGAACCAGTCCCTAACCTGCGAATGATGAAAACAGCAGGCCAGAAACAAAGGGCCAGTAATCAGGTAGCCATTTAATTAATTAGCTTCATTATGAGGAACAGATTTGCAAATCAGGAATTCTCCAGATTGGAATTCCACATTGCTGAAGTGAAGAAAGAGATTATATACATAAATCAAAAGTGGAAAGGGGTAGAGGAGAGTAGATTACAAACAATCCTTCCCAGGGCCAGAGTGGTTTCCCATGACAAAACTACAAATTGAAGACAATACAATAATTCTGGAGTCCTGTGGGAGCCATATTGGTCAAGTCCTAAGCAGTTGTTACTTGGTGGGTTACAGGACCATAGTTCTATAATGGGAACAGTTTCTACAATCTTTGATTCACTTTACTTCAGGTACACAGGCAGAAGGATGCCAGTGATTGTGAGCCTTGTCAAAGTTTGATCGATCAGTTCAAGCTGCATGGTGAGTCTGACTCACAAGCTGGAAAAGGCAATTCTGAAAAATCTGACCTTTTAGCATATTCATTACACATATCCTATCAATTATCATAAAAAACATAATTCTCTTCATAGCACTTTAGTTTATTCTGGATTATTAAGATTTTCTTATCATTTTCTTAAATCTAGACCGTCAACAAAACAAATCAAGGTGTGATTTCTGGCATTTGATGATTTCCAAGGTGTAAATGCTCACACAGAAAATTTAGCTACCTGTTCTCATTATTCAGTCCAAGCTGATTGCAGCACATCTCTGATAGATAAGAGGAACTGCAAAGACCTTATGCAAGAGATAGCACTTAAACTGAATCTTAAAGGAGGTTAGGAATACTAATACATAAATATGAAAAGGAATACAATCCAACAATGGGGAACTGACATTGTTCTATTTGACCACAGAGGGAAGAACTAGGAGGAATGGATAGAAATTTCAGAGACAGATAATAGTTTGGTACAAATGAAAACTTCATAACAATCAAAGCTATTAAAAAAACAATTGGCTATCTTGTAAAATTGTAGGTTTCCTTGCATTATTATTTTTCAAGCAAAGGCTTCATGTCCACCTGTCAGATTTGTGATTGAGAGTATTCTTGTTCAGGTTTGTGTTCAAAAAGATGCTCTCTGACCTTGGAAATAGACAGATGCTACAAATCAGGGTTTGATTTGTTGTTTTGTTGAATGTCTAGATTTATAAAAGTGATAGGGAATATACGTGTTTCATGAGTACATTTTTTCCCATAGAGCCAGTTGTTAAACATCTACCAGAATACTCCTGGACTAAGACACATACAGCCAATACATTCTTTGGCAGTACTAATATGAGCACTTTGCTTTTTAATACTTACTCCTTGAAAGTGAAGTTAGACAGGAGATTGCTAAGGGTGTTGAAAAAGAAAAAACTAAAGGCATAGGATAGGATGCAGAACATATCTCAGAATGATTTCATAGATTTTTTTTTCCAAGAGAATAAATGTAGGACTGAAACAAAGTAGAAATTTGAGAATCAAAATAGGCTGCCAACTTTTCATTATAGACTAAGGAGGAATGAATGGGGGATATTATAGAGGTTTGGTGATTTAAAACAGTGGGAAAATGGGAGCTCTTCAGTAACTCTCTACAGCAATGAAATCATATACCTAAACTGTCCCTTACTTCCCCCAAAGAAACATTCTTCAAAATTACTACCATGAGAAAGACAGGTACATTCAAAGATGAGTTTCTCTTAATATAATGATTTCAAAGAAAGTAATAAACAGGCACTGCCTTCCTAGTCACAGACACTTCATGAACTCTGAAATGAAAGTGAATCTCAACAAAAAAAGCCCTTTAAAAGAGAAAACTCAACTAGCTTTTTTTTTCTCATATTGGCCTAATTTCTGGTTGCATACACCATACAGAAAAGATGGAATGATAACACAGAGAGAGGGCAGAGACATGGTTATCATTTGATGAAAGAGGGGAATCTGATCAAGTTTCCACCCACAGAAGGAAACAGGGAATGACCAGTGAGAATGAGGCCTCCTAATGTAGGCCTCTGCAGTTAGTCCTGCCCCACACAAAACTCTTTTCAAGACTCTTTTTACCTCCTTGTTTCTCAGAGAACAGAGTAAGGGTTTCAGCATAGGTGAAACAATATTATTCAAAATTTGAACCATAGCAGCAAGGAAAGGGTTGGGTGTGGACTGAAAAGAAATGATGATAATTGCTCCATAGGCACACGTGATGACAATGAGGTGGGCACTGCAAGTAGAGAAAACTTTGCTGCTGCCTTCAGTTGAACATATCTTCAAAACAGCTATCCCAATGTGGGTATGAGACAAGAATAGTGAAAAATAACATTAAAGCCAAAAGGCCAGTGTTAGTGAAACCTACCCTCTGGGCCAGTGAACTGTCAGCATAGGCCAAAGATAGGATGACAGGAATGTCACAGAAATAATAGTCTACTTCACTGGGGCCATAGTAAGGCAACTGGAAGGTGATTGATGTTAGTATAGTGGCGTGGATACAACCAATCAATAATGTAGATGTGGCAAGGACAGCACAAAGTCCGAGGTTCATAATGACTGTGTAGCACAGTGGATGACAAATGGCGACAAAATGGTCATAGGACATCACATGGTATGCTTCAGGTATTCTTCAGGTGTTATTCAGATACTCCTGTATCACAATATCATGGAAAATGATCATGACAACTGACATATCTAGGCCTAAAAAGTTTGTAAAACACATTCCCTACATTATCTCATCAAGACTCTCAACAACTCTATTAGATTGGTGCCATAGGTGTTTTTGTGCCTATTTACAGATAAGGAAACAGAATCTCAAAGAGGATAAGTGACTTGCTGATAGTTGCAGAGCTTATGTATAAAAGGCTAGATTGGGACCCAGGGCATCATAACCCCAAGACAAAGAGTCTACCCAGCCTGTCATTGGCTCTTTCATGATCAACAAAGATTTCCTTACAGAAGTTGAGGTGATTCCTTAATGAAGTATGGTACAATCTTTTGAGTCTCCACTTTTTGCATCTGTGTAGATCAGTAAAAACTGCTGAATTCCCCAGGTTCAAAAAGCATAGCCAACCATCCCTAGTCCCTGATAGCCCAATATACATTTCTCCTTGCGCTTCCTATTCTGGAGATTCTTATAGAAAGATGGTCCCTAATCTTGAGAGTCATTCAATAGATCTACCCAATCTATGGCTCCCCATTCTGTTCTCCCCATGAAAAGCAGTTATAGATCAAAATTGGATAAACTTACATGTCTAAGAGAGAACACAGTCAGGGGCAGCTAGGTGGTGCAGTGAATAGAGAACTGGCCGTGGATTCAGGAGGACCTGAGTTCAACTCTGAACTCAGACATATAACACTTACTAGCTGTGTGACCCTGGGCAAGTCACTTAACCCTACTGCCTAGCCGAGAGAGAGAGAGAGAGAGAGAGAGAGAGAGAGAACACAGTTGACTGGGAATGAGAAAATTTTTTTTTCCTTTTCTCAAGTCTCTTACATAGGGAAGATGGGAGTTTTTTTCCATCCATGCCTTCTATTTTAGGTGCCATTAGGTAGGACTAGTGTATGTAGCTGGCAACCCTGAATGCTTCTCTTATCAGACCAAATTTGCAAATTAGACCACACAGAACTGACTTCTCTACCCACTACAGTGATTCTTTCCCAGACTTCAATAGCACCAGGACTTGGGATAGGGGAATAGGGGTGGAAGGAGAATTTATAATTGGCCTTGATTTCTCCTTGGAATCTCATCTCCAGATACATCACAAGCTCAAGAAATCTCTTGAGTTGGGGAACAATTAGACGTTAGATGTTCTGAGACCTTAGAAAAGAGACAACACTCCAGAGTTATCAACAACAATCTTTCTGGTAATGTGGAGGACCTCTGGACCTTGATATTTTTCTAGTAAAGCAACTTCCAGAGTGTCATGGGCTCACAAATCCTTCTCTGAGTTTATTACTTTACCTATCCCCAACCCCCAAATTATTATCAATCATAAATACAATGTGAAAAATTCAAAGGGATCTAAGTGAGAACAGAAGTGAACCTGAGAAAAGTCACTTCTGACTCAATTTAGGAATTCCAGATCTGTGTGATGGTTGTAAACCATGGGACCTTCTCACTTAAACATTCACTTTGTCAATAATATCTTCTTCTCAATAGCATAGTAGATCCATAGTGCAATTATTTAAGTGATGCCAAAGGTGGGAATGAACTTTTATATTTTCTGGTTGAGCCAAGTCTTTGTGTCAGAGCTGTCTTCCCAGGGCAAATCCCAACATAAAGAAATGCATTATTATACTTTAAATAAGCATAATAGAGCTTTTGAACTGTCATAATTTGTGGCCCCCATACCGTCACTTTTAACTTTTTGACACTGAACTCTGGGAAGGCTGGAGTACCTATTCCTCTTCAATCCTTAGTCCCATTCTTCCTTCCCAAAAGTTATTAGTCTCTGGACCCCTGTGTCCCCCTATTCCCCTACCCAACTGATTCCACCAAATGGTCACTCATACTACTTCAATGGACTAGGAGTCACCAATTAATATATTTCTGGTAATGTGGAGAATCATTAGCCCTTGATATTTGTACTGCTAATTCCTTTCATGTACTCTTTCTGATCTCCTTACCCTAGCACTCCATATCTCAACATTCAGGATTTATAAAGCTTTAATAATTGGTGATAGTAGGGCTTGAGGGAGGAGATTGGGAAGAGCTTTATCCCACTCAGATGCTACCAAGACCTTCCATCCCCCCAGTCTTCTTGTTAATGTATCCTTCTATTTCCCTCCTCCCCATTGATCTTCAAATCTTCATTATTCCTATTATTCCATTGCTCCCTGTGGATGGAATTTGGGATGCACATTCCTCTCTAACCCTTAGGCCCATTCTCCCTTTCCCAAAAGTTATGGGATCTTGGAGTCCTCTAGCTTTCTCCTATCCCCAAATTGTTACTTATACAGCTTTGATGAGTTAAGAGTTATCAACAACAATCTTTCTGGTAATGTGGAGGAGCACTGGACCTTGGCATCTGCACCAAGATATACCCTTTGAGAAGAGAAGTCATTTTGAATATTATAAATACCCAAATTAACTACAAAGGACATATGAAGGAAGACACTGGTGAGTCTTCTTCACTCTATAAGCTCCACTGGACTGATTTTTCCCCTTTCCTGTGAGGAGTTCAGCTTTTTCTGTTTAAAACAGCCTATGTCTGTGGACTGCTGCAAGGACTCCCAAGGAGTTAATTCATTTTGGTGAGAATTTTAAACTTCCTCAAAAAAGTAGAGCTAGAAAAGAAAAAAAAAGAATTCCCTCCAGTTGCAGAGAGCCTTACCTATCAAAACCTTTCTGAGCCATCTCCTCTAGGATTTTTTTTTTAATATTATGCTTCTTTGGTTTGTCATGAAAGCTAGCCAATATAGACAAGGTGGTGAAGATGCTTCATACTTCTCCCCAAAATATCCTGGATGCCTCTGACATTAGGAAAAGGAAATAAAAATTGTCCCCCTTTTGTGACTTCTTTCTTGAGTTTGTCACTTTATCTTACTGATACTGTCTAATTGCCAAGGTAGGCTGAGTGTCGTTTTCTAGTTTCTACTGAGGAATCCAACTCTCATTCTTCTGCACTGGCTGAGAAGGGAAAGAAACAGGAAGTCATTTTAATACTCCATCACAGCTTTCCTTTTTCATTTGACTCTCTCACTTTTCCCATCCCTCTAAGATATGAGACATCCTGTAGCCACTCTGTATCACAGGTGACTGTTTTTCAAATTGAGCATACTCTAGATTGGTGATATCAAACTTACATAGAATGGAGGTTACTAAACCTTGCTTAACAATCTCTGTGGAAATATATTGACTTAGAAAAACACATATGAACACTGTGTATGTTTTATTCTATTTCATTTATTTTAAAAATATTCCCAATTACATTTTATTCTGGTTCAGTCCATACTCTGGAATGTGGCTCCATATGAAGCCCTGTATTTGACCACTTTGCACTAAATTGAAAAAGGAAACAAAGATAAGGCAAAAGAATAATGACATTTCGTGGAGGTTTTAACTGTACACTAAGACCATCACACTTTGTGAACAGATCATTAAAAATAATAACTTTCCAGCATCAGAGTGTTTAAATTGTTAATGTGTGTAAAAGAGGTAGGGATAACCAAAACTATTATTTCAGTTTTATCTTTTAGGATTTGCCAAGATGTTTAACTCTTCTACACTTCAGGTATTTATGTCTGAAGACAGTCAGTGCTCAAATGTCACATGAATTAGTTCCTATTTGATTTCCAAATGCAATATCTTTACTATTTCAGAGAATTTCATCTTAGGCTAGATCTAGATCTCTCTCTCAGTTTGCAACTATATCGAAGCATTGGGAAAGCTCTTTCCCTATATATTGTCTGGCATATATCCTTCTCTGATATTTGTTTTGCTACAATTTGGATAAATGGGTTTCTTTGCTAATAATAATGTAGCATTTCTTTTAATGACTTTATTGTCTCATCATAGGGATTCTACTCCACCAGTCAATGATTAGGAGTTTTCACCACATGACACCATAGCTCTATTGGTACTTGTAACTGGCATGCTTTAGGCATAGTTTTTAATATAGTTTTCACTGACTGCTCAATTTGCATTCTTTTTCAAAGGCTGGGAAGAAGGGAAAGAACTAGGAAGCAATTTCAGTATTCCATCACAGCTTCTTTTTTCATTTTCTTCTCCCATTTTTTCTGTCCTTCTAAGATATGGGAGATAACCTCCGACTGAAAGACTCTACCTTTACATTCTCTCTAGTAGGATGAAAGAACAAAGAATTGGTTAATTTGTAGGGGGAATCAACCAACCAGTATATTTGTTGAGTAACTATTACATATGCAGACAGAAATAAGAGCCAGGAAAACAAGTTACACAATGACCACAATAATGGAAAGAACAACAATGTTGAAAGATTTCAGAACTCTGATCAATGCAATGACCAATCAGGACTTCAAAAGACTGAAGATGAAATGTGTTTCCTACCTCTTAGCAGTAAGAGTTTGAACTAGAGGTGCAGAATGAGAGGCACATTTTGTGACATAGCCAATATATTGATTTTTTTGGCTTCACTACATTTACTTAAAAGTAGAGTTTCTATTTGGGGACATGGGAAGATGGTGGGAAGTGATAGAGATTAAAAAAGAAGAAAAGAGCAGAGCCAAGATGGTGGAGTAAAAGCAGTGACTTGCTTGAGCTCTCTCCCAAACCCCTCCAAATACCTGTAAAATGGCTCTAAATAAATACTAAAGCAGCCAAATCCACAAAAAGACAGAGTGAAACAAATTTCCAGCCCAAGACAACCTGGATGGTTGATTGGAAAGGTCTATCGCACCTGTCTGGGAGAGAAATACAGTTCAGCATGGGTGCACAGAGAAAGACCAGGCTTCAGAGCAGGCCTCAGGGGACTGAATCATGGGCAACTGTGGCAGTTTCCAGACTTCTCAACCCACAAACACCAAAGACAACTTAGAAGGGCAGCAGGAAGAGTCTGTGAGGTGAGAAAGAAGCTCCTTCTCAGCCCCAGGACTGGGACAGCCCCAGGGCGGCAGCTGCTTCCAGAGCTTATAGCCCACAGACTGAGAGGGAATCCAATGGCTCATCAGAGGGGGATTGCAGGGATCTTTTGCTGGTGCTGAGGCAGGATTCTCTTGCTTTGCCCCTGCTTGGATCTGGGTCACAATTCTGGGTGGCAGTCCTGGGGCAAGCAAGAGTGATGGCATGGTGGAGCTTGTACTGGCAGTGGAAAGGGAATCCTTATAGTCCTACAGCAGAAAATGGTGCTTGTGGCCACTCATAAGCCAGAGCACAGGCCAAGAAAGGAGTAAACACTTCTCCATTGAAAATACCACCTTAGAAGAAGTGAAAATTTACAGGTCCCTAGAAGTATCTCTGAAAACAGCTGCACATAGCCCCCAAAGCTTGGGACAGTACATTCTTCACACTGGAAGCAGATCCCTACCTTAACAAAGAGTTTAAAACTCGAGTAACTGGCCAGGATCAAACTGTGCAAAAAAAGTCAGACCACAGAATCTTTCTTTGGTGACAAAGAAGATCAAAACATACAACCAGAAGAAGACAAAAAAGTCAAAGCTGTTACATCCAATGCCTCCAAGAAAAATATGAATCAGTCCCAGGCCATGGAAGAGCTCAAAAAGGATTTTGAGAAGTAAGAGAAGTAGATGAAAAACTGGAAAGAGAAATGAGAGTGATACAAGAAAATCATGAAGAACAAGTCAACAGCTTGCTAAAGGAGACCCCAAAAAATACTGAAGAAAATAACACCTTAAAAAATAGTCTAACCCAAATGGCAAAAGAGGTCCAAAAAGCCAATGAGGAGAAAAATGTCTTAAAAAGAAAAACTGGCCAAATGGAAAAGGAAATCTAAAAGCTCACTGAAGGAAATTCTTTCTTAAAAATTAGAATGGAGCAATCAGAAGCTAGCAACTTTATGAGAAATCAAGACATTGTAAAACAAAAACAAAAAAAAAGAAAAAAAGAAAGAAAAATGCATCAATAAGTCATTTAAAAATACATCCAAGAGAACAAAAGAAATTTCAGAGGGATACAGACTGATAAGTACAGCAGTTTTGTCACTACTGTAGGAGGTTGATTTATTTAACTGTACATGACATAAGTTTGTAGCTCATATGTATTTTTCTTTTCTTTACTTCTTTGCATATTGAAAGGTTAATGTTTCTTGACGTTTATTAAGTTCATAATAGAAAGAAAATATTCATTAAAATATGCAATTATATGAACAATTTCATTATAAACATTGGGGAAATGTACAGACACACAAACATATTTTGTAAGATTCAGCAAGCTCAAAAGACAAAATAATGTGCAATGGTTTGCAGTTTCTTAACAAAGTTTGAAAGATGTTTCTTGAGAATTGGGCTCATTAAGAAGGAATCAAGCTTTATCCATCAACACTTAGAGGCTTACTTATTCTCAACAATGAGTCCCATTTTATTTAACACTTTGTTGAGGGCAAATTTCACATCTTTATTCCTTAAGCTATAGATCAAGGGGTTCAACACGGGAGTCACAAGATTATTTAATATCTGAACCACTGAGCCAAGCAAGGGACTGGGAGTGGTTTGTAGATAGATGATGATTATGGGCCCATAAGCACAAAGGATTGCTGTGAGGTGTGCACTACAAGTAGAAAAGGCTCTCCTTCTACCTTCTGTGGAGCGTATTCTTGATATGGAGATCCCAATGCGAGTATGGGAAATGAGAATGAGGAAGAAGCATATGAGAGACAAAAGACCAACATTAGTGAAACTAATCCTCTGGGCTAAAGATGTATCTGCACAGGCCAGAGATAAGACAGCAGGAATGTCACAGAAATAGTAGCCTACTTGGTTAGGGTCACAATAAGGTAACTGGAAAGTAAGGGAGGTCAGGATAATAGCATGAACACAACCACACATCCAGGTACTTGTAGCTAGGATGGAACACAGTTTATGATTCATAATAACTGTGTAACGTAGAGGGTGACAGATGGCCACAAAGCGATCATATGCCATTACAGTGTACAAAAAGCCCTCGGCGCAGCCCAGAAGATGGTAGAAGAACAATTGGACTACACATCCCTGGAAAGAGATGGCTGGTGTCTGACCAGAAAGATAGAACAACATTTTGGGTGAGGTAACTGAGGAGAAACCCATGTCAAATATAGACAAGTTTCCCAGGAAGAAATACATAGGAGTATGAAGATGAGAGGAAGAAATGATGACTGTGAGGATGAGCACATTCCCTGACAGTGTGCATAGGTACAGAGAGAAGAAGAGAACAAAGAGCACTGTCTCCAGCCCCTCTGTCTCGGGGATTCCCAGCAGGATGAACTCAGTCACAACTGTGTAGTTCTTCATTTCCATGGCAAAGTCAGCTCTTAGCTATCTGTGAAAGGAAATATGTAATTTAAAATATGTACTTTACAAAATACACTGATTTTGCAGACAAGAGAAAGGAATGCTTCTAATTGCCCCAGAAGTTACAGACTAGGGCAGCTAGGTGGTACAGTGGATAGAGCACTGGCCATACTGTCTCAGACCAGACACTTAGCACTTACCAGCTGTGTGACCCTGGGCCAGTCACTTAACCCCAATTGCCACAAAAAAAAAAAGAGACGTTACAGCCTGCTGCCATCTGGGTCTCACAACTTTTGAGTACTAAATACTAAGGGTCCAAGATTTCTTTGACACAGATATCCATAGAGAATGAGACAGAAAGAAGGTAGGTTGGAACCAGATTGTGGGAGACTTTAAATACCAGGCTGAGGCAGCTTCATTTTATACTAGAGGCCATTAGGAGTCACTGGAATTTTTTGATCTAAGAAGAAACATGATGAGACCTGTACCTTAAAAAGGCTATTTTGGCATCTGTGTGATAGATGGATTAGAGAATATAGAAATAGGCAGGAGGGAAACCAACCAATAAGCTATTGATATAGTACAAGTTAGAGGAAATGTGGCTCAAAATCATACTACTAGTAATGTGGGTAGAAAGAAGGAAGTATATTTGAGAGATATTGCGGAAGTAGAACTGTTAAGATTTGACAACCTCCACAACAACCAAGCAGACAGCATTATACCAAATTCTTCCTCACTAGAACATAGTGGGACAACAAAGATTTAGTGCCCAACAACCTAAAAAAGGATCCAGGCTTGGTTTTGCTCATTCAAGTTGATTACCCAAGGGTTCCAGCCTCTTCCAAGAACCAGAGGTTTCATGGAAACATTTTAATTCAAGGCTTTCACTTTTCAATTATTCCTAAATTGCTGTCATCACTTAACCCCAATCTAAAGCATTGAATCTCCCAAATTTTCTTGACACCTGAACCTAATCACTACTTGGATTGAGAGGTCTGTTCTACTTAATCCCTAGTTACTTTCCCCTTCTTATTTTCCTTCTTCCACCATAACTTTTCACTCAAAGCTGACAACTCCCTTTTTTCATTTTATTCCTTGTCTGTACACATATAAACCCATAAGAATGAATTTCTGCAATTTATTTACAAGAGATATACAAATTCGAGGTGAGGTAACTGAAAGTGAGAATAAAAAAAAAAACTAGCTAGTTTTGAGTACTGGACACTTAATTTAGATGATACTTTATCTAGCTACAGTTTCTTGGTCCTGGTTTGGCCTATCATAATTTCATTTTGTCCTGGTACTTCAAATTCCTTCAAGGCACCAGAAAAGAACAATATCTTTCATCCTAGAACACTGTTGGGTGTTCAATCACTATCATTGGGATCAACTGCTGTTAGCTGAGTGGTGTGTTCTAAAATCCAAAAGTGTCTCTTAAATCATAAGGCCTCCTGAGAGCATGTTGGGCTATGGATTCTCTACCTATCTTCCTACGTAATTGTTGAACTAACTAATTCTGTTCTGCCCCTTCTCTTTTCTCCTCTTCCTTTCCATCTTTTCCCATCCTCTCCTCTCCTTTCATGTTCCCTAACCAAGAAGAAAAATAAACAAGAAATTCAAATGATGAAATTTGAAAGTAAACCCATAACCTCAAAAATTAGAACAATTCAATTTGAAACAGGTTAAGCTGAGGTCCAGAAAGAGCACCCACATCCCTTGTATTTTAAAACTAGTTAGGGTCTCATCCTTACATCATTATTAGATCTCAGATTTTTTTCAACTGTCCTGCTCCTCACCAAAGTTCACCTTAGGTGATATTCTTATAGAGTGACACTTATAGAGAAGAAACACAGATTCCTCTCTACCTCATGCTCTCTCATCTTACAGGTAAAAATCAAAGATAGGAGCCCCCAAAATAGCAAAGGCATAGTTGCTATGCAACCAAAGTTTGTCATTAATTAGGCAGATTGCCATAGAGAAAGGAAAATTAAGCACATCTTGGCAAAATATTGCAACTCCTTATTTGAGCCTCACCTCTTTATCTCTGTAAACAGTTTCAGGTTGCTCAGTGCCCAAATTTTGGGGACAATTGTTTTCCTCCCTAGGGTGACTTTTGGCAGTCAGTTAATCCTGCCGTCTTTTGCAGTTTTAGACTTTCCGAAAATGAGAATGAGGCCTCTGAACATTAGCAGTCTCACTTCCCAAGGTCCAAACTTCTTTAAGTGAATGTGAGAAAGTTACAAAAGGAGAGAAAAGAAGGATGGAATGGTGGGATAAGAAAGGGTCAAGGAGGAGAATAAGGAGAGGCAAAATTTTTGCACTCACATTACTAACAGTCTTAGGCATGACTGACTGAGGCTGAAAGGTAATATACTTGTTCGTCCAAGATTTCCTGTCAGGCAGCAAAGAAGGGAAAATGTAAGAATCTTGTAAAACTCAACTTTCCAGTTAGGGACTTTAAAAGTTTCTCTTATTTTAAGAGAGGATAGTACAGACATGACAGTACCCTGACCTCTTCACATGGAGTACTTCTCAAAATCCAAGAACTAAAATATTTCCCACATACATTAGGGCTTAAATTTACTTGTCATCCCTTTGCAGCCCTATATTTAACACTTAGCAAGCTTGGAGCAGAGGGATCAATTAAAACCTGGGTGTTCTGGGACCTTAGAAGGAGGGAAATACTGGCATAGTAGTATCTGTAAGCCAGGTTCTTGTGGGACACTATACCCCTTTTGTTTGGATTCCCTGTTGACAAGTATTCTGACATATGTTTATTTATATTTTTTTACATATGTGTGTATGTCTTATGTCTCTGAATAGCTTATAACTGTAGGAGCTATAATTTTTACTTTATATTATTTCCATAGCATCTATTACAATGCTTTATAAATGGTTGGGTGCTTACAAACATTATTTGTCAATTAAGGGGTTGACATATATTGATCAAACTGGTATAGTCATCTTCTTTCTCCTTAGTCATGATGCATGTCACATGAAGAGTTGCTGATGATTGGCATTGCTTATCTCAAATGACTATTCAGTTTGTTTATATAGTAGACAGTTTCATGCATAGCTGCATTTGTAAAGCAGCTAAGTCACACAATAATTAGAGTACTAAACTTCTTTTACTAGCTGTGTGACCTTGGATGAGTCACCTACAAAAAGGAGATATCAATAGCACCTTCCTTCCAAGATTTTTATAAGAATAAAATAGATAATTTTTGTAAAACATTTTGGAAAACTTAAAGAGTTATACATATGTTGATGATGGTGGTGCTGGTAATGGTTTTGGTTCATAAAAGTAAGAGAAACCCTGTCAGGAGAAGTGTAAGAGATACTTGTGATGCTTAAACTCCTGGGGCTTTCCAGTCAAGAGGGCAGAACAAGAATTTAGAAGAGGGTCAGACTTATTTGATGTCTCTCAAAAAAAAAAACACAGAAAAAGCAACACCACAAAAAAAGAAAAAAAATGCTAAAATGCTAAAAAGCCACATAGAGGGACATAGTCAAACAAAATAGAATATGAGTAATGTGTACAAAAAAAAGAAAGAAAATAAAACATGCCAGGATATAGCTGAAAAAAGGCTAGAATGCCAAAAAAGGCTAGAAGCAAATGCTAAATGGAAAAAATGAAATCTAACAACATAAGATATAGTAAGAAACAACTTCAACTGGATAAATAATGTATATGTCATTAGCTCCCCCCAAAAATTGGTATGAACATCTTAAAAGCAAAGGAATTTATAGAAGTGTTGTTGTTCCACAGAAGCAACTGGGTTACTAAAATGGAAAATATATCTATAGTAATACCCAAATGGGAGAACATGCTGGGAAAATGAATCAATTATTCAAAAATATTGAAAAATCTACAGTTTATTGGGCATCTGCAATGTCTGTCCAAGACATATCTACTGAGGGACCAGCCAGGATTAGAATCTATAAGGAAGCAATGACACAACTCTCAAAGGGTTGTTGGGAAGGGCATATAATAGGAAACGAAGTCTACTAGGCACTGGAGGAGAGAGAAAAACCTGTGGCAGTTCCTACCTTCAAAAAACTCACAGTCCACACATTTACATTTGTGGTTATGCCTCATTTTAAAACACAAATTATATTTACTGAGACTCTTTCTCTGGTATGTCAGAGTCTTAATATGCCTGATGATGCCCACCTATGCCCTCAAATTTCAGTTGATTATTTGAAACAAGTGGCCAAGTTTCTAAGGATGCTATGAGATTTCTTTATTGACAAATTAATCAATGGGCATCCTGGTATACACCAGGCTAGGTAAGTTGAAAGGCTATTATAAACAGGGTCAGAGTGTGGGTGACATTTTCCAGGAGTGAAAACTTACTAGGAGATGACTAATACTAAAAAAAAAAAAAAGTGTGGTAGTTAATGGCATGGGGCAGGAGGTCCCTTGAAGCCTCTATTGGCTGATGATGAGATAGCGTGAATGAGGTTATGTGGAGCTTTTGGGAGGTGGGAGATAATCCCTAAACCTGATTCAGATTCGTGTGTGAGCTTTGCATTGAGATGGTGGCTAATAAAAAAGCTTATTGGACGAATGAATTGGGAGTGCTGCTAGGCCAACAGCCAATCACAGATATTGATGGTCACTTTTTGGTTCATATCTTTGTTCTGGCAGCAAGTTGTGGTGGATCACTGGACCCAGAATCAGAAGACCTGGGTTCAAGCCTTGCTTCTGACACTTACTGGTCATATGACCTTAGGTCAACCACTTAGGATTTCTGAGCCTTGATATCTTCAACTATAATATCAAGATAATAAGTTTCTCTACTTTGTCTTTCTAGATCTATATCCTGCGAAGACGACAGATGTCTCTATTATTTATGAAAGGTCAATGAATAGATACCTTGGTACTCTTCAAGAGGAAGTCACAATCTACTACTTCTCATCTCTTCTTCCTTTGTATGACCTCCCTCCTGATGGTACTTGTGGGTACACACCATAATGCAGACACTCCAAGGGCAAATCCTGGATCAGCTGCTTTCCTGCGTGACCCTGGGCAGTCACCCCTTTCTCTTAGTTTCCTCATCTGTAAAATGAAACGGTTGAATTAGATGATCTCTAAGGTCCCATCTCATTCTCAGCCTATGAATCTATGTTCTTTGGGGCACAACTTGTTTCCTTTTCAGAGGCTTTAAGGAACAAACTTATTACTTAACTCTAGGTATTCAATGTTTCCTCTTTTTCTCTTCCTTTTCTATGTCATATTCTTCTACCTTCCTACCTCCTGACATGAATGCGAATTCCCTTTGGCCTTTTATTTGTTTTCTTTCTTTGCCACTATGAAGCATTTCTTCCATTCTTTCAAGGAACACTTCATTCTCTCTGATAACCTGGAAAGTGCATCAGCTTCCACAGT
This sequence comes from Phascolarctos cinereus, assembly GCF_003287225.1. NCBI lineage: Eukaryota > Metazoa > Chordata > Mammalia > Diprotodontia > Phascolarctidae > Phascolarctos > Phascolarctos cinereus. Next base: position 180,761,732 of record NW_027556098.1, read on the forward strand.
CTTTTCATTATCTCTTTGAAGGGGGATACCAACCGGCATTTTTGCAGACACTTAGTTGTTACTAGATGTCAGCAGAATTGCAAAGCACATTCCATGAGAAATTTCTCATGTAATTTCATGGTATTTAGAGCTGGAAGGGATCTTAGAGGCCATCTAGTTCAATTCATTCATTTTAAAAAGTAAGAGGCTTGAGATCAAGAGAAGCAAGTGACCTACTCTAAGTTACACAGCAAGTACACTGAGGAGTCAGAATTTGAGCTCAGGTTCTATGACTACAAATCCAGTTCTCTCTCCACTACACCAGACAGTTTTCCTTATCCTTGGTTCTTTGTCTTTACTGTTGGTTGCTCTTGTAACCAACTCTCATATCAAATTGTCAGGGTTAGCTGTCTGTCCTTTCCTCTCATTAGTTGCTTCATTATGCTACTCAACAGTGGGTAGGGGGAGGGCATCTCCAGTCATCCTTATTTATATCTTGCCAGTGGACCCAGATGGCTCAGGAGGAGAGAGTAAGGTTGGTGACTTTACACAGCCCTGTCTCACTTAAATGTAATTCAGTTGCAAGTCAGGACATTAGCTTCCCAATGTCATGTTCCTCTTCAAGAATGAAGGAAAAACAACAACAGCAATAACATCTTCATAGGAGAGTCAGACCTGGGGGGAAGACAGAAGAAAGCAAATGGTGAACACAGGTAAATTAGAAACAAAGGATGAGTTGGTTTGACATGATACAAACTCATCTTTGATTAACAATGTATGTTTTTTAGTTGAAAACATTTCAGTACAAAAACTGGAAAGATTATCACACACTGAAAGGAAGTCTGTCCTTTATTCCCAGAGATTGTTACCCTCACAACTTTCAATCACCAAGATTGCAAGTAAAATGGAGCTTGTTTAAAGCCTGTAAAAAAATTAGGGCAGCTCAAAGAAATGAATTGAGAGAAATAATTATTAATAGCCAGTTATTTGAGGAGATTGAGATCTCTCTTTTGTCTTTTTTCTTCATTTCAAGACCTCAGTCTCTGAAGGTTGAGTTAACCTTCCCCTCTATTCAGACCCCACCCATATGGAAACCATTGTGCTTTACTCAGGTTTGGGTGGGGATAAATTCCTTCAATAGATCGCAGGACACTGAGGGTAACTTAGAAGTAAAGACCATAATCCAAGTTCAAGCCCAGCCCCTCCTTGTAAAATTCATTCTCTCATTAATCGATAACCAAGGAGCACAACCAACCATCCCCAACCAAGAGTTGATTGCTACCCTTGGGAGAACCTCTCTTCCAAGGGACATACAAGCCATAAGCTGCTTCCATGATTGTCTTTGGTCTACGAGAGAGATGGCCAAATGACCATGCTTTTATTAAAATGCTGGCATTCTTAATAAAATAATTAAATTACTCAGAAATGATGTCTTTTCAACCTTTTAAATGCCATAGAATGTAATTGAATGGGATGTCTGATATTAATCACAGGAGTGCTATTCAATAAACACATAAAATTGGAGAAGAAAAAATGTCCACTATTAAAAATGAAAAAAAAAAAAAGCTAAAAAATGCGAAAAGAACCCACTAGCCTTGGGCCCTTGCTCCTATTGTATATTGATTCTGTTCACCAGGTCTTGGGTGTTAGAGGAGCTTTGACAGTAACTGTGTAAATGTCACAGCCAAGGCATAGGATAGAGTAGAGACCTCAGTTGTGGAGAATATTCCTTTGCTCAATGGAAAATCATTTCTGTATTTTGACATAAAAGTAATCCTTACAGGGATGTAAAGATGCTCTCTTTTATCAAGTAGCACTCCTGGAAATTGAAGTCTAAAAATGAAGTTAGAAGATTGACCCTGGAACTCAAATTTTCAAAAATTCCCAATAAACACTGCTTCAGGTATTGACTCCTCTAACACAATATCATAGATAATGATCATAACAACTGATATATAGAGTATTTAAAAGTTTTCAAAACATTGCATTACAAAAAACTACATTATCTCATTGAGCCTTTCAAAAACCCTATTAGGTAGGTACCGTAGGTATTATTATGCCTATTTACATAGAAGGAAACAGTGTCAAAAAGGATAAGTGACTTGCTGATAGTTGCAGAGCTTATGTATCAAAGGCTAGATTTGGACCCAGGGCATCATAACCCCAAGGCAAGGGGTCTACCCTGCCTGTCACTGGCTTTTCCATAATCAACAAAGATTTCCTCACAGAAGAGTTAAGATGATTCCTTAATGAAATATGATATGTTCTTCTGAGTTTCCATTTTTTTGTGTCTGTGTAGCTCAGTAAAAACTACTGAATTCTCAAGAAGCACAGCCAACCATCCCAGACCCTGATAACCCAATACACTTTTCTCTTTGTATTTCCTGTTCTGAAGATTCTTATAGGAAGATGGTCCCTAACCTTTGGAGTCATTCAATAGACCAACCCAACCTATAGCTCCCCATTCTGTTCTCACCATGAAAAGAAGTGATAGATGAAAATTAAGTGAACATACATGTCCAAGAGAGAATACAGTTGACTAGGGATGAGAAATCTTTCTTTATTTTCTCAAGTCTTTTGTGAAGGGAAGAAGGGAATTTTTCTATCTGCCTTCTCTTTTAGGTGCCATGAAGTAGGGCCAGTGTACGTAACTGGCAACCCTCAATGCTTCTCCTTATCAGACCAAATTACCCAAATTAGACAATGCAGAACTGACTTCCCTACTCACTGCAGTGATTCTTTCCCAAACTTCAGTAGCACCAGTGCTTGGAGGGTGGAGTGGAAGGAGAATTTATAATTGGTCTTGATTTCTCCTTGGAATCTCATCTCTGGATACATCACAAACTCAAGAAATCTCTTGAGTTGGGGGAACAATTAGACCTTGGGTGTTCTGAGATGTTAGAAAAGAGACAACTCTCTGGTGGAGGAGAGTGTCATGATATTTTTCTGGTAAAGCAGCTTCCAGAGTGTCACAGGTTCACAAATCCTTCTCTAAGTTTATTACTTTCCCTACCCACACCCCCCAAATTGTTATCAATTATAAATACAATGTGAAAAATTCAAAGGGCTCCAAGTGAGAACAGAAGTGAACCTGAGAAAAGAGTGACCTCTGACTCAATTTGGGAATTCCAGATCTGTGTGATAGTTGTAAATCATGGGACTTAACCATGGGACTTTCTCACTTAATGAATATTCATTTTGTCAATAATATCTTCTTCTCCAATAGCATTGTAGATCCACAGTGCAATTATTTAGGTAATGCCAAAGGTGGGAATGAACTTTTATTTCTTCTGGTTAAGTAAAGTCTTTATGTAAGAGCTGTCTTCCCATGGCAAATCCAACATAAAGAATGTATTATTATACTTTCAGTAAACAGAATAGTGCTTCTGAATTGTCATAATTTGTGGCCCCTATACCACCACTTTTAAGTTTTCTGGACACTGAACTCTGATTCCCACACAGGAATTCGGGAAAGCTGGAGTACTTACTCCTCTTCAATCTTTAATCCTAATCTTCCTTCCCAAAAGTTATGAGGCCCTGGACCTTTCTCTCCCTCTGCTCACCTCCCTGACTGATTCCATCAAATAGTCATTCATACTACTTCAATGAACTAGGAGTCACAAATTAATATACTTTTGTTACTGTAGAGAATCATCAGACTTTACCATTTGTATTGCTAATCCCTTTCATCTACTCTTTCTGATCTCCTTACCCTAGCACCCATGTCTTAACATTCAAGATTTTATAAAGCTTTAATAACAGGTGCTGGTAGGCCCTGAAGGAGGAGATTGGGAAGAATCTTTTCCCACCCAGATGCTACCAAGATCTTCCCTTCCCCCCAAACCTCTCTGTCATCTCTCCTCTTCCCAATTGATCTTCAAAAGTTTGTTATTCCTATTGCTTCATTATTCCCTGTGGATGGGAGTTTAGAATGCATACTTCTCTCTAACCTTTAGACTTATTCTCCCTTCCCCCTTCCGAAGACTGTGGGACCGTGGAGCCTCTACTTTTCTCCAAATGGTCACTCATAAAGCTTAGATGAGTTAGAAGTTACCAACAACAATCCTTCTGGCAATGTGGAAGAACACTGGACCTTGGATATACCCTCAAAACCACTAGATATTTCAAACTTCCCTGCTGATGCACCCAAAGTACCCATGGGTTTTATGATCTACAGCTGACCCTTACCATATATGTCTTCTCTTCTAATTAAAATGGGAGCTCCTAGGACACAGAGAAAATTTCAGGTTTCTATTTCTAACTCCAGGATATGACACAGTTCTTGCCACATAGTAAATGCCTAATAAATGTTTTTTCACTCACTCACACACTCATTTGGTATATAGAGACTGCAATATTAAATACTGCTCTCTAAACTTGTGTAAAACTTATAATTGCCAAATATGATACCTTTTTCTTAATTCTCATCCTTGACTTCTCTACAAGTTTTGACATTGTTGATGACTGCCTTCTCCTGGATACTCTCTTCTCTCTATTGTTAAATTACTTTTTCTTATCCTAGATGTCTGACTATTTGTCAGTCTCCTTTGTAACATTTATATCCAAGTTATACTTACTAACAACAGTGTTCCTGAAGGCCTTGACCTGGCCCCTTTTTTTCTCCATGGATGACATTTCACCAGTTGTTCTCATTAGCTAATGACAGAGTATGGCAGAGCCCTAAAACACAACCCAGCTCCTGAACCTTCCCACATGACCCCACCTAGATACTCAATAATCCTTTCAACTGTCCTTCCATTTTGGCCCCACTAAGCCCATCCTTCAATACACTGTTACCTCTGATCCAGCCCAGCCCTTCATCTTCTGATACCTCCAGACCACCCCAGGCTGCTTCCCACCCTTAATCTCATCTAGACCCCTTCTCCATAACTTCCAGGTCACTCCAGGCTATTTACAACTCCTTGATCCCATCCAAATCTTTCCCCATAAAAAAGGTCAGTCTTGTCCCTACCAAATGTGCAGATTCTAAAAATCTCCGCCGCTTCTATTGGTGACACAATAAACTTTGTTTTGGACTGAAAGGAGTCTTGAATGGTCGGATTCTTTCAAGTCAAACCCACATCCTTTGCCCTGTCATTTCAGGGTTCTTAGCACCCTAGACCACAACACAGACACTCTTTTTGCTTTTGTATTCTCAGTGCTTATCAGGTAAATGGCATACATTAAGAATTTTATAAATATTTCTTGACGAAAATTATGAGAATAAATGTGTTCTGGTATTTTTGAAGCTTTTCTAAATCCTTAAGTATACTTACAAATACCAAATGTTTCTGTAACCATTGGAAACAAAAGGTCTATCTGGTTGAAAAAGGCAATTAGTAGAACAATGAATAAAGTGCTAGGCCTGAAGTCAGGAAGACTCATCTTCCTGAGTTAAAATCTGGCCTCAGACACTTAGGAGCTATGTGACCCTGGACAAGTCAATTAATCCTTTTTGCCTCAATTTCATCATCTGTAAAATGAGCTGGAGAAAGAACTGGAAAATCACTTCATGACCTGAATGGGGTCACAAAGAGTTAGACATGACTGAAATGACTCAACAACAACAATATCTAGTTGAAAACCTACTTGATTTCATAATTGCAAACAGTGGGAAAATAAGTCATTCAACAGAAATGAGCATTGCATTAAACTTTGCTATACCTTATCTAGTTGGCAGAAAGAGAAGGGCAGAGAGACAGAGTAAGATAGGACCTTAAATGCCAACTGAAGGAGTTTTGGTCAATAGTTAGTAATACAAAGTTTTAGAAATGACTAATACGTATTTGTCATAAATTAAGAAGTCCAGCTAGTACGAGGTCCCTCTTGGTTCTAAGTCAGTAATGGTTCTAGTCAGTAGTGATTATGGGGGTTTTATGGTCTTAAAGTTCCTATCTGTGTCACAAAATGTTAAAGGAATATGATTGCTAACAGATTTGCCAAATTGATCTTCTGTCATTTCAGGGAGTTCAGGTGAAAAGCATCATCCAGCACAGAAAGAGCTTTAACAAACTTTAATCCTATTCACTAGAGAAAGAAGAAAACAGCTACTAGTAGGAATAGTCTTAGTGTGCTGCCTCCGTGACAAAGCGCAGGGTCTGGGGAACTACATTTTACATGAAGACTAAAAAACCTTTGGATTTGAGTATATCTACACACATATATATGTATATGTATATGTATATATGTGTATACATACATATGTATGTGTGTATACATATGTATACATATATGTATACATATATAGAGAGACAGACAGACAGACAGAAAGAGACAGAGACAGAGCATCTCTTATATCTCTGGGGATTTCCCTGTTATCTAAAGGGGTCACAAGTGGGAAAAGGTTAAGAAGCTCTGATCTAGTGGACCAATGAAGGTATTTTCTAAATTACCTAATGGAAAGGTTACAGTGCAGAACAGAGAAATGAGAATGAAGAATAGAGAAGTAGGACTATTAATCCCAATGTTACCATTCTGGCAAGATACTGAAAATGAGGGCCTGGGACTGTATCAATCAAGCTGTGTTTCACTGGCTCACATCTTTCTAAAATACAGGTCTGGCTACATGACTGATGATTCAATATATTCTAGTGTGTCTCTATTACCCTCCAGAGTCAAAGATGGAATCCTCTGACTTTTTTTTTCAGCCAAAGACAAGGTTTATTAAAGATCAGTCATATTAGGCAGACTCTTAAGGAATCTAAGCATTTGTGTCACTAATGCAAGTGGGCCAGATTTTAAGAGTCTGAGCCCTTGGCTAGACACTTAAAGAATCTGAGCCTCTGGCTAGATTTTAAGAATCTGAGCCCCTTAATAGAGACAAGATGGACCTTATATACAGAAAGACTGTGGGAGGGATCTAAGAGTGGCCAAGTAGTTTGAGGTGACTGTAGGAGGAGTCTAAGGAGGATCTGGATGGGAGTGGCCAGTAAACTGGATCTGGATTACATGGCCAAGGAAGAATGGAGTCTAGCTAGGATTAAGGGTGGGAAGTGACCAGGGGCAATCAGGAGGTAACAGAACAGAATGGAGAGATTGGACATAGCCACAATGAAAGGCCAGTTAATAGGATTATAGACTCCTTGGCCAGATGGGAAAGTCCAGGATTTTTCCTTTTTGGGGTCCAGATCCCAAAGACATGGTCTTTTCCTTTTAGGGGTTCAGATCCCATCCCCATCATCCCCCCTCAAACAAATGGGACCCAAATTCTTTTGAGGTGAAGGGCGAAGGTCTTGGCTTCTGAAACTGCTTCCTGCTGGCAAGGGGTGTAGAGCTGTCCCTGCCCTGAGGGTGTCCCAAAGAAGAGGTTGACTGGAGCCTAGCATAGGCTGCATCCAGAGGATGATGGGGGGGACATTGGCTGGTACCCGCTATTTGATACCAACTGTAGGTGAATGGCCCTCAGTGTGGAAGACAGAAATCTGACAGAAAAGAGTGCAGGGCTCGGATATAGGGAGAAGCAAAAGTGTAAGGGCCCCATTAAAATCATTTACATTTGACCTGCAGGATTATCTGATCTTGTTACTTTTTCAAAAGTTTAAATAACACTTTTGCAAGTAGAAGTTTTTCACCCCTGGGTTCAATAATTACACAAATGAATTTGCCAAGAGATTTACTTTCACTTCAATTATCATTGAAATTCTTCTCCCCAAACCAAACTGAAGATGTTTCTGATTTAATTTCAGTTGTTTGGGGGTGTTGAATGATTACACATTCAAGTCAAAAAGCTTTTTGGCAAGTTTACACATTAAAACAATAATCAACAATAGTCAAATTGTTTTAGTTGTAACCAGATTATGAAAAGTTGCTTGACATAACTGATACAAAAAGTTCACCAATTTGAAATTTGAAACAAACCTTTACCAATCAGGTGACTTCAGTTTTGTTAAATGCATTTCAAAATTACTTTGCACATAAAATCAACATCTCATCATTAAAAGTTAAAACTAAACTTTAAAAGAGTGTGCTGGGGCCTGTAGGTGATGAAGTGGATCTAGCACTGACCTTGGAGTTGGGAAGACCTGAGTTCAAATCCAGCCTCAGATACTTGACATTTAGTAGCTGTGTGACCCTGGGCACATCACTTAACCCCACTGACTAGGAAAAAACAAACAAAAAAAAAAGAGAGAGTGTGCTTACCCAAGTTCTGAGGCTAGTTTCTTTATCTTGATCCATCCCCCTTCCTTCTCTCCCCACAGCTGCTGGGAGTTGAAGGGGGTAAGCAGAATGTGCAAACCTGGGTGATGCTTCCAGGCAAAGGTTGCCCAAGGCCATTTGCTAGTAAGGTCCATGCTATACCTGCTGCCCCTCCCCCCTCCTTCCTTTCACGAGGTGGAGGAGGTCGAATTTGAAGGTGAGTGGGGGAGGGTGAAATTCTCTTCTCCTATGAGAGGGGTTAACAAAGATACCCTCTTGACTTAAGGGGAGTGGGAGAAGGGAGTTACCAGAGTTGTAGGGAGGTGTTTCAAAACTCCTTAATGATTGATCACAAAACCTCCAGAATCTCCTGAGATGTTTTTAGCTGTTCTAACTTTTTCCTGTAACCTCCAGGAAGGAGGATTCAGGGGTGTAGAGGGAAAGGAGTAAGTAAGGCTCAGGGAACCAAAAAGCACCTGCAGTTTTTCCAATTCCCTAGCACTGAGAGAATTGACAGAATTGGGCATATGGTTCTGGATAGGGTGTCCATCCTTATTCTCTATGCTATGGAAGGTGTACCTAGGTCCATGGCCTTGAACTGAACCAGTGGACTGAGAGCCTGAGAATGTCAGGCCAAGTGGGAGACAGTCTCATAGCTGCCTACCAGAAAAGCGCCTCTGAGTCTTCCTTGGTGCTTGGAGAGTGACCCCAGCTGCAGGGCAAGAAAGAAGGGGGAGAGGCTTACATATCTTCCAGTCTTAGCTAGAGAAGAATTTGAGATTAGGCAGTGTTTCCTGGTGAGGGAACCATAAGTTGAGGTCTAGAGGTTTAGGGGTACTGGGACCCCAAAATCATGACAAGTGGGTCTTGCCCAATTAATTCAGCCCAAGTCTTCTTTCAGCCAAAGACAATGTTTATTAAAGATCAGTCATATTGGGCAGACACTTAAGAAATATAAGGATTTGTATTGCCAGTGCAAGTGGGCCAGATTTTAACAATCTTAGCCCTTGGCTAGACTCTTAAAGAATCTGAGCCCTTCACTAGATTTAAAGAATCTGAGCCCTCTGTTTGACTTTCAAATCCTTTCATAATCTGCCTCCTTTCTACTCTCCCATTCTTACGGTTTATTCCCCTCACTTGCTCTGCCATCCTGTGACACTGGCTTCCTTGTATAGGCCTCATCACCTCACAACTAAATTATTTCAATAGCTTCAGGTGGGTCTGTCTGCCTCAAGTCTCTGCCCACTCCAATCCATCCTCCAATGAGCCACTAAAGTGCTTTTCCTAAAGTGCAGGTCCAAGCATGTCCCCCTCCCCCACTCCATAAACTCCAGTGGCTTCTCGTTGCATTTCAGATCAAATACAAATGCTCTACCATCCAGAGCCCTATATAACCTAGCCCCTTGCTGTCTTTCCAGTCTTATACCTTACTACTTGACACATCCTCTTTGTTCCAGTGACACTGGCTTCCTGGCTGTTCCACAAACAAAATACTCCATCTCTTGGCTCTAGGCATTCTCTCTGGCTTGGAATTATACATGCCTAGAATGCTCCCCCATCTCCACTCCTTCTACTGACCTCTTTGACTTCCTTTAAGCCCCAACTATTATCCCACCTTCTGTAGGAAGCTTCCTCAACAGCTTTTGATTCCAATGACTTTCTTCTGTTAATTATTTCCTCCTTATCCTGTATAAAGCTTACTTTGTATGTATTTGTTTGCTTGTTGTCTCCCCCGTTAGATTGTAAACTCCTTGAGGGCAAGGACTATCTTTTGCCTCTTGTTTTGTTTTCTTTTTTTTTATACTCAGTACTTAGCACAGTGACTGACATATAGTAGTAGCTTAATAAATATTTATTGATTGATTGCCATTCCTCACACGTGACATTCCATTTCCTATCTAGAGATGTTTTCACAGACTACTCCTATGCTGGCAATTCTCTTCCTCCTTATTCCATTTCCTGACGCCTCCACTTTCCTTCAAGTCTCAGCTAAAGTGCCTCCTTCTAAAAGAAACTTCCCCCAATCTTTCTGAATTTTGACACATTCCCTCTGAGATTACTCCCAATGTATCAAGTACATATCTTGCTTATACATAGTTGTTTGCGTGTTCTTCCCCACCACCACCACTTCCCCTTTTAAACAGTGAGCTCTTTGAAACCATGGACTATCTTTTATCTTTCTTTATATCTCCAGTGCTTACCACAGTGGCTGACACATAGTTGACACTTAATAAATGTTTGTTGACTGATTGACACTGTCAACGATTTTTAAATAAATCTGGAGAGAGGCAATACAGGATTGCAGAAAGAAAAATGTTCATCTGATTTTTTTTTAATGATAAGAATGGAGCCAGCCAACTTACTCCAGTGAACATGACTTTGATTCTTGGTTTAGCATCTGAGACATCATTCCCCAGAAAATCTGCCCCAAATCAGGGTGATTTTATGTCCATTCAGTCCACAGTTTAAAAATCCTCACCAATGTATGTACTTTCACTATACATCAAGGGGAATAAATTCACTCAAAGAAATGGCATTTAATGAAATAGCGTAAGAAAATAGCAATACCCAATACCACCCACTTGGCTTCTTCACCTTCAGGAGTATAACATTTGAAAAAGGTTATTTTCCTCTCCCTGTATCCCCTTTGGGAGAATTTAATGGCACCTTAGAATGGAAGTATGTTGCAAGATGCATGCATTTGCTCAGGTGGCCTGAGAAAGGAGTTTCTGACCTTGGGCTTCCCAGCATTCTTCTTTTTTGTTACTATCTGTGAGCACAGGTCAGAGAAAAGAGGTCTGATCATGTACTTCCCTAGACCAAGAAATGACAAAAGCAGAGACAATGATTGAAATCTTGAAAAAACATATGTGGAAGTAGATATGTACTTTCCTACTTGGCCTAAAATGAAATATCTCGGACCACATCACCTTTGTGTTTTCCCTCAAAAGTAGTTTCAATTTCAAATTTCAAGTTGGAACCACCTATAGCGGGGATTTCCTTAGCAACATAACATTTAGAGAAAGAAAAAGAATGTCCACGTGATCTCTGCAATGGAAAAGTAGAACTATGACATTTAATGGGTGGGAGGAAGAAAGGAAAGAGCATAACCTTACCATTAATTACTACCAACAGCCCTCCTTTCCTCCCCACACAATTACTGTGAGTTATTTGGATAATATAGGTCCCATGGAAAGGCAGTTTTTTTATACAGCAGCTGCACAGCATGTTTAGAAAATTGGGGAGACTAAACCACAGAGGGCAATGAATCTGGGAGGTACTGTGTAGGAACTTGTCAGAAAGCTAAGAGTTCATCGCAGTGGTAAAGTATTGTTTTGCTGGAAATCATGAGTTCAGATTTTTCTGAGGATTTGTCATTAGTGTGTTATATATTTTCTATATCTGTTTGTGGATTCCTATGAGTCCTTTGCATTTTCTAAAGGTTGAAATAAATTTGTTAACTACTATATGCATTTTTGACTTTGAATACTTATATGGGACTTGAGAAGCCTATGACCATAGTTGTGGAAATTTGGACAAAAATTATACCAAAACTTTATTTGAGAAATTTTTCCAGAGTAAAATCTGAGTAGAAATGTTGTAGTCTGAGAGGTTGAGACCTCTCAAAGACTGGAGTATAGGACAGGGTGGTCTGGAATGAATTCACAGACTCAAGCATTCTTTAAGTCAAGGTGGCAAAGATTTCTTGTTATGCTATACAGCAGGAGAGGATTCTCAAGGAACTTGCAATGGTGGGCAGAGCTCCTTAGGGAATTTGCAACCTAACAGGAATGATGTTAAAGCTTATATAGGCAAAGTAGTGGATTATGTGAAAGTATACTAATTGGGTGGTAACATACAACCTTAGGCACCAGCATCATTTTTTACTGGAAACCTCAGGGAAGGGGGTGTCCTAAGAGGTATGTTTTTGGTCTGTTATATCTGAAACAAGATAGCTTTGGAAGTTGACATCTATAGCTTTACCTCTGGATTACATATGGTAACTGTGGGAATCAGTACTTCATAGTTCTGCTGGTACAAGATAGTACTATTCATGCAAGGGAAATTCTACAGAGGTCAGCTTGTTCTTGTAACAGGGAGAGATAATTTGCCTCACTGGGCCCACTCATGTGTTATTGCCAGCAATAGGGTCTTTGGGCTGGGGAGAAAACTATCAGGGATAGTGCCTTTAGGCTAGGGAGAAGTATGATCTCAGAATTGAGGTCCAAGTACAGGCACTCAAGTACCCCATCAGAAACAATGGCCAAAGAGAGATGATCCATTTGGGATCCATCTGCAAGATTGGGTCCAGTGCATGTGAGACCACAATCTTGAGAGCCCATTCCTCTTGGGAGGAAAGGCATTCAGTGAGCCATGAGCTATACATTTCCCATTATCATACCTTTGCACAGGCTGTTCCCCATATTTGAATTTCTATACCCCCTACTTCTTAGAAATATGTAGGTTCTTACTAGATAGGATTCATATCAGATTTATATATACTCATTCTCAGTATACAGGGGCTTATGTAGCTTTCTTCAATGCTTCACAGAAGTGTCACTTCCTACATAAGTCCCATATTGATTTTCCCAGTAGTTAGTGCCATTTAAACCCTGATTTTAATTTTTATTTACTTTGTTCGACACGTATTTTTTTTCTCATCTGTTTATACATTGTTTCCCTTCTCTAGAATGTACGTTTCTTGAGGGAAAGTTTTTGTTTCTTCAGGACCTAATATAATACCTGGCAAATAGTATACTCTTTTTTTCCCCTTGGTGATGTAATTGGGGTTAAGTGACTTGCCCACAGTCACACAGTTAGTAAGTGACAAATATCTGAGACTGCATTTGAACTCAGGTCATCCTGATTCCAGGACCAGCGCTCTATTCACTGTGCCACTTAGCTGCCCCAAAATAATAGATTCTTAATAAATGTTTTTAGAATAAATAAGGTATTTAAACTATCAGTGTGAAAAGCAGATATGTATTAAGTAGCATGCTTTGAAAATACATATGTATGCAACAAATGTGGTCAGCACATATGCATGGGAAGGGAATAACAAAAAAACACACATGACCAGACATGCATGTGGAGAAACCATATGTAAGAGACCCAAAATAAAGAATGAGATATACTTTTTTTGATACAACAAATATAGTAAATTCTTTTGCTCCACTATGCATATTTGTCAAAAAGGGTTTTAGCTTTCTTTTCTTCTTTCTTTCAAGGTTAGGTGTGATTGAGAGGGAGAAAAAGTTTGAGTTTTGTAACAAATAAAAGAGCAGTGAGTTGTAAATACACACACACACACAGGCTTAATATAAGAAGAAACTTCCTTACAAAAAGGCTATCCAAAATTAGCTTGAGAGTTACTGAATTCCTCCTCATTGATGGTTGTCAAGAAAAAGAAGTATGAGCACTTATTAAAGATGCTGTAGAAATTTTTTCAGGTATATATTGGAGTAGATGGCCACTGAGGTCCTTTTGAACTATGAAATTCTATAATTGCATGATTATTTGAAGGTCTAAGGGTAGAGCATAATTGATTGGCTGAAGGCCATCTTTACTCCAGGTAGTAAATCTAGGGCAAAGAGGTCCTCAGTCAAAAGTGATGTCCAAGAAGTTAACAGGTTATAGGGATAAAAATAAAATAGAATAAAAAAAGAAAAACCAGAGCAACATTCCCTGGAGAGGTTCATTGCAGTGATAACAGATATAAAAATTCAATAATTCAAGTCTTCATAAATTTATTAAAAATTGCCGACCATGTACAAGACCTACAGCTAAGCGTGGGGTTTCCTTCCAAGTAAAAAATGAAATAATGTCTACTGTGAAAGAACTTACATTCTTGGGAGGATAAGAAACGAATACAAAGGGAAAGATCTTGTTATGACAGCCACCCAAGGAATCTGAGCTTTCTTTCTTTTTTTTATTAATTTATTTTAAACTTAAATATTAAAATTTAAATACACAATAAGAAAAGAAGAAGAAATGTATTATAGACTAAATACTAAAACTTAAGTAAAAAATAAGGAAAGAAAAAATAACATTGCCATGTGCACAGCAGAAATAAGAGAAGATTCAAAATATACAGCAAAAAAATTTCCATTTCTGTGGGAAAATTGGAACACTAATACATTGTTGGTGGAGTTGTGAAATGATCCAACCATTTTGGAGAACAATTTGGAACTATGGCCAAAGGGCTACAAAAATGTGCATACCCTTTGATCCAGCAATAGCACAACTAAGGCTGTATCCCAAAGAGATCAAACAAATGGGAAAAGGACCCACATGTACAAAAATATTCATAGCAGCTCTTTTTGTGGTGGCAAAGAATTGGAAATTGAGAGGATACCCATCAATTGGGGAATGGCTAAGCAAGATGTGGTATATGAAATGTAATGGAATACTATTGTGCTATAAGAAATGATGAACAGGCTGACTTCAGAAAAACCTGGAAAGACTTATATGGTCTGATGCTGAGTGAAGTGAGCAGATCCATTAGGACTTTGTACACAATAACAGCCACGTTATGCAATGACTACGATTGTTAAACTGAACCCTTCTCAGTATTACGAGGACATCTCCAGAGGCCTCGGGATGGAAAATGCTGTCCACATCCAAAGAAAGAACTATGGAAGTCGAATCACTATTACTTATTTTTACCTTCTGTTGAGTTTTGTTTCATCTTTCTGATGGTTCTTCCTATTGGTTTTAATTTTTACTTACAACTTCACTAATGTGAAAGTATGTTTAATGGGTATGTAAATGTAAAGCCTATATCAGATTATGGGCCATCTTGGGGGGGGGTGAGGGGAGGAAGGGGGAGAAAAATTTTCAACTCAAAAGCATATGGAAGTGATTGTTGATAAATCAAAATAAATTAATAAAATTTAAAAAATAAATAAAATGATTGAACAATGGGAAAAAATTTCCATTTCAAGAAAGTATAATGAATGCTTCACATTGTGTTCAGAGCTGTCCATCTTTTCATTACTTCCTTGTGAGTTTTCTTTTGTTCTCTGCTGTGCACTTTTTACTTTGTTCTTTTTCCCCCTTCCCTTCCCCTCCCCCAAGGTTACAATTAAGCACACACACACACACACACACACACACACACACACACACACACGTGTGTATACATACACACGCATAAATATATACACAAAAAACATATACATACACATATACACACAAGTGTATATACATATATATCACATATATATATACACTTACATATGCTTAGCTATCTATAGTTGTACTAATACATAGGCATATACATTCATATGCATCTATGTAAGACC
Organism: Phascolarctos cinereus; assembly: GCF_003287225.1. NCBI lineage: Eukaryota > Metazoa > Chordata > Mammalia > Diprotodontia > Phascolarctidae > Phascolarctos > Phascolarctos cinereus. The sequence continues at coordinate 180,777,151 of NW_027556098.1, forward strand.
ATACTGTACTTATTTGTTCTGTTTCTCTGAGGATGGATAACATCTTCCTTCATAAGTCCAAGTCTTTCCATATTTTTTAAAGTCCACCAACTCATCATTTCCTACACCATGGCAAAATACCAACCTTATAGTGTTTAGTTATTTTAAATAGTCTGAAACAATATTGATTAATATGGCTGACATATAGTGCAGTTGCTCTCTTTTTTCCTTTTGATTAAATCTATTTTAGCTTTAACTTTGTCCGGGATCATGATTACTACCTGCTTTTTTTCCCTAATAAATTCTACTCCTGATCTTTATTTTATGTTTGTATGTATCTCTTATTTCCTATCCCTCCTGATTCCTCTGCTTTACTTCTACTTGCTACCTTGCCCCCCATTACTTAAGTTACTCCTCCTTCAAAGATCCCTCCCTTATCCTCTTCACCTTTTCCCCTTATCCTCTTGTTTGTATCTGAATTTAGAAGACTTTTATAGCCTTCCAAATATATATGGTATTCCCTCTTTATCCCATTCCCATTAATCTAGACACCCTTCTATACCCCTCCCTTGTCCTTTTCCTCACCTTCTTCTTTATAAATTTAGAAGACTTTTATTCCCTTCTCAATGTATATATTCTTCTCTCTTTAACCCAGGTCTGATGAGTAGGGTTCCCTCTAATAATACCTCCCTTATCTCCCCTCCACTTCCCCTCAGCCTTTTCTTTCTTCCTGAATTTAAAAGGCTTTTGCACCTTTATATATACATGTATGTGTGTAAATATATATATATATATATATATATATATATATATATATAGTATGTGTGTATGTATATATGTATTGTTCTCTCTTTAACCCATAGCTGATGAGGATTCCAGAACTACCAGCCCTCCTCCCCCATCTAATTCCTCTATATTATTTCTCTTTCTTGTACCTCATTTGTATAAGATAATGACTGTTTTACCTTTTCCTAAATGTTTTTTTTACTTTTTAGAATCACATAATACTCAGATGTGCCTTAATCTTTCCTTCAAACTATCCAATTACTAATAACAAGCTTAGACATATGTTTTACATTTCCTCATATAAAAAGTAAACAGTCTGCCCTTATTGAATCCCTCATAATTAGTCTTTCATGTGTACCTTATATTTCTCCTGGATCTTGTATGTCAAATTTTCTATTAAGTTCAGGGGTTTTTTTTGCAACAAAATCCTGAAAGCCTGGCAATTCATTGAATGTCTTTTTTTTTCCATTCAAGATTATGCTTAACTTTTCTTGGTATGACAGATGGGGTGACTGAGTAGCTGATCAGAGGGGGATTTTAGGAATCTCTTTGCTGGTGCTGAAGCAAGATTCCCTTACTTTACCTGGGCTTGGATCTGGGTCTCAGTACTGCATGGCAGTCCTGGGGCAAGGAGGAGCACTGGTGTTGTGGAGCTGGTAGTGGTGGTAAAAAGAGAATCTTCCTCAAGATTACAAGACAGAAAAGAGTGCTTGTGGTCACTCACAGACCAAAGCACAGGCCAGGAAAGGAGCAAACCTTAGATCATGCCACCTTGGAAGAACTGAAAATTTACAGGTCCCTAGGAATGTCTCTGAAAATAGCTGCACAAAACTCCTGAAGTTTGGGACAGTACACCCTCCACCCCTACCTTAACAAATGATTTAAAACTCAAATAATTGGCTGGGAACATGAGCAAACTGTGCAAAAAAGGGCAGACCATAGAACCTTTCAGTGGTGACGAAGAAGATCACAACATACAACCAAAAAAAGATAACAAAGTCAAAGCTCCTACATCCAAAGCCTCCAAGAAAAATATGAATTGGTCCCAGACCATAGAACTCAAAAAGTATTTTGAAAATCAAATAAGGGGAAAAATTGGGAAGAGAAATGAGGGTGATGCAAGAAAATCATGGAAAATAAGTCAACAGCTTGCTAAAGGAAACCCCCCAAAAATGCTGAAGAAAATACTGTAAAAATAGACTAAATGAAATGGCAAAAGAGGTCTGAAAAGCCAATGAGGAGAAGAATGCCTTAAAAAGCAGAAGTGGCCAAACGGAAAAGGAGTTCCAAAAGCTCACTGAGAAAAATAATTCCTTAAAAATTAAAATGGAGAAAATGCAAGCTAATGACTTTATGAGAAATCAAGAAATTATAAAACAAAACCAAAAGAATGAAAAAAATAGAAGACAATGTGAAATACCTCATTGGAAAAACAACTGACTTAGAAAATAGATCGAGGAGAGATCATTTAAAAAGTATTGGACTACTTGAAAGTAATTATCAAAAAAAAGGGCCTAGACATTATCTTTCAAGAAATTATCAAGGAAAACTGCCCTGATATTCTAGAACCAGAGGGTAAAACAGAAATTGAAAGAATCCACTGATCACCTTCTGAAAGAGATCCCCCCAAAACTCCTAGGAATGTTATAGCCAAATTCCAGAGTTCCCAAGTCTAGGAGAAAATATTGCAAGCAGCCAGAAAGAAACAATTCAAGTAATGTGGAAACACAATCAGGATAACACAAGATTTAGCAGCTTCTACATTAAGGTATCAGAGGGCTTGGAATATGATATTTTGGAGGTCAAAGGATCTAGGATTAAAACCAAGAATCACCTACTCAGCAAAACTGAGTGTAATCAATGAGGGGGAAAAATTGATATTCAATGACATAAAGGAATTTCATGCATTCTTGAGAAACCAGAGCTGAATAGAAAATTTTACTTTCAAATACAAGACTCATGAAAAGCATGAAAAGGTAAACAGGAAAGAGAAATCAAAAGAAATTTATTAAAGTTGAACTGTTTACATTCCTACGGAAAGATGATATTTGTAACTCATGAGACCTTCCTTGTTATTAGAGTAGTTGGAGGGAATATGTATATAGACAGACAGCACAGGGTGAGTTGAATATGAAGGGATGATATCTAAAAAAGAAAATTAAAGGGAATTTTAAAAATTAAGGGAAGAGAGAAATGTACTGGGAGAAGGAGAAAGAGAGAGGTAGAATGGGGTAACTTATCTCACATAAAAGAGGCAAGAAAAAACTTTTACAGTAGAGGGGAAGAGGGGGGAGGTAAGAAGGAACAAGTGAATTTTACTCACATTAAATTTGGCTTAAGGAAGGAATAACATACACACCCAACTGGGTATGGAAATCTATCTTACCCTACATGAAAGTAGGGGGGAAGGGGATAAGAGAGGGAGAGATGATAGAAGGGAGGGTAGATTGGGGAAGCGGGTATTCAGAAGCAAACCCTTTTGAGGAGGGACAAGGCAAAAGAGAGAATAGAATAAATGGGGACTGGGATAAGGTGGAGGGAAATATAGTTAGTCTTTCACAACATAACTATTATGGAAGTGTTTTGCATGACTACACATGCATGGCCTATGTCAAATTGCTTGCTTCCTCAATGAGGGTGGGTGGAGGGAGGAGAGGAGAGAATTTGGAACTCAAAGTTTTAGTAAAGAATGTTAGAAATTGTTTCTGCATGCAACTGGGAAATAAGATACACAGGTGAAGGGGTATAGAAATCTATCTTACCCTACAGGAAAATAGAAGGGAAAGGGCATAAGAGGGAGTGGGGGAAATAGAATGTATTGGATGAAGGGGGAATCAGAATTCATGCCATCATGGGGTGGGGGGAAGGGAGGGACGGGGAGAAAATTTGGAACTCAAAATCTTGTGGAAGTGAATGTTGAAAACTAAAAATAAATAAATAAATTGGGGTGGGGTAAGGTAATGCTGCCAAAAAAAAAAAAGGCTCCTTGGACCTAAGCACTCTTGTGTTGACTCTCACCCCTCCAATGGCCAGGTGAAAAGGAAAACTACAATACTGCTCAGTCATCCCTTAATGGCCCATAGTCAGAATATGTCCTTTTTTCAGTTATAGTAGATGACCTAGCTTGGAGTCAGAAGACATGGGTTTCAGTCCTATGGTTTAAGAAAAATACAGAATATGTAATCTTGCAGAACTAACAACCTCTCTACCACAAGCAACTTGCTAAGAATACGTTGCACTTTAAGTTGCTGATCTACATTGTTGGAGGGCATTCCCATATAGGAAGTTCCTCACCCCAATGAAATAACAGAATTAAACTGTCCTTTTTTTACCTCAAAGAAATATCCATATTTCAATGAGGGAATATTTTCCTCAAGATAATTATTACTAGGTTTTTGTTTTGTTTTGTTTTTTGGCTAGGCAATGGGGTTGACTTGCCCAGAGTCACACAGCTAGTGAGTATCCACTGTGCCCCCAGCTGCCCTCAAGATGGCTATTTCTATGGCATTACAGTCATTGCTGTCTTAGTCACAGAGTCTTCCTAAAATCCAAAAGGAAAGTGAATCCAAATGAGAGGGTTCTTCAAGAGAAAAATGAACTCATGCTACTACTATTTCTCCTGTGGGTCTCATTTCTGGCATATACCATTCAGAAATCAGAAAATGATGACAGAGAGAGAGCAGAGACATGCCTGGCATTTCATTAGTGGAGGACAGTATAGGAATGTGACCAACAGGTTGCATAATAAGATGGCTAAAGGGATTGAACAAGGAGACTGAGGCCTCCTTATTTAAACCTCTGCAAGTTAGTCCTGCCCCACACAAAACTCTTCCCAAGGTTCTTTTTACTTCCTTGTCCCTCAGGGAAGAGATTTAGTAGTTCAGCTAGGTGACACAATGTTATTCAAAATTTCAACCATATCACCAAGCAAAGAGTTGGGTGTGGACTGAAAATAGACGATGTTAATTAGTCCATTGGCACACATAACTGCAGTGAAGTGGGCACTGCAGGTAGAGAAAGTTTTGCTCCTGTCTTCAGCTGAATGGATTCTCAAAATGGCTGTTCTAATGCAGGTATAGGAGACAAGAACAGTGAAAAATAATGTTAAAGTTAGAAGGACAACATTAATGAAACCCACCCTCTGGATCAGTGAGTTGTTAGCACAGGCCAAAGGTAGGACAATAGGAATGTCGTGTAAGTAACAGTCTACTTCATTAGGGCCGCAGTAAGGAGACGGAAAGTGAGTGATGTCAGTATAGTGGCATGGATACAATCCATCAATGAGGTACATGTGGCTAGGACATGTCTGGGGTTCATAATGACTGATGGCAACAAAATGGTCATAGGACATCACAGAATATAGAATGCCCTCAGTGTACCCAAAAAATTATAGAAGAGTCGGGAGGCACATCCCTTATGAGAGATGGCTTGGCTATTTCTAGAGAGAAAGATCAGCAACTTGGGGGAGCTCACTGAAGGAAAAAAATATGTCAAAAGTAGATAAGAATCCCAAGAAAAAATACATGGGTGTGGGAAGGTGAGAGGAGAAGATGATGGCCAAGAGGATGAGCAAGTTCCCCAGCAAAGTCAAGAGGTAGATGAATAAGAAGATGACAAAGAGACAACCTCCAGCTTCTCTGTGTGTGGGATTCCCAGAAGAATAAACTCAATCACCTGTGTGTGGTTTTTATCTTCATAAGAGAGTTGGCCCTAGGGAAACACAGAACAGTAAAGATAGTTATTCAAGGTATGAATTTTTACCAATTCCTACGTCATGTAGAAAAATACTGACTTTACATATTACTTTAAAGTTTGCAAAGCACTCTGCATACAGTATCTCATCTGAACCTCATGACAGTAGTGTAAACTGTGTTCTTATTGTTATTTAGTCATTTCAGTGGTGTCTGACTCTTGGGGACTCCATTTGGGCTTTTCTTGGCAAAGATACTGGAGTAGTATGACACTTCCTCCTCTGACTTATTTTACAGATGAGAAAACCAAGGTAAAGAAGGTTAAGTGACTTGCCCAGGGCCACAAAGCTAGTAAGTATCTGAGGCTATATTTGAAGTAAGGTCTTCCTGACTGCAGGCCCAGTGTTCTATCCACTGTGCCACCTAGCTAAAGTAGGTGTTGCAGGTTTTATTAACTTCCATTTTTCAGATAAGGACACCGAGGCTCAAAAATGTTAAGTAATCATTGCATGGTCACAGAGTTAATAAGGGCCAGAGGCTGATTTGGTCCCAGTTCTTTCTAATTGTAAGTCTAATAGTCTATCCACTACATCATTCTATTTCTCCAGGAACAGCAAATCCTTTGTCACAGAAAAGGCTGAGCTAAATGTTTCACAGAATATTGTCCAGACTTTTCAGCCTTTATTCTTTGTGCCTGTATGTTCAGGTAAAAACTGCTGAATCCTCTGGGTCCAAGGGGTTCAGTCACCCATCCTCAGGCTCATAAATTTGTTGTATTTTACCTGCTGTTCTGAATTGTCTAATAGGAAAATAATCCCTAATCATTTTACAGCCCCATTCCACTTTACTTTCACTCTGAAAAGCAAATAGATGGCCAAAAATTTAGTGAATTCTGGGGTCAAGGGTATACTTATTTGGCTGAGATTTAGGTTATCTTTCTTCCTTTTCTCTAGTTTCTTGTGAGGGAAAGATTGGGGTTTTTCTATCCATACCTCCTTCTGTTTTAGGTGCCATGAGGCAGGACTAGTATTTTTTGTAGCTGGAGTTCCTGAGTGCTATCCTGAGCAGGCAAAATCACTCAGATTAGACAATTGACCTTCCCTATCCATTGCAATGATTCTTTCCTTGATATCAAGAACCCCAGGACTCACACAAGAATGAAAGTAGCATTAAAACTTCTTAATTTCTCTTTGGGTTTTCATAAAATGAGGGAATCTGTTGAGCATGGGGAACAATTAGACCTTGGGTATTTTGAGATTTTAGAAAAGAGGCAACACCTTGGTAGAGATCATACACACACACTCACACACATATATACATATATATACATATACATACATATATATGTGTGTGTGTATGTGTGTGTGTGTTTCCTGGCAAAGCATTATTAGAGTCTCACAGGTTCACAAAATCCTTCTGTGCGTTAGTTTTGCCACTCCGGCCTCAACATTGTTATAAACTACTGATACAATGTGAGAAAAATCAAAAGCCTTTGATATCTTCAAGTTAAAACATGACAACAGGAAAAGAAAGTGACCTCAGACTTAGTTGGGGAACTCCAGATGCCTGTTTCCTTTATAAACCACAAGACCTTCGCATTAAAATAAGATCTACTATATTAATAATAATGCTTCTCTTGCAACAGCTTTGCAAGACACCAAGTGCAAATGTTCCAGTAATTCCTAAGGTAGGCCTGAGTTTGGTTTTCTTCAGGGCAAATTTTAACTCCATAAGGAACGCATTATTATACTTTCAATCAAAGGAATAGATATAATGAAATCTCACTTTGTAGTTTCCGTACTTACACCTTCCCAAAATGAATAATACTTCTTTGCCTCCCCTACAATATCCCTATAACCTTAACGTGGAAAATTAACTAGCTGTTTCATTGTATAGGGATATAGCTGTGAAGAACAAAAATTGTGGTAACAAATACAATAAGTGATTTTAAAAGGCTTCCTGAATTCTTAAATATAATTAAGTGTGTCGAGTGATTTTATTACTCCTGAGGACAAGCATCTTTCTGTTGGAACACTAATCTAATTTCATAATGGCAATGAAAACAAGACACAATAGAACTGTGTATTTGCTAAGTAATTCTGAGTCATTTATTCTGGTAAAAATCTAAAAGAAGCCCTTAACTGCCAGGAAAAGGAGTGTATCTTTATTTAACAGGCTACAGGCTTCCACTAAAGGAATTTAAATGCTTTGTCATTAAGGTACACAATTCAGATATTATCAAACCCTCATAATTCTGAGTTATGAAGCCAATGATGTTAACTAGGATTTTGCAGACTTAACTTTTCCAGTTTTGGTCACTGAGAGTTAAGGAGATATGATTTCTGAGCTACTATTCTTTGAAAGACTGTAGAGATTCTTCAGTAGATAAATGGTATAGGGATATTCACAGGATTCTCAAAAGCAAGCTATCAATAACCAAATTAAAAATTGCTCCATAATACTAATAATAAGAGAAATACAAATGAAAAGAATTCCCAGGTTCCACCCAATATATCACATTGACCAAAAAAGAAAGGAAAATGAAAATTGCTGAAAGCAATGTGGGAGAATAAGTAATGTATTGTTGGTAAAGCTGTGAATTAGTCCAACCCCTCTAGAAAGTCATTTGGCTCTCTATCCCAAATTCTCTAAATTGAGAATAATCTTTGATCCAAAATATCACTACTAGGCAATTATTCCCAAAAGATTAAAGATAGAGGGAAAGGATCCATATATATGAAAATATTTATTTCAGCCTTTTTTGTTATAGTAAAGAACTGGAAAAAAATTACACACTCACCAATTGGGGAATAGTGAAGAAGCTGTGATATTTGAATGTAATAGAATATTATCACATTATAAGAAATAATGAAAGATGAATTTAGATAGATCTGGGAAGGCTTGTATGAACTGGTACAGAGGGAATCAAGCATAACCAGGAGAACAATTTATACAATAACTACATTTTAAAGGGAAAAAATGAATGGCATAAAAATTTTGGTTAGCTTGCCATAGCTTTAAAAGGTTTATGATTAAAAATGCCTCTTGCATCTTGGCAGAGACTGATGGACCATTACTGGAAAATGAGACACACATTCCAGACATGATCAATGTGTGAATTTGTTTTGCTTGATTATAATTGCTTATTATAAATAAGGGTAGCATTTTGTTTATTGTTGTTGTTATTTTATTGGCGGAGAATTGTGGGAAAGCACCAGAGGGCAATAGAAATGGCAATACAAAATGGCAATACAAAAAAAAGGACAAGTGCACAAATAAATTTTTTAAAAATACATAGAAGACAGCAGAAGGAAGTTCAGAATGGGACATAGACAAACAAGGCAGCATTGCTTCTGCAATGATAAATTTAATACATACTTTTTAAAAACTGCATTTCATACATGTAGAATTTCATATTCTTTATTCACTCCCTTCTCTCACAGCCCCTACTCCACAGCTTCCTTGCCAATATTCTTGGTGCCTGCATACACATTCCTCCCTGCTCCCTTCTTCCCATAGAGGGTTTGGGCTGGACTCTAATAGGAAATGATGGGGTGCTTGGGTACTTATGTTTGGGTGCTTGTGCTTGGACCCCAATTTCTCCCTAGCCTCAGAAACACTATCCCTGACAGTTTCTCCCCAGCCCAAGGACACTGTGCCTAGCAATTACTCATGAGTGGGCCCGACCCAGACCTTTATCTCTCTCCTTGGTGCAGTTACAAACAGCATCTGAAGGAATTATTAGTTTGAACTGGCTTTGCACTGGGTCATAAAGACATTCTGACCCACTGGACTATCTATAATACCACCCTACCTCATTATCTACATCCTGGGCTCCTCATTAACTGTATTCTAGACTCAAGACATATGTATACTCCCTACATCTATCTTGTCAAACAAGACATTGATTGGTGGCAGACTGGACAACTCTCAGTTACCCCTGAACACTAGTTAACTTAGTGACATAGCAGGCCTAAAACCACACCTCCATGTGGCCCCCCCCTTGTGGGCCTTTCCCAGTGAACTCTGGGTAAAACGCTTGTGCAGTAGGTACAAGAAGTGCATGTTCTTTTAAGAACTGACCACTCCTTAACACTCCCTGATCCCACCCTGAATCACCTGGTTAGCATATTTGGCACATGCTTTATTGTATTTTATCCTATATAAACTTTAACTGTACCACTCTAAGGTTGCAGGAATCCTTAAGAATCCTTGCCCACTGAAAAGCATAACAATAAACTTTGCCACCTTGACTTAAACAATGCTTAAGTCTGTGAATTCATTCTAGACGACCCATCGTGTACGTCAATCTTTGAAGGGTCACAACCTCTCAACCTCTCATACTGCAACAGAACCAAGGCATGAACTTAATCCCCTTCTCCTCTCCTGAGACTTAAGTGGTACAAAACATTGAGGGGTTTGTGTCTCCCATTGCTAAGGGGAATGTATTTGTGTGTTTGTGATTATATCTTTTGAAGTAAATTATCCCTTTGTAAAAGATTCAGAGTTACATTAAAAAAGAAAGATTATGGAGAATTAGAGATGTATCACAAGACTGGAGAAGCACAAATGTTGATCCGGTATTCAGGAAAGGGAAGAGAATGGAGTCCACAAACTAGAATACAATGAACTAGACTTTGATTCCTAGTTTGGCATATGAGGCACTCCTTTCTTATCTTCTGGCCCTCCAGAAAAGCTACCTCAGAGGCAAGATATTTTGTGGGTCTACATGGACCCAAACTATATACTTCACAAGTTCTTACTGAGGTATTTACTTTCACTAGTCAAAGGACATAGTAAATTCAGAGCAAAAACATATAATGAAAAATAAGACAAAAAGTAGTAATAGGACATTACCCCTAAGTCTATACCTTTTAAACTTTCCTTTTACATTATTTTTAGAGTCCCAAAGGACCAAGGGACAGACTTTTCTCCTCTCCATATTGAACAAGCAGGGAGTGACAATTTGTGGAAAACACACATGGCCAGGTGCAGGTGTTTCCCCAGGTGGCCTGCAAAAGAGTTCTTCAGCATCAACTTCCCAGTCTTCTTCAATGATGCTAAGCTATGCCTTTCTGGTTACCTTCCTGAACACAGGTCAGAGAGTAGCAACCTGATAGTTAACTTTTCCACCACAAGAGAAGCTTTCATCACTTCTTCCCTGGACTTTCCATGGCTCCAAAACTAGTGTCCCTACATCTGGTCTTTCCTGTTCCAATCTGTCTGACACTACTTGGTTAATTTTCCTAATGCAATGTACTGCTCTAATCATGTTGCCCATCCCTGTTCCCCTCCATCACAAAACCTCTATGCTTGTTGCATATTGAAAAAAAGGCCACATTCCTTACCTTGCCCACCTTACCCACCTCCCTCTACCCCCATCTTCACGTTATACCTTGATCAGAGAACCATAGTATCATACAATGTAGAACTGGCAGGAAATGGAGATATTATCTAAACCAACTCACTTATTCTACGAATGAGGAAACTGAGACCAATAAAGATTAAGTGACTTGCTGAGGTCATATGTAGAAGTCATATGTAGCAGTGCCAGAATGTGACCTAAGTTTCTCTGACTCCAAGTCATTTAACTATTTTCCCCTTTAACATAACAAATGAGCAGAAGTTGGAATACAAATTATGCCAACGAGGTCTATTAAGGCTAGTTACTGATATAATGACAAAGTGATAGGAAGCATCATAAGGATGGAGCACTAAGCTGAGGGAAATGGATTTTGGGGCCTCAGGGGATTGTTGGTTAGGGGAAATTTGTTTGTACTCTTAGACTTAGAGATCTTCTCTCCCATCATACTGGGAGTTCCTTAAGTGTAAGTCCCTCCCCCCATTTTTTTTTTTTACTATCCATTATGATAGAGACCTGGATCCAAGCAGAACTGAATGAATTGCTTTATCTGAGTAGTTCAAAGCTGCTGCTGGAACCTTTTTGTAGCCACATCAATAAACTGGAACTGGTGGAATGGAGGAGAAGGGATGAACTCAGAGAGGTTGAGAGGTACAGTGAAAACAGCACCTTTTCAACCTTTTATTACACTGTTCTTTCCTTCATTGTTTCTTCCATTCTTGTCATATTGGATCAGCCACCATTCCCCAAACACATCTGTTGACATTTGCTTATACTATTCATTAACATAGACCATTCTTTACTTATTGAAGTCCTACCTACTCTTCAAAGCCCAGGCCTACTTGTGGCCCCAAGTGAAATATAAAGGTCAGTGGGGGAAGGGTGATGAATCGGCATTCAGGATTAGCTTTCTTTAGTGTTAATTCATCAGATCACTTGGTTGAGCTTCTTGTTCTTTTATCTTGTGTCTAGTCTTCTCATTAGTCACATGACTTAGAAATCCTTTTGCACCAGAGGTTTTTAACATTTTTGTGCTATGGACCCTTTTGGCCATCTGATGAAGCCAATGGGTCCCTTCTTAGAATGTTTGTAAGTATATAAAATAAAATACATAGGATTAAAAAGGAAACCAATTATATTGAAATGTAGATATCAAAATATATATATTTTTAAAAATAACAAGTTCATGGATGCCAGGTTAAAAACTCATACTTACACTGACTTTTAAATGTAATTGATTACTCTTTAAACATAGGTGGACACTAACTTTTCAATTCAATAATTGTTGAGGTGTAGAGGTTTAGGGATACTGGAACCCCAAAATCACAACATGCGGGTACTGCCCAAAGAATTCGACCCAAATCTTTTTTCAGCCAGAGACAAAGTTTATTAGGGATAAACCATACAGGCCAGACTCTTAAGGAATCTGAACATTAGTGTTACCCATAAAGATGAGCAGTCATGAAGAAGTCTCAGCATTTAAATGAGGGCCAAGGTGGATCTTATATACACTCAAATAATTTTGGGTGTTCAGAGGAGAGGCTGGGAGAAAGATCTTGAAGCTGGGGTAAGTTTAGGGAGAATTCCAATGGGAATGTCTGGGAGGTTGAATAGACAATGGGAATAAAAAATGAAGGGAACTGGAAGGAAGAGGTTTGAATGGGGTCTGGATAAGATCAAAGGTGGAGATATGCTAGGGTCAAAGATTAAGCTTCATTAAATTTTCAAAGGGAGATAGGGAGAGTTGATAAAAAAAAAAACCATTGAGTAGAGTATGCCTCAGGTAACTGTTTGAGACCAGAGTGAGGTCAAAGAAAGTTTAAGAGTTTTCTGGGGCCCTTAGACAAATAGGACCCAAATTCTTTTTGAGGCAAGGGACAAAAGTCTTGGGTTGGGCCCATACCCCATCATAATGACAATTTGTCCCCCAGAGTATGAGCCAAGCAAGTTATGCTGGTATATACCAGTACTAGCTGCCAAAATAATAATCTAGGCTTCTAAGGAAACTGGGACTGGTAGATTGCTTGACCTTGAGAATTCTGAACTATAACAGGACTAAAGCCGATCAAGTGTCCTCACTGAGTTTGACTACTATGTGATGAGCCCCCTGAGAGTGGGTTGAACAAACCTAGATTGGAAAAATGAAGCAGGTCAAAGCTTCCATGTTAATCAACAGTAGGATTGGGCCTATGAGCAGCCACTTGACCTCCAGCCTTGGTAAGATAGGGAGACTCAATTTCCTTCCTTTTCTTTACAAAACAAGTATAAGTCTTGTGAGAGAATGTATTTCTGATAGAGAACTAGTCTAGCTAAGTTCAAAGAGATCATCATTAGGCTGGTTAAGAGTGATCAATTTTTGAAAACCAATTCAAATTGTAGAGAAATTCTGCTTACATTGATGGAGAGAATTCCAATGCCAACAAATCCATAGATCCTAGAAACATTGAAGTTTGACAGTATTCTTAATATATGAAGATTATATTAACTCATTGTCAATGCATTTTCTTTGACCATGTTGTAGTGTTATTGGATGTGGAACTCACTGAGGTGAGTCACTTCTCTGTAGACTATGGTTTCTTCCCTTCCAACTCAAATAATCTTTGAGTTACTCTTTCACTCAGGTTGATTGATTTATATTAATCCCCCTCCTTACTCTTATGTAGTATCCCTTGTGACCCATGGTGTATTTTAGTTATACAGGTATCCAGAGTTTAGGGGGCAAGTTGTACTACCTATTGGACATCTCATAAGTACTTTGAATTCAATGTATCTAAAACAGAATTCATTATCTTCTCTCCCCTGGCCAAACCTGCCCATCTTCATTCCAAAGTCCCTTTTTTCTGTTGAGGCCACCACTATCTTTCCCATCACCCAAGCTGGAAATCTTAGAGTTATCCTCGGTTTTTTACTAGCCTTCACTCATATATCCAATCAACTGCTGCATCTTGTTTATTGTACCTCCATGGCATCTCTTGCAGCTGTTCCCTTCTTTTAACTAATATAATAACCACACTAGTTTAGGTGTCACATTTTGCATGGACTATTGCACCAGACTCCTATTTTTTTTTTGCTTTCCAGTCTTTCTCCTCTCTAATCTATCATTCACTCAGTTGCGAAAATAATCTTCCTAAAGTCCTAAGCATCTACCTGCAAGTATTGTTGTGAGGATAATCAGTCAAATGAGATATTTGTTTAAAAAAATAAAGTGCTTAACCCAGTGTCTGTGCAGTAGGAGCTGCATAAATGCTTGTTGCCCACTGTATCCTGGGCCATCACTGGTCATCCTGACTTATGCTTTGCCACTGAACTCAGGTGACTCTGGAGAGGGAGTGAGGTTGATGACTGCATAGCTCTGTCTCACTTAAATCCAATTCACTTACAAGCCAAGACATTACCCTTGTGATGTCATCGGTCCTCTTCAAGAACAAAGGATGAACAACAATGATGGCAGTTGTAACAGAACAAAGCTAATTGACCATCACTTCATAAGCATCAGATTCTAATCAATTGTATGATAAAGAAAGCAGACAAATTTAGACAATCAGTCCTGTTTTTGATAATATATACCAAATGAACCCTATGAAATGAGAAATGACAAATAGGTCGTTCTCCAAGTCCCACTGTAAAAATTGTGAATGACCAAATATCTACGATAAGTCGGTAATTTGGTAAACATATTGACATTCCACATCAATTTTTCAGGAGAATAGAGCTTGAAGAGAAGTACATTTTAGCTCAATGGACTCCTTGAAGCTGTTCTGCTTTGGGGAGATGTGGATTTGGGAACATTTGTGGGTAAGAGACCCTCTGGGTCCAAATTCCTGGCTTATTTCCACCTTTTTCTGTCAGTGCAGTAATGATGCTTAGTCTGAGAACTATGGAAAGAGAAAGGAATTAGCTCCACACATCTTCCAACTACTCTGCTTGCCAACTCATTGTCCCAATGCTTAGAATTAGATGATTAGGACTAATTTTTGCTTTATCCCTACATGTGCACAAATGCATACACACACAGAACTAGACAAATATTATGTGTGTGTGTGTGTGTGTATAATATATGTATGTATACATATGTATATGTGTATATACATGTATAGGATAAAAGTAAAAAACAGATATATGTCCTTAGGAAGGAAGAATAAGTAAAAAAAGAGCTCTTAAATAAAAGTTTTTGTTTTTCATCATAATAATTTGTTTAAATAAGATGGCATTAATGCTCTATGATGTTAATTATAATCTTTGAACTATAAGTCTCAGTTAATACCTTCTTGGTCTGATACATTCTTTTATTAAGCATTTATTAAGTTTTTACTTTTATGTTTACTATGTTCAAGAAACTGTTCTAGGTTCTGGGGAGACAATGACACAAATGGACAATAGCCCTTGTCCTCTAAGACCTTATAAGGGACCTTGTAAGACTTTACATGAGCATTAAAATTAGAGTCAAATGGTCTGGCTTCAAATTCTGGCTCTGCTACCAGTGTGCCCCTGAACAAGCCACGGTTAAGAGGCCTCTGTGCTTCAGTTTCCTCATCTGTAAAATTAGGGAGTTTGACTGGATGATCTTAAAGGATCGACTCTAGCTCTTGGAACCCTAGTTTATCATTTGAAATAGGATTATAGGATCATAGTCTTAGACTTCAAAAAGACCCAAGAGATCATCAAGTTCAGTTCCCTCATTGTACAGATGTGGAAACCGAGGGCTTGGATAGATTAGGTGACTGTCCAAGGTTACATAACTAGTTAACTGAGGAGAACTTGAACCCAGGTGTGCTTGTCCTCATTCACTACCCTCACTCTGCATCAAAGCCACATTCCATGTCACCTAGTTGTGTGCCTTCATTTCTGATCTTCTCCTATGTATCAGGAATTGTTGGCCTTTTCACATTAAGAAAATTCACCCAAACACATGCTGTAAAGATTGATTTCCCAATGCACAGAGAACATCCTCATGCTCCGCTAATGGATCTGTAAATGTGGAAGAAGATGTGGGGCCTGTTTCCAAGGGATTCAAGATAACATGTAATGGGAAGTGCTCTGGATAAACTTTATCAGCAGATATTCTCTAACTGGTTCTGGTCTGCTAATCATGTGGCAGACAGTAGACTTTTTGAATGGTCACAGTTGTGGAACTGGAACTATGGCTAACTCTTCAAAAGACCTTGGCTATCTCTCTTAATGGACCCTACTCTTGAGACTCCTTTGCTGACAGTATCCAGTGAGAGACAATGTTGTGAGGAGGGAAGCCTTATGCCCACTCTCTCCAAAGTCAGCATGCGGCCCTTTGAAAAGAGGCCTTGGTCCTTTCACTTGGCATTGGTTCTTCCATTGTGGGTGGAGGAATTGAAAGCTACAACCTTGTGAATCTCTAAAAGTCAGGACAGCAAGCTTCTAGATAACTAGATGTCCAGCTATTCAGGTGTCCTGGAATTGAGTCAATCTCATGTTTTGTAGCTAGTCCTCCTTCAATGCCCTGAAGAGTAAAGAATGATCTTTTGAACTCAGTCCAACAATATCAGAAACAATGAGTCATTTGGTATGGATTCTACATTTAAACTTGAATGTGTTGGGACCAGCATTTTATAAGAATTGAGTGAAGTCTGAGCATACCTGCCCCAGAGAATGAGTTGGTGTAGGAAATAGTATGCCCCTGATATGGGTGTGGGGCCATGTGGAGGGGAAGGTGTTTGTACTTCTAGTCTTGCTATATCTTCGAAGTAAAAATCCCTTGATAAAAGTGAATTGATGTTAATTAGTTAAGCAAAACTTCTGTGCCAGTCACTGGTGTGGATGGAGGGAGGAAAAGACATACACAAAATGAAGGCAGCTTAAGTCAACAGCATTTAGAGAAGAGAAACCACAATGTCCCAGGATTGCCTCTAGAGCCCTGAAGGTGAAATGTAACAACTTGGGATGCAGGATAGTGAGCCCAGAGGGAGTATACCCTACATATTATATCTACTCTTCATGTAATTACATATATATATATATATATATATATATATATATATATATATATATATATATATATATATATATATATATATATATATATATATATATATAAAACATATATATATATATATAAACATATATATATATATAAAACATATATATATATATATATAAAACATATATATATATATATATAAAACATATATATATATGTGTACAATTGTACAATAAAGGAATTATATATATGTGTGTGTGTGTGTGTAATTACTCTGTATTTAGAATGTAAATTCCTTGAAGGCAGAGGTGATTTTTTCCTTTTCTTTGTATTGCTGGTACTTAGCACAAAGCCCAGAGTAAGCGCTTGATAAATGCTTATTGATGGATTGATTAGGAAAATATGATACATGCAATAAAATCTCCAGCTACCAAATAATTATTCTTCATAGTAGCATTAAAGAGATCCAGATTAATTTGCTACTTGTTCTTTCAAGGTAAAGAAATATTTCTTTGCCAACCATTAATCTGTAGGAAGGTTTTGTATCTTGTCTAAAATGATTATCCGTGAGTAGCATAACTCCACATATACTGGGTTGCTCCATAATTATGTCTCCTGTTATTCCTTATGCAGGTAATACTAAAATTAAGGCTAAGATGGTCTTGAATGAGGAGTTCATGAAATTTCCCTGATGCTCCCAAGGTAGAAGTTATCTCCTGCTCTTATATAATATAGATAATACTTTGTATCTCCAAATTTATTTTCATTTTTTATATTACATTATGATTCTTTGTGTAGACTCTTTCTCTTTACTCAACTTTAACTTACATGACCTTATTTGATTAACTGTTTTTAATGTATAAAAATATTGGTATCTCCCTGAGGCAGTTAGGTGGTTCAGTGGCTAGAATACTGGCCCTGGAGTCAGGAAGACCTGAGTTCAAATCTGGCCTCAGACACTTACTATCTGTGCAACTCTGGGAAAGTCACTTAATCCCAATTGCCTCCAAAAAAAATTTTTTTTAAATAATTGACTCAGAAAATAGATCCAGGAGAGACAATATGAGAGCCATAGGACTACCTGAAAGCCATAATCAAAAGGAGAAACTAGACAGCATCTTTCAAGAAATTATCAAGGAAAACTGCCCTGATATCCTGGAACCAAAGGGCAAAATAGACATTGAAAAAATCCACCAATCACCTCAGGAAAGAAATCCAAAAATGAAAACTCCAAGAAGCATTATAACCAAATTTCAGAACTATGAAGTCAAGGAAAAAAAATACTACAAATGGCCATAAAAAAAATCCAATTCAAATATTGAGGAGCCACAATCAGGATTACACAGGACTTGGCAACTGCAACATTAAAAGATTGGAGATCATGGAATATCGTATTCCAGAAGGCAAAGGATCTAGGACTACAACCAAGAATCATTTACCCAGCAAAATTAAGCATAATGCATGAAGGCAAAAAATAATCAATCAATTAAATAGAAGGATTTCAAGATTTCATAAGAAGACCAGAACTAAACCAAAAATTTGGCCTCCAATATTAAGACCCAAGAGAAGTATAAACAGGCAAAAATGGAAAAGAAAGCACAAGGGATTCCATGGAGTTAATTTATTTACATCCCTACACAGGAAGATGATACTTGTAATTCTTAAAAATTGTATCACTAATAGTACAGCTAGAAGGAATATACACAGACAGAGAGTACAGTGAATAAGGTGAATTTGAGGGAATGCCATTAAAAAAAGGATGAAAAAGGGAATACAATGGGTACAGAAGGGAGAGGTAGAATAGGGTAACTAATTTTGCATGAAAGGGCTTCAAAGACCTATTACAGTGGAGGGAAAGATGGGAATGTGGGCATCTCTTGAAACTTACTGTCATCAGTATAGGCTCAAAGGGGGAATCACATACACAATAAGTTGATATAGAAATCTATCTTACCTGACAGGGAAGTAGGAGGAGAGGAGACCAGATAAAGTGGGGGGAAGGCTGACAGAAGGGAGGGCAAATCAGGAAAGGTGGTAAACAGAAGCAAAACACTGGTGAGGAGGGAAAAGGTGAAAGGAGAGAGATAAGAGACAGGAGGAAGAATAGGACAGAGAGAAATACACAGATAGTAGTCATAAGTCTAATGTGAATGGAATAAACTCCCTCATAAAATTGAAGTGGGTAACAGGGTTGATCAAAAACCAGAATCCTACAATATGTTGTTTCCCACAAACACACATGAAGCAGAGAGACACACATAAAGTAAAGGTAAGGGGCCAGAGCAGAATATATTATGCTTCAGCTGAAGTAAAACAAAACAAAACAAAACAAAACAAGGGAAGCAATTCTAATCTCAGACAAAGTGAAAAAACAAAAATAGACCTAATTAAAAGAGATAAGGAAGGAAATTACATCTTGTTAAAAGGTATCAAAGACAATGAAGAAATATCAGTACTAAACATATATGTAGCAAGCATCCAAATTCTTAAAGGAGAAGTTAAGTGAGTTACAGGAAGAAATAGACAGCAAAACTAAGCTACTGGGAGACCTCAACTGTCCCATCTCATTAAGTCCCATCAAAAAATAATAACAATAAAGAAACTAAGGAGGTAAATAGAATATTAGAAAAGTTAGATATGACAGTCCTTTGGCGAGATTTAACCATACAGGGTGATACCATAAGCAAATTAGAAGAGCAAAGAATAGTCTATCTGTCAAATCTATGGGGATGGGAAGAATTCATGACCCTACAAAAGATAGAGAACATTATAAAATATAAAATAGATACTTTTGATTATATTAAATTAAAATACTTGTACAAATAAAACCAATGCAGCCAAGATTATAAGAAAAGTAGAAAGAGGAGAAACAATCTTTACATCGAGTGTCTCTATAATCATATGAAAAAGTGCTCTAAATCACTATTGATCAGAGAAATGCAAATCAAAACAACTCTGAGGTACCACATCCTATCAGATTGGCCAACATGACAAAACAGGAAAATGATAAATATTGGAGAAGATGTGGGAAAATTGGAACACTAATCCGTTGTTGATGGAATTGTGAATTGATCCAACTACTTCAGAGAGCAATTTGGGACTATGTCCAAAGGGGTAAAAAATTATGCATTTGACCCAGCAATAGCAATAGCACATCTAGGGCTGTATCCAAAAGAGATCATAAAAATGGGAAAAGGACCCACATGTACAAAAAAAAATTATAGCTGCTCTTTCTGTGGTGGCAAAGAATCAGCAATTGAGGGGATGCCCGTCAGTTGGGGAATGGCTGAACAAGTTGTGGTAGATGAATGTAATGGAATACTATTGTGTTATAGGAAATGATGAGCAAGTCAACTTAAGAAAAACCTGGAAAGACTTGTATGGACTGATACTGAGTAAAGTGAACAGAACTGGGAGAACATTATACACAGTAACAGTCACGTCATGCAATGACTAACTTTGATAGACTTAGCTCTTCTCAGAAATGCAAGGATCTAAGATATCTCCAAAAATCTCATGATGGAAAATGCTATCCACATCCAGAAAAAAGAACTATAGAGTCTGAATGCAGATTGAAGCATACTATTTGCTCTTTTTTTTCCCTTCTGTTTTGGTTTGTTTTGTTCCTTCTTTCTTGTGATTCCTTCTATTGGTTCTAATTTTTCTTTACAACATGACTAATGTGAAAATATGTTTAATGGGAATGTACATGTAGAGTCTATATAAGATTGCATGCCGTTTTGGGGAGGGAAGGGGAAGAGAGGAGGAGAAAATTTAAAACTCAAAAGCTTATGGAAGTGATTGTTGAAAACTATAAATAAATAATTTTTTTTACTGCAAGTATCTCTGATAAAGACCTCACTTCTCAAATATAAACAGAACTTAGATTTACAAGAATACAAGCCATTCCCCAATTGATAAAAGGTCAATGGATATAAACAGGTATTTTTCAAATGAAGAAATCAAAGCTACCTATAGACACATGAAGAAGTACTCTAAAACACTTTTGATTAGAGAAATGCAACTTTGAGGTACCACCTCACACCTGTCAGATTTGTTAATATGACAGAAAAGGAAAATAATAAATGCTGGAGAAGATGTGGAAAAATTGAGACACTAATGCACTGTTGGTACTGTTGTGAACTGATCCAACCATTCTGAAGGCAATTTAAAAGTATGCCCAAAGAGCAACCAAACTGGGGCCATCTCCAGTCATTCTGATCTATACCTGGCCCACTGGCCCAGATTGCCACAGAAGAAAAAGTGAGGTTGGTGAACTTGCATAGCCCTCCCTTACTTAAATACAATTCACTTGCAAGTCATGGCATCATCTTCCTGATGTTCTTCAAGAACAAAGGACAAAAACAATAGCCCTTTGATCCACTTCTAAGCCTATATCCCAAAAAGATCATAAAAAAAGGGAAGAGGACCTGCATGTGCAAATATATTTGCAGCAGCCCTTTTTGTGATGGCAAAACATTGGAAATTAAGGGTATGACCACTAATTGGGGAATGGCTGAACAAGCTGTGGTATAGGAATGTAATGGAATACTATTGTGCAATAAGAAATTACAGCAGATTTCAGAAAAACCTGGAAAGTCTTGTACAAATTGATGCAAAGTGAAATGAGCAGAACCAGGAATACACTTTATACAGTATCAGCAACATTGTGTGATGACCAACTATGAATGACTTAGCTCTTCTCGGCAATACACTGATCCAAGAGAAGTACAAGGGATTCATGAAGGCAAATGCTATCGATCCTGATAAAGAACTGATGGGCTCTAAATGCAGATCAAAGCATATTTTTTCACTTACTTTATTCTTTCTTATGTGTTTTTTTCCCCTTTTTGATCTGTTTCTTCTTTTACAACTGTGACTAATATAGAAACATTTTTACATGATAGCACACATATAAACTACATCAAACTGCCTACCATTTTCAGAAGAATGGAAGGGAAGAAGGGACTAAGAGTAAGGAGGGTAGGAGAAAAATTTGGACTTCAAAATCTTGTAAAAGTTGATGCTAAAATTTTTCTTGACATGTAACTGGGGGAAAATACTATTTAAAAAAA
Organism: Phascolarctos cinereus; assembly: GCF_003287225.1. Taxonomy (NCBI): domain Eukaryota; kingdom Metazoa; phylum Chordata; class Mammalia; order Diprotodontia; family Phascolarctidae; genus Phascolarctos; species Phascolarctos cinereus. The sequence goes on from NW_027556098.1 coordinate 180,798,994, forward strand.
CAAAACAAAACAAAAAGAAATCTGTGTCTCCCTGTATTTGGAGTCCAGCCCTAAGCTAAGGAAGGGTCTTTGTCCTGGTTTGCTGGGCAATGGGCAAGTATTGCTTAATAAATTAATATGCTTACAAGATTGAATCTTTGTATCCTAGACATTTCATCTTTCACCTGCCACAATACTGATACATTGCTCAAGTATATAAGGCAAAACTAGTGGGTCTTTTGAGTTGTCATTTAGCACTTCTCCAGCTTTCACCCCCATACTATGGCTTCCATATTCAAAGAGTATTGCTCATATCTAAGGTCCATTGCAGGATAATGAGGTTATGAAAGTATCCATATCTCAGATCTTAGAGGCAGAAAAAAGTAGAAATGACAGAAAAAAACATTCTTTTTATCATTTTATTCCTGAAAGAGAACCGTGAAAGAACAAAATAGACAGAAGAAGATTTGAAGAGACAATTGTGAGAAGCAGACCTGGCCCATTAGTTACACCTCCACAATGATTCCTGACCTGTATAACACATTTTTCAGGGCTCTCTTTACTTCCTTATTCCTCAAAGAATAGATTAAAGAATTCAGCATAGGGGAGACAAGGTTATTCAATATTTGAACCACAGCACCAAGCAAGGGGTTGGGTGTAGACTGTAGATAGATAATGATAACTGGTCCGTAGGCACACAGGATTGCAGTAAGGTGGGCACTGCAGGTGGAGAAGGCCTTGCGCCTGCCTTCAGTCGAATGAATTCTCAAAATGGCCATTCCAATGCGAGTATAGGAAACAAGAATAGCGAAAAATAGTGTTAAAGCCAGAAGACCAACATTAGTGAAACCTACCTTCTGGGCGAGGGAACTGTTAGCACAGGCAAGGGGTAAGACAGCAGGAATGTCACAGAAGTAATAGCCCACTTCATTTGGGCCACAATAGGGTAATGAAAAAGTGAATGTAGTTAAGATGGTGGCATCAGTGCAGCCCACCACCCAGGCACCCATAACCAGGACCACACAAAGTCTGGGGTTCATAATGACTGTATATCTCAATGGGTGACAAATGGCAACAAAACGATCATAAGCCATTACAGAATAAAGAACACCTTCAGTACACCCCAAGAAATGGTAGAAGAAGAGCTGGGAGGCACAGCCCCTATAAGAGATAGCTTGACTTTGCCCTGAGAGGTACAGTAGCATTTTTGGAGAGGTCACTGAGGGGAAAAATATGTCAAAAATCGATAAAAGTCCCAAGAAAAAATACATGGGGGTGTGAAGGCGAGAGGAGGATAAGATGGCCACCAGAATGAGTGAGTTCCCTACCAGGGTAAAGAGGTAGATGAAGAAGAAGATGACAAAGAGTGCGTCTCCAGACCCTCTGTGTGAGGGATTCCCAGCAAAATAAACTCAGTGAACTCTGTGTGGTTCTTCATTTTCACAGGAAAGTCAGTGCTGGAAGAAGATGCCAAACCAGAAATTGTGAGTAAAGATGTCAGAGACAGAGGATGAGTTTGATGAGCATAATACAATGCGTGTGAGGTCAATAATTTGTGGTTTTGGTTAAAGGCAACAGCTTAATCCCATAATTTATGATTCTTTCAAAAGACACCAATAGGTAGGAAAGCAAACCTGCCCTCTCCCATTAAGAAAGAACACCCACCGCTGTTTCATCAGACCACATTTATCTATTAGGTTAGAGTTTACAAAACACTTTTCTCAAAATGATATTTAGATATAAATAGTGTGTATATTATTGTCCTTGTTTTACAGATGAGGAAATTAAGGCTCAGAGAGTTGATATCACTTTGCTGAGTTCACCTAGCTGGTTAGAGGCAGTGTTGGCACAAATTCAGGGCCTTTGCTGACAAGTCTAGGGGTCTTTTTCTTTATCCTCTTCACTCAGTGAATGTAAAGGGAAACATTAAATTGGAAAAATTTTGGAAAGATGACAAAATATTTAAAAGGAAATAAGTGGAACCTATAACTAATGTGATGATAATAATTTTCTCCCAACAGAGCAACCTACGGTTGACAAATGTGTGAACCTGAGGCAGCTTTCTTAAAGCTCTCTGAATAGAAACAAAATGAAACAATGAAGATTTATTTAGTAGCCTCAGCTGTAATAGAAGATTATTATATTAGCAATTACTGGACATACAGTTAATCATTCAATTGACAAACCATTTATCAAATACCTGCTTTATACTAGGTACTGGATATAACATTTAAATAAATCATGGACCCTCCTCTGAAGGTATTTACAGTTTAGTAGGGACAGAAGATGTTAAATCAGACATCTATGAAACACAATAGTTCATGAAAGGGGCACTGCACATCTGGGAGATATTTGTGAAGTTTGACAGTTGAAAAAGTGGGAATGAATGAGATTGCTAAGGGAAAGATTATAAAGGGAGAAGAAAAATGGGATAAGTACAGTGAAAAGGGCTAAAGACAGCACCATCAACTCTGCAGGTAAATAAAAATGATTTTTTGTCACAGGAATGAAAAATTCATTTGGGGGTCTATTATGGACAGCTTATATGAAGGAAATTTAAAGGATGTGTGGTTAAGGAAGGCTCTAATAGTGGACATTATTATAGGTGGGGAAGGAAAAAGTATTAAGTATAAAAAATATTAAGTACCTACTATGTGTCTGGTACTATACTTAGCTCTTTGTATGAGATCAGAGTTCAGGGTACACTGAGAAAATCTAGGATAAATGGGAATAAACTTTCCTGGAGTTGGATAGCACTCTGAGAGTGATGTCCCTGCCTGAAATGGGATCTAAAAGAAAACAACAAACATCCAACCCTGCCGGGGCATGTCCTGGCATCATCACCATCACCACCACCAAAATGATTTATTTGGACAAGTTTTCAAGTAATTCAAGCAAGAAATTTAAAGAAGCAGGGATATTTCAGGAGATAAAATCATCAAAGCTGGTGATTCAAGAGGAATTAAATGGGGCAGCTAGGTGGTGCTGTGGATAGAGCACTGGGTCCCAAGTCAGGAGGACTGAGTTCAAATTTGACCTCAGACACATAACACTTACTAGCTGTGTGACCCTGGGCAAGTCATTTAACCTCATTGCCTAGAAGAAAAAAAAAGAGGAATCAAATAACTTGGAAGGTACTTGTCTGAAGCACTGATTAGAACAAACAAACTTAGAAGGGGGACTTACAGCTGGGGTCAGGGATCACACAGAAGTAGGCATAGACTTATTATCTGGACATTGGAAGACTTTCTTCAATGGTTTTGAGTTTTGAGCATTCCTGGACTGGAGACTCCATAGAGAATAATACAAAGGACCAAATAATCAGCTATTGAAATATAGCAGCAGCAGCTTTAACAAAGGCAAATTTTGCAGAGATGTTTTAAATAGGACTTCCTGAGCTATGGGACTTTTTTACTCAAGCAGAGTCAACATGTAAGACAGAGATTCTCTGTAGTCTAGGATGATTTAAGTATAGTCTTTTCTCCTTTCCCTCTATATTCCTTCATGTGGTGATCTCATCAACTTCCACGTATTTACTTACTCTTTCTCTGCTGATGATTCTCAAATCCACCTAGCCTTTCCTCAAACCTCTTTGCTCACCTCCAAGCTCATTTCTCCAACTTGCCTTTCAGACATCTCAAACTATATGTCTAACAGACATCTTAAACATATGTGCAAAACCAAATACATGACCTTTCCTCTCCCCTGCCCTGCACCTTCCATATTACCTTAGAGGTCAACACAATCCTTCCATTCCCTCAGGTTCAAAATCTAGGAGTCCTCTTCAACTCCTCACTATCTCTCACTCCTCATATAGAATCCGTGGCCAAGGCTTATCAGTTTTCCCTTTGCAACATCTCAAAAATATGTCTCCTGTTCTCTGACACTGCACCTACTCTGATGCAGGTACTCATCACTTTATAACTAGATTGTAGGTATCCTTCTAGGTCCTTGGGTGCAGCCTTTTGACTGAGTTCAAGTTTTACAGAACAAATCCTTTTATTAAGGTGATTTGTTCTATGAAGTTTTGATTCAATCAAAGGGACTCACTTGAGGCCTCTTAGAGGGCCACATGTGAACTCAAGGTAGCAGGTTCCTCACCCCTGAAGTTTATTGCAATAACCTCCTAATGAGGCTGTCCACCAGAATTATCTTCTCACTCTACTCCATTTTCCATTCAGCCACTAAAGTGATTTTCTTAAAAACTCAGGTCTGACGGAGTCACATTCTATACTCAAAAATTCCAGTGGCTCCCTATTGCCTCCAGGAACAAGTAGCAAATGCTTTTTTGGGTGTGTGTGTGTGTGTGTGTGTGTGTGTGTATGTGTATATATCTATAGCTATATATCTATATAGATAGACAGATAGATAGATAGTGATAATCATTTAAGATCAATTGAGCCCCAATAAGGGCCAAAAACTTGAATTAATCTTTTTCTCTCTGAGTGAACTGAAAACACCCCTTCCTGTGTCAGCAAATTCCAGGACCAGATGTAACTGACCAGCATTTTTCCTGTTCGTTGTCACTAAGCGCAGGATGTCTGGGATCAGACACTCTCTTGAATAATGGGACTCTTCTTATCTTGGTCTATAATTTCAATTGACACTTTTACATTCTCCTATTTTATTGTATTTACAACCTATTCAATTAAGAAAATTCCTTTCCCATGCTATATATTAAACAAATATATGGAGGCTGTATTTTTTTGTAACACAGACATCCTGAGTCTGATCACTCTCAACTGTATAAAACCTCTCTCATTTTGCTTAACCTCCGAGTCAGAATCACATTCTGGCTCCCATGTTAACATGATTCGCTAGCTAAAAGGGAATAAACTATATAATCATGTATCACCTAACTTGTTTGCCTTCTTTAACCAAACTTTCAGGTTAACAATAGATAGATAGATAGATAGATTGATAGATAATCTCCTAGCCCCTCTCTTACTTTTCCACCATTGTTACATCTTATAGCCTCTAGGATCAAATGCAAAATGCTATATTTGGCATTCAAAACTCTTCATAAACCAACATTCTCCTACCTTTCCAGTCTTTTTATACCTTACTCCTAAACATGGACTGTTCTATCTAGTGGTACTGGCCTTCTAGCTATTGAAGGAACAAGAAGTTCTCATCTTTCAGTTCTGAGCATTTTCTCTGGCTATCCTCCATGCCTGGAATGCTCTCCCTACTCTTTTTCCACCTATGGATGTCCCTAGCCTTCTTTAAGTCTCGACTAAAATCCTTCTTTTACTGGAAATATTTTTCATCCCCACTTTCTTCCAGTGATCCCCCTCTGTTAATTATTTCCCATTCATCCTGCATATCACTTGCTTTGTATATATTTGCATGTTGTCTCCCCATTAGATTGCAAGATCTTTGAGTGGAGGGACTCTCTTTTTGTATCTCTTAAGTATCCCAGCACATAGCACAGTGCCTGACACACAGTAGTCACTTAACAAATGTTTATTGATTGATTAATTACTTTGTGCAATGTACTGGGTTGAGTACAATGGGATATTAAAAAAAAATGAAAAAAGACATGGTACCTAATCTAAAAGTCCTTATGATCCACTAGGGGAGATAGGACACATGCATAGAGAATCACCATAAAAATTTAAGTAAAAGTGAGGTAAGGGTACAGACAGCAGAAAGAATCCTGGCTCTATAACCAGAGAATCTGGGCTCAAATCTTACTTCTGATACTTACTAACTTTTTATCTTGGGCAAGACCCTTAAGCTCCTGGGTTTCAATTTTCTCGTCTTTAAAATGAGAGGGCCTTTCTAGATAGACTGAAATTGATTTCAATTCTAGTTTTGTAATCCCATTAAAGGCAGAAAGCTTTATAAGAGCTCATTGAAAGGAATCTCCAGCAACAGGAAGCTAAGGCTTTTTGGAGGAGATGGTTTCTGATCTGACACTTGAAGGATGGGTAGAATTTATACAGAGGTAAGGAGGGACTTCGAGGTAGAGAAGATGATGAAAACAAGCCGTGGAGTTTTCTTCATTTGTATGATGAAAGGTATAAGATTTCTTTCAGCATTATCTTATTGACTATGTTTAGGGAATGTTGGAATGTAGGGTATGTGAAGGGAAGTAGATAGGGCTGGATAGAGAGAGTAGCACTAGACTACAAAAGGACTTTTAGGCCAGACTGAGTTTTTGCACCATTCAGAGAAATTAAACTGTTTTGAAAATGGTTTGATCAGAGCTATATCTCATGAAGGGAAACTAGGTGGGTCAGTGGACTGAGCAGTGGGCTTAGAATAAGGAAGATGAATATTCCTGAGTTCAAATCCAGCCTCAGACACTCACTAGCTATGTGACCCTGGGCAAGTCACTTATTCCTGTTTGCATCAGTTTCTCACTTGTAAAATGAGCTGGAGAAGGGAATGGCAAACCACTCCAATACTGCCAAGAAAACCACAAATAGAGTTGAGAAGAATTGGACAGGACTTAATAACAACTACAACAAAATACTTCGGATAGGTTAATCTTTGTAGGCTGGGACTAGGGTAAGGTGAGAGTACCAGGAGACAGGGAGATTTTTAAAGAGATTTTTCCTGGAAAGAAGTAAAGGTGTTTGCGGTGCAAATGGTTAAGTAGGGACTGATTTAAGAAAGCAAAGCAAAGCACTTGTACTCTGTTCAAACTTTAAGAAGTTTGGCCAGCAGGATCAAGCTATTGAAAGCCCTTGATCCAAGAGGATGACCTACTGCAGCAGCTCAGTCCCTCCTGTGTTCCTCTCTTATCTTTGGCATCTCAGTAATGGTCTTGGGGTGATCCCCAAAGCAACTCTCTCCTCTTCTAGGTCTTCTGAATACAATTTCTTCTTCCCTAATGAGCCTAAGAAGTGAGGACCAAAAGAATTAAGGGAAGCCCAGGGCACTTACTTGGTCAAAAAGGATGACTGACCAGGCTAAAAAATGTTTCTCTTCAAGGGTAGATGTACCCCTTCAGCTTAGTCCTTGAACTCATTTAGGTTCCATTGGGTAAGGCCTCGGCCCCAGCCAGGGACTCCAAATGTTCCTTTTTTGTCATCATCATCCATGGATAGGGTGACAATAATGTTGAGGTTTGTTCTGCCATCCACAGCAGCAAATTCCTAGCAAGCAGGAGGAGCTGCAATGTTTTTCATACTGCCAAGGCTTACATGGTCTTGATCTCCCTCTGGGTTACCATCCCCTGACATGCCCCCAGACATAGGGAGCCCACTGAGCAGAGGGACCAATTAATTAGATTTCAACTATGGTGGGGATTTAGAAATGAGAAAACAATAGTACAGAAAACAGTAATGAAGACGAACATCTCTGGAAATGGAAGGGTCCTAAGGGTGCTAATTCTGTTCTTAAATGCAAAGTTGTTGCTACTTATTAATCCTATGATCCAGCACTTAACCTTAGTGTCTGGCACATGGTAAGATTGCAATAAATGTTTATTGCCTGACTGCCTGATCTAAAAGGCCTGTATTGAAGGCTGCAGAAGCAGTTTCTTATAGTGCCTGAGCTGTTGCCATATCAAGGAAAACCCAGACCAGAAATACTGTTAGTCATGAGACTTGTGACACTTTATCAGTGCATGTGAAGAGACTGTGAAAAATGATTTTCAATAATCATTATTTTGGAGATTTTGAGCTTCCTCCAGCCCCCTTCTTCCAAAGTCCTGACTTTAGGTCTAGTTTTTCTTCAGAAGGATATTACTGATAATGAGATTTCATTGACTCTCCTAAACTTTGTCAGCCCCCAACCCAGTTCTCAAGTTATTTAATCCAAGGTAGGGAGCTCATTGTATTCTGTTCAGGCTAAGATATCTAGAGATTTTATCTAGATAGCCCAAATCCTGGGTGTGACCTGATACAGAGATTTCCTCTGTACAGAGATAAGATGATGTGGTGTGACATCAGTCCCTGTTGAAAGGGTATATAAACTATGCCCTAGAACCCCAAAATCAGCCCAGTTCTAGACTAGCTCCCATGCATGTGTGCTGCTAGCTTTGAGAGAAATAAACAATAGACTCAGACAACCTAATTCTGTTTGTTTTTCTTAGAGCAAACTCTGTGTATGGTTGACAAGACTGTGATTTTATACCGAGGAAACATATGCTAGAGTCATGGGATAAGCTCTGCTATGCTGTGCAATTTGGACTTTCCTGGTAATGCAAATTTTCCCTGTCCTAAAGAGCCAAGCTCCCTCCCTGCTCTCCCTTTCTCTCCCTTCATCCCCCAAGAGAACAGAGAATGTAAATCACAGGGGAAGAGGTCAAAATAGGTGACCAAGAGGGACTTGAGAAATGACAAACCAGAGCTATCACTTTTACCAATTTTGCTCTCCAGCCCAACTCCCTAATTTGCTGCTTTGCTGTTCTTCTTCCTCCTTGGTCCAAGGTTTGCCTAAGGTGTTCTCAAACTTAAGGGTCTCAGCACTCCTTTACACTTAAAAAAAAAAAGACTGAAGACCCCCAAGATAATTGTTTCTATAGATGATAACTATCAATATTTGCTCATTCCTTTGGACTTCCCCATCACAATCCCAGGAACCTCATGATCAGGAGCCTCATTATTCTGAAAGACAGCATCAGCCCCTCTGACTGGAGAGCAAAGGTTTCCTCCCCAAACCTCCTTTTAAAGAGAGCACCCAGGCCAGCCAACTCTAAATTTGCCTATGATGGACTTCCCCACCTAGCTGCCATATTTTCTCCTCTCCTTCCTTCCTCCCTTTTCAGCTTCCCTTTTTTTAAAATGCCCCCACCCATTAGATTATAAACTCCTTGAGGGCAGGGACTATCTTTTTGTCCTGTTTGCATCCCCAGCTCTAAGGGAAGTGGTCATCATATAGTAGGTGCTTAAGAAAAGTTTATGGACTATTAGAAATTCATTGTTCAATCATCACATTTATTAAGCTCCTACTTACTACAAAGCATTGTGCTAAACCAGGCCTTCACAAGTGGCTGTTTGCCATGGCCTGCCAAAGGATTTGGAGTGGCCCATGAAAAATGTAGAAGATGTAAAGAAAGTAAAGATATAATGAGTGCTTTGTCCGAGCCTTGATTTCCACCTTCCATCAGTCACTATTGTGGCCTTCATGCAATTTGGCAGATGGGTTGCTACTGCACACTCTCTACTGTGGCAACCAAGAGTCATCCATCTGTGTCTAATCTGAGAAGAGTGAGAGTTGTATCTTTTTGTTGTGTTTTCAGCGTTGAACAGGGGCAAAGTGAGTTCAGCCATGTGCCAATGCAGGTGATGCCCACTATGCAATAAGCAGCAACAATACCAGGGCTTTTTCCCCTCCGTTGCCTTCCAAGTTATGTGACTATTTGGCGCTCTCTCCAAGGTCAGACACTCAGAGGGGCAGCTAGGTGGCACAGTGGATAGAGCACTGGGCCTGGATTCAGAAGGACCCAAGTTCACACCGGCCTCAGACACACAACACTTACTAGCTGTGTGACCCTGGGCAAGTCACTTAACCCCATTGCCCAACCAAAAAACAACAACAAAACCAAACAAACAAACAAACAAAAAACAAGGTCAGGCACTCAGTTCAGTATTTCTTTGCTCGTGAGCAGTTGCTGTGGAGATTTTGGGGTTCTAACATTAAAGGTTTTTTGGTGATTTTGTAAAATGGGTGATAAAAAGAAACAAAAGATTGAATCAGAATATACAGTGTTTGATCTGGAGTAGACAAACGATACTTATCTACTTACATGAGAAACAAAATATTGTGCCTTGTTTGTCAAGAAGCAATAGGGGTTCTGAAGAAATACTGTCTTCATTGCCATTTTGAATAAAAGTATCCTGACTTAAGCAAATTGGACACCAATGAAAAACAAATTAAAGCATCCAAAATGTTGAAAGATCTCAGTGGGAAACAACAGTTTTTCAAGAAAGTAAAGTCAGAAAATGAGGCATCTGCTAAGGTTAGTTTTTAGATTTCTAAAGAAATCGTTGAGGCTGGGAAGTCTTTTACTGAAGATGACTCCATAAAGAAGTATTTGCTGATTGCAGTTTCTAGATTACATCACAATAAAAAAAAGAGTTTTTGAGAAATAGTTTAATCATTAATTATACCTTTACTTGGAAAGTGAATTGATAAAAACCTATCTGTGTCCAGAAGAAGTTTAGTCTATTTTAATGTTGGCCCCTACATACTGCCAAGTTGTACAGGTCTGTGCTAAGCCCTTAAGGGACAAAAAAGAGGCAAAAGATAGTCCCTGCCCTCAAGTAGCTTGCAATCTAATAGAGGGAAAAGACTAGGAAAAATACGCATTTAGATAGCTACATACTGGATAATTAGGAAATAATGAAAAGAGTGAAAGCACAGCCTTCTTAAGTGGGGTTTGCCAAGGCTTCCAGCACAAGGTGGGATTTTATTTGAAGTTTATAAATTTTTTAAAAAATAAATTAATTCATAAAAAAACTAACAATAACAAGCTGTGAGAAATGCTGAATTATTAGGTTCCCACATGAGTTGCAAAAAAGCAGGAAAGGTGATGAATGGCTAACTAATTAAGGGGAGAGTGACATTCCTCAGGCCAGTTAAGACAGCAGAGTTCCCATCTTTATAGTCCAAGCTGGTTGGGAGTCAATGTCCCACCGCAAGAATCTGCTAATATTCAGGTTCAGTGAACCTCATGCATACCCTAACTAAAGGATCAGGATTTTCCACCAATTGTAACTCGGATTGAAGTTTCTCTAATTAGGATACGGAATTGTGAACCTAACCAATTGTGAAACTTTTGATTGTAACTTGGACCAATCCGAGCCTTGGAGGGAGGGCTAAGGGGACCAGACTAACAGTATAAAGCTCCTCTCTCTGAGGTGCTCAGTGTGCTTCGTTTTTGCAAAGGAGTGCACGTGGTTGTCTGGAGAATTGAATAAAGGAATTTCTTCCTTCACTTTAAGAGAGCTGTATCTTGTTATTTCTACTCTTGGTTGGCTTGCAGTAGGCAATGACAGCTCCTCCCCTGCTGACTCCCCAATCTTGCCATTCTTGGAGGTCGTTGATAACAAAGCCAACTAAAATTAACAAATTACATAATTTTATGGAAATAACTATTTCTTCCCCCCTTGCCACGCCCCCACCAATCTCTAACATCTGGCCTAATAGAAGACATCTGGATTTTTTTATATCAGCTTCTGCATTCAATCTATTACAACGTGGTTTGGTTGAAATTTATGAAGAAAACTGGGCTTCACACAGCTACCGTAGTTGGACAAGGCAGGAGCATTTTAATGGGCAAATAACATCTTAGTATCTTGAAAATAACAACCTTGAGGACCCTCTGAAAATAATTTAGAGAGCCCCAGGTGTAGGCAGACCACACTTTGAGAATTCTTGACTTAAGGGCTTTTGGTGAACCCTTAAGAGCCATATGGTGAACGTTTGAATGTGGAGTAATGAATTTGCAGACAATCCCTTGATTGTCAATTACGTAGTTTGTGTTCTGCGCCTGGGGAGGGCGGGGCTTTCTAGGAAGCCTAAACCTTCTTTCATTTCCCAGCAAAACCAGCAAGGGGAAAGTACTGAGCAGGTAGGTAATGGACGCCCCCTCCCCAGAACCTGGGATTTTACCACCTCTCCCTGGATATAGTGCCTTTGCTGATGGTGTGCTTGGGTTTCCTTCCAGCTCTCCCACTCTCGTCCCCACCCCGCACCGAACCCTCCAAGCAAGTCACGCTGTTCTAGTTCAGGCTCTAGGGCTCAGATGTGTCTCTGTCCCTCCAGGGAGACCCCAGCAGACTGGGTATGGGGCCGCATATTTCGTTCTCTTCCTGATGGCTCACTGCCACGTATCCCATGCCCTCGACACCCCCATCAGCGCTGGGACAGAAGGGGTGCAGCTTCATCCCTCCTTCTCAGAGGTTCTTGCCGCTCTTGAAGTATGGTCTTTCTGGAAGCTCGCCCGCAGGAGTCATTTAAATCGTATCTGGCCCTTCTAGGTCCTGCATGCCAGGTCCCCCAGAGTCTGGATTACTCTTTCCGTCATGGCTAGGAGTCTCCCTTTAAGAATTAGTATCTGCACCACTGGGCACTGGCTGATTGAGGCCAGCAGGTATTCCTTATACTAAGTAGGGAGGGTGTGGCACTGAGAAGGAAGGAGAAAGTCTGTAAATCTGGGCTTTGGTTTGAGGCTTAGACTAGTCTGCTGTTTACTATCTTTGAAAAACAGCTTTCTCCCCCCACCAGGCTATTACTTTCCTTCTAAGCTTGAGAGTAAGGGTTGTGCATTTGAAGGAACTTCAGATTTGGAGCCAAGATTCAGAAGACCTCAATTTGAATTCTGTTTTTGAGTTTTGGACAAATCACTTCTTATATCTGGGCTTCAGTTTCCTCTGCTAAATGAGAAGCAAGTACTTCTTATGGAACCTTCCAGCTCTAACTTTCTGCCATTATGAGAACTTTGGCTTTGTTGCCCAGGCCTGGTATGTTTCTCCCATTTTGGATGATCTACTCACTGTTCAGTCACTTTCCATTGTCTACCTAAGTGCTGCCACTGGGGCAGAGTTCTGTTCCATCCTGATCTGCTGATACTGCAGGTTGTATTATCCAGGACTTTCTGCAGGGTCACTCCCTGTTTTGATAGAATTTTGCAGGCCCCACCAGCCTTAGCTAGGATTTGCCTGATTGCTCCTGATCAGTTCTTGCTGAAACTTGGGCCTGGATATTTTGGGCTGACTTGGGGGTGTCATGTGGAGTAAATGTGGACTCATCCACCGGCTGAGTTCTCAGGATGAGCCTAGGTTTACTGCTCTAAGGTGATATTTGACAAATATTTGTTAAACAGTTACCTTGTGCCAAGACAGCTAGGTGGTGCAGTGAATAGAGTGACAGGCCTGGAGTCAGGGAGACTCCTCATTCTGAGTTCAAAACCACCCTCAGACACTTACTAGCTGTGTGATCCTGGGCAAGTCCCTTAACTCTGTCTGCCTCTCAGTTCCTCCTCTGTCAAAGCACTCCAGTATCTTTGCCCAGAAAACCTTAAATGGGGTCAGGAAGAGTCTGACACCAATGAATCTGAACAGCAAAAAATGTGCTAGTCACTATGCTAGATGCTGAAGTTACAAGGAAAAGTAAAAACTCTCCTGCTCTCAAGGAGCTAATTCTGTGGGAAAAGAAAACATGAAAATAACTAGAAGTTATTTATTAAAGTATTATTAAGTACTAAATAAAAACTAAGGTTAAATATTAAAATGGAAGTTAGAACTGAGCATGGAGGACCAAGGAATTGTGCCACAGGTTTTCAGAGGGGAAGGGACACTTCCCATACATTTTCACTTTTTTGGTGTCCTTGGGAAATTTAGCCAAGGTTAGCAATGACTTTTTTGGACTGTTTTGACCTTTTAGTGTTCACTGAATGTTCAGAATAGTGTCTTACAAGATATCTTGCTAAATTTTTTAAAAATAAGCAATGACAGCACTATTTCTTTCCACAAAATATTAGGGTGCTGGTGGGAAGTCTCGTCTTCCCCAGAGAATCCCTGGGGAATGACACAGGTTAGTGACTGAACTGTGACTCAAGATGGAGACAAGACTGGAAGAAGACTTCATTGAGCATGACAACCCTGACAATACCCAATAGGATTGTGTATTTAGAAGTGTCAAGTCCTGAGATAAACCAAAGCCATGAGTTGAAGGATAAAGTATCTTTAATTTAGATACCAGGGTACCAAACTTGCCACCCTGGAGGATGTCCCTGCAGCCAACTCACTGGGAAAGGTTCTGTCAGCAGATTGAAGCCCACCCCTCAAAATACAGAGGAGTCCAAACTGGGTTGAAAGCAGAAATGTTTCATTAGGAGGAAAATCAGACACTAGTGCCAAAGCCCCTAGTACAGAGGAGCCCATAGACCAGGAGAGGCAGAGGAGATTTATGCTTTAAAATCATGAAGGGGAAGTTCATGAATGGACAGTATTTCTCAGGAAGAGATGGACAGAGAAATAGGACATTTTGCAGGAACAGTGGACCTCAAGGCTAGTTGCAGGGGCAGGGGCAGGAGAGGAAGGCACACAGTTCAGCAAGGTCAACCTGCAAAGGCATCTGGGAGTGATCAAGACCTTGGCTCCCTGCAGGCTACTTTCAGCAAACAGGTTTACTCTGTATCCAGTGCGTCTGCTTAGTAAGGTAACGCATAGAAAACCAACATATTAATCTTAGGGCCACTTCCACAGTTATTATACTTTGAGAAGAGTGGGAAGAAGTTACTGTTGCAGTCTGAGAGGTTTAGAGACACCTCAATGACTGGGAGTATAGGACAGGGTGGTCTGAAATGAATTCACAGACTCAAGCATTCTTTAAGTCAAGGTTGCAAAGATTTATTGTTGCGCTATACAGCAGGCAGAGGTCCTTAAGGAATTCTGCCATGGTGGGCAGAGCTCCTTAGGGAACTTGCAACCTAACAGGAATGATGCTAAAGCTTATATAGGAAAAGTAGTGAATTATGTGGCAAGTATGCTAATTAGGTGATAACATACGACTACATCATTCACTCCTGGAAACTGGGGAGGGTGGTTTCCTAAGGGGTGTGTTTTTGGTCTGTTATGTCTGAAACAAGATAGCTTTGGGAGTTGACATCTATAGTTTGACCTCTGGATTGTATATGTAACTGTGGGAATCAGTACTTGATAGTTCTGCTGGTACAAGAGAGTCCTGTTCCTGCAAGGGAAATTCTACAGAGGTCAGCTTGTTCTTGTGACAGGGAGATATAGTCTGCCTCACTGGGCCCACTCGTGAGTCACTGCCAGAGACAGGGTCCTTGGGCTGGAGGGAAACTGTCAGGGATAGTGTTTCTGAGGTCAGGGAGAAATATGATCTTAGAATTGAGGTTCAAGTACAGGCACTGAAGCACCGCGTCAGTATTATGATATTGTAAGGTCTGGTTATCAGTCCTCAGTGGCCCTTGGCAAGGAAACCCACATGATTCTGGCTGTTTTGCCCTTCATGCCATGAGTCCCAATGGAAGGGGACAAGGACATTAGAGGCTGAACTCCAGCTTAACTTAGGTTCCTTCATATGGTAAGATCTCTGAGTGGGGAGGACTTATGGTGTGATTTCAGCCCAACCTAATCATGAGTAAAGGTCATAAGAGCTAGAACTTTAAGTAAAAACATTACTGAAATTAGTATATTACTACAATCATTAAGGGAGTGCCAAGTAACATTTGGTATTAATAACTTTCTGCCATTATATCAGAAGATAATCTGATAAAGAAATCCAAGAACTGGAGGTAGAAAACCAGGTAAGTAGAAGAGTTGGGTAAAAGAGCAGTGGTAGCAGAAAAAGGTGTGATAAATATTGTCATCAAAGTATAGTGCAGACCACCTGAAAGAGGACATCAGTGAGAAGACTGAGACACATCATAAATTTGACTCAGACATTTCAATTCTGGAATCCTGCTGGAATCCTTTTCTTCTCCCTCTACTTCCCCAATCCGAACAGCTAATACTTTTTTGACTTTCCTTAATGATAATTTCATCCTTCAAAAAATGGAAAAACCAGGGGAAGTCTATTTTGAATCTGACTCTCACCAATAAGGAAGAACTGGTTGGGTGGGTGGAGGGGACAGAAACTTTGGTGGGGAAGTGATCACTCCAGCTTAGAATTTGTGATACAGAAGTGGAGAGCCAGGCAGAGTTTGACACATGCTCAGATTTTAAGAGCAGACTTCAAGGGGTGCAGAGACAGAAAAGTTTGAACTTCATGGTCCAGATTTCTACAGGTTTTCCAAAGCAGGAGGAAACCTCTTAAATCTATTGGATATTCCTTTAAGATTATGAGATCCTTAAAAGCAGGAACTATCTTGCTTTCTAAACTTGTATCACAATGCTTTGCACACAGTAAATGCTTAATAAATGCTTTGTTGTTCATTCAACTGACCTTTGTTGATGACCTCAATCCAAGACTGCTCTCAAAAATGAAATTCTTCAATGATTCCCATCAGGAAGACAAAGGGATTGTCTGAAAACCCCTGTAAGTGCTTGGAGAACTTTTCAACCTAGATTAAAAATAATTGTAAAGAAATGAAAGTAAGGTCAGGAAATGAAGATGAATTCAAAAGCATGCCTTTGTCCAGTAAGAATAATATTCAACCCATATAAGTCGTCAGCATTTCTGTAGATTACTAACAAAGCCCAAAAGCAGGAGAAAGAGAAATTCCATTTTAAATTAACATAGACATTATAAAATATTTGTGAGTCTGCTTGCAAAGACAAACCCAGAAACTACATGAACACAATTACAAAACACTTTTTTCTTTTTTTTTGGTGAAGCAATCAGAGTTAAGTGACTTGCCCAGGGTCACTCAGCTAGTAAGTGTTAAATGTCTAACCTGGATTTGAGCTCAGGTCCTCCTGACTCCAAGGCCAGAGCTCTATCCACTGCACTACCTAGCTTGACCACAAAACACTTTTCACACAAATAAAGTCAGATCAAAATAATTGGAAAAAACATCAATTGCTTGTGGGTAGGCTGAGCTAATATAATAAAAATGACAATTCCACCTAAATTAATTTACTTATTCAGTACCATACCAATCAAACTACCAAAAATTATTTTATAGAGCTACAAAAAAAATAATAACAAAATTCATCTGGAAGAACAAAATGTCCAGAATGTCAAGGAAATTAATGAAAAGAAATGCTAGGGAAGGTGGATTAACCATGCCAGATCTTAAATTGTACTATAAAGCAGCAATCATCAAAACTACTTGGTACTGGCTAAGAAATAGAGTGGTGGATCAGTGGAATAGGTTAGTATACAAGACATAGTAATCAATGATTAATAGTAATAT
Organism: Phascolarctos cinereus; assembly: GCF_003287225.1. Lineage (NCBI taxonomy): Eukaryota > Metazoa > Chordata > Mammalia > Diprotodontia > Phascolarctidae > Phascolarctos > Phascolarctos cinereus. The sequence goes on from NW_027556098.1 coordinate 180,815,759, forward strand.
GCTGTTTGATAAACCCAAAGACTAGCTTCTGGGATAAGAACTCACTATATGACAAAAACTGCTGGGAAACTGGAAAAGAGTATGGCAGAAACTTGGCATAGACCACCATCTTATACCATATAACTAGATAAATTTCAAAATGGATACACAATTTACATATAAAGGCTGATACCATAAGCACGGGGAGAGCAAGGAGTAGTGTACCTGTCAGATTTATGGAGAACAGAAGAATTTATGACCAAACAAGACAGAGAACATTATGAAATGTAAAATGGACAATTTCAATTAAATTAAATTGAAAAGTTTTTGCACAAACAAAGCCAATGTAACCAAGATTAGGAGGGAAGCAGAAAATTAGGGAAGAATTTTTACAACCAGTATCTCTGATAAAGCACTCATTTCTAAAATATATAGAGAATGAATCAAATTTATAAGAATTCAGGTCATTCCCCAATTGATAAATGGTCAAAGGATATGAAAGGCAGTTTTCAGAGGAAGAAATTAAAGCTATTTATAATCATATGAAAAAAATGTTCTAAATCACTATTGATTAGAGAAATGCAAATCAAAACAACTCTGAGTACCACATCACACCTATCAGATTACCAACATGACAAAACAGGAAAATGATAAATGCTGTAGAAGATGTGGGAAAATTGGAACACTAATGCATTGTTGGTGGAGTTGTGAACTGATTCAACCATTCTGGAGAGCAATTTGGAACTGTGCCCAAAGGGTTATAAAATTGTGTATACCCTTTGAGCCAGCAATACAACTTCTAGGTCTGTATCCTAGAGATCATTAAAAATTCAAAAAGTCCTAAATGTACGAAAATATTCCTAGCAGCTCTTTCTGTGGTGGCAAAGACTTGGAAATTAAGGGCATGCCCATCAGTTGGGGAATGGCTAAACAAGTTGTGGTATGTGAATGTAATGGAATATACTATTGTGTTATAAGAAATGATGAGCAAGAAGTTTTCAGAAAAACCTGGAGAAACATATATGAACTAATGCTGAGTGAAGTGAGCAGAATGAGAACATTGTATATAGCCACAATGTGCAATGAGGAGCTTTCATAGACTTACCTCTTCTTAGCAGTGCAAGGATCTCAGACAGCTGCAAAAGACTCATAATGGAAAATGCTGTCCACATCCAGAAAAAAGAATATGGAGTCTGAATGCAGATCAAAGCATATTCTTTGTGCTCTCTCTCTCTTTTGTTTTGTTTTGTTTTTATTTTTTTCTTCTTTCTCATGGTTTCTCCCATTGGTTCTAATTCTTCTTTGCAACATGACTAATGTGAAAATAGGTTTAATATGAATGTATATGTAGAGCCTGTATCAAAATGCATGCCATCTTGGAGTTGGGGGAAGAGAGATGGGGAGACAATTTGGAACTCAAAATCTTATGAATGTGAATGTTGAAAACTAAACATAAATAAATTTAAAAATAAATGGTTGCTAAATTGAATGGATGAATTAATGAATAAATGAAAAAGTATTTATTTAGAAGAAGCATAAAATTCAGGAGTGCTGAAACATATATTGAGCTGAGCCTGGTAAGGAAAGCTAAGGAACACCAAAAAAAATAAATGAATAAAAGAAGAATCTGGCTTCCTTTAGGATTTAGGTCACAGCTTGGTAAGACTCAGATAGGACAGTTCAGCATAACAAACTGTCCTTGGAACAACCACAAACCCTACCAATAGAAACAAACCCTTTTGATGACTTAATAGTTCCTCCCTGAATAAAGTGGGACTGCCCACTTATGTCATCAATCACCATTTTCCCCCTTCATTTACCAGTTCTGAGGCTGAAGCCCCTACTTATCTTCCAGGCTTTGTGGGTCTCTTATGTGTAGCAGCTAGTATACTTCTATTAGTAAGTAAGACTCACTGTGCCTAAGTGAGTCACTGACCTGAGGTTAGGGGAACTTGACCCTTGGGCTGTCAGATTGAATGGAGATGTGTCTATTGTCTTTGACCTCTTCTTTCCCTCTTTCCTGCCACCTTTGCCTGCCTTCTAACTGATGGGTTGTTTCTGGTAGAAAATTCTGGTTCCAATAAAAAGTGGTTGACAGTGGGGTTGGAACAGCATCTATGGATTACTTCAGATTTCACTTTACTTTTTTTTAAACAGAGTTTCACCATGGAACACGCTTGTGGTCTTCTCACCCGCTGCAAGCAGCCAGGTAAGTCCACCAGGAGTACAAGCAAAGATGAGAAAAAGGAGAGAGAACTCCAGAAGTGTGCAGCCCTTCTGTGGAGTCTTTGGGGGTGAGAATTGAGGACTGAAGTGCATTTCCTTCCTCCAGTGCCTCTTAAGAGCATCTCGGTGGCTGTGTCTATCCGTGAGTTTGTGGCAGATGTGTCTGCAAGCCTGGACTACAAGAATGAGGAAGCAGCTCCTGTGGAAGCATTCTTTGTGTTCCCCATGGATGAAGACTCTGCTGTTTATAGCTTCCAGGCTGTGGTGGATGGGAAGAGTATAGTGGCAGAAATACAAGAGAAGCAGCAGGTAGTGGGGATGGCAGGCCAGGGCTCCCCTTTGCTTTCTCCATGTTGAACCAATATGTTTTATTGTAGTCTCAGCTGGAAACACTGAGTTGCTTTTGTCCTCACTTGAGGTGCTGTTTTGCCCTTGGTATTCTCTTCTGTAAAACGAGGGGAATGAGCTAGGTAGTCATCAAGGGGCTTTCTGACTCTAATTCTCTGTTTCTTGACTGAAAGCATTTGGAGAGAAGTCAGCCTGAGTGGCTGTTCCTTCTGCCCTCAAGCCTGCTATCTTTTTCTCTCTGACTGCCTCCCCTAAGCAGTTATGTCTTCTTTTGCCTCTCTCCCCAAAGCCTTTTTTCCTCTTCTCCTTGTTCCCAAGATTTCCTCATTCCTGCTCTTCCTCTTGCCCCTCAGGCCCAGGAGAATTATGAGGATGCTATCTCCCAAGGCCAGCAAGCCTTCCTTCTGGAGCAGGATAGCAGCTCTGGTGACATCTTCAGCTGCAGTATAGGAAATTTGCCCCCTGGCCAGAAGGCTGCTGTCACTCTGAGCTATGTTCAGGAGCTATCCCTGGAGGCAGATGGGGCTGTTCGCTTTGTCCTGCCAGCCATTTTGAATCCACGCTATCTCCTGCAAGGTGAGGAGCCTGGCCTCCTCCAGTAGCAAGAGGTTGGGGATTGTGGATGGAAGAACAATGGGGGCATCTGGTTCTACCTGGATCCTGTGGCCTAGGGGAGAAAAGGGCCCTCTTTGTTCCTCCTGGGATCAGCACTGTGTGGCTCATTGCAGAGTCAGCTGAGGCAGACAACATCACCTCTGAAGTCCCTCGGGTTCCTGGCAAGGAGCTGCCTTACACGTTTAGTGTTAGTGCCAGTGTCTGCTCTCCGCATGGCATTGAGAAGGTCCAATCCAACTGTCCTCTGAGTCCCCTGCAGTACTTGGAGATGACAAGAAGGTTGCCCAGGTAACTAACTAGGCAGGAAGCACCATTGCCTTCTTGCCCTGCCCACTTCCATACCTCAAAGCAATGTCCTGAACTCACCCATAAGATGGTCATATTTTATCCTCTCCCCCTCCTTCTAGATCTAGACTTTTCTCTTTTCATACCAACTCCATCCTAGAACATCACTCACCAAATGGGAGGTTAACTTTCCAGCCCCTTCTTGTCACCTGGGAATCCAGAAGAAGCTCCTAGATTTCCTTCTTGTCTTAGCATTACTGTGCTCTGCCTCATCTTCATCCAGGTTTCCTTGGCTGAAGGGCATCAGTTTGATCGGGATGTTGAGATTCTGGTTTACTACAGGGAGGTGAACACACCCAGTGTCTCTGTGGAGCTGGCCCAGGCTGATGCCAAACCAGGTGAGCCATCTCAGGAGCTTGCTCACCTTGCTGAGCATATACCTCCCAGGCATGCTGACGCTTGGCAGAGAGGTATTGAAATAGTTGCAGGATGGTTGTCACTATGGTATGCAGTGGTGATCTCAGGAATCCAAAGAGGTACATTTATTACTTACTGAAAGAGAACAAGGAAGGATTTCATTATTATGCCGAATGTAGAAATGCTAAGGCTTAAAGAACAAAGTTACTGTTCTAACTGTTGAATATTATATTATAATACTTTGACCTAATTTAAAATCATAGAGTAGTACAGTGACAGACCCAGAATCTCAGAACTCAAGAGATAGCAAAGACCTTATTGTCTAATGCAGGATCTTTTTTTAAAAATTAATTAATGTGTTTTTCATTTTCAACATTCACTTCCTCAAAATTTTGAGTTCCAAATTTTCCCCTCCCTCACCCCAAAATGGCATGCATTTGAATACTCCTAATCTGCCCTCCCTTCTATCTCTCCCCCACTTCTCTTATCCTCTTCCCCTTCAATTTTCCATAGGGCAGTATAGATTTCTATACCCTATTTCCTGTATATCTTATTTCCCAGTTGCATGTGCAAACAATTTTTTTAATCTTTTGTTTTTAAAATTTTGGATTCCAAATTTTCTTCCTTCCTCCCTCCTCACCCACCCTCATTGAGAAGGCAAGTAATCTGATACAGGTTATACATGTGTAGTCATGTTGTGAAAAACTAAGTATATTTCCCTTCATCCTATCCTACTCCCCATTTATTCTGTTCTCTCTTTTGACCCTGTCCCTCTGTAGAAGTGTTTGCTTCTGATTACCTTGTCCCCCAATCTGCCTTCTGTCATCTTCCTAATGCCGGATCTTTTTGTAGAAGCTGTTGTGTAACTATTGCAGCCCTGCCATATGCTTGTATAGTTCGTTTTGTTGGAAGGACCTTGCATTTTATCCATCTTCCATTTAAGGTAATTAGAATGGGCATATGGTTCTAGCTGGATGAGATCTTTTGGAAATCTCTCTTGTGATGTGTGACCAGCCCAGTTGGTTTAGTCCAATGTATATTCCTCTCACGTACTTCACATAATATCAAGGGATTTAGAGGAATAGCCTGCACCTGCTGGCTTCTTGTCCTTAACAGTTTTTCACTGGCAATTTTGTAAGTTGTCTTAAGTCCTTTTGCAACTAGGACAAAAATGCAAACCAAAAATAAAAGCTCGAGGTGTAATAATTAAGCCCTCTCTCTTCACTCAGCTCCGTTTTTTTGGTTTTGTTTTTTGCCTCTGGATAGGTTCCCTGATGGGAGATCCAGCTGTAATGGTGAGTTTCTACCCTAGCATCCCTGAGTGTCAGGGAAGGAACACTGGTGAATTTATCTTCCTCTTGGACCGCTCAGGGAGCATGTCCTCTGGAATGAATAGCAAAGAAGGGGCCCAGAAGCGCATAGATAGTGCCAAGGTACCAGTTTATTTTCCCTTTTATGCCCCTTTTGCATGTCCTTTTTTTTTTCAGGAGTGAAAATGGAACTATGAGCTTAAATTAATTTTGTAAGGCACTGACTATTTCCTTGTGATGGGCTGAATTTGAATGTTACCACTTTAAGGGTAACTTACTGGGACTGGTGTCATGAAGGGGAGAACAGGGTGAGACCTGAGTGTCACAGGGATGGAAAATGGTGACTTTATTTTTTGAAAATCTCTTCTCACTCAGGAAACTCTGGTCCTGCTGCTGAAGAGTTTGCCCCTTGGCTGTTTTTTCAATATCTATGGATTTGGATCCTCCTTTGAATCCTTCTTCCTGTGAGTCTCTGTCTAGAGTCACAGAGGTGGGGAGGAGGGTGGAGGTTAAAAGGGGAAGTGTTAAGGAAGCTATTACAAATGATATAGTTACAGAATTTGTGAAGAGGTAGTATAAGACCTGTCTTTGGAGCTGGGATTTATGAGAGGGGCAGGAGGCTTAAGTTCTTTACACTGTTGGAAAATGTCTCTTATGGAACTCTCTTGTGTGTGTGTGTGTGTGTGTGTGTGTGTGTGTGTCTCAGAGAGAGTGTGGAGTACACACAGCAGTCCATGGAGTTGGCTGTACAGAGAGTAAAGGCTCTAGAAGCTAACCTTGGAGGGACTGAAATCTTAGAGCCACTGAAGGACATTTATAGCAAATCCTGCAGGCCAGACCACCCTCGGCAGGTGAGGACCTGGGACTGGGAGAAAGAGAGATACAAGTCTTGTTTTGTTGATGGGTCCTTAGCATTAATCCTGTCTGAAAGCCCAGTGATCAGGTGTTTTGGACGCAGTTGGGGTTAAGTGACTTGCCTAGTCACAGAAGACCCTGACACAGCAGTTTGGAAGGCTGTAAAACCTCCCAGGTGCCCTGAATGAACCACCTACCTCTCAGTTGTAGAGATAGTTTTAAATGCTTAGCACAATGTCTGGCACATAGTAGGGTGTTCCGCAAATGTGAATTGCCTTCTCCCTGCCACAGCCCCTTATCCCAGCTCTAATTTCATGAAGTCTCTCCTTGTAGACCCACGGTAATATTGACCTGAATTGTGAGGTAGCCTGCTCTATGTTGGGACACCTGCTTTAGTTTGGGTCAGGGGAGCCCTGGGTTGAGGAAACTGACGTGGCTTTGACAGGATCTGTGGCTGCTTGTCTCCCTCTCTGCAGCTCTTCATCTTCACAGATGGAGAAGTTGATGATACATGGAGGGTCATTGCTGAAGTTCAGCGTCATAACCAGAATCACAGGTATGGTTTTCAGGAGTCAGCCTGTGACACATATGTACTCACCATGTTTCTGGGCCACTGTTTCTTCATTTATAATATGAGGGATTTGGGCCAGAGAACCTGTTGAACAAGTAAACACACGGACTATGCCATTTCTTAGGAAGGAGCCACAGGAGGGCTTCTAGTACCTCTTTCACTATAGTTCACTTTTGATACAGTCAGACAGTAAGACAGGAATGGAGTCATAATAAGGGGTTAAATAAGCTTACTTTATTCTAATCTAGTCTTCTCAAAGGGAGTTTGCAGATAATGAGAGCTCCAACTCCTATAGCATTCCCTAAAAACACTTCTCAAAGGGGCCTGCATGAATGGGGGGCAACTACCCCTCCACTCGATGGGGTCAGTTGAGACCAGTACAGCTAGCGCTGTCCCCTAAATCTCCTCAAGCCTCAATGAGGGCCAATTGAGGTAAACACACAGATTCCCCTTTCCCAAGCCTTGATGGGGGCCGATCAAGGCACACACAGCATTCAGCCTGACCATTCACCCCTATAGGGGTCCCCAATCATTGACCAGTGCCCACTTACTTTATAGGGCAACAGACAAAGAGGCACATTGCCAGCAATAGTCTCATGATTTTACATCACTTCATCCCTATATCTTCCATGACTGCGCAGTAGAAAACTGTTTTGAATGAAGATTGTGAGAACTCATAAATAACACCTAGGAAGTAGAGATTGTTATGGCTATGGATCCTGGGAAGAAAACTCTAAGAAAGAATAACCAAACATCCACTTTACACACACTTAAATTCACCTTACTTACACAGCCTCAGAGGTTTCTTCCTGCTCTCCATCTATGATTCTGTGGTGATCATCTGCAGATGGCTGGGTACTAAAAAGGACTGATCCCTAACAGGCCTCCACCCTCTAAGGCTTTTGTCCTCTAATTCTCCACAGAGTAGGAGTCAGGAACCTTTTCCTAAAACTTCCTCTGGCCAGCCTGCTGTCTTCTCATTCCAGGTGTTTCTCTTTTGGAATTGGAGAAGGGGCTTCCACCAGCCTTGTTAAAGGCATTGCTCGGGCAGCTGGGGGCACTGCAGAATTCATCACGGGCAGGGACAGAATGCAGCCCAAGGTGGCATGGTTTTCTTTTTCTCAAAAGCATCTCTTCCAGACTGAGGCAGCACAGTAGCTTTCTGAACACAGATATGTCCTTGTCCCCATATCCTGTGCCGTAGCACTTTGTGTATTGAGGTGCTTTGGAAATGTGCCTGGGTGGGTGAAGTGGGACCTTTCCCTTTCTGGGCCTTGGGACTTTGCAGCTGTAGATCTGAGACCTCTTGAATGTGGAGCAGGCATGACCTCACTGTGTGTTGAAAGGGGTCCAGGATGTTCCCTGGGAAAGGCCCAGGTCATGACAGACAGAGTCTGAAGGGACATGAACATGAAGGGGATGAAAGGTACAAAGACTGGAGCTGGCCTCAGAGACCAGGACCTTTCCTTGCTTCCCTGGAGGTTCTGGCTCTGCAACTTGAACTTACCTTCATGGTTGACTGTCAATATCCCACTATCCCAATTTTCCTGTCAGGGACAAAAAGAATTGGAAACAGATTGCTGTGATGTATTCAGGAGTTTGGAAGGGGGTTGAAGCCTGGTTTCTCACATGACCAAGGAAGAGGAAATATCTTGTCTCTGCTTAATTATCCTCTCTCATCAAGTTGCTTTCCTTCCCCTTCAAGCTCTCCATTCTGTTCCCCCAGGCCCTCCGGTCCCTCAAGCGGGCCCTGCAGCCAGTGGTACAGGATGTCTCCCTGACCTGGACTCTGCCCCCTGGGCTGGAGACTACCTTGCTCTCTCCTCCTCCTACTGTCATCTTCCGGGGTCAGAGGTTAATCGTCTATGCCCAGTTGAAAGGGACAAATGCAGTAAGTCCCCATTCCTAATTTTGGGTCCCATGGTTGTGGTAGCAGACGTCCAAACTCTGTCCTGGGATTTTCCTTTTCTGGCAGTGGGTGGGTATGTGGGCTTATCCAGAGGATGACATGTGGAAGGGAGGAATAAGTGCTCTAATTTCCTTTCCTTCTTGTATATCTGGATTTTGGTAATTTTTTTTTCCTGAACATTACTCCATTCTGATCTATTGGGGTATGTAGGACAGAGTCTGTAGTCCAAGGATCTGTGTTCAAATCTCATCTCAAATGCTTATGACCTGGGACAAGTCACTAAGCTCCTTTAGACCTCCTTCCCAGCTATGTAAAATGAAGGGGTCAGTCTGGATGTGCTCTGAGATCACTGCAAGCTCTAGAGCTATGATCTTATGCTTGTGATTTAGACCTCAATACTCCATTAATGGACTACCTACTGCCTGACCTCTCTGCTTATCCTCTTCCAGTCCCAAAGAGGCAGCAGGTGAGGTATGTCTTCAATACAAGCTCCAAGGTGAAGGCTTCAGGAACACAGTGCCATTCTCCGTAAATGCCAAAGGAGATGACAAGTAAGAATCCTTGGTGATACCTCCTTCCTTTTTCACTTGCCTGTTGGACCCTAGTCTCCTATGGACCCATATATATCTATTCCTTTTATTTCCCACTACCTTTCTCTGCTTATTGGGAATCCTTAGGAATTGGGGGTTAGGACCACCTTCCTAGGTGCTAATAGGTAGCACAGAAGATTGTCCCTTTCCAGACTTACCATTCACCGCCTGGCTGCCAAGTCCTTGATCCAGACCCTTGATGGGAACTTACAGGATGCTGCAGAAGTGAAGAACAAAGTGGTGGATGTTAGCCTTCAGTCCGGAGTTGTCTCCTCTCATACTGCCTACATTGCTATCAATAAGGAGCTCAATCAGCCCATTCAGGGGCCCCTAACTCGGAGGGATATTCCATTGGCTGCTACCTACCTCAGTGCCTCATGTTTGCAAGGAAGAGCGTGTAAGGTGGATCTCAGCCCCTTGACTCATATTCTAGAGATAAAGAAGTTTATATTGGTATTTTCTGCCCTTTTGATTTTGGGATATTCTGCCTAGTGTTTTGAGATGCTTTGTTGGTATAGCTTTCCTGCTGCAATGGGTGGGGGGGGCTGTCTCTTGGGGGAGATGGAAAATCATAGAGAAGATAGAAATAAAGGGGAGGGAAGAAATATTAAGAAGCAGAAATCTTAGAGGGTAAGAAAGCCATACTTGCTAAAATTCTTGCCATTTTATTCTTGTATCCTGTAAGCTACAGTTATGTAAATGGCTGCAAAATATTCAGTAGATGGGTATTACCTACAAAGAAGATATTGGGGACACACCGAACGCTGTTGGAGGGGACCACTTTGACACCTACAGAGACAGAAGTTCCTGAAGAAAGGATCTTATAGCTAGAGATAGAGAGTATGCCTGGGGCCACACACCTTGAAGAATAGTCATCCTTCTTCTGGACTTTGTGTCTGACCCAGGGATACTAAGCCATTCTGATCTTTGCTTCTTCCTACTTGGTTTCAGATATGATGGCATCTCCTGCTTTCCAGCTGTGTTCATATGTTGTACCTCCAGTATCCAGCACCATGGGAATGTGTGGTAGTTTATGTGAGCTTGAGGCCTCGGATGGTAGCTATCTCTGTGACTCAGACTGTTTCACAATGATGACTGCTAGAGGTAAGATTCCATTTTTTGTTTTATTTTGCATTTTGGTCTATTCCACTTGTAAGATTTTTTTAAAGTGCCCACCCCCTCTTCAAAAAACAGAAGACTGCCATGTTTGCGAATTTGGAACAGCCTGCTTTTAAAATGGCATCACACCACAGTAGCTCAAGCATCAAGTTCACAGAGGATTCCATGGCTAGAGGTGAAGGGGACTCTGGACTCTGCTTTGTGTCATTACCACTTTGTGTGCTGCAAACCTCTTGTTCTAAATGATTATTTCTTTGAGGCTTTGCCTCTGAAAAGTATTAGGCAAGGGAAGGAAGTTGATTTGTCTCCCTGTTGCCACTGTGGGCCTTGCTTGGCTGCCTTGTCCCTTGGTCACTGATGTAATTTCTCACAAAGATGTACTTTTCCTGATAGCTAAGCATCAGCTCTTTCTTCTCCTCTCTTCTCTGCTCCAGTCTTCACCAGACTTTATGACTCCCAGTAAAAGGAGAGGATTCTTGTTTATAAAGGTTGGCACCAAACAGCTCCATCCTTTTCTAAGACCTACTATCACACATGTATCTGTGTGTAGGAATTGGGGGTTAGGACCACCTTCCCAGGTGTAAACTATGGGTTTATGAGAAGTCACTGCAGTTTATTAAGAAGGGAAGTCACAAGGTCAGGCCTATATTTTAGGAAAATCAATTTGCAGATGTCTGGAGGGTTGATTGGAGTGGGCAGAGACTTAAGTCAGAGAGACCAGTAAGGATGCAATGCAGCAATCCCAGGGACAGTGAATTAGGTTGATGATCATGTAGGCAGAAAGGGAAAAGAGTGCTATGGGAGGTAGACATGATCAGATTTGGCAACTGATCTGGCTGTGTGGAGTGAATAAGAGGAATTGAGGCTGACTCCAGGATCATAAATCTGTTGAATGAAAGGATGGCTGTGCCCTTAACAGAAATGAAATATAGGAGGCAGCTAGGTGATGTGGTGGACAGAACATTGGCCCTGGATTCAGGAGGACTTGAGTTCAAGTTTGGCCTCAGACATATAACACTTGCTGGCTGTGTAACCCTGGGCAAATCACTTGGCCCCACTGCCTAGCCAAAAAAAAAAAAGAAAATATGGAGAAGGATATATTTGGGAGAAGATGATGAGTTCTTTTGTGGACATGCTGATGTTAAGATGCCTACAGGATATTGAGTTTAAAATGTCAAATAGGTATTTTATTATGTGAGATTATAGCTCTAGTTGAGAGATGAGGGCTAGAAATATGGATGTGGGCATGATCTGCATGGAAATAATTAAATCGATGGGAGCTAGTTATGTCAACCATTCAGTATAAAGAAAAATAGAAGTCCTGAAAAAGAAACTTTGAGTATAACCAGTTATGGATCCTCATATAGATGATGGTACAGGAAGGAGACTAAAGGGTTGGCTAGTTGGAGGGCAGTGTCAAAAAATTGCTAAAATTATAGCCATTTTATTCCTGTGTCCCTTAAAGGACTCTTACGTAGAAGAATGACTATCCAAAGATCTAAGGATGCCTCCTGTGTTAATTGCTGCAGATAAATCGAGAAGGATTAGGATTGAGAAAAATCTATCTGATTTGGAAGTTAAGAGGCCATTGGTAATTTAGGAGAGAATAGCTTCAATTTAGTAATAAGATTAGGAAGCAAGAAAGATGTTGAGAGGTGAGATAATCAAAGAAGTAGAGTCAGAGATTGTAAATAATTTTTTGTTCATATTTCCTGGCAATCATCTGGAAATCCCAATCTTGGTCTCCATCTCAGTCTTTTCTTCACTTCCCATCTCTACTTTTTCCTCCAGTATTCAGCATATAGCAGTGATTTCAAAATAAAGCTGGTCGTCAGGCTTTAGTTTTTTGCGCAGTTCTTCATGATCTCCAGGATTGCCTTCTGGGTTTGTTCTGGTGACATCCTTTGCCCCTCAGGACCGGGAGGAGTGGATGGTGGTTTTTCAGGTGAGATCATCTCGGGAGGTTTTCCTGTCATGCGCTTGATTAGCTCTATGTCTCAGAAACTCAGAAGAGCTTTCTGTTTTTATGATCACGTAGACAAATGGTTCTTGAGCACAAAACCAGAAGCCGGAAAATCACAGATGGAAGTCTGATAGAAGAAAAAGGCACCTTATAAACCGGAGCTATTCAAAAGGCACATGGGCAGCCTTGAGGTAGTGGGTACACCTTCACAGGAGGTCTTTAAGTAAAGGCTGGGGGATGTTGTAGTGGGGATTCCTGTGGGGTTATATGGAATTTGACCAGGGGCCTACTGTGGTTCCTTAAAATTCTGAAATTTTGTGATTCTCTGTGTTAGTCTGTGTTAGGCTGTGTTAGTCAAGAAGTCCTCAACCATTCATTTTTTCCTCATTTTTCTCTGGCTGTTTAACAAATGATCTTCCCAGTGAATCTACTTCATTGTTCTTCTGAAGGCCAAAAATGTGCTTTACTGAAAAGACTTAGCCCCCAGAATGGGAAGCCTGTCAGACTTATTTCATGGCTCCACATGTTCTGCTTCTTCACCTCCTTCTCTACATTGAACTTGCCAACTTGTTAACTTGAGGTTCCCCCTGGTATAGTTTTACTTTCTGTTTCCTTCTATGACTCATTCAACTTCTTCAAAAATTTAGATGCTATACCGTTTGGTGCATATTTACTTAGTATTGATAATACTTCATTGTCTGTGGTATCTTTTCAAACACCTTGGTTTCCTTCCTTCTCTCTTTTAATTAGGTCTATTTTTGCTTTTGCTTTCTCCCAGATCATGATTGCTATTCTTGCTTTTTTTTAAACTTCATCTGAAGTATAACAGATTCTGCTCCAGCCCCTTACTTTTACTCTGTATGTCTCTGTTTCAGATGCATTTCTTGTAGACAACATATTGTAGGATTCTGGCTTTTAATCTATACTGCTGTCTGTTTTTATTTGATAGGTGAGTTCGTTCTCTTCATATGTGTTTTACTTCTTGTCACTGCCTCCTCCAATCCCCACTCCTTCTCTCAGCCCCCTTCCCTCTTCTCTTATCCTCATCACTATTTGCTTCCTTATAAGGTAAGATTGATTTCTATTTCCAACTGAGTATGTTATTCCATCTTTGAACTGATACTGATGAAAGTAAGGTTGAACTTCGCCTGCCACCCCCCTATCTTCCCTTCATTCTAAAAGCTCTTTAACATTTCTTTTATGTGAGATGATTTACCCCATTCTGTCTCTCCCTTCCCTCTATTCCCAGTGCAATCTTATTTCTTACCCCTCAATTTTTGTTTTTTTTTATATCATCTCATCATGTCATCTCACACCCGCGTCCTCTCTCTGTAAATACTCCTAATTGCCCTTATGGTGTTAAAGTTCTAAGAGTTACAAATATCATCTTACAATGTATGAAAATAAACAGTTTAACCTTGTTGAATCTCTTATGTTTTGTCTTTCTTGCTTTTGTTTTGCCTTTTTATGTTTCTCTTGAGTTTTGTATTTGAAGATCAGTTTTTTTATTCAGCTCTGGTCTTTTAATTAGGAATGATTGAAAGTCCTCTGTTTCATTAAGTGACCATTTTTTTTTATCCTGAAGTATACTCAGTTTTGCTGGGTAAGTGATTCTTGGTTATAACCCTGTCTCCTTTGCCTTCCAGAATATCTTATGCCACGCCTTTTGGTTGTTTTATGTAGAAGCTGCTAAATCCTGTGTAATCCTGACTGTGCTTCCACAATATTTGAATTGTTTCTTTTTGTCTGCTTGAAATATTTTCTCCTTGAACTCTGAAATTTGGCTATGATAGTCCTTGGAGTTTTCATTTTGGGATCTCTTTCGGGTTGTGATTGGTGGATTCTTCCTGTTGCTTTGTCCTCTGGTTCCAGTATATCAGGGCAGTTTTCCTTGATGATCACTTGAAATATGATGTATAAGCACTTTTTTGATCGTGGTGTTCTTGCAGTGCAATAGTTCTTAAATTATCTCTCCTAGATTTCTAGGTCAATTTTTTTTTACCAATGACAAATTTCACATTTTCTGTGTTTTTATCCATTTAATTATGTTTTATCTTATCTTGATGTCTTATAGAGTCTTTTGCTTCCTCATGCCCAATTCAACTTTTTAAGGAATTATTTTCTTCAGTGAGCTGTTGTACCTTTTTCCCCCTCAAATTTGGCCAATTCTATTTTTTTAAATATAAATTTATTTTTAGTTTTCAATATTTACTTCCACAAGATTTTGAGTTCCCAATTTTTACCCCATCTCACCCCCCCCCACCCCAAGATGGCATGCATTCTGAATATCCCTTCCTCTAGTCTGTCCTCTGTTCTATCTCTCCCCCCTTCTCTTATCCCTTTCCCCTCCTGTTTTCCTGTAGGACAGGATAGACTTCTGTACCCCATTTCCTGTATTTCTTATTTCCCAGTAGCATGTGGAAACTTTTTTTTAAACATATGTTTTTTAAAATTTATGTTTCAAATTTTCTCCCTTCGTCTCTCCCCACCCACCCTCATTGAAAAGGCAAGCAACTCAATATAGCTTATACATGTGCAGTTATACAAAACACTTCCGTAGCAGACATGTTGTGAAAACCTAACTCTATTTCCCTTAATCCTATCCTGCCCTCCCATTTATTGTATTCTTTCTTTTGACCCTGTCCCTCCTCAGAAGTATTTTTTTCTGATTACCCCCTTTCCCAATCTGCCCTCCTCTCTATCGATCCCCTGCTCTCTTGTCCCCTTCTCCCCCTATTTTCCTGTAGGGTAAGACAGATTTCCATACCCAATTGAATGTATGTGTTATTCCCTCCATAAGCCAAATCCTATGAGAATAAGATTCACTCATTCCCTCTCATCTTCCCCCATTTCCCCTCCACTATAAGAGCCTTTTCTTTTCTGTTTTTTTTTGTGAGATAATTTACCCCATTCTACCTCTCCCTTTCTTATTCTCCAAGTATAATCCTCTCATCCCTTAATTTTATTCTCCAGATATGACCCCTTAATCTTCAACTCACCCTGTGCCCTACATCTATCTATCTATCTATCTATCTATCTATCTATCTATCTATCTATATACATACATATAATTTTTTTCCTCCAACTACCCTAATACTGACAATGGTCTCATGAGTTATAAATATCATCTTTCCATGCAGGAAAGTAAACAGTTCAACCTTAATAAGTCTCTTATGATTTCTCTTTCCTGTTTACCTTTTCATGTTTCACTTGAGTCTTGTATTCAGCTCTGGTCTTTTCATCAAGAATGCTTGAAAGTCCTCTATTTCACTGAATGACCATTTTTTTCCCCTGAAGGATTATACTCAGTTTTGCTGGGTAGGTGATTCTTGGTTGTAATCCTATCTCCTTTGCCCTCTGGAATATTATATTCCATGCCCTGCGGTCCTTTAATGTAGAAGCTGCTAAATCTTGTGTTATCCTGATTGTGTTTCCACAGTACTTGAATTGTTTCTTTCTGGCAGCTTGTAATATTTTCTCCTTGACCTGGGAACTCTGGAATTTGGCTACAATATTCCTAGGAGTTTTCCTTTGGGGATCTCTTTCAGGAGGAGATCAGTGGATTCTTTCAATTTCTATTTTGCCCTCTGGTTCTAATATATCAGGGCAGTTTTCCTTGAAAGATGATTTTGATCATGGCTTTCAGATAGTCCAATAATTTTTAAATTCTGTCTCTTGGATCTATTTTCCAGGTTAGTTGTTTTTCCAATGAGATATTTCACATTGTTTTCTAATTTTTCATTCTTTTGGATTTGTTTTACAGTGTCTTGATTTCTCATAAAGTCACTAGCTTCAATTGCTCTATTCTAATTTTTAAGGAAGTTTTCTTCAGTAATCTTTTGGACTTCCTTTTCCATTTGGTCAATTTTTCTTTATAGGGCATTTTTCTCCTCATTGACTTTTTGGACATCTTTTGCCATATGGGTTAGGCTATTTTTTAAGGTGTTATTTTCTTCAGTATTTTTTGGGGTCTCCTTTAGCAAACTGTTGACTTGTTTTTCATGATTTTCTTGCATCACTCTCATTTCTCTTCCCAGTTTTTCCTCAAGTTCCCTTACTTGCTTCTCAAAATCCCTTTTGAGCTCTTCCAAGGCCTGGGACTGATTCATATTTTTCTTGGAGGCTTTGGATGTAGGAGCTTTGACTTTGTTGTCTTCTTCTGGTTGTATATTTTGATCTTCTTTGTTACCAAAGTAAGATAATATAGTCTGATTCTTTTTGCACTGCTTGCTTGTGATCCCGGCCAATTACTTAAGTTTTAAACTCTTTGTTAAGGTAAGAGTCTGCTACCAATGTGGAGAATGTACTGTCCCAAACTTCGGGGGTTTGTATAGCTGTTTTCAGAGATACTTGTAGGGATCTATAAATTTTTAGCTCTTCCAAGGTAGTATGATAAGGGGTGATGTATTTACTCCTTTTCTGGCCTGTGCTGTGGTCTATTTGTGACCACAAGTACTCCTTTCTGTCCTGGAACTGTGAGGAAGGTTTCCTGTCCACAGCCACTACAAGCTTCACCAGGCCAGCACTCCTCCTCACCCCAGTACTGTGACCCAGATCCAAGCATGGGCAAAGGAAGAGATGCCTGCCTCAGCACTGGCAAAGAGATCCATTCAATCCCTCTCTGATCGGCCACTGAATTCCCCCTCAGTCTGTGGGCCAGAAGCTCAGGTGGCAGCTGCCTTCCCAGGGCCGAGCTCTCTGGGAGCTGGAGCTGAGACCCCGCGCTCCTCTCAGCACCTCAGAAACAGACTTTTCCCACTGACATTCTAAGTTGTCTTTGGCATACATGGATTGAGGAGTCTGGAAACCACCACAGCTGCCTGCGATTCAATCCTCTGAGGCCCACTCCAGGTTCCCTGCAGCCTGCGCACCCACTCCGCACTGCACTCCTCTTCCAGCCTGGCACGACATACCATTCTGATCAACCATCCAGGTTGTCTTGGGCTGGAAATTTGTTTCACTCTGTCTTTTTATGGGTTCTGCTGCTTTAGAATTTTATATAATTTTTTTATAGGTGTACGGAGGGGGTTGGGGCAGGGCTCAAGCAAATCACTACTTTTAAACTCTGCCATCTTGGCTCGCCCCCAATTCTATTTTTTTAAGGGGTTATTTTCTTTGGTAAATTTTTGTGTGTCTTTTTCCATTTTTTGTGTTTCTTTTTCCAAGCAGTTGACTCTTTTTTCATGATTATCTTGCCTTGTACTCATTTCTTTTCTGAATTTTTTTTCTATTTAATTTACTTTTAAAATTCTATTCTAAATCTTATGAAAAATAAATGCTAAAAATGTCTCGATGTACAATTAGAAAAAAGTAAAATGCTATTTAAAATATTATCATTGTAGAGAAAATAAATTTTTAAAAAATCTTCTTTAACCTCTTCCATGAATTTTTTTTTGGGGCTCAGATCAATTTGCATTTCTCTTTGAGGCTTCACACGTAATCATTTTGACACTGTTGTTCTCATCTAAGTTTGTGCCTTGAATCCTCTCTGTCACCATAGTAACTTTATATAATCAAGTTCTTTTTGGGGGGGGGGGTGTTTGGGGGGTGGAAGAGTTTGCTCATTTTTTTCTTCCTATTTTGTGACTTTATACTTGTATGTGAGTGTTGGGCTCTGCTCCTACACTGTCCTATGCCTCTTGTCCCTAGGCTCTGGGGCCTTGCTACTGGCTTTCACTGGGCCTCAGGGCCTAGGTGCTGGCTTGTATTGATTGTGAGGACCTCCCTACTGCCTTGTACTGTGGGCAAGGTCTTGCTGCTGGTTGGCTAGTGAGGGGGGGCATCAGTGGTGGTCAGGAATGGGGGCTGGACCAGCTGATGGCCTGTACTAGGGACCAGTCCTTGCTGCTCTTTTGGACTGGAAATCCTGGCTTGCACTGGGGAAAGGCCTACCAGGTGTATTGCCCTGGGGCTCCACAAGGCCTTAGGGAACTTGTTGGGGGAGTTGGGGTCTGAGGCTCCACAGACATGAAACCTAGGGGATTTAAAACCAGCATTACTACTAGGTGCCCTCTCCATTTTACCCTTCCAATGCATTTTGCTTTGTGTCTAGTAGGACTTTGCAGAATGACATTTCCCCTCAGTTGCCATGGGGGTGTGAGTGATGCTGAAGTTTACTATTTATTCCCCCAGACATATCCCCTCCAGAGTCTCCACTTATGCAGCTGATTTCCCTCCAGAAGGCAGATGGGTCCTGGGAACTGGATGAAGCTCTGGCCTCAGTCCTGGGAATGAGCATTCAGAGTGCATTGGCTGCATTGCCTGATCAGGTAAGGTCCCAGAGAGAGGGAGGCATAGGGTGGCATGTTTAGGAGGGGAAGAGCAAGAGAAAGAGGGCAAGAAGAGCAATCCAGCTTTGGACAGAGTGATGGGAGCCATTGCCCATTAGGTGTGGTCTGTGACTGAGAGGTTGATGGAAATATTTCTTACCCTTAAAGCTGGATAGTTCCTCATGTTCCTCATGCTCAGTAAATATCTATTTATTGAGGAGAGTAGTAAGGGCAGGGAACTGGAAGAGGTAGATAATCAATCTGGGATCAGTTCTTTCTCTGGTCCTGGAGGGGCTAGGAACCATGCAATGGTTTGTCTGCCCCTTTCTGGGGTACCCTGACCCTGGGGCCTTGGGTTCTGTATATTCTCTAGAGTAAAGATGTCCCAAGGTGGGCCACTATCTTGGCTGTGCTGTGGATGCACAGCTCCAGTTGGGACGAGAGAGAAGAATGGGAACTCCTGGAAAGAAAAGGCTGTGGCATGGATCCAGGCTCGATCTGGTAAGGATACTGCCTTGAGGACCTTTTTCCATATACATCAGGACACTTGCTATTCCCTCAGGATACAGCTTCATGAGCTTGACTAGGGTGGGAGATGGAGGGATTGATGGACTGATTCCTTTCTGTTCCACTTTTTTGGTCTTTCAACTCAGAGGAAGGCCTCATAGGTAGTGAGGGACATAGAGGAGACACGAGAAGGTTAGAAATGCCTAAGGGAAAGGCTGGTGGGATATCAAGAACTCTCAACAGAGTGGTCTTGGCTCTCTTCACATTCCTTCTGCCAGGTTGCTAGCATCACTCCTCCCACAGCTGCCCTCAGGGTTAGGCTGAGACTGATCTTACAGCTATTCACTCCTCTGGTTTCAAGAATATTGTACCTCAGAAGTGTTTTGGGTCCAGGAAAAGTGAAAGGGGAATTTAAGAGATGAGAAAAGAGAAAGAGCATGACTCTTGGTGGGGATATAGCAGTGCCTTCTGTTAAACATAACAAATGCTTGATGAATGTTTGCTAGAGCTAGAAATGGTTGGGGGAGGGCAGAATTGGAGTAGGGGTAACTAGGTAGTACAGTGGATAGAGGGCTGGCCCTGGGGTCAGGAGGATCTGAGTTCAAAACTGGTTTCAAATATTTACTAGCTGTGTGATGTTTGGAAAGTCACTTAACACTATTTCCTTCAGTTCCTCATCT
The DNA here is from genome assembly GCF_003287225.1 of Phascolarctos cinereus. Classification (NCBI taxonomy): domain Eukaryota; kingdom Metazoa; phylum Chordata; class Mammalia; order Diprotodontia; family Phascolarctidae; genus Phascolarctos; species Phascolarctos cinereus. Next base: position 180,835,402 of record NW_027556098.1, read on the forward strand.
GTGACATGATGTGGAGAAGGAAATTGCAAACTACTCCAATATCTTTGCCAACAAAATCCCAAGTGAAGTCACAAAGAGTCAGACACTACTGAAATGATACAACTGCAACAAAAAGGGGGTCAAAGAAGGAATAAAGGAAAGGTAGATGAAAGGGAATAGGATGGAGGCTGGTGAAGTGAATGTGCTTCTCTGCTTTTCTTGCCATTTCTCATGTTATTCATCTTCTTGTGTTTACAGATCCCTCCCTGGGTGAATGCATCAAAGCTGCCAATGCTCTCCTGAAATCATCTGTGGATCCTGCTGTCTTTGGCCTATGAGAGTAGAAATGGAAGTGTTTATTTCTGGCTGCCACTCCTTACCCTCTGTGCTGCTAAAACCTGTTGCTGTGCCTTCCTTCCTGGTTATGCTCATTCCCAGTAGGGACTGTTCAGTCAGATTCCATTTGGTTCAATTCAAGTATTTATTAAGGGCTCTACTATGTGGGCATGTGCTAGGAGCTAATGCAATGAAGACAGAAGTGATACTCTGAGGAAAGCAGCAAGTACACAAATTAATAAATTGCAAAATATGTACAAAATAAAATAATTTTGGGGGGGAGAGGAGAAAGAAGGAAAAATCAAGAAAGAACTCTTCCTTTCAGTTTCACAAACACTTCTATAGTAGACCATTCTTTGTGGTTACCAGAATCTCTGTCACTGCATAAAATCCAGGAAGTGCAGGGCTGGGGAAGGCAGATAGTACTCTACCTTTTCCCATTCCCCCTTAGACTATGTCAAGGTGTAGTAAAGAAAGAATGGTTCCCCCCATTTTATTAATGAGTAAACAGAGGGAGGGAGGTGTCTAGTTTGAAGTGTCTTTTTGTCTATATGCAGGTAGGGATTTCACCATGACATATATTATTATCATAACAGAACTAGAATTATTTTTATTAGGTAACTTGAAAAATTTCTTGTAACACTTTATCTTGCACACTACCTAGGCAAAGCTGGTGAGCAGGTAATGACCCCAACAAAGAAAGGGATTCCCACTAGAGGTGGAAGGCAAGCATGAGGTTTAACCTAACTCTGTGCCTGGAGGATAGGCTTGGGAAGAGATACCTAAACTGCTTTGGACCATTCTGATTCTGTCTGTGTGGCCTTTGTATCCTCCAGTTCTACAAGCATGATGAGCCCCCCATGCCACCTATGGCAGCTGTTGGAGACATAGAGACTAATCTGTGGTCATGGAGGTGGAATTCTATGACTATGGGCTGTAGGCCCTTGGCTTTTAGGCACTGTTCTCTGCTCAACTAACAATAGTAGTAGAGAGATGTGGGTTAGAAATCAACATTTCCCTGTCTCTGAGATGAAGGAAAAGGCCTTCTCTGCATGTTACAATTTTATATCTCTACCTGCTGTGTCAGGGGTATTGAAGCTTTCAGAAACCTGTTGTTTCCTTCAAATATTCAACTATCAAGAATAAAATGACTTGACTATTAGTGCTGTTTGGTTTATGTTGTGTTTTCTTTTGCCTAGTCACAGTACCTTGTCCTTACACCTTTAAGCTGCTGTCCTGATTGCCTGCTTTTCCCAGGTGACAAACAATACCCCTTTCTGCTTTTTTTCTTCATATGTGTTGAAATGTCCCATCTCATAAGTAGGACCCCATAATTCAGCCTCTAGTCCCCATTCCCTTGGGTTGTGGATACCCATAGCAGGACTTCCCAGGAATGTCTTGATAAGCTTGCAATTCATGGCATTGGTGGAGGAGATAGAGCAATAGAAGGATCTAACGTTGTTAAAAATCTGCCTAGTTATCTGGTATTGGGTAAGCATTCTCAATCTATTTAGTGAAAGATACACAATCTTGACTACAGCTGTTCTCACCTTTCTTATTTATCAATTTTTTTAGAGACACCAGAGGGTTCTAAACAATTAGATCCAAGAACTTCCTCCAGGCCAAGGACCTTGATGCTCAGGGACTGAAGGATTTATAGATCTTTGGGGAGTCCCTGGGAGGTTTCTTCAGAAGTTTGGAGATTCCTAATATAATAACAGGCCAATCTTCAGAAGTGTGCTTATATGTAGTGGGGATTTCTCATAACTAGCTAAGGACCATGTCCAAGTCAATCACAACCACTTATGTGAACAGGCTTTTCACAGGTCATCAGCTACAGCACATCTCAGCTGGGGCTTTCCCACAGTCTATCAAACATCTGTGATTTGCCAGCAGTAACCCGGGGATCAAGCAAGTTGTGGTTTCAAAGCCAAGGTCACTTAGGAGTGGCAGTACTTATTTCTAGGGGTGAGGGAATATTGCAAATACAGTTCTCAACACAAGTTAATACATGTTCTGAAAAGAGGCCTGGCTAATACAGCATGGATGATCTTATGAATTAAATGCAATTACTATGATCAATACCTGATTAATTAAGCAAACTCAGCTTACTACCATTAACTAACATAACTAACTTAAACTTCATCCCATTCTGCTCAGTTCATTAACTATAACTCATACCCATTAATTCACAATGAACTGAGCAAATACTGACTAAATCAAGTTATCAATATCAAAATTATCTTTACACTAAGAACTGTCAATAAAACTAATAATTTAATCTAAGGTAGAGAAGCCCATTGTGTTCTGCTAAGGCTTGGGTGGAGACTTTTGTCTAGATAGTCCAAATCTGGAGGTGGTTCAGTAAAGAGGTTTTTGGTTAATCTCATAATTTTTGATTCTGTCAAAAGACACCAGTAGGCTATGAAAACAAACCTTCCCTCTCCCATTAAGAAAGACCACCCTCAGTTGTTTCATCAGCTAAAATATGACTTAAAATATGAAAGGAAGAGCTAAAAAAAATGTTTGGAGAGAGAGGGGATGGGCTGGGCAAAAGCAAGTCCATGTGCTCTAAGGGCTCTCAGCCCCAGTCCTAGGCTGGATGCCCTTGTGCCAGCTTCTGATGGTATAAGCATGTTGAGAGGGTGTGAGGAAGTTTGATTTATTTTAATTAGAAAGATTGAAAATGAAAATTTTGTAGCTTGATTTGCAAACCAATAGATAAAGTTATAGAGGGTTAGAAGGAATTATATCCACTAGCCTTTCAGGATAAATTTGTAGGAAGGTCTTATTAAATCTAGTAAGACATAAATATTAATCTTCCTGAGTTCAAATCCAGCCTCAGACACTCGCTACCTGTGTGACCCTGGGCAAGTCACTTAACCTCATTGTATCATTTCCTCACCTGTGAAATAAGCTGGAGAAGGAAATGGCAAACCACTCCCATACTGCCAAGAAAACCACAAATAGAGATAGGAAGAGGTGGGCAGGACTTATCAACAACTACAGCAACAAAATACTTCAGAAAGATTAATCTGTGTAGGATGAGGGTAGTGTGGTATGGGAGTAACTGGTGGCAGGAAGATTTTTAAAGAGATTATTCCTGGAAAGAAGTAATTGTGTCTGCACTGGCAATGAGAAAGTAGGAACTGACTGGAGAAAGCAGAGCAAAGCACTTGTAGTCTATCACTTTAAGAGGTTTGGCCAGCAGGATCAAGCTATTGAAAGCCCAGGATCCAAGAGGATGAGCTTCCATAGCAGCTCACAGTCCCTCCTGTGTTCCTCTCTTGTCTTTGGCATCTCATTAATGGCCTTGGGGTGATCCCCAAGGTGCACTCTCTCCTCTCCTAGGTCATCTGAACACAATTTCTTCTTCCCTAATGAGCCTAAGAAATCAGGACCAAATGGATTAAGGAATTTCAGGCCACTTAGTTGGCTAAAAAGTATGACTGACCAGGCTAAAAAATAATCTTTTTCTTCAAGGATAGAGGTACCCCTTCAACTCAGTCCTCAAAGGCATTTAGGTTGCACAGGGCAAGGCCTAGGCCCTAGCCAGGGACTCCAAATATTCCTTTTTTTCTCATCCTCATTCAGGAATGTTGATGTTCATTCCCCATCCACAGCAGCAAATTCCGACCAAGCAGGAGGAGCTACAGTGTTTTCCATACTGCCAAAGGTTTTCATGGTTTTGGTCTACCTCTGGGTTCCCGTCTACTCATATGCTCCTAGCCATAGGAAGCCCACTGAGTAGAGGGACCAACTAATTAGATTTTAAACCATGGTGGGGATTTGGAAATGAGAAAACAATAGTACAGTAATCAAGACAAACATCTGTGAAAATGGAAGGGTCCTGATCCTGATCCTAAGTAGAAAACTGCTGCTACTCATTAACCCTGTAAGGCAGCACTTTGCCTAGTATCTGGCACATAGTAGGATCATAACAAATGTTTATTGACTGCCTGCCTGATGTAAACTGCCTGTATTGAAAGCAGCATAAGCAGTTTCTGCTAATGCCTGAGCTTTCCCCATATCAAGGAAACACCAGACCAGAAATATTGTTCCTCATGAGACCTGTAACACTCTATGAGAGGGTATGAAGAAAAAGGCCATGTGATTCTAAATATATTCTAGAGTCATGGGATAAACTCTATGTTGTGCAATTTAGACTTTGCTGATAATGAAAATTCTCCCCATTCTAAGGAGCCAAGCTCCTTGCCTGGTCTTCCCTTCTCTCCCTTCATCCCCCAAGAGACCAGAGAATGTAAATCACAGGGGGAGGGGTCAAAATAGGTGACCAAGAGGAATTTAAGTAATGACAAACAAATCAGGGCTATCACCTTTACCAATTTTGTTCTCCAGCCCAACTCTCTAATTTGCTGCTTTGCTGTTCATCTTCCTCCTCGGTCCAAGGTTGGCCTACGACATTAGTTTTCAAACTTCAGGGTCTCAGCCCTCCTTTACACTTAAAAAAAAAAGACTGAAGACCGCCAAGATAATTGTTTCTGTAGGTAATAACTATCAATATTTGCTCATTCCTTTGGACTTCCCCATCACAATCCCAGGAACTTCATGATCAAGAATCTCATCATTCTGAAAGAGAGAATAAGCCCCTCTGTTTGGGGAGCAAAGGCTTCCTCCCCAAACCTCCTTTTAAAGAGGGTACCTGTCCAATCAACTCTTAATTTGCCCATGATGGACTTCCCCATCTAGCCACCATACTTTCTCCTCTCCCTTCTCCTTCCTTCCTTCCTTTTCAGCTTCCTATTTTTTTAATGCTCCCTCCCCCTTATTAGATGGAAAACTCCTTGAGAACAAGAACTGTATTTCTTTTTCTTCTTTGCATCCTCATCTCATAAGAAGTCACCATATACTAGGTGCTTAATAAACATTAATGGACAATTAGAAATTCATTGTTCAATCAATTCACATTTATTAAATTCCTACTTAGGTGCAAAGCATTGTGCTAAGCCCTTCTGGGACAAAAAAAAAAGGGCACAAGATAGTCCCTGTTTTCAAGGAGCTTACAATGTAATAGAAGAAAACAACTAGCAAATAAATAGGCATGAAGCTAGCTGTATACTGGATGAATAGGAAATAATTAAAAGAGGGCAAGCACTGTCCTCTGAAGTGGGGTTTGCCAAGGCTTCCTGTAGAAGGTGCAATTTTAGTCAGGACTTGAAGTTTATAAAATTTTTAAAAATATATTAATTCCACAAGAAAAAAACAATAGCAAGCACACTAAATTTAACAAATTACATCATTTTATGGAAATAACTTTTCCAGAATAAAAACAATGAGAAAGTGGCATTGTTTTGCTCCTCCCCCATCTCTAACATGTGGCTTAATCGAGGATATCTGGATTCTCCTTATCAGCTTTTACATTCAATCTATTATAATTCGTTTTGGTTGAAGTTTATCAAAAAAACCTGCTGTCACCCAACTACAGTAGTTGGACAAGGGAGTGATGGGGTATGGGCCCAAGCCAAAATCTTTGGCCCTCACCCCAAAAAGAATTTGGGTCCCATTTGTCTATAGGCCCCAGAAAACCCTTAAACTTTCTTTGAATTGTCAAGGAAGTCACAAGCTATTGCCTGAGACTATTATCCACTCAACTGGCATTTTCTTATCTCTTATTCTTGTTCCTATCAACTGGTCTTGATACCCTAATGAAGCTTAGTAAATCTCCCAACCTTGATCTTATTCAGACCCCATTCAACCTGTTCCTTCTCTATCTTCTGGTTCTTTGTTACCTTAATAAAGCCTATCCCACCATTGTGTGTTCCAAGACGATCCCATTCAACTTCCCTGGCACACCCATTGGGATTATCCCTCAACTCTTCCCCCCAGTCACCCCAGCTTCAGGATCCTCTTCCCAGCCCCTCCTCTGGTCACTCCAAATTACTTGGCTGTATATGATCCATCCAGGCCCCCAGTTAAACACTGAGATTTCCTCATGCCAGCTCGTCCTTAAGAGCATCATTAATGTTCCCGTTCCTTAAGAGTCTAGCTAGTATGGTTCATCTGTAGTAAACCTTGTCTTTGGCTGAAAGAACACTTGGGTTGAATTCATTCTGACAGGACCTGCATGTGGTGATTTCTGGGTCCCAACACACCTAGCATCTACACCAAAATAGGAGGAGTATTTTAATGGGAAAATAACCTCTTAGTATTATGAAAATAGCAAACCTGAAGACACCGCAGTAGAATTTAGAGAACCCCAGGGGTGGGTAGACCACACTTTGAGAATCCCTGATTTAAGGGTTTTTGGTGAACCCTTAAGAGCCATTTGGTGAATTTTGAATGTAGAGTAATGAATTTGTAGACAATCCCTTGAATTTCAATTACATAGTTTGTATTCAGTGCCTGGGGAGGGCGGGGCTTTCTAGGAAGCCTAAACTGATGCTTCTTTCACTTTGCAGAGCAACTAGCAAGGGGAAAGTACTAAGCAGGTAGGTAATGGACTCCCCCTTCCCAGAACCTGGGATTTTCCCACCTCTCCCTGGATATAGCGCCTTTGCTGATGGTGTGCTTGGGTTTCCCTCCAGCTCTCTCACGCTCATCCACGCTCCCCACCGAACCCTTCAAGCAAGTCCCACTGTTCTAGTTCAGGCTCTAGGGCTGTCAGGGAGACCCCCAGCAGACTGGGTATGGGGCCTCATATTTCGTTCTCTTCCTGATGGCTCACTGCCATGTATCCCATGCCCTCGATACCCCCATCAGCGCTGGGACAGAAGGGGTGCAGCTTCATTCCTCCTGCTCAGAGTTTCTTGCGGCTCTTGAAGTCTGGTCTTTCTGGAGGCTCGCCCGCAGGAGTCATTTAAATCGTATCTGGCCCTTCTAGGTCCTGCATGCCAGGTCCCCCAGAGTCTGGGATTACTCCTGGCGCCAAGGCCAGGAGTCTCCCCTTAAGGCCAGCAATGATTCCTTAAGCTAAGTACGGAAGGTGTGGCACTGAGAAGGAAGGAGAAAGTCTCTAAATCTGAGCTTTGGTTTGAGGGCTTAGACTAGTCAGCTGTTCACTGTGTTTGAAAACCAGCTTTCTCCCCCCACCAGGCTATTACTTTCCTCCTAAGCTTGAGAGGAAGGGTGTACACTGGAAAGAACTCTGCACTTGGAACCAAGATTCAGAAAACCTGAATTTGAATTCTGTTTCTGAATCTTGGACAAATCACTTGCCATCTCTGGGCCTCAGTTTCCTCTATTAATGAGAAGCAAGTACTTCTTATTGAACCTTCCAGCTCTAACTTGCTGTCAATATGAGAACTTTGGCTTTCTTGCCCAGGCCTTGTATGTTTCTCCCATTTTGGATGATCTACTCACTGTTCAGTCCCTTCCTATTCTTTACCTAAGTGCTGCCACAGGGGCAGAGTTCTTGTTCCAGCTGGATCTGCTAATATGGCAGCTTCCATTATCCAGGACTTTCTGCCTGTTCTGATTACATTTTGTAGGCCCTACCAGCCTTAGCTAGGATTTGCCTGATTGTTTCTGATCACATTTTTGCTGAAACTTGAGGCTGGATGATTGGAGCTGACTTGGAGATGTCATGTGGAGTAAATGTGGACTCAAACATTGGCTGAGTTCTCCGGGGAAGCCTAGGTTTACTGCTCTAAGGTGATAATTGACAAATATTTATATTAAACAAGTGCCAAGACAGCTAGGTGGTACAGTGAATAGAGGGCCAAGCTTGGAGTCAGGAAGACTCCTCCTCAGTGAATTTAAACCCACCCTCAGACACTTATTAGCTGTGTGATCCTGGAGAAGTCCCTTAATCCTGTTTGCCCTCAGTTCTTCCTCTCTAAAAATGAGTTGGAGAAGGAAATGTCAAAGCACTCCAGTATCTTTGCCAAGAAAACCAAAAATGGGGTCAGGAAGAGTCTGACACCGTTGAACCTGAACAGCAAAAATTGTGCCAGGCACTGTGCTAAATGCGAAGTTACAAGGAAAAGTAAAAACAACTTCTGCTCTCAAGGAGCTCATATTCTATGGAAAAAGAAAACATACAAATAACTAGATATTTATTAAAATCCTAAATAAAAACTGTTGTTAAATAATAAAATATTTTAAAAATAGAAGTTAGGACTGAGCATGCAGGGCCAAGGAATTGTGCCACAGGTCTTCAGAGGGGTAAGGACACTTCCCATGAATTTTCACTCCTTTGGTTTCCTTGGGAAATTTAGCCAAAGTTAGTAATGACATTTTTGGATTGTTTTGACCTTTTGGTGTTGACTGAGTGTTCAGAGTTGTGTCTGGTAAGAAATCTTGTCAGAATTTTTTTTTAATAAGCAAGGGCAGCACTATTTCTTTCCATAAGATATTAGGGTGCCAGTGGGAAGTCTCCTTGTCTTCCCCAGAGAGACTCTGGGGAATGATACTGGTCAGTGACTGACCTGTGGCTCATGGTGGAGACAAGACTGGGAGAAGACTTCATTGAGCATGACAACCCTGACTATACCCAATAGTACTGTGTATTGAGAAGTGTCAAGTTCTTAAATCAAAGCCACAATTTTAAGAATAAAGCATCTTTATTTGAGATACCATGGTAGCAAATTTGCCACCCTGGGGGATGTCCCAGCAGCTGAATCACAGGGACAGGTTTTGTCAACCAGGTGAAGCCCACCCCTCAAAATGCAGAAGAGTTCGAGCTGAGTTGAAAGCAGAAAAGTTTTATTAGGAGGAAAATCAGATAGCAGTGCCCAAGCCCCTAGTACGAAGGAGCCCACAGCCCAAGAGAGGTAGAGGAAATTTATGCTTGAAAACCACAAAGGTAAGGTTCAGGAGGGGTTGGGAAAAAGAATGGAAAAATCTTTCCCAGGAACAAGATGTTTTTCCCAGGAAGCAAGATGTTTTGCCAGAGGAGTTGAACACAAGGTTAGTTTGAGCCAGTTTGGGGGTGGGGGCACAGCTCAGCAAAGTCAGCCGGCAAATACCAGCAAAAATGTCTGGGAGTGACTTTGTCTCCCTGCAGACTCCTGATTAGTTCAGCAAACAGGCTTATTCTGTGTCCAGTTTGTCTGTCTGGTAAGGTAACTCATAGAAACCAGTCATATTAATCTTAGGCGCACTTCCTCAGTTCTTTTACTCTGAGAAGAGGGGGAGGAGGTAGTATGAGGTAACGAGGCCTGGTCATGACAACTCAGTGGCCTTTGGCAAGGGAACCTACTTCATTCTGGCAGTTTTGCCATTCATACCACGAATCCCAATGGAAAGGGACAAGGACATCGGAAGATGAACTCTAGCTTAACCTAGGTTCCTTTACATGGCAAAATCACTGGATGGGTGGGGATGTAGGGTGCATTTTAGTCCAACCTAATCATAAGTAAATATCTTAAAAATAGGAATATAAAAAATTACTGAAATTCTGACATTACTGGGATCATTAAGGGAGTGGAAGAAACATTTGGTGTTAATAATTTCCTGACATATTAACAATTTTCTGTCAGAAGATAATCTGATGAGGAAATCCAAGAACTGGAGGTATAAAGCAAGATGGGTAGAAGAGTTGGATAAAGATCTGTGGTAGCAGAAAAAGATGGGATAGATATTATCATCAAAGTATAGTGCAGACCATCTGAAAGAAGACATCAATGAAGAGACTCAGACATATCACAAATTTGACTCAGACATTTCAATTCTCTAAACATTTGCTAGAACGCTTTTCTTTTCCCTCCCCTACCCCAACCTGAATAGCTAATAATTTTTTGACTTTCTTTAATGGTAGTTTCATCCATCAAAAAGTGGAAAAACCAACCAGGGAAAGTCTATTTTGAATCTGACTCACCAATAAGGAAGAAATGGTTGGTAGGTGGAGGGGACAGAAACTTTGGTGGGGAAGTGATCACTGTAGCTTAGAATTTGTGATGGAGAAGTGGAGAGCCAGGCAGAGTTTGACACATGCTCTAGATTTTAAGAGCAGACTTCAAGGGGGACAGAGACAGAAAAGGTTGAATTTCATGGCCCAGATTTCTGCAGGTTTTCCAAAGCAGTAGGAAACCTCTCAAATCTATTGGAGATTCCTTTGAGACTGTGAGATCCTTAAAAGCAGGAACTATCTTGTTTTCTAAACTTGTATCACAGTGTTTTGCACACACTAAATGCTAAATAAATGCTTTGTCTTTCATTCAACCAACCATTGTTGAAGACTTCAGTTCAAGACTGCCCTGAAAAGGAAATTTGTCAATGATTCCCATCAGGTAGACAAGGGGGAATTGCCTAAAGAAAACTCCCTATGAGTGCATGGAGAACTTTTCAACCAACTTAGATTTTTTTTAATAGTTCAAAGAAGGTGAAAGCAAGGTCAGGTAATGAAGAACGCATTCAAAAGTATGCCTTTGTCCTCTAAGAATAACATTTAAGAATGCTGAAACATGGATTGAACTGAAACTGGTAAGGAAATCTCGGGAAGATTAAAAAAAAACCGAAAAGGAGAATCTGTGGTTTCCTTTAGTGTTTAGTCACAGCTTGGTAATACTCAGGATAGTTGAGCAACAGGGGCAGCTACGTGGTGCAGTGGATAGAGCACTGGCCCTGAAGTCAGCAGGACCTGACTTCAAATCCAGCTGCAGACCAAACACTTGACTCTTACTAGCTGTGTGATTCTGGGCAAGTCACTTAACCCCAATTGCCTAAAAAACAAAACCAGAAACAAAACAGGATAGTTTGGCACTAACAAGCTCTGCTTGAAAACAACCTCAGCCTCTTAGCAATAGAAACAAACCCTTTTGTTGACTTAATAGTTCCTCCCTGAATAAAGTGGGACTGCCCACTTATGTCATCAATCACCATTTTCCCCCTTCATTTACCAGTTCTAAGGCTGAAGCCCCTACTTATCTTCCAGGCTTTGTGGGTCTCTTATGTGTAGCAGCTAGTATACTTCTATTAGTAAGTAAGACTCACTGTGCCTAAGTGAGTCACTGACCTGAGGTTAGGGGAACTTGACCCTTGGGCTGTCAGATTGAATGGAGATGTGTCTATTGTCTTTGACCTCTTCTTTCCCTCTTTCCTGCCACCTTTGCCTGCCTTCTAACTGATGGGTTGTTTCTGGTAGAAAATTCTGGTTCCAATAAAAAGTGGTTGACAGTGGGGTTGGAACAGCATCTATGGATTACTTCAGATTTCACTTTACTTTTTTTTAAACAGAGTTTCACCATGGAACACGCTTGTGGTCTTCTCACCCGCTGCAAGCAGCCAGGTAAGTCCACCAGGAGTACAAGCAAAGATGAGAAAAAGGAGAGAGAACTCCAGAAGTGTGCAGCCCTTCTGTGGAGTCTTTGGGGGTGAGAATTGAGGACTGAAGTGCATTTCCTTCCTCCAGTGCCTCTTAAGAGCATCTCGGTGGCTGTGTCTATCCGTGAGTTTGTGGCAGATGTGTCTGCAAGCCTGGACTACAAGAATGAGGAAGCAGCTCCTGTGGAAGCATTCTTTGTGTTCCCCATGGATGAAGACTCTGCTGTTTATAGCTTCCAGGCTGTGGTGGATGGGAAGAGTATAGTGGCAGAAATACAAGAGAAGCAGCAGGTAGTGGGGATGGCAGGCCAGGGCTCCCCTTTGCTTTCTCCATGTTGAACCAATATGTTTTATTGTAGTCTCAGCTGGAAACACTGAGTTGCTTTTGTCCTCACTTGAGGTGCTGTTTTGCCCTTGGTATTCTCTTCTGTAAAACGAGGGGAATGAGCTAGGTAGTCATCAAGGGGCTTTCTGACTCTAATTCTCTGTTTCTTGACTGAAAGCATTTGGAGAGAAGTCAGCCTGAGTGGCTGTTCCTTCTGCCCTCAAGCCTGCTATCTTTTTCTCTCTGACTGCCTCCCTAAGCAGTTATGTCTTCTTTTGCCTCTCTCCCCAAAGCCTTTTTTCCTCTTCTCCTGTTCCCAAGATTTCCTCATCCTGCTCTTCCTCTTGCCCCTCAGGCCCAGGAGAATTATGAGGATGCTATCTCCCAAGGCCAGCAAGCCTTCCTTCTGGAGCAGGATAGCAGCTCTGGTGACATCTTCAGCTGCAGTATAGGAAATTTGCCCCCTGGCCAGAAGGCTGCTGTCACTCTGAGCTATGTTCAGGAGCTATCCCTGGAGGCAGATGGGGCTGTTCGCTTTGTCCTGCCAGCCATTTTGAATCCACGCTATCTCCTGCAAGGTGAGGAGCCTGGCCTCCTCCAGTAGCAAGAGGTTGGGGATTGTGGATGGAAGAACAATGGGGGCATCTGGTTCTACCTGGATCCTGTGGCCTAGGGGAGAAAAGGGCCCTCTTGTTCCTCCTGGGATCAGCACTGTGTGGCTCATTGCAGAGTCAGCTGAGGCAGACAACATCACCTCTGAAGTCCCTCGGGTTCCTGGCAAGGAGCTGCCTACACGTTTAGTGTCAGTGCCATGTCTGCTCTCCATGGCATTGAGAAGGTCCATCCAACTGTCCTCTGAGTCCCCTGCAGTACTTGGAGATGACAAGAAGGTTGCCCAGGTAACTAACTAGGCAGGAAGCACCATTGCCTTGGTGGCCCTGCCCACTTCCATACCTCAAACCCTTCCTTTTTATTTCCAAGTACTGTCCAGTGTTCTGAACTCACCCATAAGATGGTCATATTTTATCTTCTCCCCCTCCTTCTAGATCTAGACTTTTCTCTTTTCATACCAACTCCATCCCAGAACTCCATCACTCACCAAATGGGAGGTTAACTTTCCAGCCCCTTGTTGTCACCTGGGAATCCAGAAGAAGTTCCTAGGATTTCCTTCATGTCTTAGCATTACTGTGCTCTGCCTCATCTTCATCCAGGTTTCCTTGGCTGAAGGGCATCATTTGATCGGGATGTTGAGATTCTGGTTTACTACAGGGAGGTGAACACACCCAGTGTCTCTGTGGAGCTGGCCCAGGCTGATGCCAAACCAGGTGAGCCAATCTCAGGAGCTTGCTCACCTTGCTGAGGATATACCTCCCAAGCATGCTGACGCTTGGCAGAGAGGTATTGAAATAGTTGCAGGATGGTTGTCACTATGGTATGCAGTGGTGATCTCAGGGATCCAAAGAGGGATATTTATTGACTTACTTAAAGAGAATAAGGAAGGATTTCATTATTATACCAAATGTAGAAATGCTAAGGTTTAAAGAAAAGAACAAAGTTACTGTTCTGACTGTTGAATATTATACTATGATACTTTGACCTAATATAAAATCATAATGTACAGTGACAGACCTAGAATCTCAGAACTGGAAGAGATAGTAAAGATCCTACTGCCTAATGCAGGATTTTTTATAGAAGCTATTGTGTAACTATGGCATCCCTGCCATGTACTTGCACAGTTGGTTTTGTTGGTAGGACCTTACATTTTATCCATCTTCCATTCAAGGTGATTAGATTGGGCACATGGTTCTAGCTGGATGAGATCTTTTGGAAATCTCTCTTGTGATGTGTGACCAGCCCAGTTGTTTTAGTCTAATATGTATCTCTCATGTACTTCACATAATGTCAAGGGAATTAGAGGTATAGCCTGTACCTGATGGCTTCTTGTCCTATACAGTTTTTCATTGGCAATTTTGTAAGTTGTCTTAAGTCCTTTTGCAACTAGGACAAAAATGCAAACCAAAAATAAAAGCTTGTGTAATAATTAAGCCCTCTTTCCTCACTCAGTTCCTTTTCCACTTCATTTTGCTTTCTGGTGACCTGTGACATAAATTTTGTGAGGTTTTTATATTTTTTGGTTTTTGTTTTTTGCTTCTGGGTAGGTTCTCTGATGGGAGATCCAGCTGTGATGGTGAGTTTCTACCCTAGTATCCCTGAGTGTCAGGGAGAGAACACTGGTGAATTTATCTTCCTCCTGGACCGCTCAGGGAGCATGTCCTTCCAAATGAATAACAAAGGGCCCAGAAGCGCATAGATACTGCCAAGGTACAAGCATTTTTTCTCTTTTATACCTCTCTTCCATATATCTTTTTTCAGGAGTGAAAATGAAACTATGAACTTAAATTAATCTTGTAAGGCAATGACTATTTCCTTATGATGGGGTGAATTTGAATGTGACCACTTTAAAGGTAACTCATTGGGACTGGCATCATGGAGGGGAGAGCAGAGTGAGACCTAAGTATCAGAAAGATCGAAAATGGGAGATTTTATTTTATATTTTTAATCAATTTATTTATTTTTAGTTTTCAATATTCGCTTTCACAAGATTTTGCATTCCAAATTTTCTCCCTATCTTGTCCCTCCCACCTTCCTAAGACAGCGTGCATTCTGAATAACCTTCACTTAATCTGCCCTCCTCTTCTATCTCTCCCCCCTTTTCTTATCCCCTTCCCATTCTATTTTCCTATAGGGCAGGGTAGATTTCTATACCCCATTTCCTGTATATCATTTTTCCCAGTTGCATGTGAAAACAATTTTCAACATTTGTTTTTAAAACTTTGGGTGCCAAATTTTCTCCATCCTATTCCTGTCCCCTTTTATTCTATTCTCTCCTTTGTCCCTATCCCTCTTCAAAAGTGTTTGCTTCTGATTACCCCCTCCCCCAATCTTCCTTCTTCTCTATCATCTCCCTGCTCTCTTATCCTGTTCCCCCCTATTTTCCTGTAGGGTAAGATAGATGTCCATACCCAAATAAATATGTATGTTATTCCTTCCTTAAGTCAAATCCAATGAATATAAAATTCATTCATTCCCTCTCACCTTCCCCCCACTTCCCCTCCACTGTAAAAGCCTTTTCTTGTCTGTTTTATGTGAGATAATTTACCCCATTCTACCTCTCCCTTTCTCCTTCTCCCAGTATAATTCTCTCTCACCCCGTAATTCTATTCTCCAGATATCACCCATTCAACTTCAACTCACCCTATGCCTCTATCTATCTATCTATCTATCTATCTGTCTATCTATCTATCTATCTATCTATTTATGCATATAATTCTTTTCCCTTCCAACTACCCTAATACTGACAAAAGTCACATGAATTACAAATATCATCTTTCCATGTACAAATGTAAACAGATCAACTTTAATAAGTCCCTTATTCCTGTTTGCCTCTTCATGCTTCTCTTAAGTCTTGTATTTGAAAATCAAATTTTCTATTCAGCTCTGGTCTTTTCATCAAGAATGCTTGAAAGTCCTCTATTTCATTGAATATCCAGTTTTTCCCCTGAAGGATTATACTCAGTTTTGCTGGGTAGGTGATTCTTGGTTGTAATCCTAGCTCCTTTGCACTTGGAAATATCATATTCCAAACCCTCCAGTCCCTTAATGTAGAAGCTGCTAAATCTTGTGTAATCCTGATTGTGTTTCCACAACACTTGAATTGTTTCTTTCTGGCGGCTTGCAATATTTTCTCCTTGACCTGGGAACTCTGGAATTACACTGCAGTATTCCTAGAAGTTTTCCTTTGGGGATGTCTTTCACGAGGTGATCTGTGGATTCTATTTTCTATTTTACCCTCTGGTTCCCTTATATTCAGTTTTACTGGATAATTTCTTGAAAGATGATGTCTAGGCTCTTTTCTTGATCATGGCTTTCAGATAGTCCAATAGTTTTTAAATTCTCTCTCCTGAATCTATTTTCCAGGTCAGTTGTTTTTCCAATGAGATATTTCACATTGTCTTCTATTTTTTTTTCATTCTTTTGGTTTTGTTTTATAATTTCTTGATTTCTCATAGAGTCATTACCTTGCATTTGCTCCATTCTGATTTTTAAGGAATTGTTTTCTTCAGTGAGCTTTTCTACTTTGTTTTCCATTTGGCCACTTCTGCTTTTTAAGGCATTCTTTTCCTCATTGGCTTTTTGGACCTCTTTTGCCATTTGGGTTAGGCTCTTTTTTTAAGGTGTATTTTCTTCACTATTTTTGGGGTCTCCTTTACTTTTAGAAAGTTGTTTAGTAGTTTTTCATGATTTTCTTGCATCACTTTCATTTCTCTTCCCAGTTTTTCCTCTACTTCTCTTACTTCTCAAAGTCCTTTTTGAGCTCTTCCATGGGCCTGGGACTGATTCATATTTTTCTTGGAGGCTTTGGATGTAGGTGCTTTGACTTTGTTGTCTTCTTCTGGTTGTTTGTTTTGATCTTCTTTGTCACCAAAGAAAGATTCTATAGTCTGACTTTTTTTTTGTGCAGTTTGCTATGTTCACAGCCAATTATTTGAGTTTTAAATCCTTTGTTAAGGTAGGGGTTTACTTCCAGTGTGGAGGGTGTACTGTACCAAGCATCAGGGATTTTGTGCAACTGTTTTCAGAAATATTTCTAGGGACCTGTAAATTTTCACATCTTCCAAGGTGGTATGATCAAGGGCAAGGTGTTTACTACTTTCCTGACCTTTGCTCTGGTCTATGAATGACTACAAGCACTCTTTTCTGTCTTGGAACTGTGAGGAGGATTCTCTCTTTACTGCCACCAGGAGCTCTACCATGCCAGAACCACTCCTCACCCTAGGACCACCACCCTGAACTGTGACCCAGATCCAAGCGTGGACAAAGCAAGAGAATCCTGCCTCAGTGCCAGCAAAGAGATGCCTGCAGTCTCCCTCTGATCAGCCACTCTATTCCCCATCAGTCTGTGGGCCGAGCTCAGGAAGCAGCCACTGCCCCAGGGCAGCACGTGGACTGGAGCTGGGACCTAGCTTCTCTTTCACTGTGGTCACGGACATTTCCTAGTGACCTTCTAAGTTCTCTTTAGTGTTTGTGGATTAAGAAGTCTGAAAACTGCCACAGCTGCCTGTGATTCAGTCCTCTGAGGCCTGTTCCAGGTTCACTAAGGCCTAGTCTTTGCCTGGGCACACATGCTGAACTGCATTCTTCTCCCAGCCTGGTGCAATACACCTTTCCAATCAACCATCTAGGTTGTCTTTGGCTGGAAATTTGTTTCACTTTGTCTTTTTGTGGGTTCTGCTGCTTTAGAATTTTTTTAGAGTGATTTTTTATAGGTATTCAGAGGGGTTTGGGGGACAGCTCAAGAAAGTCACTGCTTTTACTCTACCATCTTGGCTCCACCCCGACTTTATTTTTTGAAAATCTCTTCTCACTCAGGAAACTCTGGTCCTGCTGCTGAAGAGTTTGCCCCTTGGCTGTTTTTTCAATATCTATGGTTTGGATCCTCCTTTGAATCCTTCTTCCCGTGAGTCTCTGGCCAGAGTCACAGAAGTGGGGAGGAGGGTGGAGGTTAAAAGGGGAAGTGTTAAGGAAGCTATTACAAATGATATAGTTACAGAATTTGTGAAGAGGTAGTATAAGACCTGTCTTTGGAGCTGGGATTTATGAGAGGGGCAGGAGGCTTAAGTTCTTTACACTGTTGGAAAATGTGTCTCATGGAACTCTCTTATGTGTGTGTGTGTATGTGTGTGTGTGTGTGTGTGTCTTAGAGAAAGTGTGGAGTACACACAGCAGTCCATGGAGTTGGCTGTGCAGAGAGTAAAGGCTCTAGAAGCTAACCTTGGAGGGACTGAAATCTTAGAGCCACTGAAGGACATTTATAGCAAATCCTGCAGGCCAGACCACCCTCGGCAGGTGAGGACCTGGGACTGGGAGAAAGAGACACACAAGTCTTGTTTTGTTGATGGGTCCTTAGCATTAATGCTGTCTGAAGGCAGCAGTGATCAGGTGTTTTGGAGGCAGTTGGGGTCAAGTGACTTTCCCAAAGTCAAACAGCTAGTAAGTGTTCTGTGTCTGAGGCTGGATTGGAACTCATGTCCTTCTGACTCCAGGGCTGGTGCTCTGTCCACTGGACCACCTAGCTGCCTAATGTTAATACTAAGAACAGACTTGAGAGGTCTAATAGGATCTCCTCCCATAAGAATAGTCTGATCCCTTGCACTAGGAATGAAAACTATTGACAATACAATAACAATTGAAAATTCATATAGCAATTTATGATGCAAATGACATAAATGAGAAATTATATAAATGATAATGGTATCATATATATAATTTGATTCTTACAACAACATTGTAGGTTGGTTCTACAGATGTTATTATCTCCACCTTACAGCTGGTCAAAGTAAGATTTTGGATTGAGTGACTTGCTCATGGCCACAGAATTAGTGATAGAGATGACTTTAAACCCAGGTATTTAGTGACACATAAATTCATCTTTCTATTACACCCACTGCTTCTAAAAACGTTTGCAGGGTTGCAGTGAAAGGTCCCACTCACAGAAGACCCTGACTCAGCAGTTTAGGAAACACTATAACTTCCCGGGTGCCCTGAATGAACCACTTATCTCACAGTTGTGGAGATAGTTTTAAGTGCTTAGCACAGTGTCTGGCATATAGTAGGGTGTTCCACAAATGTGAATTGCCTTCTCCCTACCACAGCCCCATATCCCAGATCTAATTTCATGAAGTCTGTCCTTATAGATCCACAGTAATATAGACCTGAATTGTGAGGTAGCCTGCTCTATGTTGGGACACCTGCTTTAGTTTGGGTCAGGGGAGCCCTGGGCTGAGGAACCTGACGTGGCTTTGACAGGATCTGTGGCTGCTTGTCTCCCTCTGCAGCTCTTTGTCTTCACAGATGGAAAAGTTGGTGATACATGGAGGGTCATTGCTGAAGTTCAGCGCCATAACCAGAATTATAGGTATGGTTTACAGGAGTCAGCCTCTGACACATACTTACTCACCATGGGTCTGGGCCTCAATGTCTTCATCTGTAATATGAGGGATTTGGGCCACACGGCCTCAGAGGTTTCTTCCTGCTCTCCATCTGTGATTCTGTGGTGATCATCTGCAGATGGCTGGGTACCTAAAGAAGGACTCTGATCCCTAACAGGCCTCCACACCCTAAGGCTTTTGTCCTCTAATTCTCCACAGAGTAGGAGTCAGGAACCTTTTCCTAAAACTTCCTCTGGCCAGCCTGCTGTCTTCTCATTCCAGGTGTTTCTCTTTTGGAATTGGAGAAGGGGCTTCCACCAGCCTTGTTAAAGGCATTGCTCGGGCAGCTGGGGGCACTGCAGAATTCATCACGGGCAGGGACAGAATGCAGCCCAAGGTGGCATGGTTTTCTTTTTCTCAAAAGCATCTCTTCCAGACTGAGGCACCACAGTAGCTTTCTGACACAGATATGTCCTTGTCCCCATGTCCTGTGCTGTAGCATTTTGTGTGTTGAGGTGCTTGGGAAATGTGCCTGGGTGGGTGAAGTGGGACCTTTCCCTTTCTGAGCTTTGGGACTTTGCAGCTGTAGATCTGAGACCTCTTGAGTGTAGAGCAGGCATGACCCCACTGTGTGTTGAAAAGGGTCCAGGATGTTCCCTGGGAAAGTCTCTGGTCATGACAGACAGAGTCTGAAGGGACACGAACATGAAGGGGATGAAAGGTACAAAGACTGGAGCTGGCCTCAGAGACCAGGACCTTTCCTTGCTTCCCTGGAGGTTCTGGCTCTACAACTTGAACTTACCTTCATGGTTGACTGTCAATATCCCACTATCCCAATTTTCCTGTCAGGGACAAAAAGAATTGGAAACAGATTGCTGTGATGTATTCAGGAGTTTGGAAGGGGGTTGAAGCCTGGTTTCTCACATGACCAAGGAAGA
This sequence comes from Phascolarctos cinereus, assembly GCF_003287225.1. Lineage (NCBI taxonomy): Eukaryota > Metazoa > Chordata > Mammalia > Diprotodontia > Phascolarctidae > Phascolarctos > Phascolarctos cinereus. Next base: position 180,855,192 of record NW_027556098.1, read on the forward strand.
GGAAATATCTGTCTCTGCTTAATTATCCTCTCTCATCAAGTTGCTTTCCTTCCCCTTCAAGCTCTCCATTCTGTTCCCCCAGGCCTCCGGTCCCTCAAGCGGGCCCTGCAGCCAGTGGTACAGGATGTCTCCCTGACCTGGACTCTGCCCCCTGGGCTGGAGACTACCTTGCTCTCTCCTCCTCCTACTGTCATCTTCAGGGGTCAGAGGTTAATCGTCTATGCCCAGTTGAAAGGGACAAATGCAGTAAGTCCCCATTCCTACTTTTGGGTCCCATGGTTGTGGTAGCAGACGTCCAAACTCTGTCCTGGGATTTTCCTTTTCTGGCACTAGGTGGGTATATGGGCTTACCCAGAGGATGGCACGTGGAAGGGAGGAACGAGCGCTCTCATTTCCTTTCCTTCTTCTATACCTGTACCTTGGTAATATCTTTTTCCTGAACATTACTCCATTCTGATCTGGTGGAGTATGTAGGACAGAGTAATCATTCTGTAGTCCAAGGATCTGTGTTCAAATCTTACCTCAAATGCTTATGACATAGGACTGGGGACAAGTCACTAAGCTCCTTTAGACCTCCCTTCCCAGCTATGTAAAATGAAGGGGTCAGACTGGATGTGCTCTGAGATCACTGCAAGCTCTAGAGGTGTGATCTTATGCTTGTGATTTAGACCTCAATACTCCATTAATGGGCTACCTACTGCCTGACCTCTCTGCTTATCCTCTTCCAGTCAAAAGAGGCAGCAGGTGAGGTATGTCTTCAATACGAACTCCAAGGTGAAGGCTTCAGGAACACAGTACCATTCTCCGTCAATGCCAAAGGAGATGACAAGTAAGAATCCTTGATGATCCCTCCCTCCTTTTTTCTCCTGACTGTTCTTGAGGCTTCTCTTCCTTTCTTTCTCATTAACTTCTCTTCTATGGACCCATACATGTCTTCTTTTTATTCCCCACTACCTTTCCCTGGTTATTTGGAATCCTTAGGAATTGGGGGTTAGGACCACCTTCCCAGGTGCTCATAGGTAGCACAGAAGATTGTCCCTTTCCAGACTTACCATTCACCGCCTGGCTGCCAAGTCCTTGATCCAGACCCTTGATGGGAACTTACGGGATGCTGCAGAAGTGAAGAACAAAGTGGTGGATGTTAGCCTTCAGTCCGGAGTTGTCTCCTCTCATACTGCCTACATTGCTATCAACAAGGAGCTCAATCAGCCCATTCAGGGGCCCCTAACTCGGAGGGATATTCCATTGGCTGCTACCTACCTCAGTGCCTCATGGTTGCAACCCTATTTAAGAAGTGCACGTAAGTGGTGGATTTCAGTCCTTTGACTCATATTCTAGAGATAAAGAAGTCATATTGTTTTTTTCTGCCCTTTTGATTTTTGCATGTCCTGCCTATTGTTTTGAGATGCTTTATTGGTGTACTTTTTCTGCTGCAATGGGTGAGGGGGGGACATCTTTTGGTGGAGATGGAAAATCATAGAGAAGAAAGAATTAAAGGGGAGGGGTAGAAATATTAAGAAGCAGAAATCTTAGAGGGTAAGAATGCTATACTTGCTAAAATTATAGCCTTTTATTCTTGTATCCCTTAAGCTACAGTTATGTAAATGGCTGCAAAATGTTCAGTAGATGGGTATTACCTACCAAGAAGATATTGGGAACACACTAGGGGACCACTTTGACACCTACAGAGATAGAAGCTCCTGAAGAAAATATCTTATAGCTAGAGATAGAGAGTATGCCTGGGGCCACACACCTTGAAGAATTAAACTTCTTTTCTCTGTCTGACTCAGGGATACTGAGGGTGTTCTGATCTTAACTCCTGTCCTGCTGGGTTTCAGGTAGTTTGGGACCTCGTCGTCACTTTCTATGTTCATATGATGCATCTTCAGCATACAACAGCTTAGGAGAATGTAATGATTCAGGTGAGCTTGAGGACTGGGATGACAGCTATCTCTGCAACTCAGACTCTTCCACAATGATATTTGCCAGAGATGAGATTCCATTTTTTATTTTATTTTGCATTTTGGTTATTCCACCTTTAGGATTTCACGGAAGTGCCAACCCCCTCTTCAAAAAACAGAAGACTGCCATGTTTCCAAATTTAGAAAAGCTGTCTTTTAAAATGGCATTACCCCCACGTAGCTCAAGTATCAAGTTTGCTGAGGATTCCATGGCTAGAGGTGAGGGGGACTCGGGACTCTGCTTTGTCATTACCACTTTGTGTGCTGCAAACCTCTTGTTCCAAATGATTATTTCTTTGAGGCTTTGCCTCTGAAAAGTATTAGGCAAGGGAAGGAAGTTGATTTGTCTCCCTGTTGCCACTGTGGGCCTTGCTTGGCTGCCTTGTCCCCTGGTCCCTTATTTCATTTCTTACCAAGATGTACTCTTCCTGGTGGCTAAGCATCAGCTCTTTCTTCTCCTCTTTTCTCTGCTCCAAACTTTACCAGATTTTATGACTCCCAGAAAAAGGAGAGGGTTCTTGTTTATGGAGGTTGGCACTAGACAGCCCCATCCTTTTATAAGATCTGCTATCACACATGTGTGGAGTGCTTCTTAATATGTAAACTGTGAGTTTATGAGCAGTCCCTTCAGTTTATTAAGATGGAAATCACATGGTCAGGCCTACAGTTTAGGAAAATCACTTTTGCAGATGTTTGCTGCATGAATTGCAGTGGGGAGACACTTAAAGCACAGAGGCTAGTAAGGAGGCAATGCAGTAATCACAGGGACAGTGAATTAGGTTGATGATCATGTAGGTGGATAGAAAGGTAAGAGAGTGTTATAGGAAGTAGACATGATCAGATTTGGCAACTGATCTAGCTGTGTGGGGTGAATAAGAGAAACTGAGGCTGAGTCCAGGATCATAAATCTGTTGACTGAAAGGTTATGACCTTAACAGGAATAAATTATGGATTTGGGGAGGAAGATAATGAGTTCTTTTGTGGACATGTTAACATTGAGGTGCCTACAGGATACTGAGTTTAAAATGTCAAATAGGCATTTTATTATGTGAGATTATAGATCTGGGCATGATCTGCATGGACAAAATTAAATCTATGGGAGCTGGTTATGTCAACTCCTCAGTATAAAGATAAAATAGAAGTCCTGAGGAAGAACCTTTGAGTATAATCAGTTATGAATCTTTACATAGGTAATGGTGCAGGAAGGGAGATTAAGAAGGATTGGCTATATGGTGAGTAGCGTCAAAAAATTGCTAAAATGGTAGCCATCTCATTCCTGTATCCCTTAAAGGACAGTTACAGAGAAGAATGACTATCCAAGAAGCTAAGGATGCCTCCAGTGTTAATTGCTGCAGATATGTTGAGAAGGATTAGGACTGAGAAAAATCTATCTGATTTGGAAGTTAAGAGGCCATTGGTAATTTAGGAGAGAATAGCTTCAATTTAGTAATAAGATTAGGAAGCAAGAAAGATGTTGAGAGGTGAGATAATCAAGGAAGTAGAGTCAGAGATTGTAAATAATTTTTTGTTCATATTTCCTGGCAATCATCTGGAAATCCCAATCTTGGTCTCCATCTCAATCTGTTCTTTATTTCCCATCTCTACTTTTTCCTCCAGTATTCAGCATGTAGCAGTGATTTCAACAGAAAAAACTGTAGTCGTCAGGTCTTTAGTTTCATGCTCAGTTCTTCATGATCTCCAGGATTGCATTATGGGTTTGTTCTGGTGACGTCTTTAGCCTCCACAGGATCAGGAGGAGTAGATGGTGGTTTTCAGGTGAGATCATCTCAGGAGGTTTTCCTGTCATGTACTTGAATAGCTTTATGTCTCATGAACTCAAGAGAGCTTTCTACTGTTATGATATGTGTACAAGTTGTTCTAGAGGACAAAACCAGAAGCTATAGTTAGAAGTCAGAAAATCACAAATGAAAGTTTGATATAAGAAAAAAGCACCTTATAAACTAGAGCTCGCAAAAGAATAATGGACAGTCTCAAGGTAGTAGATACCCCTTTACAGGAGGTCTTTAAGTAAAGGCTGGTGGGATTTTGTAGTGGGGATTCCTATGGGGTTATATGGAATTTGACCAGGGGCCTACTGTGGTTCCTTAAAATTCTGAAATTTTGTGATTCTCTGTGTTAGTCTGTGTTACTCAAGAAATCCTCAACCATTCATTTTTGCCTTATTTTTCTCTGGCTGTTTAAGAAATGATCTTCCCAGTGAATCTACTTCGTTGTTCTTTTGAAGGCCACAAATGTGCTTTACTGAAGAGACTTAGCTCCCAGAATGGGAAGCCTGTCAGACTTATTTCATAGCTCCACATGTTCTGCTTCTTCACTTCCTTCTCTACATTGAACTTGCCAACTTATTAACTTGAGATTCTCCCTAGTTTAGTTTTACTTTCTGTTTCCTTCTGTGACTCATTCAACTTCTTCAAAAATTCAGATGCTGTACCATTTGGTGCATATCTTTTTAGTACTGATAATACATCATTGTCTGTGGTATCTTCAAACACCTTGGTTTCCTTCCTTGTCTCTCTTAATTAGCTCTATTTTTGCTTTTGCTTTCTCCCAGATCATGATTGCTATTATTGCTTTTTTTTTTTAACTTCATCTGAAGTATAATAGATTCTGCTCCAGCCCCTTACTTTTACTCTGTATGTCTCTGCTTCAGATATATTTCTTGTATACAACACATTGTAGAATTCTGGCTTTTAATCAGTACTGCTATCTATTTTTATTTTATGCGTGAGTTCATTCTATTCATATGTATAATATTAATGAATAACTGTGTATTTCCTTCCACCTTGTTTTGCTCTTGTTTATAGTTCTTCCTCTCTTCCCTTTTATCCTGTCCCTCCTCCCAGGTGTTTTACTTCTCAACACTGCCTCCTCCAATCCCCACTCCTTCTCTCAGCCCCCTTCCCTCTTCTCTTATCCTCATCACTATTTGCTTCCCTATAAGGTAAGATTGATTTCTATTTCCAACTGGGTATGTTATTCCCTCTTTGAACTGATAATGATGAAAGTAAGATTAAACTTTGCCTGCCATTCCCCCACCCCCGTCTTCCTCTTCATTCTCAAAGCTCACACCTCTTTTACGTAAGATGATTTACCCCATTCTATCTCTCCCTTGCCTCTTCTCCCACTACAATCTTCTTTCTTACCCCTCAATTTTTGGGGTGTTTTTGGATATCATTCCATTATAGTCATCTCACACCCACATCCTCTGTCTGTGAATACTCCTAATTGCCCTTATAGTGATAAAGTTCTAAGAGTTATAAATATCACCTTGCCGTGTATGAAAATAAACAGTTTAACCTCATTGAATCTCTTATGTTTTCTCTTTCTTGTTTTTGTTCTACCTTTTTATGTTTCTCTTGAGTTTTGTATTTGAGGATCATTTTTTTTATTCAGCTCTGATCTTTTAATTAGGAATGCTTGAAAGTCTTCTATTTCATTAAATAACCATTTTTCCCCCTGAAGGAGTATACTCAGTTTTGCTGGGTAAGTGATTCTTGGTTGTAATCCTATCTCCTTTGCCTTCCAGAATATCTTATTCCAAGCCTTTTTGTTCTTTTATGTAGAAGCTGCTAAATCCTGTGTAATCCTGACTGTGCCTCCACAATAATTGAATTGTTTCTTTTTGTCTGCTTGAAGTATTTTCTCCTTGAACTGGGAGCTCTTAAATTTGGCTATGATAATCCTTGGAGTTTTCATTTTGGGATCTCTTTCAGGTGGTGATTGGTGGATTCTTGCCATTTCTGTTTTGTCATCTGGTTCCAATATATCAGGGCAGTTTTCCTTAATGATCACTTGAAATGTGAAAAGTGTAAGGACTTTTTTTGATCATGGTGTTCTTGCAGTGCAATAATTCTTAAATTATTTCTCCCAGATTTCTAGGTCAATTTTTTTTCTACCAATGACAAATTTCACATTTTCTATTTTTTTGTCCTTTTAATTATGTTTTATCATCTTGATGTCTCATGGAATATTTTGCTTTCTCATGCTCAATTCTAATTTTTAAGGAATTATTTTCTTATTTTCTTCAGTGAGCTTTTGTACCTTTTTTTTTCAAATTTGTGCAATTCTGTTTTTTTAAGGAATTATTTTCTTTGGTGAATTTTTATTTATCTTTTTTTCCACTTTTTGTGCTTCTTTTTCAATTCAGTTGACTATTTTTTCATGATTCTCTTGCCTTACTTATTTCTTTTCCCAATTTTTCTTCTACTTATCTACTTTACTTTTAAAAATCCATTCTAAATCTTGTAAAAATGAATGCTAAAAATACCTTGATGTACAATTTTAAAAAAAAAGTAAAATACTATTTAAAACACTATCATTGGTGGGAAATAAATTAAAATCTTCTGTAAGCTCTTCCATGACTTCTCTTTGAGCTGAGATCAATTTGCATTTTTCTTTGAGGCTTCACATGTAATCATTTTGACACTGTTACTCTCATCTAAGTTTGTGCCTTGAAGCCTCCCTGTCGTCATAGTAACTTTATATAATCAGGTTCGTTTTTGTTTTTGTTTTGGGGGTTTTTTTGCTCATTTTTTCTGCCCATTTTGTGACTTCATACTTGTATATGAGTGTTGGGCTCTGCTCCTACACTGTCCTATGCCTCTTGTCCCTAGGCTCTGGGGCCTTGCTACTGGCTTTCACTGGGCCTCAGGGCCTAGGTGCTGGCTTGTATTGATTGTGAGGACCTCCCTACTGCCTTGTACTGTGGGCAAGGTCTTGCTGCTGGTTGGCTAGTGAGGGGGGGCATCAGTGGTGGTCAGGAATGGGGGCTGGACCAGCTGATGGCCTGTACTAGGGACCAGTCCTTGCTGCTCTTTTGGACTGGAAATCCTGGCTTGCACTGGGGAAAGGCCTACCAGGTGTATTGCCCTGGGGCTCCACAAGGCCTTAGGGAACTTGTTGGGGGAGTTGGGGTCTGAGGCTCCACAGACATGAAACCTAGGGGATTTAAAACCAGCATTACTACTAGGTGCCCTCTCCATTTTACCCTTCCAATGCATTTTGCTTTGTGTCTAGTAGGACTTTGCAGAATGACATTTCCCCTCAGTTGCCATGGGGGTGTGAGTGATGCTGAAGTTTACTATTTATTCCCCAGACACATCCCCATCAGAGTCTCCACTTATGCAGCTGATTTCCCTCCAGAAGGCAGATGGGTCCTGGGAACTGGATGAAGCTCTGGCCTCAGTCCTGGGAATGAGCATTCAGAGTGCATTGGCTGCATTGCCTGATCAGGTAAGGTCCCAGAGAGAGGGAGGCATAGGGTGGCATGTTTAGGAGGGGAAGAGCAAGAGAAAGAGGGCAAGAAAGAGCAATCCAGCTTTGGACAGAGTGATGGGAGCCATTGCCCATTAGGTGTGGTCTGTGACTGAGAAAGGTTGATGGAAATACTTTCTAGCCCTTAAAGCTGGATAGTTCCTCATGTTCCTCATGCTCAGTGAATATCTATTTATTGAGGAGAGTAGTAAGGGCAGGGAACTGGAAGAGGTAGATAATCAATCTGGGATCAGTTCTTTCTCTGGTCCTGGAGGGGCTAGGAACCATGCAGTGGTTTGTCTGCCCCTTTCTGGGGTACCCTGACCCTGGGGCCTTGGGTTCTGTATATTCTCTAGAGTAAAGATGTCCCAAGGTGGGCCACTATCTTGGCTGTGCTGTGGATGCACAGCTCCAGTTGGGACGAGAGAGAAGAATGGGAACTCCTGGAAAGGAAGGCTGTGGCATGGATCCAGGCTCGATCTGGTAAGGATACTGCCTTGAGGACCTTTTTCCATATACATCAGGACACTTGCTATTCCCTCAGGATACAGCTTCATGAGCTTGACTAGGGTGGGAGATGGAGGGATTGATGGACTGATTCCTTTCTGTTCCACTTTTTTGGTCTTTCAACTCAGAGGAAGGCCTCATAGGTAGTGAGGGACATAGAGGAGACACGAGAAGGTTAGAAATGCCTAAGGGAAAGGCTGGTGGGATATCAAGAACTCTCAACAGAGTGGTCTTGGCTCTCTTCACATTCCTTCTGCCAGGTTGCTAGCATCACTCCTCCCACAGCTGCCCTCAGGGTTAGGCTGAGACTGATCTAACAGCTATTCACTCCTCTGGTTTCAAGAATATTGTACCTCAGAAGTGTTTGTGGGTCCAGGAAAAGTGAAAGGGGAATTTAAGGTATGAGAAAAGAGACAGAGTGTAACTCTTGGTGGGGATATGGAAGTGCCTTCTGTTAAACATAATAAATGCTTAATGAATGTTTGCTAGAGCTAGAAATGGTTGGGGGAGGGCAGAATGGGAGTAGGGTTAGCTAGGTGGTATAGTGGACAGAGGGCTGGCCCTGGGGTCAGGAGGATCTGAGTTCAAATCCAGCCTTACTCGCTGTGTGACCCTCAGCAAGTCACTTACTTAGCTCTGTTTGCCTCAGTTCCTCATCTGTAAAGTGATCTGGAGAAAGAAATGGCAATTTCTAATACTTTGGAATATCTTTGCCAGCAAAACCTCAAATGGGTTCGCAAAGTGTCAGACACTACTGAAATGATATAACAACAACAAGAAGGGGAAAAAGAATGAATAAAGGAAGGAGGGATGAAAGGGAATAGGATGCAGACTGGTGAAGTGAATGTGCTTCTCTGCTTTTCCTGGCATTTGTCTAGCTATCCATCTTCTTGTGTTTACAGATGCCTCCCTGGTTGAATGCATCAAAGCTGCCAATGCTCTCCTGAAATCATCTGTGGATCCTGCTGTCTTTGGCCTATGAGAGTAGAAATGGAAGTGTTTATTTCTGGTTGCCACTCCTTACCCTCTGTGCTGCTAAAACCTGTTGCTGTGCCTTCCTTCCTGGTTATGCTCATTTCTGTAGGGACTGGTCAATCAGATTCCATTTGGTTCAATTCAAGTAATTTTTAAGGGCTCTACTGTGTGGGCATGTGCTAGGAGCTAATGCAATGAAGACAAAAGTGGTAATCTGGGGAAAGCAGCAAGTACACAAATTAGTAAATTCTAAAATATGTACAAAATAAATAATAATTTTGGGGGGGAGAGGAGAAAGAAGGAAAAATCAAGAAAGAACTCTTCCTTTCAGTTTCACAAACACTTCTATAGTAGACCATTCTTTGTGGTTACCAGAACCTCTGTCACTGCATAAAATCCATGAAGTGCAGGTCTGGGGAAGGCAGATCACTATAGCTTTTCCCCTTTCCCCTTTACACTATCTCAAGGCATATTAAAGAAAGAATAGTTCCCCCTGTTTTATTAATGAGTAAACAGAGAGAAGGAGGTGCCTAGTTTGAAGTGTCTTTTTGTCTATGTGCAGGTAGGGATTTCACTTTTGAGGAGAGTTAAAATTCAGATAATGGTAGGACATGCATCTACCATGACATGTATTATTGTATAACAGGACTAGAATTATTTTTATTAGGTAACTTGAAAAATTTCTTGTATCACATTATCTTGCACACTACCTGGACAAAGCTGGTGAGCAGGTAATGACCCCAACAAAGAAAGGGATTCCCACTAGAGGTGGAAGGCAAGCATGAGGTTTAACCTAACTCTGTGCCTGGGGAATGGGCTTGGGAAAAAATACCTAACCTGCAATGGACCATTTTGATTCTGTCTGTGTGGCCTTTGTATCCTTCAGTCCTACATGCGTGATGAGCTCCCAATACTACCTATGGCAGCTGTTGGAGACATAGAGACTAATCTGTGGTCATGGAGGTGGAATTCTATGACCATGGGCTGTGATCCCTTGGCTTTTAGGCACTGTTCTCTGCTCAACTAACAACAGTGGTAGAGAGATGTGGGTTAGAAATCAACATCTCCCTGTCTCTGAGATGAAGGAAAGGCTTTCTCTGCATGTTACAATCTTATATCCTCACTTGCTGTATCATGGATGCTTAAGCTTTTCAGAAACCTGTTATTTCCTGCCAGTATTCAACTACCAAAAATAAAAGGACTTGCCTTTTAGTTATCTTTGTTTTATCTGATATTTTCTTCTTTGTCCTTATACCCTTAAGCTGCTGTTCTGATTGCCTGCTTTTCCCAGGTGACAAACAATACCCCTTCTCCTCTTGTTCTTCACGTGTATCCAACTGTCCCACCTTATAAGTAGGACCCCATAATTCAGCCTCTAGTCCCCATTCCCTTGGGTTGGGGATACCCATGGCAGGATTTCCCAGGAATATCTTGATAAGCCTGCAGTTCATGGCTTTGATGGAAGAGAAAGAGCAATAGAATGATCTAACATCCTTAGAAATCTGCCTAGGTATGTGGTATTGGGAAAACATTCTCAGTCTGTTTAGTGGAAGATAAACAGTTCTGACTCCAGCTGTTCTCACCTTCCTCTTTAACTTATCAATTTATTATTAAATGCATCCTTTTCAGATCATGATGCAATAAAAATTATATGTAATAAAGGGCCATGGAAAGATAGACTAAAAAATAATTGGAAACTAAATAATCTAATCCTAAAAAATGATTGGGTCAACAACAAATCATAGAAACAATCAATAATTTCATTCAAGAGAATGACAATAATGAGACAACATACCAAAACCTATGGGATGCAGCAAAAGCAGTTCTTAGGGGAAGTTTTATATCTCTAAATGCTTATATAAATAAAATAGAAAAAGAGGAGATTAATGAATTGGGCACACAACTAAAAAAACTAGAAAAAGAACAAATTAATAATCCTCAACTAGACACAAAATTAGAAATATTGAAAACCAAAGGAAAAAGTAAGAAAATTGAAATTAAGAAAACTATTGAACTAATAAATAAAACTAAGAGCTGGTTTTATGAAAAAACCAATAAAATAGATAAGCCTTTGGTTAATTTAAAAAAAAGAAAGAAGAAAACCAAATTACTAGTATCAAGAATGAAAAGGGTGAAGCTACCACCAAGAAAGGAGAAATTAAAACAATAATTAGGAATTATTTTGCCCAACTATATGCCAACAAATTTGACAATCTTAGTGAAATGGATACATATTTACAAAAATATAAATTGCCCAGATTAACCGAAGAGGAAGTAAAATACTTAAATAACCCCATCTCAGAAAAAGAAATTGAACAAGCCATTGATGAACTCCCTAGGAAAAAATCTCCAGGGCCAGATGGATTTACATGCGAATTCTATCAAACATTTAAAGAACAATTAATTCCAATACTATATAGACTATTGGGAAAATAGGTGAAGAAGGAGTCTTACCAAATTCTTTTTATGATACAAATATGGTGTTGATACCTAAACCAGGAAGAGTCAAAATAGAGAAAGAAAATTATAGACCAATTTCTCTAATGAATATAGATGCAAAAATTTTAAACAAAACACTAGCAAGTAGATGCAGCAACTTATCACAAAGAATAATACACTATGACCAGGTAGGATTTATACCAGGAATGCAGGGTGGTTCAATATTAGGAAAACTATCAGCATCATTGAGTATCAACACCAAAAAACAGAAACCACATGATCATCTCAATAGATGCAGAAAAAGCTTTTGATAAAATACAACACCCATTCCTATTAAAAACACTAGAAAGCATAGGTATAAATGGAGTCTTCCTTAAAATAATAAATAGCATCTATCTAAAACCTTCAGCAAGCATTATGTGTAATGGGGACAGGCTAGAAGCATTTCCAATAAGATCGGGGTGAAACAAGGATGTCCATTATCACCACTGTTATTCAATATTGTACTGGAAACCTTAGCTTTAGCAATAAGAGAAGAAAAAGAAATTGAAGGCATTAGAATAGGCAAAGAAGAAACAAAGCTATCACTCTTTGCAGATGACATGATGATATACTTAGAGAATCCTAGAGAATCAAGTAAAAAACTACTTGAAATAATAAACAACTTTAGCAAAGTTGCAGGCTATAAAATAAACCCACATAAATCATCAGCATTTCTATATATTACCAAAAAGCCCAACAGCAAGAGATAGAAAGAGAAATCCCATTTAAACTTACTGTAGACATTATAAAATATTTAGGAGTCTACCTCCCGAAACAAACCAGGAACTCTATGAACACAATTACAAAACACTTTTCACACAAATAAAATCAGATCTAAATAATTGGAAAAACATCAGTTGCTCATGGGTAGGCTGAGCTAATATAATAAAAATGACAATCCTACCTAAGCTAATTTACTTATTCAGTGCCATACCAATCAAACTACCAAAAAATTATTTTATAGAGTTAGAAAAAATAATAAGATTCATTTGGAAAAACAAAAGGTCCAGAATATCAAAGGAACTAATGAAAAGAAATGCAGGGGAAGGTGGCCTAGCAATTCCAGATCTTAAATTGTATTATAAAGCAGCAATCATCAAAACTGCTTGGTACTGGCTAAGAAATAGGGAGGTGGATCAGTGGAATAGGTTAAATATGCAAGACACAGTAGTCAATGACTATAGTAATCTATTATTTGATAAACCCAAAGACCCCAGCTTCTGGGATAAGAACCCACTCTTTGAAAAAAACTGCTGGGAAAACTGGAAAAGAGTATGGCAGAAACTAGGCATAGACCCAAATCTCACACCATATACCAAAATAAAGTCAAAATGGGTTCAGGACTTAGATATAAAGGCTGATACCATAAGTAAACTGGGAGAACAAGGAATAGTTTACCTATCAGATCTATGGAGAACAGAAGAATTTGACCAAACAGGAGATAGAGAACATTATGAAAAGCAAAATGGATAATTTTGATTACATTAAATTGAAAAGTTTTTGCACAAACAAAGCCAATGCAACTAAGATTAGAAGGAAGGTAGAAAATTGGGAAAGAATTTTTACAACCAGTCTCTCTGATAAAGGCCTCATTTCTAAAAGATATAGAGAATTAAGACAAATTTATAAGAACACAAGCCATTCCCCAATTGATAAATGGTCAAAGGATATGAACAGACAGTTCTCAGATGAAGAAATTAAAGCCATCTATAGTCATATGAAAAAATGCTCTAAATCGTTATTGATTAGAGAAATGCAAATCAAAACAACTCTGAGGTACCACATCACACCTATCAGATTGGCCAACATGACAAAAAGGAAAATGATAAATTTGGAGAGGATGTGGGAAAATTGGAACTAATACATTGTTGGTGGAGTTGTGAAATGATCCAACCATTTTGGAGAACAATTTGGAACTATGCCCAAAGGGCTACAAAAATGTGCATACCCTTTGATCCAGCAATAGCACTTCTAGGGCTATATCCCAAAGAGATCAAACAAATGGGAAAAGGACCCACATGTACAAAAATATTCATAGCAGCTCTTTTTGTGGTGGCAAAGAATTGGAATTTGAGAGGATGCCCATCAATTGGGGAATGGCTGAGCAAGTTGTGGTATATGAATGTAATGGCATACTCTTGTGCTATAAGAAATGATGAACAGGCTGACTTCAGAAAAACCTGGAAAGACTTATATGGTCTGATGCTGAGTGAAGTGAGCAGATCCAAGAGGACTTTGTACACAATAACAGCCACGTTATACAATGACTAAGATTGTTAAACTGAACCCTTCTCAGCATTACGAGGACATCTCCAGAGGCCTCGGGATGGAAAATGCTGTCCACATCCAAAGAAAGAACTATGGAAGTCGAATCGCTATCACTTATTTTTACCTTCTGTTGAGTTTTGTTTCATCTTTCTGATGGTTCCTCCTATTGGTTTTAATTTGTACTTACAACTTCACTGATGTGAAAATATGTTTAATGGGTATGTAAATGTAAAGCCTATATCAGATTGTGCGCCGTCTTGGGGAGGGTGGGGGGGAGGAAAAGGGAGAAAAATTTTCAACTCAAAAGCATATGGAAAAAATTAAAAATAAAAAAAAGAGAAAAAAATAAATAACTTATCAATTTATTAGGGACAGATGCAGAGTTGGGTCCCTAAGCAATTAGATCGAAGACCTACCTCTTGTCCAAGGACCTCAGTGCTCAGGGACTGAGGGATTTTATAGATCCTTGGGAAGTCCCTGGGAGGTTCCTTCAGAAGTGTGGAGACTCCTAATACAATAACAGGCTAATCTTCAGAAGTGTGTGTGTATGTAAGGGGGATTTCTCATAACTGTCTAAGGACAATGTTCAAGTTAACCACAACTACTTTTGTCAGCAGGCCTTTTATAAGTCATCACCTACAGCTCATCTCAGCAATGGCTTTCCACAGACCCTCAAACATCTTTGATTGGCCAAAAGTATCCTAGGGGACCAAGCAATTTGTAGTTTTAAAGCCAAGGTCACTTAGGAGTGGCAGTAGTGATTGCTAGGGTGAAGGGATATCGCAAATACAAGTCCTTAACACAAGTTAATATATATTCTTAGAACAGGCCTAACTAGTATAGCATGAAATGATCTTATAAATCAGATGCAATTAATATGATCAATCCATGCTTAATTAATTAAAACTCATCTTAATATTAACTAACGTAACTAACTCAAACTTCATCCCAATCTGCTTAATTCACTAACAATCACTGATACCCATTAAGTCACAATGAACTGAATAAACACTGATTAAATCAAGTAAGGATATCATGATTATTTTTCTACTAAGAACTGTCATAGGACTCAGTAATATAAAGCAGTCTTAAAACGACTTAGAGAAAGTAGTTTCCACAATAGTCTTAACATCAGTTTCAAGGAAGTCGTGCTAAGGGCAGTAAAGGAATGAGCAAGTATAAAACAATATTAGGCCCTGGCTACTTGAGATTTTATTTGGAAAATAAGACCTCTATGCAAAAGCAAGAGTGAAAACTCTGGCCTTGGAAACAAGGAAGCAAGGATTTTAGTCCTTCCCTTCCACCGTTATTCGAGAAGATACTTAGTATTAAAAAAAAAAAAAGGTGAGAGGAAAGAAGGCTGGGAAAATAAATAGAAATAGGTGATTCTAAATATTATTATAGAAATATATTTCAGTTTTATATTCTATATTCTGATCTATAGTTTGGTTGTCCTTTGGACATAGTTCCAGATTGTTTTCTACCATGGTTGGGTTAGTTCTCAACTCCACTGTCAGTGTTTGCAGGTATTTTAAATGCGATTTCTAATGACTTGCCCACAGTTCCACAGCTAGAAAGTGTGACATCTGATCCAAACTCTCTTTCCTGCCCAGCCCCTATTATGTTCTTTTGCTCTCATACCTGTTGTTAACAACTTAAACTATTTCATTAGACCCTGTGCTGCATTTTGAGGTTTTTGTGGAAATACTTTCAAGGAAGCTATTTCTTCATGTCTTATAGGTCTTATTGAGTTTGGGGTGGCTTTCAGACACGTATGTGAGATTTGAGATTTTGCTAAATGAATATTGCTTAGGCATAGTTTAGAGAGTCATCAAAGAAAACTCTTTGGGGGTTGTTTCTATTCTTTGAGAATATGTTTTATGCCTTAGCTCATTTATAAGGTGTATATATGATGGTTTATCCGGAAGGGTTAGATAAAAGCACTGCCTGATATAGCAGTGGATAGTGACTGAATCAAAGACAAGTAGAATATGGAAAGTGGTCATCAATACCTTCAGCAAGGAGAACAAGGAAATCTCTGGGATTCTAGGCTACTGAATGGTATCTAGAGACTCAGGCTACTTCTCCTTCTTTCTCTTGTCCCAGCTCTTTTCTGAAAAGTTGCAAAAGAGAAGAGAGAGAGAGGATCAGGGAAGGAGGTAAAAGGAAACATGGATGAATCCTGACAGGAGGAGCATGCACATTTTGAATAGGAATTAAGTGAAACTGATGTTTAGGTGGCTGAATGGATTTATCAAGCTACTTCTGCCTGTAAAGCCTTGGTAGAGAAGCACCTTGACCCTTCTTCCAGACAGAATCCTAGAACCAGTGATGAGTTCTTACTTCTCCCCTTTCCCTTTACTTTATCTCTGCCTACAAAAAGAAAGCAATTTGCTCTTAAATTTCTGTTCTTCACATATTATTAAATTAAAATTCGCATAGAACAGAATCTTCCCCCCCACCTTGTTCTGTCGTACAAATTAAAAATGGCAGTAAGACCAACTAATTTGAAATTTTCAGCAAGTTTAAACAACAGAAACCACCAAAACGTCATTTTAACGATTATCTGAGTAGACGCTGTTGTAGTCAAAGGAACTTTCATTAAAAACAAAATTTGTCAAATGCCTTTTTTAGAAAAGACTGGGCACTGTTCACTATCAAATGCATAGTTCTCTCGGCTGCTCATGCGCTCCTTTAAGGTTGCCTTTGTAATAAAAGACTGGTGGCTGCACAGAGAATATCCTCATGCTCGGCTAATGCATCTGTGCACGTGGAAGAAGCTGTGGGGCCTGTTTCCAAGAGATTCAAGATAACATGTAATGGGAAATGCTCTGGAGAAACTTTATCAGCAGATTCTCTACCTGGTTCTGGTCTGCTCATCATGTTGCACACAGTAGACTCTTTGAATGGCCACAGTTGTGGAACTGGAACTATGGGTATCTTTTCAAAAGACCTTGGCTATCTCTCTTAGTAGATTCTATTCTTGGTTTGACTCTTTCACTGACAGAGTCCAGTGAGAGACAATGCTGTGAGGAGGAAAGCCTTAGCCCCTCTCTCTCCAAAGTTAGCATGTCGCCCTTTGAAAAGAGGCCTTGAGGGGGGCAGCGAGGTGGTGCAGTGGATAGAGCACTGTCCCTGGATTCAGGAAGACCTGAGTTCACATCCAGCCTCTGACACCTAAGCACTTACTAGCTGTGTGATCCTGGGCAAGTCATTTAACCCCATTGCCTAGCCAAAAAGAAAAAAGAAAAAAAAGAAAAGAGGCCTTGATCCTTTCACTTGGCATTGGTTCTTCCATTGTGTGTGGAGGAATTAAAGCTACAACTTTGTGAATCTCTGAAGGTCAGGAGAACAAGCCTTCCAGGTGACCAGATGACCAGGTGTTCAGGTGTCCTGGAATTAAGTCAATCCCATGTTTTGTAGCTAGTCCTGCTTCAATGCCCTGAAGAGTAAACAATGACCTTTCGAAGCCAACCCAACAATATCAGAAACAATGAGTCATTTGGTATTGATTCTGCATTTGAACTTGAACTTGTTAGGAACAGCATTTTGTAAGAATTGAATTAAGTCTGAGCACACCTGCCCAAGAGAATGAGGAGGTATAGGAAATAGTATGCCCCTGAGATGGAAGTGGGGTCGGGTGGAGGGAAGGAATTATGTTCATTTCCTAGTTTATGTAGCTCAGAATTCCCAGGAGGAAAAGAATGGAATACTGGAATGCTTAGGGCAGCTCTTTTTTCTGGTATGTCTCAAAGGAGACTCAAAAAGAGACTCCAGCTCTTTAAGCAAGCAGAGCAAACATTTATACAGAGCTGGGAATTTTCACCACCTGTCTTTATAATAGGGAAATATATGAATTTATGGGTGATAATCTTTTTCTTTTAAAGTGCTAAGATTATTGGACCTTAAAATGATTATTAGTGATTACAAATCCAGATTTGATTTCATTTAAGTCAAAATCTGTCCAGAAGAAAATAATAACAGGGTCTGAGAGTACTCTCCCTATCATGATTATTATGGTGAATTGCAACCTAACACCAAAAGGATATTTGTTATTTGGTGTTAAGGAATTTACTAGCTGTATGGCCCCAAGAAAGTTCTATTTGTTTCAGTTTACTGTGCAATAAGGAGATAATAATAGCAACCCACCTCCCAGAGTTTTGAGGATCACATGATTGTAAAGTGCTTGGCATAGGACAAATGCTCTCTGAAAGTTAACTATTTTTATTATATCTTCAATTAGATGTAATTGCTTTATACTTGGTAACTTTATACGAGTTATTAGATGTGATCAGTATACAATGCCAATGGTGATGAGATGAATGATTTTTTGTGTAAGGTAATTTGGAAGTGTACCCAACTAAATTAAGTTCACCTGATTGGTAATTAATTGATTTTGTTTCAAGTTTTAAATATGTGATATTGTTTATGGTACTGTTATATTTCTAAATTTTCTTTTATTGTGCAATTTGTTAAACAATTCTATAACCTATGTAGTTAGAAAAACAATTTCTCTTATAATCTAGATTTTGTTGGATTAATAATTGTACTGTGAAAAAAAATGAATGTGGTAGGAAGCTGTTAGGTCATTCTATCTGACCATGTGTTGTAATATTCTGAAATACTGTAATTTAAGAAATCATAACCTTCCAAGTTTTATCTGTGTTTAACAGCAAATTTCACCTAAAATTATTTGGCTGTCACTTATGACAGTCAGCTGGAAACTGCTAAGATCCTACTCAGACCAGAGAACTTCATCAGATGGTGTCCCAAGAACCAGACTTGATGAGATGAGACTTCTGAGCCTTCAATAGAGAATTTTATTCACTGTTTATTTTTTACCTTTGTATCTTTTATCTGTAAGGTCTACTTACTAAGGAGGACTGGCCACTTTGGTTTTGTCAATGCATAGATCAATTTCTCTCCTCCTCCCCAACCCCCCTCCCCCAACACATTGCTATCAGTCATAAATCCCAACACCCTTGATGAAGTGTTGGCCACTTGGTTAGTGATTCATTGCGGAGGCTACATCTCTCAGAATCATTAGGGGAATGTAAAAATTGATCATTAATAACTAGTATCTTGAAGATTCAGAATTCTCCTTGTCATCTTCTTACAAAATCTTGATTTTAAGTTCGCCTTTTTTCTTCAGAAGGACATTACTGATAATGAGATTGAATTGACTTTCCTCATCCTGGTCACCCTCCACCCAAGTTTGCAATGGTAGGGAAGCCCATTGTGTTCTGCTCCAGCTCGGGTAGAAACAGATTCTTTTGTCTAGCTAGCCCAAATTGGGTGTGGGGGAGGGGAGCTGATGGTATGATAAAAAAAAAGGTATATCCTCTGTCCAGAGGTAAAATGATGATGGGGTGACATCAGCCCCTGTTGAAAGGGTATATAAATGGTGCACCCTAAATCCTAAAATGAACTTAGTTCCAAACTGCAGCTCCCATACATGGACTCATGCAGGCTGCTGCCTTGAGAGAAATGAACATGGATACAACCTGATTCTGTTTGTCTCTCTTAGATGAAATTCTGAAGATTGACAATCTTCAGTATAACCCCAAAAATGGTAGAAGAAGAACTGGAATGCACAGCCCCTATAACATATAACTTGTCTTTGTCCTGAGAGGTACAATAGCATTTTAGGAGACATCTCTGAAGGAAAAAATATGTCAAAAATTGAAAAAATTCCCAAGAAGAAATAGATGGGGGTGTGAAGGTAAGAGGATAAGATGGCCACCAGAATGAGTGAGTTCCCTACTAGACTAAAGTGGTAGATGAAGAAGATGACAAAGAGCACAGTCTCCAGAACCTCTGTGTGAGGGATTCCCAGTGAGATAAAGTCAGTCAGCTCTGTGTGGTTCTTCATCTTTGCAGGAAAGTCAGTCCTGGAAGAAAACATCAAACCACAAAGTGTGAGTAAAGATGTCAGAAATAGAGGATGAGTTTGATGAGCAGGGTACAAATACATGTGAGGTCAATAATTTATGTTTTTAGTTAATCTTATAATTTATTATTCTATTGAAAGATAGACTGGGCATCTCTTTTTGTCTCTTTTGGTATCTCTGAAGTATTCCAGCACATAGCATAGTACCTGGCACACAGTAGTTACTTAAAAGTAATTACTTTTTGTTATTCATTATGATAGTGAGAGTTTTTACTTAAATAAAAAAAAGACATCGTACCTGACATAAAGGTATATATCATCAATAGGGAAGATAGGATATATGCATAGAGAACCTCCATTAAAAAAAATAGAATGAGATAAGGGTATAAGATAGCAGAAAGAACCCTGGCTCTGGAACCAGAGGGTCTGGGTTCAAATCCTACTTCTGATACTTACTAATTTTTTATATTGTGCTTTCAATTTTCTCACAAGTAAAATGAGAGAGCCTTTCTAGATGGACTGAGATTGCTTTCAACTCTAGTTTTGTAATCCTATTAAAGAAAGAAAGCTTTTATAAGAGCTCATTGAAAGGAATCTCCAGCATCAGGAAGCTAAGAAGGCTTTTTGGAGGAGATGGCTTCTGATCTGAGACTTGAAGGATGGGTAGAATTTACACAGAGGTAAGGAAGGACTTTGAGGTGGAGAAGATGATGAAAACAAGACATGGAGGTTTCTTCATTTGTATAAAGAAAGATATAAGATATCTTTCTTTAAAAAAATATTTATTTTTAGTTTTCGACATTCACTTCCATAAGATTTTGAGTTTTAAATTTTCCTCCCCTCCCTCTCCTCCCCCCTCCCAAAGATGGCATGTAATCTGATATAGGCTCTACTTATACATTCATATTAAGCACATTTTCACATTAGTCATGATGTATAGAAGAATTAGAATTAATGAAAGGAACCACTAGAAAGAAGAAATAAAACAAAACCACAAAAGAAAAAGAGAGCAAATAAAATGCTTCAATCTGCATTCAGACTCCATGGTTCTTTTTCTGGATGTGGATATCATTTTCCATCATGAGATTTTTGGAGATGTCTTAGATCCTTGAATTGCTCAGAAGAGATAAGTCTATGAAAGCGGCTGTGTACAATGTTCTCCTTGTTCTGCTCACTTCACTCAGCATCCGTTCATATAAGTCTTTCCAGGTTTTTCTGAAGTCAGCCTGCTCATCATTTCTTATAGCACAATAATATTCCATTGCATTCATATGCCACAATTTTTTCAGCCATTCACCAGTTGATGGGCATCCCCTTAATTTCCAATTCTTTGACACCTCACAAAAGCTGCTATAAATATTTTTTGTACATGAGGGTCCTTTTCCCATTTTTATGATCTCTTTGGGATACAGACCTGGAAGTGGTATGCAGGGCCAAAGGGTATGCACAACTTTATAGTCCTTTGGGCATAGTTACAAATTTCTCTCCAATATGGCTAGATCAATTCATGACTCCACCAACAATGTATTAGTGTTCAAATTTTCCCACATTTCTAACATTTATCATTTTCCTGTTTTGTTATGCTAGCCAATCTGTTAGGTGTGATGTTGTACCTTAGAGTCATTTTGGTTTCATTTCTCTAATCAATAGTGATTTAGAGCATTTTTTTTAATATGACTATAGATAGCTTTAATTTCTTCTGTTGAAAACTACCTGTTCATATCCTTTGACCATTTATCAATTAGGGAATGACTTGTATTCTTATAAATTTGACTCAGTTCTTTATATATTTTAGAAATGAGGCCTTTATCACAGACACTGGCTGTAAAAATTATTTCCCAGCTTTCTGATTCCCTTCTAATCTTTGTTACATTGGCCTTGTTCATGCAAAAGCTTTTCAATTTAATGTAATCAAAGTCATCCATTTTGCATTTCATAATGTTCTCTATCTCTTGTTTGGTCATAAAGATTTCCATTCTCCATAGATCTGATAGGTAAACTATTCCTTGCTCTCCTAGTTTGCTAATAGTATCAGTCTTCATATCTAAATCATGTACCCATTTTGACCTGGTAAAATATTGGTCTATGCCTAGTTTCTGCCATACTATTTTCCAGTTTTCCCAGAAATTTTTGTCAAATAGTGAGTTCTTATTCCAGAAGCTGGAGTCTTTGGATTTATCAAATAGTAGATTTCTATAGTCATTGACTGTTGTGTCTTGCGTACCTAACCTATTGCACTGATCCACCACTCTATGTCTTAGCCAGTTCTAAGTAATTTTGATTGCTGCTTATAATACAATTGAAGATCTGGTGCAAGTAGGCCACTTTTGCTTCCATTTCTTTTCAATAATTTCCTTGATATTCTGGACCTTTTTTTCTTCCAGATAAATTTCATTATTGATTTTCTAGCTTTATAAAATATTTTTTTGGTAGCTTGCTTGGTATGACACTGAATAAGTAAATTCAGGTAGAATTGTCGTTTTTATTATATTAGCTCAGTCTACCCATGAGCAACTGATACTTTTCTAATTATTTAGATCTAACTTTGTGTGAAAAGTGTTTTGTAATTTTGTTCATATAGTTCCTGAGTTTGTTTTGGCAGGTAGACTCCCAAATATTTTATAATTTGTACAGTAACTTTATATAGAATTTCTCTTTCTATCTCTTGCTGTTGGGCTTTGTTGGTAATGTATAGAAATGCTGATGATTTATGTGGATTTATTTATATCCTGAAACTTTGCTAAATTTGTTTATTATTTCAAGTAGGTTTTTACTTGATTCTCTAGGATTCTCTAAGTATACAATCATATCGTCTGCAAAGAGTGATAGCTTTGTTTCTTCTTTGCCTATTCTAATTCCTTCAATTCCTTTTTCTTCTCTTATTGCTAAAGCTAACATTTCTAGTACAATATTGAATAACAGTGGTGATAATGGACATCCTCCTTTCACCCCCAATTTTATTGTAAATGCTTCTAGCTTATCCCCATTACATATAATGCTTGCTGATGGTTTTAGATAGAAGTTACCTATCATTTTAAGGAAAACTTCATTTATTCCTATGGTCTCTAGTGTTTTTAACAGGAATGGGTGTTGTATATTTTCAAAAGCCTTTTCTGCATCTATTGAGGTAATTATACTATTTCTGTTAGTTTTGTTGTTGATATGGTCAATTTTGCTGACAGTTTTCCTAATATTGAACCAGTCCTGCATTCCTGGTATAAATCCTACCTTGTCATGTGTTATCCTCAAGATTAGTTACTGTAATTTTGTTGCTAATATTTTATTTAAAATTTTTGCATCTATATTCATTAGGGAAATTGGTCTATAATTTTCTTTCTCTGTTCTGGCTTTTCCTGGTTTAGGTATCATCACCATATTAGCATCATAAAAAAGAATTTGGTAGGACTCATTCTTCACCTATTTCCCCAAATAGTTTATGTATTATTGGAATTAATTGTTCTTTAAATGTTTGATAGAATTCACTTGTAAATCCATCTGGCCCTGGAGATTTTTTTATAGGGAGTTCATTGTTGGCTTGTTCAACTTCTTTTTCTGAAATGCGGTTTTGTAAGTATTTTATTTCCTCTTCCCTTAATCTGGGCAATTTATGTTTTTCATAAATATTCATCTATTTCACTAAGATTGTCAAATTTATTGGCCTACAGTTGGGCAAAATAGCTTCTAATTATTGCTTTGACTTCCTCTTCATTAGTGGTGAATTCATCCTGTTCATTTTTGATGCTGGTAGTTTGGTTTTCTTCTTTCTTTCTTTCTTTCTTTCTTTCTGTCTGTCTGTCTGTCTGTCTTTCTTTCTTTGTCTGTCTTTCTTTCTGTCTTTCTTTCTTTCTTTCTTTCTTTCTTTCTTTCTTTCTTTCTTTCTTTCTTTTATCAAATTAACCAAAGGCTTATCTATTTTATTTTTTTTCCATAAAACCTGCTCTTAGTTTTGTTTATTTGTTCAATAGTTTTCTTAATTTCAATTTTATTAATCTCTATTTGGTTTTTAGAATTTCTAATTTGGTATTTAATTAAGGATTTTAATTTGTTCTTTTTCTAGCTTTTTTAGTTGCATGCCCAATTCATTGATCTCCTCTTTTTCTATTTTATTCATGTAAGCCTTTAGAGCTATAAAACTTTTCCTAAGAACCACTTTTGCTGCATCCCATAAGTTTTGGTA
Source organism: Phascolarctos cinereus (assembly GCF_003287225.1). Lineage (NCBI taxonomy): Eukaryota > Metazoa > Chordata > Mammalia > Diprotodontia > Phascolarctidae > Phascolarctos > Phascolarctos cinereus. The sequence goes on from NW_027556098.1 coordinate 180,878,725, forward strand.
TGTTGTCTCATTTTTGTCATTCTCTTGGATGAAGTTATTGATTGTTTCTATGATTTGTTGTTTGACTTACTCATTCTTTAGAATTCGATAATTTAGTTTCCAATTAAATTTTAGTCTATCTTTCCATGGCCCTTTATTGAATGTAATTTTTATTGCATTGTGATCTGAAAATGGAGAATTTAATATTTCTGCCTTTCTGCACTAGATTTTGAAGTTTTTATGCTCTAGTACATGGTCAAATTTTTGTGTATGTGCCATCTACTGCTGATAAAAAGGTATATTCCTTTCTATCCCCATTCAATTTTCTCCAGAGGTCAACCATATCTAACTTTTCTAAAATTGCATTCATCTTTTTAACTTTTTTCTTTTTTTTTTTGGTGAGGCAATCAGGGTTAAGTGACTTGCCCAGGGTCACACAGCTAGTTAGTGTCAAGTGTCTGAGGTTGGATTTGAACTCAGGTCCTCCTGACTCCAAGGCTGGAGCCCTATCTACTGAGCCACCTAGCTGCCCCTAACTTTTTTCTTGATAGACTCATCTACTTCTGAGGGGGAGGTTAAGGTCCCCCACTAGTATAATTTTGTTATCTGTTTCTTCTGGTAACTCTTTTAACTTCTCCTTTAAGAATTTGGATGCTGTATATGTATGCACTTGGTGCATCTATGTTTAGTAATGATCTTACTTTATTGTCTATGGTACCTTTTAGCAGGATGTAGTTTCCTTCCTCATCTCTTTTAATTAGATCTATTTTTGCTTTTGCTTTCTCTGAGATCAAGATTGCTAACTGATTTTTATTACTTTAGCTGAAGCATAACATATTCTGCTCCAGCCTTTTACCTTTACTCTGGGTATATCCCTCTGCTTCAAATGTATTTTTTGTAAATAACATATTGTAGGATTATGGTTTTTAATCCACTCTGCTATCTGCTTCAATTTTATGGGAGAGTTCATCCCATTCACATTCACAGTTATAATTACTGCCTGTGTCTTTCTCTCCATCCTATTTCCCGCCCCTCCCCCACCCTGATTATGCTTTTCTCTCTCCTTTCTCCCTTTCCCTCATCACTAGAGTTTTGTTTTCAACCACCAGCTCCCTCAGTCTGCCCTCCCTTCTGTTAGCTCCCTCTTTTTTCTTTCCCTTTACCCTTACTATTTCTTCTCTCTCTTCTATTCACTCCGTACTTTTTCTTTTCCCTTTCTCTTCCTACTTCCTATAGGGTAACTGATTTAACAACTGATATTATTTCCTTTTTGAACCGAATCTGATGACAGTAAGGTTCAAACAATGCTCATCTCCCTCCCTTCTTTCCCTCTACTGTAGTAGGTTTTAGTGTCTTTTCTTGTGATGTAATTACTCCTGTCTGCCTCCTCCTTTCCTCTTCTCTCAGTAAAATTCCTTTTCACTACTTAGATTTTTTTATTAGCACTTCAAAGTCAACTTATGCCCATGCCCTCTGTCTATGTATACCCCTTTTTACATGTCATAATAACAATACAGTTCTCAAGAGTGACAAGTGACATCTTTCTTTGTAGAGATGTAAACAATTTGCTCTTATTAATAGCATGTTTTTTTTCTTTCCTGTTTACTTTTTTATCTCTCTCTTGAGTCTTGTATTTGAAGATCAAATTTTCTATTGACCTCTGGTCTTTTCTTCAGGAAGGTTTGGAAGTCTACTATTTTGTTGAATGTCCATCTCCTCCCCTGAAAGATTATGCTTAATTTCACTGGATAGTTGATTCTTGGTTGTAATCCAAGCTTTTTTGCCCTATGGTATATCCTATCCCATACCCTCTGATCTTTTCATGAAGAAGCTGCAAGGCCCTGCATAATCCTGACTGTGGACCCATGATATTTAAATTGTTTCTTTCTGGCTGCTTGCAGTATTTTTTTCTTTGACATAGTAATTTTGGAATTTGGCTACAATATTCCTTGGTGTTTTCAATTTGAGATCTCTTTCAGGAGGTGATCAGTGGATTCTTTCAATGACTATTTTACCCTGTGGTTCTAGTACCCTTAGGGCAGTTTTTCTTGATGATTTCCTGAAAAATGCTGTTTAGGCTCTTTTTTTCATCATGGTTTTCAGGTAGACCAATAATTTTTAAATTGTCTTTTCTGGATCTATTTTCCAGGTCAATTGTTTTACCAATGAGGTATTTTACATTTTCTTCTATTTTTTTCATTCTTTTGTTTCTGTTTGACTGATTCTTAATCTCTCATAGAATCCTTAGCTTCCACTTGCCCAATTATAATTTTTAATGAATTGTTTTCTTCTTTTGGATTTTATACCTCCTTTTCCATTTGGTCCATTTTACTTTCTAAGGGGTTCTTCTCTTCAGTGAGTTTTTGTGCCTCCTTTTCAATTTGTCCAATTCTACTTTTTAAGGAGTTGTTTTCTTCAGTGTACTTTCCCCCCCCTATTTTGCCAATTTTTTTTAAGGACTTATTTTCTGCAGTTAATTTTTGTCCTTCCTCTTCCAAGCTATTGACACTCTCTTGCATAACTTTCATTTCTTTCCCCAACTTTTCTTCTATCTCTCTTATTTGACTTTTAAAATTCTTTTTGGGCTCTTCCAAGAAGGCTTTTTGGGCTGGAGACCAGTTCATATTCCCCTTCGAGGTTTCTAATGTGGGTATACTGACAATGTTGTCCTCTTCTGAATTTGTGCCTTGATTTTCCCTGTCTTCATAATAAGAATCTATGGTCATTGTCTATTTCTGCTTTTTTCTCATGGTATTTGCCTATTTCTTGACTTTAAAAAAGTTGAGTTTTCCTGCTGGAATACAGGGGGCACTGACCCAAGCTTCTTTTGCTGAGACCCCTGGACCTGGTCACTGGCTTTGTGTGCTGGGGCCTCAGATGCTGGCAGTTGGAGGCTGTAGGATTCTGGCAGCTTACCTGGTGCTGGGCTGGGGTCAGCCACACTGGAGCTCTCAGGGTAGGGGTGCAACGTCTGGCCCCAGGTTGACATCTGCTCACCCAGGCCTATCACTCCTTTCTTTGGTTCCTGCTCACACAGGCCTTGGACAGGGATGTTTCCATGCTTGCAGATGTCTGGAGCTTTGCCTTCTGGAGCTGTGCTTTCTAGAATTGTGTTTAGGCACCAGGAGATTTGGCTACTGGAGAAGGCCTTCCCACATGGTTTTACCAGCTGGTGTCTACTGGTTCCCCTGCCTGTACTGAGTTACTCAGTGAGTCCTGGTATGGCACTTGCCTTCTCCACATCAGGGGGCTCAGGATCTCCCCCTGGTTTGCTGAGGTGGGGCTTGCCACTGGCTTGCTGGAATGCCTCCCATCCTTCACTGCTTCCACTCCCCCAGGGCAAGGGGGAGGCCTTTCCTGTTAATCCCCCAAGCTTCCTGGGCTACAAGACTGCTGTACCCAGTCTTTCTGTTGGCACAGCTCTGCCAGGGTTTTTCCTGGGGCGATATTTTCTGGGCTTTCAGAGGTCAATAAGGGAGGGTAGGAGCAACTTGCTTTTTACTCCTCAATCTTTGCTCCTGGAAGTGAAAGTCAAATATAAGATCTCTTTCAGCATTATCTTATTGATTATGTTTAGGGAATATGGAGTAATCCCTTTTGGTTAGAATGTAGAGTATATGAAGTGAAATAGTAGATAGGGCTGGATAAAGAGAGTAGCTCTAGACTACAAAAGGGCTTTTAGGCCAGACTGAGTTTTTGCATCATTCAGATAAACTAAAATATTTTGAAAATCATGATTAGAGCTATACCTCAGGAAAGGCAACTAGGTGGGTCAGTGGACTGAGCGCTGGGCTTAGAATAAGGAAGATGAATCTTCAAATCCAGCCTCAGACACTGGCTACCTGTGTGACCCTGGCCAAGTCACTTAACCCCATTTGCATGGGTTCCTCACTTGTAAAATGAGCTGGAGAAGGAAATGGCAAACCACTCCCATACTGCCAAGAAAACCACAAATAGAGATAGGAAGAATTGAACAGGACTTAACAACTACAACAATAAAATACTTCAGAAAGATTAATCTGTATAGTATGGAGTTAGTGTGAGGTGGGAGTAACAGGAGGCAGGGAGATTTTTAAGGAGATTATTCTTGGAAAGAAGTAAATGTATTTGCATTGGCAACTGGAAAGTAGGAACTGATTTGAGAAAGCAGAGCAAAGTACTTGTAGTCTATCACTTTAAGAAGTTTGACCAGGAGGATCAAGCTATTGAAAGCCCAGGATCCAAGAGGATAAGCTTCCATAGCAGCTCACAGTCCCTACTGTGTTCCTCTCTTGTCTTTGGCATCTCAGTAATGGCTTTGGGGTGATCCCCAAGGTTCACTGTCTCCTCTCCTAGGTCATCTGAACACAATTTCTTCTTCCCTAATGGGTGTAAGAAGTAAGGACCAAAAGAATTAAGGAAGTCCAAGTCCCTTCCATGGGACAAGGCCTAGGCCCTAGCCAGGGACTCCAAATATTCCTTTTTTTCTTATCCTCATTCAGGAATAGGGTGACAATAATGTTGAGGTTTGTTCCCCCATCCACAGTAGCAAGTCCCTACCAAGCCAGAGGAGCTGCAATGTTTTCTATACTGCCAAAGGCTTACATGGTCTTGATCTCCCTCTGGGTTGCCATCCCCTGACATGCCCCCAGACATAGGGAGCCCACTGAGCAGAGGGACCAATTAATTAGATTTCAACCTTGGTGAGGATTTGGAAATGAGAAAACAATAGTACAGAAAACAGTAATCAAGACAAACATCTCTGGAAATGGAAGCATCCTGATCCTAAATAGAAAACTGTTGCCACTCATTAACTGTGATCTAGCACTTTGCCTAGTGTCTGGCACATAGTAGTGATAGGGCATGTGACCTGGACCGCCCAAAAAAAACCCAGCCCCTGAACCTTCCGGTATATCCAAGCCTAGATTCTCAAAAATCCTTTCAACTGTCCTTTCACTGTGGCCCAGACCCAGCTCAATCTTCAATTCTCTGTTACTTATGACCTAGTCATTGTCCGTTACCTCTGGACTACTTCAGGATACTTCCCACCCTCAATTCCAACTAGACCTCTTCTCTGTTACCTCCAGGTCAGCCCAAGCTATTTGCCAGGAAGGATTTGAGAAATGACAAACAAATCTGGGCTATCACTTTTACAGATTTTGTTTTCTAACCCAACTCCCTAATTTACTGCCTTGCTACTCATCTTCTTCCTTGGTCTAAGGTTGGCCTAAGGCAGTAGTTTTCAAACTTTACTTCTTTAGACTTCAAAAAATTGATTGAGGACCCCCGAGATAATTGTTTCTGTAGGTAATAACTATCAATATTTGCTCATTCCTTTGGACTTCCCCATCACAATCCCAGGAACCTCCTGGTCAGGAGCCTTAGCTGAAAGAGAACATCAGCCCCTCTGACTGGAGAGCAAAGATTTTCTCCCCAAACTTCCATTTAAAGAGGTCATCCAGGCCATACAGCTCTTAATTTTCCCATGATGGACTTCTCCAATTAGTTGCCAAACTTTTCTTCTTTTTCTCTCTTTCCTTTTCAGCTTCCTTTTTTTTTTTTTTAATGCTCCTTTCTCTTAGATTGTAAATTCCTTGAGGGCAGGGACTATCTTTCTTTTACCTGTTTGCATCCCCAGCAGTTAGGGAAGTAGTTAGCATATAAGAGGGGTTTAATAAACTTTTATGGACTATTAGAAATTCATTTCTCAATAAATTCACATTTATTAAGCTCCTACTTAAGTGCAAAGCATTGTGATAAACCCTTCTGGGACAAAAAAGAGACAAAAGATTAGTCCCTGACCTCAAGGAGTTTACAATCTAATAGAAGAAAACAACTAGCAAACAAATAGGCATAAAGCAAGCTGTAATTGGATAAATGGGAAATAATTAAAAGAGGGCAAACACTGCCCTCTGAAGTGGGATTTGCAAAAGCTTCCTGTAGAAGGTGGGATTTTAGTTCGAACTTGAAGTTTATAAAAATTTTTAAAATGTATTAATTCACAAGAAATAACAATAGCAAGCCCACTAAACTGAACACATTACATAATTTTATGGAAATAACTATTTTCTAGATTAAAGACAATGAGAGAAAGTGGCGTTGTTTTGTTCCCCCACCCCATCTCTAACATCTGGCTTAATAGAAGACATCTGGATTCTCATATCAGCTTCTGCATTCAACCTTTTATAATTTGTTTTGGTTGAAGTTTATGAAGAAAACCTGGCTTCACGCAGCTACTGTAGTTGGACAAAGAGGAGTATTTTAATAGGTAAATAACATCTTAGTATCATGAAAACAGAAACTTTGAGGACACCAGAAAAGAATTTAGAGAACCCCAGGGGTAGGCAGCCCACACTTTGAGAATTCCTGACTTAAGAGCTGTATGGTGAACGTTTGAATGTGGGGCAATTAATTTGCAGACAATCCCTTGAATGTCAATTACATAGTTTGTATTCAGTGCCTGGGGAGGGCGGGGCTTTCTAGGAAGCCTAAACTGATGCTTCTTTCACTTTGCAGAGCAACTAGCAAGGGGAAAGTACTGAGCAGGTAGGTAATGGACGCCCCCTCCCCAGAACCTGGGATTCTACCCCCTTTCCCAGGATATAGTGCCTTTGCTGATGGTGTGCTTGGGTTTCCCTCTAGCCCTCCCACGCTCATCCCCACCCCCCACCGAACCCTCCAAGCAAGTCGTGCTGTTCAAGTTCAGGCTCTAGGGCTCACATATGTCTCTGTCTCTTCAGGGAGACCCCAGCAGACTGGGTATGGGGCCTCATATTTCGTTCTCTTCCTGATGGCTCACTGCCATGTTTCCCATGCCCTCGACACCCCCATCAGCGCTGGGACAGAAGGGGTGCAGCTTCATTCCTCCTGCTCAGAGTTTCTTGCGGCTCTTGAAGTCTGGTCTTTCTGGAGGCTCGCCCGCAGGAGTCATTTAAATCGTATGGCCCTTCTGGGTCCTGCATGCGAGGTCCCCCAGAGTCTGGGATTACTCTTGGCGCCAAGGCTAGGAGTCTCCCTTTAAGAATTAGCATCTGCACCACTGGGCACTGGCTGATTGAGGCCAGCAGGGGTTCCTTATACTAAGTAGGGAGGGTGTGGCACTGAGAAGGAAGGAGAAAGTCTCTAAATCTGGGCTTTGGTTTGAGGGCTTAGACTCGTCTGTGTTTGAAAACCAGCTTTCTCCCACCAAGCTATTAACTTTCCTCCTAAGCTTGAGAGGAAGGGTTGTGCATTGGAAAGAACTCCGCACTTGGAACCAAGATTCGGAAAACCTGAATTTGAATTCTGTTTCTGAATCTTGGACAAATCACTTCCCATCTCTGGGCCTCAGTTTCCTCTGTTAAATGAGAAGCAAGTACTTCTTATGGAACCTTCCAGCTCTAACTTTCTGAGAACTTTGGCTTTGTTGCCCAGGCCTTGTATATTTTGCCCATTTTGGATGATCTGTTTACTGTTCAGTCCCTTCCTGTTCTTTACCTAAGTGCTGCCACAGGGGCAGAGTTCTTGTTCCAACCTGATCTACTAATACTGCAGGTTCTGTTATTCAGGACTTTCTGCAGGGTCACTCCCTGTTCTGATTGCTTTTTTAAAAATTTTTTTTAATTTTTAGGCAGTTGGGTTAAGTGATTTGCCCAGGGTCACACAGCTAGTAAGTGTCAAGTGTTTGGTCTGAGGCTGGATTTGATCTCAGGTCCTCCTGACTTCAGGGCCCGTGCTCTTTCCACTGAGCCACCTAGCTGCCTCTCTGATTCCTTTTTGCAGGCCCCACCAGCCTTACCTAGGATTGTTCCTGATTACATTCTTGCTGAAACTTGGGGCTGGATATTTAGAGCTGACTTGGAGGTGTCAAGGGGAGCAAATGTGTGCTCATCCACTGGCTGGGTTCTCAGGGTGAGCCTAGGTTTACTGTATTAAGGTAATAATTCACAAATATTTATATTAAACATTTACCATGTATCAAGACAGGTAGGTGGTGCAGAGGGCCAAGCTTGGAGTCAGGAAGACTCTTCCTCAGAGAGTTTAAACCCACCTTCAGACACTTACCAGCTATGTGATCCTGGACAAGTCCCTTAACCCTGTTTGCCTCTCAGTTCCTCCTCTGTAAAATGAGTTGGAGAAGGAAATGTCAAAGCACTCCAGTATCTTTGCCAAGAAAACCAAAAATGGGGTCAAGAAGAGCCTGACACCATTGAACCTGAACAACAAAAACTGTGCTGGGCACTATACTAAATGCTGAGGTTACAAGGAAAAGTGAAAACATCTCCTGTTCTCAAGGAGCTCATTCTGAGAGGGGAAAAAAAATGCAAATAACTAGAAGTTATTTATTAAAATATTACTAAATACTCAATAAAAACTGCTATTAAATATTAAAATAATACTAAAATAGAAGTTAGGGCTGAGCATGGAGGGCCAAGGAATTGTGCCACAGGTTTTCAGAGGGGTAGAGACACTTCTCATGAATTTTCACTCTCTTGGTGTCCTGGGGAATTTTAGCCAAGGTTAGCAATGAGTTCTTGGGATTGTTTTGACCTTTTAGTGTTCACTGAATGTTCAAAGTTGTGTCTTAGCTATTTTTTCAGAATTTTTTAAGTAAGCAAGGATAGCACTATTCTTTCCATAAGATTTTAGGGTGCCTGTGGAAAGTCCTTTTGTCTTCCCCTGAGATCCCCCAGGGGAGAGATATAGGTCAGGGACTCATCTGTGGCTCATGGTAGAAAAGAGGCTGGGAGAAGACTTAGTTAAGCATGACAACCCTTACTATACCCAATAGGATTCTGTATTTAGAAGTGTCAATTCCTGAAATAAATCAAAGCCACTAGTTGAGGAATAAAGTTTCTTTAATTGAGAAACCAAGATAGGTTCCAGGGTACAAACCTGCCACCCTGGGGAATGGCCCGGCAGCTAACTCACTGGAAAAGGTTCTGTCAGCAGGGGTGTAGAGGAGTCCAAGCTGGGTTGAAAGCAGAAATAGTTTATTGGGAGGAAAATTAGACACTAGTGCCAGTGGTCCCAATTACAGAAGAGTCCATAGCTTAGGATAGGCCCGGAGATTTATCCGTGAAAACCACATAGGGGAGGTTCAGGGAGTGCCTGGGGAAAAGAACGGACAATCTTTCCCAAGAAAAGGTGGACATGGAAGCAGGATGCTTTGAAGCAACAATTGATTACAAAACTGGTTGGAGCCAGTTGGGGGAGGGGAGAGAGTAGTTTACAGTTCAGCAAGTTCAGCCAGTGAACACTGGTAAAGGAGTCTGGGAGTGAACAACACTATGGCTCCCTGCAGGCTCTTGATTGGCTGCGTTCAGCAAACAGGCTTACTCTGTGTCCAGTGTACCTGCTTGGTAAGGTCACTCATAGAAAACAGACGTGTCAGTCTCAAGGGCACTTCCATAGTTCTTATACTTTGAGAAGAGGGGAAGGAGGTAGAATGAGGTAGCCAGGCCTGGTCCTGCCACCTCAGTGGCCCTTGGCAATTCCTTAGCAAGGAAACCCACTTCATTCTGGCTCTTTTGCACTTTATGCCTTGAATCACGATGGAAGGGGGCAAGGACATTAGTAGCTGAACTCCAGCTTAATTTAGGTTTCTTTACATAGTAGAATCTCTGGGTAGGGGGACTTAGGATGCCATTCAGTCCAACATAATCATGAATAAATGTCTTCAGAGTAGGAATGTAAAAACATTACTAAAATTCTGACATTACTGGATCATTAAGGGAGTGGCAAGTAACATCTGGTATTAATAATTTTCTGCCATTATATTAGCAATTTTCTGTCAGAAGATAATCTCAGGAAGAAATCCAAGGACTGGAGGTAGAAAGCAAGGTGGGCAGAAGAGTTGGATAAAGATCTGTGGTAGCAAAAAAAAAAATGTGGTAAATATTGTCATCAAAGTATAGTGCAGATGACCTGAAAGATGACATCAGTGAGGAGACTGAGCCACATCACAGATTTGACTCAGACATTTCAGTCTTCTAAAGATGTGCTGGAACTCTTTTCTTCTCCTCTCCTTCCCCAACCAGGACAGCTAGTATGTTTTTGACTTTCTTTAATGATAATTTCATCCTTCAAAAAATGGAAAAACCAACCAGGGGAAGTCCATTTTGAATCTGACTCTCACCAATAAGGAAGAACTGGTTGAGTGGGTGGAGAGGACAGAAACTTTGGTGGGGAAGTGATCATTCCAGCTTAGAATTTGTGATACAGAAGTAGAAAGCCAGGCAGAGTATGTCACATGCTCTAGATTTTAAGAGCAGACTTCAAGGGGTGCACAGACAGAAAAGGTTGAATTTCATGGCCCAGATTTCTGCAGGTTTTCCAAAGTAGTTGGAAACCTCTTAAATCTATTGGAGATTCCTTTTAGACTGTGAGGTCCTTAAAACCAGGAACTATCTTGCTTTCCAAACTTGTATCACAATGCTTTGTACACCCAGTAAGTACTTAATGAATGCTTTGTTGTTCATTCAACCGACCATTGTTGATGACCTCAATCCAAGACTGCTCTCAAAAATGAAATTCTTCAATGATTCCCATCAGGAAGACAAAGGGGGATTGTCTAAAGAAAACCCCTATAAGTGCTTGGAGAATTTTTCAAACAACCTAGATTAAAAAAAATAATTGTAAAGAAAGTGAAAGTAAGGTCAGGAAATGAAGAATGAATTCAAAAGAATGCCTTTGTCCTGAAAGAATAACATTCAAGAGTGCTGAAACATGTATTGAGCTGACACTGGTGAAAAAAACTAAGGATGACTCCCCCACCTCCAAAAAAAAAAGAGTAAAAATCTGGCTTTTTTTAGGATTTAGGTCATAGCTTAGTAAGACCCAGAGAGGATAGTTCAGCAGTAACACACTTTCTTTGGAAACAACCACATACCTACAAATAGAAATAAACACTTTTTTGAATTAAAAGTTCCTCCCTGAATAAAGGAGGGACCGCCCACTTATGTCATCAATCACCATTTTCCCCCTTCATTTACCAGTTCTGAGGCTGAAGCCCCTACTTATCTTCCAGGCTTTGTGGGTCTCTTATGTGTAGCAGCTAGTATACTTCTATTAGTAAGTAAGACTCACTGTGCCTAAGTGAGTCACTGACCTGAGGTTAGGGGAACTTGACTCTTGGGCTGTCAGATTGAATGGAGATGTGTCTATTGTCTTTGACCTCTTCTTTCCCTCTTTCCTGCCACCTTTGCCTGCCTTCTAACTGATGGGTTGTTTCTGGTAGAAGATTCTGGTTCCAATAAAAAGTGGTTGACAGTGGAGTGGAAACAACATCTATGGATTACTTCAGATTTCACTTTACTTTTTTTAAACAGAGTTTCACCATGGAACACGCTTGTGGTCTTCTCACCCGCTGCAAGCAGCCAGGTAAGTACCAGGAGTACAAGCAAAGATGAGAAAAAGGAGAGAGAACTCCAGAAGTATGTAGCCCTTCTGTGGAGTCTTTGGGGGTGAGAATTGAGGACTGAAGTGCATTTCCTTCCTCCAGTGCCTCTTAAGAGCATCTCGGTGGCTGTGTCTATCTGTGAGTTTGTGGCAGATGTGTCTGCAAGCCTAGACTACAAGAATGAGGAAGCAGCTCCTGTGGAAGCATTCTTTGTGTTCCCCATGGATGAAGACTCTGCTGTTTATAGCTTCCAGGCTGTGGTGGATGGGAAGAGTATAGTGGCAGAAATACAAGAGAAGCAGCAGGTAGTGGGGATGGCAGGGCAAGGCTCCCCTTTGCCTTCTCCATGTTGAACCAATATGTTTTATTGTAGTCTCAGCTGGAAACACTGAGTTGCTTTTGTCCTCACTTGAGGTGCTGTTTTGCCCTTGGTATTCTCTTCTGTAAAACGAGGGGAATGAGCTAGGTAGTCATCAAGGGGCTTTCTGACTCTAATTCTCTGTTTCTTGACTGAAAGCATTTGGAGAGAAGTCAGCCTGAGTGGCTGTTCCTTCTGCCCTCAAGCCTGCTATCTTTTTCTCTCTGACTGCCTCCCCTAAGCAGTTATGTCTTCTTTTGCCTCTCTCCCCAAAGCCTTTTTTCCTCTTCTCCTTGTTCCCAAGATTTCCTCATTCCTGCTCTTCCTCTTGCCCCTCAGGCCCAGGAGAATTATGAGGATGCCATTTCCCAAGGCCAGCAAGCCTTCCTTCTGGAGCAGGATAGCAGCTCTGGTGACATCTTCAGCTGCAGTATAGGAAATTTGCCCCCTGGCCAGAAGGCTGCTGTCACTCTGAGCTATGTTCAGGAGCTGTCCTTGGAGGCAGATGGGGCTGTTCGCTTTGTCCTGCCAGCCATTTTGAATCCACGCTATCTCCTGCAAGGTGAGGAGCCTGGCCTCCTCCAGTAGCAAGGGGTTGGGGATTGTGGATGGAAGAACAATGGGGGCATCTGGTTCTACCTGGATCCTGTGGCCTAGGGGAGAAAAGGGCCCTCTTAGTTCCTCCTGGGATCAGCACTGTGTGGCTCATTGCAGAGTCAGCTGAGACAGACAACATCACCTCTGAAGTCCCTCGGGTTCCTGGCAAGGAGCTGCCTTACACGTTTAGTGTTAGTGCCAGTGTCTGCTCTCCGCATGGCATTGAGAAGGTCCAGTCCAACTGTCCTCTGAGTCCCCTGCAGTACTTGGAAGATGACAAGAAGGTTGCCCAGGTAACTAACTAGGCAGGAAGCACCATTGCCTTGGTGGCCCTGCCCACTTCCATACCTCAAACCCTTCCTTTTTATTTCCAAGTACTGTCCAGTGTTCTGAACTCACCCATAAGATGGTCATATTTTATCCTCTCTCCATCCTTCTAGATCTAGACTTTTCTCTTTTCATACCAACTCCATCCCAGAACTCCATCACTCCCCAAATAGGAAGTTAACTATCCAGCCCCTTCTTGTCACCTGGGAATCCAGAAGAAGCTCCTGAGATTTCCTTCTTGTCTTAGCATTACTGTGCTCTACCTCATCTTCATTCAGGTTTCCTTGGCTGAAGGGCATCAATTTGATCGGGATGTTGAGATTCTGGTTTACTACAGGGAGGTGAACACACCCAGTGTCTCTGTGGAGCTGGCCCAGGCTGATGCCAAGCCAGGTGAGCCAATCTCAGGAGCTTGCTCACCTTGCTGAGCATATACCTCCCAAGCATGCTGACGCTTGGCAGAGAGGTATTGAAATAGCTGTAGGATGGTTGTCACTATTGTATGCAGTGGTGATCTCAGGGATCCAAAGAGGGATATTTATTGACTTACTGAAAGAGAATAAGGAAGGATTTCATTATTATACCAAATGTAGAAATGCTAAGGTTTAAAGAAAAGAACAAAGTTACTGTTCTGACTGTTGAATATTATACTATGATACTTTGACCTAATTTAAAATCATAATGTACAGTGACAGACGCAGAATCTCAGAACTGGAAGAGATAGTAAAGATCCTACTGCCTAATGCAGGATTTTTTGTAGAAGCTATTGTTTAAGTATGGCATCCCTGCCATGTACTTGCACAGTTGGTTTTGTTGGTAGGACCTTACATTTTATCCATCTTCCATTCAAGGTGATTAGATGGGGCACATGGTTCTAGCTGGATGAGATCTTTTGGAAATCTCTCTTGTGATGTGTGACCAGCCTAGTTGTTTTAGTCCAATATAAATCTCTCATGTACTTCATATAATGTCAAGGGATTTAGAGGTATAGCCTGTACCTGATGGCTTCTTGTCCTATACAGTTTTTCATTGGCAATTTTGTAAGTTGTCTTAAGTCCTTTTGCAACTAGGATAAAAATGCAAACCAAAAATAAAAGTTCAAGGTGTAATAATTAAGCCCTCTCTCCTCACTCAGCTCCTTTTCCACATCAGGTGGCCTGTGGTCTATATTTTCGTTTTTTTTTTTTAATATATTTTTGCCTCTTGGTAGGTTCCCTGATGGGAGATCCAGCTGTAATGGTGAGTTTCTACCCTAGTATCCCTGAGTGTCAGGGAGAGAACACTGGTGAATTTATCTTCCTCCTGGACCGCTCAGGGAGCATGTCCTTCCAAATGAATAACAAAGAAGGGGCCCAGAAGCGCATAGATAGTGCCAAGGTACCAGTTTCTTTTCCCTATTATGCCCCCTTTGCATGTCTTTTTATTTTTCAGGAGTGAAAATGGAACTTTTGGGCTTAAATTAATCTTGTAAGGCACTGACTATGTCCTTGTGATGGGCTGAATTTGAATGTTACCACTTTAACATAACTCACTGGGACTGGCGTCATGAAGGGGAGAACAGGGTGAGACCTGAGTGTCACAGGGATGGAAAATGGTGACTTTATTTTTTGAAAATCTCTTCTCACTCAGGAAACTCTGGTCCTGCTGCTGAAGAGTTTGCCCCTTGGCTGTTTTTTCAATATCTATGGATTTGGATCCTCCTTTGAATCCTTCTTCCTGTGAGTCTCTGTCTAGAGTCACAGAGGTGGGGAGGAGGGTGGAGGTTAAAAGGGGAAGTGCTAAGGAAGCTATTACAAATGATATAGTTGCAGAATTTGTGAAGAGGTAGTATAAGACCTGTCTTTGGAGCTGGGATTTATGAGAGGGGCAGGAGGCTTAAGTTCCTTTTACACTGTTGGAAAATGTCTCTTATGGAACTCTCTTGTGTGTGTGTGTGTGTGTGTGTGTGTGTGTGTGTGTGTCTCAGAGAGAGTGTGGAGTACACACAGCAGTCCATGGAGTTGGCTGTGCAGAGAGTAAAGGCTCTAGAAGCTAACCTTGGAGGGACTGAAATCTTAGAGCCACTGAAAGACATTTATAGCAAATCCTGCAAGCCAGACCACCCTCGGCAGGTGAGGACCTGGGACTGGGAGAAAGAGAGATACAAGTCTTGTTTTGTTGATGGGTCCTTAGCATTAATGCTGTCTGAAAGCAGCAGTGATCAGGTGTTTTGGAAGTATTGGTTCAAGTGACTTGTCCAGAGTCAACCAGCTAATAAGTGTCTGAGGCTGGATTGGAACTCATGTCCTTCTGACTCCAGGGTTGGTGCTCTATCCATTGCCCCTTTTTGCTGTCTCATATTAAATCAAGAGTAAAAAACAGACTGGGGAGGTCTGAGTCTCTCCTCCCATAAGAAGAATCTCATCCTTTGCTTTAAGAATAAGACCTATCGGCTGTACAATATCACCTGAAAATTCATATAGCTATTTATGATATAATTGAAAAATGATCTAAATGATATATAAATGATATTTATATAATTTATATTATTTGATTCTTACAACAACATTTTAGGTTAGTCCTACAGATCTTATTATGTCCACTTTAAGCTGGGCAAAGTAAGATTTTGGGTTTCATGAGTTGCTCATGGCCACAGAAATAGTTAGTGATAAAGATGGCTTTGAACTCACATCTTTACTGATGGACTACAAGTCCATCATTCTTTCTATTCCCCCCCACTGCCTCTCCACATCTTGCAGGGTTGCTCTGAAAGGTCCCACTCACAGAAGACCTGACTCAGCAGTTTAGGAGGCTCTGAAACCTCCCAGGTGCCCTGAATGAACCACCTACCTCACACTTGTGGAGATAGTTTGAAGTGCTTAGCACAATGTCCGGCACATAGTAGGTGCTTCATAAATGCTTATTGCCTTCTCCCTGCTACAGCCCCATACTCCAGCTCTAATTTCATGAAGTCTGTCCTTATAGATCCACAGTAATATAGACCTGAACTGTGAGGTAGCCTGATCTATGTTGGGACACCTGCTTTAGTTTGGGTCAGGGGAGCCCTGGGCTGAGGAACCTGACGTGGCTTTGACAGGCTCTGTGGCTGCTTGTCTCCCTCTGCAGCTCTTCGTCTTCACAGATGGAGAAGTTGGTGATACATGGAGGGTCGTTGCTGAAGTTCAGCGCCACAGCCAGAATCACAGGTATGGTTTTCGGGAGTCAGCCTCTGACACATACTTACTCACCATGGGTCTGGGCCTCAATGTCTTCATCTGTAATATGAGGGATTTGGGCCAGACGGCCTCAGAGGTTTCTTCCTGCTCTCCATCTATGATTCTGTGGTGATCATCTGCAGATGGCTGGGTACCTAAAGAAGGACTGATCCCTAACAGGCCTCCACACCCTAAAGCTTTTGTCCTCTAATTCCCCACAGAAGTATGAGTCAGGAACCCTTTCCTAAAACTTCCTCTGGCCAGCCTGCTGTCTTCTCATTCCAGGTGTTTCTCTTTTGGAATTGGAGAAGGGGCTTCCACCAGCCTTGTTAAAGGCATTGCTCGGGCAGCTGGGGGCACTGCAGAATTCATCACGGGCAGGGACAGAATGCAGCCCAAGGTGGCATGGTTTTCTTTTTCTCAAAAGCATCTCTTCCAGACTGAGGCACCACAGTAGCTTTCTGAACACAGATATGTCCTTGTCCCCATGTCCTGTGCAGTAGCATTTTGTGTGTTGAGGTGCTTGGGAAATGTGCCTGGGTGGGTGAAGTGGGAACTTTCCCTTTCTGGGCCTTGGGACTTTGCAGCTATAGATCTGAGAGCTCTTGAATGTGGAGCAGGCATGACCCCACTGTGTGTTGAAAGGGGACCAGGATGTTCCCTGGGAAAGGCCCAGGTCATGACAGACAGAGTCTGAAGGGACATGAACATGAAGGGGATGAAAGGTACAAAGACTGGAGCTGGCCTCAGAGACCAGGACCTTTCCTTGCTTCCCTGGAGGTTCTGGCTCTACAACTTGGACTTACCTTCATGATTGACTGGCAGTATCCCACTATCCCAATTTTCCTGTCAATGACCAAAAGAATTGGAAACAGATTGCTGTGATGTATTCAGGAGTTTGGAAGGGGGTTGAAGCCTGGTTTCTCACATGACCAAGAAGGAGGAAATATCTTCTCTCTACTTAATTATCCTCTCTCATGAAGTCTCTTTCCTTCCCCTTCAAGCTCTACAGCTTCCATTCTGTTCCCCCAGGCCCTCCGGTCCCTCAAGCGGGCCCTGCAGCCAGTGGTACAGGATGTCTCCCTGACCTGGACTCTGCCCCCTGGGCTGGAGACTACCTTGCTCTCTCCTCTTCCTCCTGTCATCTTCAGGGGTCAGAGGTTAATCGTCTATGCCCAGTTGAAAGGGACAAATGCAGTAAGTCCCCATTCCTACTTTTGGGTCCCATGGTTGTGGTAGCAGACGTCCAAACTCTGTCCTGGGATTTTCCTTTTCTGGCACTAGGTGGGCATGTGGGCTTACCCAGAGGATGGCATGTGGAAGGGAGGAACCAGAGCTCTCATTTCCTTTCCTTCTTGTGTACCTGGACCTTGGTAATATCTTTTTCCTGAACATTACTCCATTCTGACCTAGTGGTATATGTAGAACAGAGTAATCGTTCTGTAGTCCAAGGATCTGTGTTCAAATCTCACCTCAAATGCTTATGATCTCAGACAAGTCACTGAGCTCCTTTGAGCCTCTTTTCCCAGCTGTGTAAAATGAAGGGGTCAGAATGGATGTGGTCTGAGATCACTGCAAGCTCTAGAGCTGTGATCTTATGCTGGTGATTTAGACCTCTGTACTCCATTAATGGACTACCTACTGCTTGACCTCTCTGCCTATCCTCTTCCAGTCCAAAGAGGCAGCAGGTGAGGTATGTCTTCAATACAAGCTCCAAGGTGAAGGCTTCAGGGACACAGTGCCATTCTCTGTGAATGCCAAAGGAGATGACAAGTAAGAATCCTTGGTGATCCCTCCCTCCTTTTTCACCTGCCTGTTGTTGAGACTTCTCTTCCTTCTTTTTCTCATTAATCTCTCTCCTATGAACCCATACATCTATTCTTTCTTATTCTCCACTTGCTTTCCCTGGTTATTTGGAATCCTTAGGAATTGGGGGTTAAGACCACCTTCCCCGGTGCTCATATGTAGTTCAGAAGATTGTCTCTTTCCAGACTTACCATTCACCGCCTGGCTGCCAAGTCCTTGATCCAGACCCTTGATGGAAACTTACAGGATGCTGCAGAAGTGAAGAGCAAAGTAGTGGATATTAGCCTTCAGTCCGGAGTTGTCTCCTCTCATACTGCCTACATTGCTATCAATAAGGAGCTCAATCAGCCCATTCAGGGGCCCCTAACTCGGAGGGATATTCCATTGGCTTTTACCTATTTCCGTGCCTCATACCGGCCTCAACCAACGCGTCAATTATTTGGAAAAGGTATTATTTGGATCTGAGCCCCTTGACTTATATTCTAAAGATAAAGAGGTCATATTGGTGTTTTCTGCTGTTTTAGATTTTGGAAATCTTGGCTAGCATTTTTAGATACTTTATTTGAGCAGCTTCCTGATTCAGTGGGAGGGGGGAAGCATCTCTTGGGGGAGATAGAAAATCATAAAGAAGAAAGTGGAGGGGGAAGAAATATTAAGAAGCAGAAATCTTAGAGATCAACGAAGTCATACTTGTTGAAATTATAACCATTTTATTCCTGTATCCCTTAAACTACACTTATGTAGATGGGTACAAAATTTTGTGTAGTTGAGTATCATGTACCAAGATATTGGGGATACACTGAACAGCTGGTGTAGGGGAGAACTCTGACACTTAATAGAGACAGAAGACGCTGATGCAGGTGAGCTTGATGACTGGAATGATAACTGTCTCTGCGACTCAGACTCTTCCACAATGATATCTGCCTGAGGTAAGATTCCATTTTTTTGTTTTATTTTGTATTTTGGTTTTTTCCACCTTTAGCATTTTCCCACAATGCCTGCCTTCTCTCTGGAAAGAAGAATGCTGGCATGATTGCAAAATTGAAAGGACCTCTTTTGAAAATGGCATCTCCCCAACATAAGTCAAGGTTCATGCTCTCAGAGGATTCCATGGATAGAGGTGAGGAGGACTCTGACTCTGCTTTGTGTCATTACTACTTTGTATGCTGCAAACCTCTTGTTCCAAATGATTATTTCTTTGAGGTTTTACCTCTGAAAAGTATTAGGCAAGGGAAGGAAGTTGATTTGTCTCTATATTACCACTGTGGGCCTTGCTTGGCTGCCTTGTTCCCTGGTTCCTTATATCATTTCTTCACAATGATGTACTCTTTCTCGTGGTTAAGCCTCAGCTCTTTCTTCTCCTCTCTTCTCTGCTCCAATTTTCACTAGACTTTCAGTAAAAGGAGAGGATTCTTGTTTGTGGAGGTTGGCACCAAAAAGCCCCATCCTTTTCGTGGATCTGGTATCACAGATGTGTCTCAAATGCTCCTTAGTATGTGATCAGTGAGGTTTCAGGAGTCACTAAAGTTTATTGAGAAGGGAAGTCATGTGGTGAGGCCTACATTTTAGGAAAATCACTTTTGTAGTTTTCTGGAGCTTTAATTGCAGTGGAGAGATACTTAAACAGAGAGACTAGTGAGGAGGCAATGCAGTAATCCTAGTGACAGTGAATTTGGTTGATGACCATGTAGGTGGATAGAAAAGGAATAGAGTGCTATGGGAGGTAGACGCGATCAGATTTGGCAAGTGATCTGGCTGTGTGTGGTAAATAAGAGGAATTGAGGATGACTCCAAGATCATAAATCTGTTGACTGAAAGGGTGGCTGTGCCCTCAGCAGAAATAAAGAAATTATGAAGTAGGATGGATTTGGGAGAAAGATATGAGTTCTTTTTTGGACATGTTGAGTTTGAGATGCCTACAGGACATTGAGCTTAAATTGTTGAATAGGCTTTTGATTATATGAGACTATAGCTCTAGGAGGGAGATGAGGGCTAAAAATATAGATCTGGGCATGATGTGCATGGAGATAATTAAAGCGATGGGAGCTGCTTATATCAGTTACTCAGTATAAAGAGAAAATAGAAGGCCTTGGGTAGAACCTTTGGGTATAAACACAATTAGGGATCCTTTTATGAATGATAGTCCATTAAGGGAGACTGAGAAGTTTTGGCTAGATGGACAACAGGGTCATAAAAATTGCTAAAATTATAGCTATTCATTCCTGTAACACTTAAATTGCAGTTATCTAGAAAAGTGAATATCTAAGAAGATAAGAGTCCCCACAGTGTTAATTATTGCAGATAGGTTGAGAAGGATTAGGATTGAGAAAACTCTATCTGATTTGGAAGTTAAGAGGCCATTGGTAATTTAGCCAGTACCAGATTGTTTTGATAATTACTGCTTTATTAACACAGTTTGAGATCTGGTACAGGGCGACGGAGCCAAGATAGCAGAGTGAAAGCAGTGACTTGCTTGAGCTCTCCCCCAAACCCCTCCAAATACGTGTAAAAAAAATGGCTTTAAACAAATTCTAAAGCAGCAGAACCCACAAAAAGACAGAGTGAAACAAATTCCCAGCCCAAGACAACCTGATGGTTGATTGGAAAGGTGTATCGTGCCTGGCAGGTAGAGGAGCGCGATTTGGTGTGGGTGTGCAGGCCACAACGAACCTGGAGCAGGCCTCAGAGTGCTGAATTGTGGACAGCTGTGGCAGTTTCCAGACCTCTCAACCCACAAACACCAAAGACAACTTAGAAGGTCAGTGGGAAAAGTATGTTTCTGTGGTGAGAGAAGAAGCACGGTGGTTTCAGCTCCAGTCCCCGAGCTTGGCCCTGGGGTGGCACCTGCCTCCTGAACTTCTGGCCCACAATTGAGTGGGTGATCAGAGGGAGATTGCAGGGATCTCTCTGTTGGTGCAGGATTCTCTTGCTTTGCCTGTGCTTGGATCTAGGTCACAGTTCTGGGTCCTGGGGCGAGGAGGAGTGCTGGTGTGGTGGAACTTGTAGTGGCTTTGTAGAGAGAATCCTCCTCACGGTTCCAAGACAGATAAGAGTTCTTGTGGTCAGTCATAGACCAGAGCACAGGCCAGGACAGGAGTAAACACCTCACCCTTGATCATAGCACCTTAGAAGAACTGAAAATTTACAGGTCCTTAAAAGTGTCTCTGAAAACAGCTGTACAAAACCCTGAAGCTTGGAACAGTACATTCTCCACATTGGAAGCAGACCTCTACCTTAATAAAGAGTTTACAACTCAAGTAATTGGCTGGGATCATGACCAAACCTCGCAAAAAGAATCAGACCATAGAATCTTTCTTTGGTAACAAAGAAGATCAAAATATACAACCAGAAGAAGACAACAAAGTCAAAGCTCCTACATCCAAAGCCTCCAAGAAAAATATGAATCAGTCCTAGGAGTTGGAAGAGCTCAAAAAGGATTTTGAGAAGCAAGTAAGAGAAGTAGAGGAAGAACTGGGAAGAGAAATGAGAGTGATGCAAGAAAATCATGAAAAACAAGTCAATAGCTTGCTAAAAGAGACCCAAAAAAATACTGAAGAAAATAATACCTTAAAAAATAGCCTAACCCAAATGGCAAAAAAGGTCCAAAAAGCCAATGAGGAGAAGAATGCTCTAAAAAGCAAAATCGGCCAAATGGAAAAGGAAGTCCAAAAGCTTACTGAAGAAAATACTTCCTTAAAAATTAGAATAGAGCAATTGGAAGATAGTGACTTTATGAGAAATCAAGATGCTGTAAAACAAATCTAAAAAAATGAAAAATTAGAAAACGGTGTGAAATATCTCATTGGAGAAACAACTGATCTGGAAAATAGGTCCAGGAGAGAGAATTTAAAAATTATTGGACTATCTGAAAGCCGTGATCAAAAAAGAGACTAGAGATCTGGTACAGCTAGACCACCTTTCTTCATACTTTTTTTTTCATTGATTACCTTGATATTCTTGACCTTTTCTTCTTCCAGATGAATTTTATTTTTTTTTTCTATCTTTGTGAAATAATTTTTTGGTAGTTGGATTGGTATGACATTGAACAAGTAGATTAATTGCGGTAGAATTTTCATTTTTATTAAATTGGCTCAGCCTACCCATGAGCAATTAAAATTTTCTAGTTGTTTAGATCTGACTTTATTGTTTTGAAGTATTTTATAATTTTGTTCATATAGTTCCTGGCTTTGAGTTGGTAGGTAGACATTGCCCCCCAAATATTTTATATTGTCTAGTTATTTTATTTTTTCAGTTTAATGTTTTATCTTCCCCTGTTACATGTAAAACATATAGTTTAACATTCGTTTTTAAAATTTTGAGTTCCAAATTCTCTCCTTCCCTCCCCAATGCCTTCATTGAGAAGGCAAGCAATTTGACTTAATTATACGTTAATTATTTTCAATGGAATTTCTTTTTCTATTTTTCTTACTGTTGGACTTTGGTAATATATCGAAATACTAATGATTTGTTCAGATTTATTTTATATTCTTCCACTTTATTAAAGTTGTTAATTATTTCAGCTAGTTTTTTAGTTGATTCTCTAGGATTCTCTTAAGCATATCATCAGATCATCTGCAGAGTGATAGTTTTGTGTCCTCATGACTATTCTGATTCTTTTAATTTCTTTTTCTTCTCTTATTGCTATAGCTAACATTTGTAGTATAATATTGAATAATAATGGGGATAATGGGCATCCTTGCTTCATATCTGATTGTACTGGGAAGGCTTCTAGCTTATCCCCATTACAGATAATGCTAGTTGATGGTTTTATATAAATATTACTTATTTTAAGAAAGGTTGCCTTCCTATACTTTCTAGTGTTTTTAATAGGAATTGATGCTGTATATTGTCAGAGTCTTTTTCTGCATCTGTTGATATGATCATATCATTTCTGTTGGTCTTTTCATTTATGTAGTCAATTATGCTGCCAGTTTTCTTTATTGTACCAGCCCTGGTATATTCCTAGTATAAATTCTACCTGTTCATAGTGTATGATCCTTGTGATATATTGCTATAATCTTCTGGCTAGTATTTTGTTTAAATTTAAATTTTTTTTCACCAATATTTATTAGGAAAATTGATTTATAATTTTCTTTTTCTGTTTTCACTCTTCCTGGTTTAGGTATTAGCACCATAATTTGGTAGGTCTCATTCTCTGCCTATATTTTCAAATAGTTTATATAGTTATTGGGATTAATTGTTCTTTTAAATGTTTGGTGGAATTCACTTGTGAATACATATGGCCCTGGAGATTTTTTCTTAGGAAGTTCATTGATGGTTAGTTCAATTTCTTTTTCTTAAATGGAATTATTTAAGTATTTAAGTAATTTAAGTATTTCCTCTTCTATCAATATGGGCAACTTTTATTTTTGTAAATATTCATCCATTTCATTTAGATTGTCAGATTTATTAACATATAATTGGCAAAATAGCTCCTATTAATTGTTTTGATTTCTACTTCATTGGTGGCAAATTTGGCCATTTCATTTTTGATACTGGTAGTTTTGTTTTCTTCTTTCCTTTTTTAAGTCAAATTAACCAATGGTTTATCCATTTTATTGTGTTTTTCCCCCATGAAAATCTGCTTCTAATCTTATTTATTATTTCAGTGGTGCTCTTACTTTCAATTTTACTAATCTCTCAGTTTTCAGGACTTCCAGTTTGGGGTTTCATTGAGGATTTTAAATTTATTTTATTTTATTTTATTTTTTAAAAGGCAATTGGGGTTAAATGACTTGCCCAGGGTCACACAGCCAGTAAGTGTCAAGTGTTTGGGCTGAGGCCGAATTTGAACTCAGGTCCTCCTGACTTCAAGGCCAGTGCTCTATCCACTGCGCCACCTAGCTGCCCCTACTTATTTTTAATTTTTAACCTTAAGCAAGGTTGTTTTTTTTTAAAAGTTTGCATACCCAGTTCATTGAACGGTTCTTTCTCTATTTTATTGATGGAAGCAATTAGAGATATAAAATTTCCCCTAAGTACTGCTTTGTCCTGTGTCTCATAAATTTTGGCATGTTATCTCATTGTTGCTGTTCTCTTTAGTTAAATTATTGATTGTTTCTGGCATTTCTTCTTTGACCCACTTATTCTTTAGAATTAGATTATTTAGTTTCTAATTCATTTTTAATTTATCTTTTTACTTTATTGAATGGAATTTTTATTGTGTTACGATCTGAAAAGGATGCATTTAATATTTCTGCTTTTCTGCATTTGGTTGTGAGGTTTGTATGTCCTAATACATGGTCAGTTTTTGTGTAGGTGCCATGTACTGCTGAGAAAAAAGGCATATTCCTTTCTAATCAATTTTCTCTAGAGAGCTATCATATTTAACTTTTCCAGAATTCTGTTCACCTCCTTAACTTTTTTCTTGTTTATTTTGTGATTAGATTTCTCTAGTTCTGAGAGAGAGAGGGTGAAGTCACCCACTAGTATAGTGTTATCTATTTCCTCCTGTAACTCATTAAACTTCTTCAAAAATTTAAATGCTGTAATCTTTGGTGCATATCTGTTTAGTATTGATATTACTTCATTGTGTATGGTACCTTTTAGTACATTTTGTTCCCTTGCTTATCTCTTTTAATTAGGTATATTTTTGCTTTTGCTTTGTCTGAAATCATGATTACTTTTTTTTTAACTGTAGCTGAATCATAATACATTCTGCTCCAGCCCTTTACTCTGTACGTCTCTGTTTCAAATGTATTTCTTATAAACAACA
Organism: Phascolarctos cinereus; assembly: GCF_003287225.1. NCBI lineage: Eukaryota > Metazoa > Chordata > Mammalia > Diprotodontia > Phascolarctidae > Phascolarctos > Phascolarctos cinereus. The sequence goes on from NW_027556098.1 coordinate 180,903,060, forward strand.
TATTGTAGCATTCTGGTTTTTAATCTATTCTGCTATCCACTTCTCTTTTATGGGTAAGTTCATCTCATTCGTGTTTATAATAATGTTATTTCCCCAAGTGTATATTTCCCTTCATCCTATTTTTCCCTTGTTTATCCTTCTTCTTCTCTTCCTTTCACTCTGTGCTTCTTTAGAAATGTTTACTTCTGATCATTGCCTCTTCCAATCCACTCTCCCTTCTATCAACCCCTCCCTCTTCTTTTATCCCCATCACTTTTTACTTCCCTATGGGGTAAGATAGATTTCTATATCCAACTGAGTTTGTTATTCCCTCTTTGAACCAATTCTAATGAGAGTAAGGTTAAACTTTGACTACCAGCCCCCATCTTCGTCTCCATTCTAATAACTCTTTCATGCCTCTTTTATATGAGATGATTTACCCTATCTCCCCCTTCCCTCTTCTCCTAGTACAATCTTCTTTCTCTCCCCTCAATTTTTTTTTTAGGCTATCATACCATTATAGTCATCTTACATCCACATCTTCTATCTATGAATACTCCTAATTGCCCATACAGTGATAAAGTTCTAAGAGTTATCACCTTGCCATGTGGAAATATAAACAGTTTAACCTCATTGAATCTCTTATGTTTTCTCTTTCTTGTTTCTCTTTTACCTTTTCATGTTTCTCTTGAGTCTTACATTTGAAGATAATTTTTTTATTATTATTAAGCTCTGGTCTTCTAATTAGGAATGCTTGAAACTCCTCTATTTCATTAAATAACCATTTTTTCCCCTGATAGAATATACTCAGTTTTGCTGAGTAAGTGATTCTTGGTTGCAATCCTAACTCCTTTGCATTCCAAAATATTGTATTCTAAGCCTTCTGGTTCTTTCATGTACAAAAGGCTAGATCATGTATAATCCTGACTGTACCTCCACAATATTTGAATTGTTTCTTTCTGTCTGCTTGCAGTATTTTCTCCTTGACCTGGGAGCTCTGGAATTTGGCTGTGATATTCCTTGGAGTTTTTATTTAGGGATCTCTTTCAGGTGGTGATCAGTGGATTCTTGCCATTTCTGTTTTATCCTCTGGTTCCAATATATCCGGGCCATTTTCCTTGATAATTTCTTAAAATATGATGTCCACGCACTTTTTTTGATCCTGGCTTTTTCTGGCTGTCCAATAATTCTTAAATTATCTCACCTGGATTTCCAGGTCAATTTTTTTTAATAAATAAGAAATTTCACATTTTCTAATTATTTTATTCTTTTAATTGTTTTATTGTATCTTGATGTCTCATAGAGTCATTAGCTTTCTCATGCCCAATTCTAATTTTTAAGGAATTATTTTCTTCAGTGAGCTTTTGTACCTTTTTTTTTTCAATTTGGCCAATTCTATTTTTTTAAGGAGTTATTTTCTTTGGTGAATTTTTGTAGATCTTTTTCCATTTTTTGTTTCTTTTACCAAGCTGTTGATACTTTTTTCATGATTCTCTTGCATTACTCATTTCTTTTCCTCATTTTTCTTATACTTCTCTAATCTGCTTTGAAAGATCCATTTTAAATTTTCTAAAAATAAATGCCAAAAATGTCTTGACATATAATTGGGAAAAAATAAAATACTACTAAAATTATCATTAGGGGAAAAAATAAAAGTATTTTTAAAGTTCTTCCATGTGTTCATTTTTGGGCCTGAGACCAGTTTACATTTTTCTTTGAGGCTTCACATGTAAACATTTTGACACTGTTGTTCTCACCAAAGTTTGTGACTTGATCTTCCCTGACACCATAATAACTTTATATACTCAATTTCTTTTTTTTTGCTCATTTTTCTGCATATTTTTATGACTTTATACTTTTATTTGAGTGTCGGGCTCTGTTATTGTACTGTCCTATGCAGTGCTGGGTCTCTGGAGCCTGGCTGCCAACTTTCTCTGGGCCTCAGGGCCTAGCTCCTGACTTACATTGGGTAGGGGGTGGGCTCACTGTTGGCTGTCTGCAGGCAGGGTCTTGCTGCTGTGTGGCTTCAGAGTGGGAGCATCACTACTTATTAGCAGTGAGGGTAGGGCCTAACTGATGGCCTGCACTGGGGGCAGACCCTTTCTATCTTGCTGGTCTGGGACTCCTGGCTTGTAATGGGGTGGGGCCTACCTGGTAGATTGCTCTGGGGCTCAGCAAGGCCTTGGTGGAATTGTTAGAGGCAGGGGAGTTGGTGTCTGAAGCCCTTTGGATATGAAGCCTCCAGGCTCTCAAACCAAAGTTACTGCAAGGAACCCTCTCCATTTTACCCTCCAAATGTATCCTGCTTTGTGTCTAGTAGGTCTTTATAAAATGACATTTTCTGGGGGCAGCTAGGTGGCACAGTGGATAGAGTACAGGCCTCAGAGTCAGGGGGACTTCAGTTCAAATCTGGCCTCAGTCATATAACACTTACTAGCTGTGTGACTCTGGGCAAGTCACTTAACCCCAATTGCCTCACAAAAAAAATAATGATAAATAAAAAAAAAAGAATTTGGAATGACATTTTCCCTCAGCTGCCATTGGGGTGTGAGTGATGCTGAAGTTTAATATCTATTCCCGCAGACATATCCCCTCCAAGTCTCCACTTATGCAGCTGATTTCCCTCCAGAAGGCAGATGGGTCCTGGGAACTGGATGAAGCTCTGGCCTCAGTCCTGGGAATGAGCATTCAGAGTGCATTGGCTGCATTGCCTGATCAGGTAAGGTCCCAGAGAGAGGAAGGCATAGGGTGGCATGTTTAGGAGGGGAAGAGCAAGAGAAAGAGGGCAAGAAGAGCAATCCAGCTTTGGACAGAGTGATGGGAGCCATTGCCCATTAGGTGTGGTCTGTGACTGAGAGAGGTTGATGGAAATACTTTCTAGCCCTTAAAGCTAGATAATTCCTCATGTATCAGTGCTCAGTAAACATTTGTTCATTGAAGAGAGCAATAAGGACAGGGAACTAGAAGGAGAAGTAGATAATCAATCTGGGATCACTTATTTCTATGGTCCTAGAGGGGCTAGGAACCTTCCAGTGGTTTTTCTGGGGTACCCTGACCCTGGGGCCTTGGGTTCTGTATATTCTCTAGAGTAAAGATGTCCCAAGGTGGGCCACTATCTTGGCTGTGCTGTGGATGCACAGCTCCAGTTGGGACGAGAGAGAAGAATGGGAACTCCTGGAAAGGAAGGCTGTGGCATGGATCCAGGCTCGATCTGGTAAGGATACTGCCTTGAGGACCTTTTTCCATATACATCAGGACACTTGCTATTCCCTCAGGATACAGCTTCATGAGCTTGACTAGGGTGGGAGATGGAGGGATTGATGGACTGATTCCTTTCTGTTCCACTTTTTTGGTCTTTCAACTCAGAGGAAGGCCTCATAGGTAGTGAGACACATAGAGGAGACACGAGAAGGTTAGAAATGCCTATGGGAAAGGCTGGTGGGATATCAAGAATTCTCAACAGAGTGGCTCTCTTCACATTCCTTCTGCCAGGTTGCTAGCATCACTCCTCCCACAGATGCCCTCAGGTTAGGCTGAGACTGATCTAACAGCTATTCACTCCTCTGGTTTCAAGAATATTGTACCTCAGAAGTGTTTGTGGGTCCAGGAAAAGTGAAAGGGGAATTTAAGGTATGAGAAAAGAGACAGAGTGTAACTCTTGGTGGGGATATGGAAGTGCCTTCTGTTAAACATAATAAATGCTTAATGAATGTTTGCTAGAGCTAGAAATGGTTGGGGGAGGGCAGAATGGGAGTAGGGTTAGCTAGGTGGTATAGTGGACAGAGGGCTGGCCCTGGAGTCAGGAGGATCTGAGTTCAAATCCAGCCTTACTCGCTGTGTGACCCTCAGCAAGTCACTTACTTAGCTCTGTTTGCCTCAGTTCCTCATCTGTAAAGTGATCTGGAGAAAGAAATGGCAATTTCTAATACTTTGGAATATCTTTGCCAGCAAAACCTCAAATGGGTTCGCAAAGTGTCAGACACTACTGAAATGATATAACAACAACAAGAAGGGGAAAAAGAATGAATAAAGGAAGGAGGGATGAAAGGGAATAGGATGCAGACTGGTGAAGTGAATGTGCTTCTCTGCTTTTCCTGGCATTTGTCTAGCTGTCCATCTTCTTGTGTTTACAGATGCCTCCCTGGTTGAATGCATCAAAGCTGCCAATGCTCTCCTGAAATCATCTGTGGATCCTGCTGTCTTTGGCCTATGAGAGTAGAAATGGAAATGTTTATCTCTGGCTGCTGCTCCTTATCCTTTGTGCTGCTAAAACCTGTTGCTGTGCCTTCCTTCCTGGTTATGCTCATTCCCAGTAGGGACTGGTCAATCAGATTCCATTTGGTTCAATCCAAGTATTTATTAAGGGCTCTACTATGTGTTGGGTGTGTGCTAGGAGCTAATGCTATGAAAGGGATAGTCTTCTCACAAGCAGCTTGCATTCTGCTGGGGAAAGCAGCAAGTACATAAATTAGTAAATTCCAAAATATGTATAAAATAAATATAATTTTTTGGGGTGGAGGTGAGAAATAGGAGGAAGAATCAAGAAAGAATTCTTCCTTTCAATCCCACAAACACTTTTTATACTAGATCATTCTTTACCAGAATCTGTTGCTGCATAAAATCCATGAAGTGCAGGGCTGGGGAAGGCAGATATTACTCTAGCTTTTCTCCTTCCCCCCTTTAAACTATCTCAAGGCATATTAAAGAATGAATGGTTTCCCCTGTTTTAAAAATAAGTAAACAGAGGGAGTGAGGTGCCTAGTTTGAAGTATCTTTTAGTCTATATGCGGGTAAGGATTTCACTTCTGAGCAGAGCTAAAATTTAGATAATGGTAGGACATGCATCTACCATGACATATGTTGTTGTGTAACAGAACTAGAATTATTAGATGACTTAAAAAAATTCTTGTAACACTTTAGCTTACACACTACCTGGACAAAGATGGTGAGCAGGTAAGGACCCCAAAGAAAGGGATTCCCACTAGGGGTAGAAGGCGAGCATGAGGTTTAACCTAACTCTGTGCCTAGAGGATGGACTTGGGAAGGGATACCTAAACTGCACTGGACCATTCGGATTCTGTGTGTGTGGCCTTTGTATCCTCCAGTTCTACAAGCACTGATGAGCTCCTGTTGGAGCTACTGGAGACATAGAGACCAATCTGTGGTCATGGAGGTGGAATTCTATGACTATGGGCTGTAGGCCCTTGACTTTTAGGCGCTGTTCTCTGCTCAACTAACAATCGTAGTAGAGAGATGTGGGTTAGAAATCAACATCCTATCTCTGAGATGAAGGAAAAAGCCTTCTCTTGCATATTACAATTTTATATCTCCACTTGCTTTGTCATGTGTTCTTAAGCTTTTCAGAAACATATTATTTCCTGCAAATATTCAACTATCAAGAATAAAATGAATTGCCTATTAGTACTCTGTTTTATCTGGTATTTTCTTTTGCCTAGTCACAGTATCTTGGTCCTTGCACTCCTAAGCTGCTGTCCTGATTGCCTGCTTTTCCCAGTGGACAAACAACACCCCTTCTGCTCTTTTTCTCCATATGTATCCAACTGTTCCATTTCTTAAGTGGAACTCCATAATTCAGCCTGTAGCCCCAGTTTCCTTGGGTTAAGGATGTTCATGGGCAGGACTTCCCAGGAATGTCTCGATAAGCCTGCAATTCATGGCATTGGTGGAGGAGAAAGCAATGGAATTATTTAAGATCCTTAAAAATCTACCTAGTTATCCGGTATTGGGAGAACATTCTCAGTATCTTTAGTGGAAGATACATAATCCTGACTCCAGCTATTTTCACCTTCCTCTTTAACTTATCAATTTATTAGGGAGAGATGCAGAGTTGGGTCCCTAAGCAATTAGATCCAAGACCTACCTCTTGTCCAAGGACCTCAGTGCTCAGGGACTGAGGGATTTTGTAGATCCTTGGGAAGTCCTTGGGAGGTTCCTTCAGAAGTGTGGAGACTCCTAATACAATAACAGGCTAATCTTCAGAAGTGTGTGTGTATGTAAGGGGGATTTCTCATAACTGTCTAAGGACAATGTCCAAGTTAACCACAACCACTTTTGTCGGCAGGCCTTTTACAGGTCATCAGTTACAGCTCATCTCAGCAGTGGCTTTCCACAGGCTATCAAACATCTGTAATTTGCCAGCAGTAGCCAGGGGACCAAGCAAGTAGTGGTTTTAAAGCCAAGGTCACTTAGGAGTGGCAGTAATGATTTCTAGAGGTGTACTTGCTGCAAGTCCTTAACACAAATTAATACATGTTCTTAGAAGAGGCCTACCTAATATAGCATGGAATGATCTTATAAATCAAATGCAATTAATATAATCAATACATGCTTAATTAACAGTAACTCATTTTAAAAGCATTAACATAACTAAAACTTCATCCCATTCTGTTTAATTCACTAACATTCAAAGATACCCATTAAATCACAAGGAACTGAATAAATACTGATTACATCCAGTAGGGATATCAAAATTATCTTTACAGTAAGAACTGTCCTAAAACTCAGTAATATGAAACAGTCTTAAAACCTTAACTTTAAGCAAGTAGTTTCCAAAACAATCTTAAGAGTTGGGGACCAGTTAACTATCAAATATTAATATAGGAGCTATAAGCAAGTCAGAGTGCTATGGGTAGGAAGAGAATGAGCAAGCATAAAATAGAATGTAGCCCACTGGGATACTTGAAGTTTTATTTGGGAAATAAGACTTCTATTCAAGAGGTAGAGCAAAAACTCTGCCCTTAGGGTCAGGAAACAAGAGTTTTAGTCTTCCTCTGCCTTGTGATTTTGAGATTACTTTATATATTAAATAAAAACAAAAAGAAAAACAAAAAACCCCTCCAAAATGCTAGGTTTGAGATTGAGGGGAAGAAAGGCTGGGAAGAGAAGTAGAAACAGGTGATTCTAAATACCATTATAGAAATATATTTCAGTTCTATATTCTATATTCTGATCTATTAATGGGGAAAGGAGAAGAAAAAGTGCTAACTAACATTTATTAAGTACCTTCTATGTCTCAGGCACTGTCAAACACTTGGATAGAGATGGACTCAAAAGAGGGTACAGAAACAGCTGAAAGGAGAAGTGGTTAGAGTAGAAGATATGAAGGGCATGCTTCAAGGCTGAAGCTAACACTCCACTTCAATGGGGTCAGCCCAGATGTTCTGATAAAGTTTCTCTCTGATTGTAAACTTCTAGCCTTGAAGTGCAATTTAATTCAATCTAAGCAAAATTTATTAGGATCTTGGTATTATGGGCTCCATTTTTCTTGAAGAAAGAAATCATTGTCACTTAGTCTTGTTTCTGAAATATCTGTGTTGAACGGCAGGACTGCATCATCTGGGCAGAGTTGAAGCTCATGCTCCCTTTTATGGAAATAGGCTGATCTAGGAGCACATACTTTTCCTTCTTTTTCAGAGTTTTCATATTTAGTTTCCTAATTCTTCTTAGAAATGAATCTGAACAAGAGTCAGGTCTCTTGTCAAAGAAGTGAAGGGAAAAAGAGTAAATGGATAGGAAAAGGAGAAAAGGAGGCTATTGATAGTAGGTTCTGAAGTGAGTGTGTAAACTCCTTGTAAGTCATTTGGACTGCTATTAAAATAATGTACCACCTGTTATCTCTGTCCTTTAGAAGACTTAATTATCATAGTGCCCTCACTCCAAGTTTAAAACAGTCCTTTTTCACATGGGGAAACAACTTGAATGACTTTTTCTAATTTCAAAAACTATATTTTTTTTGGCAAGGAAATCAGGGTTAAATGACTTGCCCAGGGTCACATAGCTAGTAAGTGCCATGTGTTTGAGTCTGAATTTGAACTCAGGTCCTTCTGACTCCAGGGCTGGTGCTTTATCCACTGAGCCACCTAACTGCCTCCCAAAAACTTTTATTTTTTAAATTAAGATGTGTTTTCCCAGGGATTTATGAAGGCTCTGCTCATGTTTGGATTTTAGAGGTTAAATTTTTGATTAAATTACTACCTTTGTGTCTAAGTTCCTTTTACATTCAAAAGCCCAAAAAAATTGTCCCTTATGTTTTTTGGGAAAACAAAAACTTTCCTCTACAGGTCTTGAGGCTTGCATTTTAGACATATCTTTGTTTATTTAATCATTCTGAAGTCTGAGTTATTGTCTGTACCTAGTTTCTACCAAACTGCTTTCTAGTTTTCCCAGCAATTTTTGTCAAATAGTGTGTTCTTGTCACCAAATCTTGAATCTTTAAGTTTGTCAAACACTAGATTCCTACATTTATTTACTAATGTGCATTGTGTACCTAATATGTTCCACTGATCCACCACTCCATGTACCAGTACCAGATTGTTTTGATGATTATTGCTTTATAATATAGTTTGAAATCTGGTGCTACTAAGCCACTTTCCTTCGCATTTATTTTCATTGATTTCCTTGATCTTTTGTTCTTCCAGATTAATTTTGTTATTATTTTCTAGTTCTATAATTTTTTGGGGGGGTACTTTGATATGGCACTGAATAAATAGAGTCATTTAGGTGAATTATTTTTATTATATTGGCTCAGCCTATTCACGAGCAATTAATATTTTTCTGATTGTTTAGCTCTAACTTGTGAAAAATATTTTCTAATTGTGTTCATATAGTTCTTGGATTTTGTTTTGGCAGATAGCATCCCAAGTATTTTAAATTGTTTGCAGTTATTTTAAGTGGAATTCTAATGGCTGATCTACAGTTATACAGTTAGCAAGTGTAGGAGATCTGATCCAAACCCAGTCATCTTTCCTGCTCAGTACTTCCTATGTTCTTTTGCTCTTGTGCCTATTGCTAACTATTTGAACTATTTCGTCAGACCCTGTGCTCTATTTTGAGGTTTTTGTGGAAATGGTTTTAAGCAAACTATTTCTTCATGTCTTATGGGTCTTATCAAATTTGGAGTGGCTTTCAGATATATATGTGAGATTTGAAATTTTGCTAAATGAATATTGTTTATCCAGAATTTTAGAGATTGGTCAAAGAAAACACTGGGTTTTCTTTCTATTCTTTGAGAATATGTTTTATGCCTTAGTTAATTTGTAATGTGTATATTTAATGGTTCATCCAGAAGGGTTAGACAAATGCCAAATCCAGATCAGGGCTGCCTGATATGGCAGGGAATGGTGACTGAATCAAAGCCAAGCAGAGCAGAATATAGAAAGTGGTAATCAATACCTTCAGCAAGGAGAATAAGCAAATCCGCAGGATTCTAGGCTACTGAATAGTGTCTAGAAAATCAGGCTACTTCTGCTTGGTAAAGGGACACATGGATGAATAAAATAAGCCATCCAGACAGGAGAAGCCTGCACATTTTGAATGGAAATTAAGTAAAACTGATGTTTAGTTGGCTGTATGGGTTTACCAAGCTACTTCTGCCTGTAAACCCTTGGCTGAGAAGCCCCTTGACCCTTCTTCCATAGAGAACCTTAGAACAATTGATGAGCTCTAACTCCTCCCCTCTCCCCCAACTTTATCTCTGCCTACAAAAAAAGGCATTTTACTGTTAAGTTTCTATGATTTTAAGTCTGCTGTAATCTCTGATTTCATTTTTATTTTTGAAATCATTTTGCCTCAACACAAAATCTTTGAACTGCTTTGTGCTGTATGTCTGTATATTAATATCAGAGAAGTCAAACCAATTACACAGACTTCAACCTAGTCAGAGATCTAACTTTTCTGTCCAAAACATTGACGTGATGATGAAGGATTCTATGAACTATGTAGAAGAAGATCTTAAGCTGATGATTTTTTTTAATTAATAAAACATATCTATAAGCTTCCAAAATATCAGAGAGAAACCCACAATACTTGAGGCCAAATCACCACTAGGTTAAGGCCAAGCAATTAAATATTTTTTTTATCTTGAATTAGACTACTTCAACCATAGGTGCCTTAGTCAAATTTTCTGGCCAAATAAGTGGTAAGTGAGGGTGAGAACTAAGGGAAAATTATGTCCAGCATCATCCAGTGGGAAGAGAAAAGTGTGGGAAGAATCTGTATCTCTTGTATTTGAAGGATGTAATAAGAAAGAATGAAGTTTTTTTTTCTACCTTTGGTTTCACTTTTCACCAAAACCTACCAAACCTTGCTCCACAGAGATATTTGCTCTTTATAGCTGTGTGTTATCCCTTCACATTATTACAACAAACAAAAAAATAAAACTGCTCATTTATTCTTAGTCCTCTCTACTCCAGCCTACGTCTCCAGTTCCTTCAACTGGTCCTAATATGACATGGATTCCAGTTTCACCATTTTTTTTGCTCACCTTCCCTGGAAGCATTTTAGTTTCTTAAATTCCCCTTAAAATGAAGAACCCAGAATGACATCTAGATGCTTAATACAGATTTATCGACTAATATCAGTTTAATTATTTCCTTGAATTAAGACAGTTATTAAATAAAACAAATAAATGATGAAAACAAATTATATTACTTAGGAAGACTGAGAGGGTAGGAGATAAGCAGACAATGAACACAGTGAATGGGTTTTTGGGGTCAGGATTGAAAGTTATTGCACAAGGTAACCACAGCTAGGACGCACCCATTTCAGATCCTTTTTTTCTTCTATTTCACCATTGCTGTTGCCCAAGGGATGGATGGCTGATAAGAAGAGGGAAACTCTGAACTAATTGCTTCCTCAGAGGATTCACTGAATGCATCACGTCCCAAGAGCTACATCAGGGGATCCAAAGACCTTTCTGGCTTCTGGAGCCTCTGAGGAAGCAATTCAGGGAGTATGTCTTAGTTATACAATCCCTCAGAGACCCCCTTACTGATAAATAATAACAATATTGGGGCTTTTCTAGTAAGAGCACAATCTTCCCTGCTTTCAGTAGCTGGGGATCAAGGAATGTTAGGGTACAGATGATAGTCTTACATCACTAGGTGGAGGAAACAACCTTCCACCAAGACCTGCCATATTCACACATGAACAATGTAAGTACCTGCCTTCCCTGCTTTCACGCTGACTGAAGAAAGAGATGAACAGAACTATTAGATGATCCTTTGAAGGTTCTGGAGGATCTTCTCCTCCTGGGAAGTCCACTGAAATACAGAAAACCACAGATCTATTAAAGTGGGCAATAGGTGGTGTCCTGAGAGTGGAGAGTAGGAGGTTGACTTCCTTAGACCTGAGTTAATGGATATAAAGTCACTTAGTAGGGAGGAATAAACACACTTAGTTCTTACTTCTCCTATTTCCTATTAGAATTTTAGATATCCTGATCTATATAGTTTCATTCCCCTCTTGTTCTCTTGATTGAATATAATGAGGAATGTACTTTAAATAAACCCTTACATAGAATCATAAAATTAAGCCTTAAGTCCCTTCTAGCTCTAAAGTTAATATTGGCATCTCACATTTGTTCAATATTGTAAAGTTTATAAAATACTTTTCTCACAACCCTGTCAAGTAAATAACATTAAGTTAATTCTTCCCATTTTACAGACATTAAAACTGATCTCAGAGAATGAAAGGAACTTGACACCTTGTAAGTATCAGAACTAGGAGTCAAACTAAAGTCATTTGCAACTGCAAGGACCATTCCATTACTCCACACTGATTTTATCTCATGAGTAATGACAGAAATATGAGGAAAAAAAGGTGATTTTCTTAAGGAGGAGAATTCACAACATGAGAATGAGCCCACTTCAATATAGCTCATAGCCAATTTATGATTTGGTAAGAATAGAAGCTAGCATTTATATAATATTTTAACATTGAAGCCTTTTAATTCACTCACTTGCTCCTACTGTTATCTTCATTTTATAGCTGAGAAAACAGTCTCAGAGACGTTCAGTGATTGGAGCAGATTGACAACTTGCTTAAGCTCCATAGCAGTTAGTGATTTGCCTATGGTCCTTATTTGAACATTTGAACTCATGTCTTCCTGACCCCAAGCTTAACACGCTACTATGCCATGCTGCATTTATATGAATAATGGTAACTGGAATTTCATGTTTTATGTCTATTTGGAAGGGATGCAAAGATAGGAGGGAACTGGCATACGTGTATTAGGAAAGTTTCTTAGAGAAGGTAGCATTTGAGCCAGATTTTAATGTATTTCTAGACTTTCAAGAAGCTGTGACATCTTGGGGTCTTGAGGGTGATAGGGCTACAAAATTTGGGCACACAATGAACCAAACTGCTCTGTGTATGTGTCTCTGTTTCAAATGGCTTAGAGTAATACTGATAACAACAATAATACATCTGTATAACACTTCAAGTTGTGTATGTTTTTATAACATGTACACAAGGGGTTTGGGCCCTCTCATATGTAGTACGTTATAGATACTTTGAGTTAGAGTTGGAGTTTGTTAGCCCAGGTCATCAGTGCTGAGACAGATGTAAAACTAATCCTGATGCATTTCTTAATGGGCACAAGGCCTGAGAGAAATCATGAGGTATTTCTGGTAAGAAGTTCAATTTCTTGAGACCCTCTGGAGTTGAAAACTCGGTGTATATTTTCAGTCAGTGAATGGATATTGGCTTAGAGCTGAGGGTTATCAATAGGAAGCATTTGGTCTACCTTAGCCAAATGCAGAGTACATATTTTAACTGTCATCAGCAATTGAGAGAAGGTTTTGATTAGATGCATTGGTAGGAGGAGGGTGGATTCAACTTCATGCCCATGTAAATAGACATCGGTAGTATGGCATAGTAGAAAAGAGATTTAGCTCTGATTTCAGGAGAACCTCTGTTCCATTCTCTGTTCTTATACTTGACATTTGTAAAATTGTTGAATAAGACCCCTTACTTCCCTGAATCTCAATTTCTTCATCTGAAAAATGTGGATACTTGTACTGCTTACTTCACGGAGTCATTGAAAGCCTTGCAAAAAAAAATTATAGAAAATGTGATTTTATTACTATTCTTATCCTAAGACTTTTCCATCATTTGACTATTGATTGAATAGAAATGTCATCCTTAGTGCATAATCAGAGTAGGTCAAAGGAAGAAAAAAACCTTCACAATACACATTTACACATTATTTAGGCAATGCGATACTATGAAATAATTTGCACCAGTTTAGTTTTCAGTACTTTCTGGAAAGTCAGGTAGGTTAATAAAAAGATGGGTATGGCAGAATGCTAGGATCAACTGGTTTTTATTGCAGTTAAGTTGGTTGCCAAGAATGAAAGTGACTGTCAATTGGAGGCCCACTTGAGCACATGGGAGATCACTAGAGTTCCATGATCTGGTCCCCATACTTGTATGATCAGATACTTTATTTGATCAACTCACCAATCAGCCTGGGGGGAAATAGATGTGCACTAACCCAGGTTAGAATAGATTGATTTATGAATTAGAAGGACAATATTGTTTAATTATCAAATACAATGACCTCATTTTCTTGTGCCCCAATGGTAGAGAGGAGATTTGTTGTTATTCAGTCATGTCCAACTCTTTGTGACCCCATTTGGGATTTTCTTGGCAAAGGTAGTGGAGTGATTTGCCATTTCCTTCTCCAACTCACTTTACAGATAAGGAAACTGAGGTAAACAGTGTTAAGTGATTTGCCCAGGGTCATACAGCTAGTAAGTGTTTGAGGGTGGGTTCGATCTTGCTGAGGAGGAGTCTTCCTGACTCCAGGCTTGGCATTCTATTCACTTCACCACCTAGCTGCCCAGTGTGGAGTTTACCATGGTTTTATTAAAGTGGTCCTAGAAGAGGGTAAGGTCTGGCAGGCCCTCTCAAACTGAAAAAGCTTCAGATGCCTTGATAAGCCTTGCTAAGTTTACAGAGATTTTTTTCTTGGTTGGCTTCTGGATGTCGAAATTTTTGGCCATGGCAAACTCAGAGACAATCTGCTATATAACATTTCATTTATGACAGCAGAGGCAGAATACGTTTGATGAAATCGTGTGTCCTCCTAAGTTTTAGAGTTTATTACAATGCCACAATCAAGTTTTAACCATTTTTTTATATCAGTGTGATGATATTTGACCAAGCTTTGATAAGTATTAGCAATAAAAAAGAAAAATTGTAGGGCTATTTCTTTCCCTGGTTTTGTCTCTCCCCATACTATGACCCCATATTTAACCAATATTACTATGTGGGGCATGGCTGCTATTCATTCAACATTCTCACTGCCACTGTGCATGAATGCTAATCTCTAGCTTTATTGCACCTATCAGAACAATTAAGCTGTATATGACACACTTCAACTGCCTCAAACCATTAGGTGATTAGTTGGGGATGGTCGAGGGAAGGAAAAGGCCTGTAACCATAACTATAAACAGTGAAGGGTAGCTGGAACTTTAGTCCATGGTGCTGACAGAGGGGAAGCATTTTCAGGGTATGATGGTAGGAGTTTATTTCTTTCTTGAAGTGACTTCCAGACTCAGACCTCAGTGCAAGGTACTTTGCTAGTCTGTGCTACTCACTAGGATCCCTTTTCCATAGAGCTTCTCTTCTAGGACCCAAGACTCCCCAACAACATCCACTGGGGCACAGGTCAGACTCCCTAATGGACAGTTTCTTGGTACCCTTGCACCCATGATCCAGTTGTCCTTTGGACCAGTAATTGTGCACACTCTTTTACTGAATTTGCCCTAGGCACCTGGATTGTTATAGCACTAGGTCTAATTGTACCCAAGCTGTCCTTGTCATATTTCTTTTTTTTTTTCAATTGTATTGTCTTAGAAGGTACTTTAAAAAGTAAGAGCAATAAGTATCAAGTTCTCAGTCAACACATGAGAATCTTTGCTAGAACTGCTCAAAGTGACATTCCTGGTATCAGACCCTGGAAGGAAGTATAGGGAACATTTAGGCAGGTTAGTTTTCTGAAAATGAGAAGAGAACAGAGCTGATTTACAGCCTTTACCTTTTTATCTTACGATTTTAACATACAAGTCTTGCCCACTTTATGCAAAACTAACTCAAGAGAAAAAGTTAAGATGTCTTCAAGCCTAAGGCATTTATAGAACTAACTTTTTTTTTTATTAGTAGAGGTCAACTTAGAGCTCACTGAATAGGATTCAGAGAACATCTCTTTTTCACTTTAGAGACAACCCACAATGTATACAACTATCCCTGAGACTGTAGTGTCTCCTACATCTCACCATTGACCATCAGATCAGGGACAGCCTGGTCTTGGCCTTTTTCTCAGCAAACTGCACGCTGTTGATGTCTTTGAGATGGGTCTTATATTTATTAATCTGTTCCACAACAATAAGCTCTACAGAGGTGGTTGTTTTGCTGATATCCCGCACACTCTGCAATGGGTCAGTTGTGTCTGGGCAACGGAGAATACAGAGAGCAAACACAATTGCTAAGGCATTAGCAGACGTACAGTTGGTGTCTTCCTGTAGTGCGATCCTGACTAGATGGACGATAAGGCCTTCTGGAGTGTTGAGATGTGTTCGGGAAAGCTGATCAATCACAGAATATATGTCATGGATGCTCTCTTTTCTCTCTTGCAGACCCATAGCTCTCAGAAATTCTTCATAGAATGCAAAAGTCATGAAAGGATTAGGCAATTCTCAAAACCACTGTATGAACACACTGGCAATGACATGAATGTTATAGTCATCTAGATTCACACTGTCAATATTCGTGTCTAGACCTTGACAAAGTTCCCTGATTTTATTAGTTGAGCCAGATTTTTGGTAAATACCCTCTCAGTGCAGTCCATGAATTTCAATGTAGTTTGTTTGCTTCTCTACCACTAGTGGAACAGTTCTTTCTTCATTCGTTAATCAGGACAATTCAACCCCAAATTGTCGAGATGAAAGTTCTCGATCATACTTCTTTGAGCACTTGGCTATAGTTTTCAAACAGCACTTCTTATGGCAGGCATACTTGCATAATTTGCAAACAGAAGCTCTGTCCATTATCCATATAAGGGAAGAACAGTACTCACAATAGGTAGGGATACTATACTGGGTGGCTTTAAAGATGTGCCCATTATGTTCTTCCACAAAATCAGCTTGTTTTTTCCTTCTTTTCTTTCTTTCTTTTTGTTTTTGGCACCTTTGTTGCAATGCAATTCAAAAGCTTGAATTCAGTCATATACTCATCCAGGAAGACTTTAAAAGTGTTAACCCAAACTTTGACTTGGGATTCACTCCAGTCCCACTGTTGAAGCCTCATAGTCTTCTCTAGAATCTGCTCAAAAAGGGCATAAAGATCTTTGTATCAAATGTTTTTCCCTTCATCCATTGCCAACGCAGATAAGTAGGAGCCTACCTACTACTACCAGCAGATAGGGAGAGATTGAAGATAAATGAGAAAGTAAGGATGAAAGTAAGGGGGCAATCTGCTGGAGAAGGAAAGGTGGAATGGGATTACTTGCGCATATAGAGAAATTTGTCTAGGCAAGGAAAATAGCCACCTGAATTTGAATCCTGCCTCAGAAACTCTCTACCTATGAGACCCTTAGGCAAGTCACTTAACCTCTTAATTTCTTCTCGTGTTAAAATGGGGTCCTGCCTTACAGGGTTGTTATGAAGATCAAATATGATAATATCTGTAAAGTACTTTGCAAACCTTAAGGTGCTATATAAGTGATTTTAATGATAATTGTTATTCTTTTTGTTGTAAACATCATGCACAGTCACCCTCTACCCTAAATCATCCTTGACCTCAATGTCAGAAGCAAGGGCGAGGCTGGATGGTCCATGTTTCTGATCCAGTGAGGCAATTCTTAAGGCAAACCACTCCCAGTATCTCTGCCAAGAAAACCCCAAATAAGGTTGAGAAGAGTCGGACATGAATGAAATGACCAAACAACAAATCTGAAAGAAGGTATTAGCATCTGGGGAAATTGAAAAAAGCCTCCTACAGAATGTAGAATTTGAGCTGGGCCTTGAAGGAAATCAGAGAGGCAAAGGTGAGAGGGATAGATGATTTCGGGCATGCAAAAATAGTCAATGTAAAGGCATAGAAACTGGAGTTGGTGTGTTTTGTTAGAGCGATTAAAAGTACATCAGTAGAGTCAAGAGAGGTAAGAAGTATGGAAAGTGTAAGAAGTATGGAAAGATAAGTATGGACTAGGTTATGAAGAGCTTTAAATTCCAAACATAACTTTAGATTTGATCCTGAAGATAATAGGGAGCCACCAGAACTCATTGTACAAAGGGATAACAATTAGACCTTTACTTTTGAAAGAATACTTTGATACCTGAGTGAAAGATGGATTGGAGCAGGGAGACATAAGCCAGGGAGACCATATACAAGACTATTTCAGTAGTTTAGGTGAGAAGTGATAAGCACGTGGGCTAGTGTTGTGGCTATGTGAGTGCAGAGAAGGGAACAAGAAAGTCAATAAGGTAAAAAAAAGGAAGATTTGACAATGGATTGAATAGAATATATGGGGTGACAAAGAGGTCAAAGTTGTAGGCCTAGTGACTAGGAGAATGAAGGTGACCGTGATAATATCAGGGTAGTTCAGAAAGGGAGGCTTTGGAGAAAAGATAATGAATTATATTTTGAACATTTTGAGTTTGAGATGCCTAAGGAACATTCACTTTGAGAGTTCTAAGAGGCATTTGGAGATGCATGACTAGATGATGAAGATGATGGTGATGATGATTGTTGAGGAAGAAGATGATGATTATGAATAATTGACTTGTCCAGGGTCAGACAACTTGTAAACGTCCAAGGCAGTTTTCAAACACAGATCTTTCTTACTCCAGGTTCAAGACACTATCCATTATGCTATGCTGTTTCTCAAATGAGGTAACAAATAAGAGAGTATTTTGTAACTATAGGGCTATAAATATCAGCTATATGTTAAAAATCAGCCCAAACTCTTCCATTGTAAAGCCATCAGTTATTATTTTTTCTTTTATAGGCATATTAGCATCATGTTCATTGAACCTTGTTTTGGATCTCTGACACAAGCACCCACCCTTTCGGATCCTGTGCACTCCATACCAGGGATTGTGTTTTTGTTTTTTTCATGCAGATGAAGAATTATACAGTGGTGACTGAGTTCATTCTCCTGGGAATCCCCCACACTGAGGGACTAGAGATTCAACTTTTCATTGTGTTTTTATCTTTCTATTTCTTTACCCTTCTGGGAAACCTGATTATTTTACTGGCCATTATCTCTTCATCTCACCTTCATACACCTATGTATTTCTTTCTGTGCAACCTATCTATTTTGGACATATTTTTCCCTACAGTGAGTTCACCGAAAATGTTGTCCTACCTCTCTGGGAAAAGCCATGTCATCTCCTATGGGGGCTGTATATGTCAACTCTTTTTCTATCATTTTCTTGGCTGCACTGAGTGTTTTCTGTGCACAGTGATGGCCTATGACCGTTTTGTTGCCATTTGTTTCCCTCTGCAGTACAGAGTCATCATGAGCCATAAGGTATGTGCCATATTGGCCATGGGGACTTCATTTTTTGGCTGCATTCAGGCCACCTTCTTAACTGCTCTCACCTTCCAGTTGCCTTACTGTGGACCCAATAAGGTGGACTATTACTTCTGTGATATCCCAGTGATGCTGAAGCTAGCCTGTGAAGATACCTCAGCCCTGGAGATGGTGGGTTTTATCAGTGTGGGCCTTATGCCACTTAGCTGCTTTCTCCTCATCCTTACTTCTTATAGTCGCATTGTTTGTTCCATCCTGAAGATTCGCACTGCAGAAGGACGGTACAGAGCCTTCTCCACTTGCAGTGCTCACCTCACAGCCATTCTTCTCTTATACATCCCTGTAGTTCTCATTTACTTACAGCCTACCCCAAATCCCTGGCTGAATGCCACAGTTCAGATCCTGAATAATCTTGTCACTCCTATGCTGAACCCCTTGATCTTTAGCCTAAGGAACAAGGATGTGAAAGCATCCCTAAAAAAGGTGCTACAGCAGGTTGGGTTCCTTTCTGAGAAGTGAGAGAGGGGGTGTTTGCATTTTTTACTCAACAGAGAATCCTGAATCTTCTATCTCTCTCCCTTAATTTCTTCAATCCTCTTTATTTATTTATTTATTTATTTTTAGTTTTCAACATTCACTTCCACAAAATGTGGAGTTCCAAATTTTCTCCCCATCTTATTCCTCCCCCCATCCCAAGAAGGCATGCATTCTGTATACCCCTTATCCTAATCTGCCCTCCCTTCTATCTCACCCCTCCTTCTCTTATCCCCTTCCCCTTCTACTTTCCTACAGGGCAGGATAGATTTCTATATCCCATTTCCTGTATTTCTTATTTCCCAGTTGCATGTGAAAACAATTTTTTTAACATGTGTTTTTAAAACTTTGGGTTCCAAATTTTCTCCCTTCCTCCCTTCCCACTCATCCTCATTGAAAAGGTAAGCAACTTGATACAGGTTATACATGTGTAGTCATGCAAAACATTTCCATAGTAGTCATATTGTGAAAAACTATATTTCTCTTCATCCTTTTCCGCTCCCCCTTTATTCTATTCTCTCTTTTGACTCTGTCCTTCCTCAGAAGTGTTTGCTTTTGATTACTCCCTCCCCCATTATGCCCTCCCCTCTATCATCCACCTGCTCTCTTGTCCCCTTCCTCCCTCCCCATTTTCCTGTAGGGTAAGATAGATTTCCATACCTAGTTGAGTGTGTATGTTATTCCCTCCTTAAGCTAAATCCAATGAGAATGATTCACTCATTCCCTTTCACCTTCCCCCATTTTTGCTCGACTGTAAAAGCCTTTTCTTGTCTGTTTTATGTGAGATAATTTACCCCATTCTACCTCTCCCTTTCTCCTCCCAGTATAATCCTCTCTCAGCCCTTAATTTTATTTTCCAGACATCACCCCTTCATCTTCAACTCACCCTGTGCCCCCCATCTCTGTCTCTGTCTCTCTCTCTCTCTCTCTCTCTCTCTCTCTCTCTCTCTCTCTCTCTCTCTCTCTCTCTCTCTCTATATATATATATATATATATAATATATATATATAATATATATATATATATATATATATATATATAATATATATATATATATATATATATAATATATATATATATATATATAATATATATATATATATATATATATATATGTATACACACACACATGTACATACGTACATACATACATACAATTTTTACCCTCCAAGTGCTCTAATACTGACAAAGGTCTCATGAGTTATAAATATCATCTTTCCATGCAGGAATGTAAACATTTCAACCTTAATAAGTCTCTTATGATTTCTCTTTTCTTGTTTACATCTTCATGTTTCACTTGAGTCTTATATTTGAAAGTCAAATTTTCTATTCAGCTCTGGTCTTTTCATCAAGAATGCTTGAAAGTCCTCTATATCACTGAATGACCATTTTTTCCCCTGAAGGATTATACTCAGTTTTGCTGGGTAGGTGATTCTTGGTTGTAATCCTATCTCCTTTGCTCTCCAGAATATTATATTCCATGCCCTGCAGTTCCTTAATGTAGAAGGTGCTAAATCTTGTGTTATTCTTATAGTGTTTCCACAATACTTGAATCATTTCTTTCTGGCAGCTTGTAATATTTTCTCCTTGACCTGGCAACTCTGAAATTTGGCTATAGTATTCCTAGGAGTTTTCCTTTGGCGGTCTCTTTAGGAGGTGATTGTTAGATTCTTTCTATTTCTATTTTGCCCTCTGGTTCTAAAATATCAGGGCAGTTTTCCTTGATAATTTCTTGAAAGATGATGTCTAGGCTCTTTTTTTGATCATGGCTTTCAGATAATCCAATAATGTTTAAATTCTCTCTCCTGGATCTATTTTCCAGGTCAGTTGTTGTTCCAATGAGATATTTCACATTGTTTTCCAATTTTTCCATTTTTTAGAATTTGTTTTATGGTGTCTTGATTTCTCATAAAGTCACTAGATTCCAATTGCTCCATTCTAATTTTCTTCAGTAAGCTTTTGGACTTCCTTTTCTATTTGGTCAATTTTGTTTTTAAGGCATTCTTCTCCTAATTGGCTTTTTGGACCTCTTTTGCCATTTAGGTTAGGCTATTTTTTAAGGTGTTATTTTCTTCAGTATTTTTTTGGGTCTCCTTTAGCAAGTTATTGACTTGTTTTTCATGATTTTCTTGCATCACTCTCACTTTTTCCTCTACTTCTCTTACTTGCTTCTCAAAATATTTTTTGAGTTCTTCCATAGCCTGGGACCAATTCATATTTTTCTTAGAGGCTTTGGATGTAGGAGCTTTGACTTTGTTGTCTTCTGGTTGTATGTTTTGATCTTTGTCACCAAAGTAAGATTCTATGGTCTGACACCTTTTGTCCTGTTTGCTCATGATCCCGAGCAGTTGCTTGAGTTATAAACTCTTTGTTAAGGTAGGGATTTGTTTCCAGTGTGGAGAATGTACTGTCCCAAGCTTTGGGGGTTGTGTGCAGTTGTTTTCAGAGATACTTCTAAGGACCTATAAATTTTCAGTTCTTGCAAGATGGTATGATCAAGGGCGAGGTGTTTACTCCTTTCCTGACCTTTGCTCTGGTCTATGAGTGACCACAAGCATTCTTTTATGTCTTGGAACTATCAGGAGGATTTTCTTTCCACTGCCACTACAACCTCCACCATGCCAGCACTCCTCCTTGCCCCAGTACCACCACTCAGAACTGTGACCCAGATCCAAACACAGGTAAAGCAAAAGAATCCTGCACCAACAGAGAGATCCCTGCAATCTCCCTCTGATCAGCCACTCAATTCCCCCTCAGTCTGTGGGCCAGAAGCTCTGGAAGCAGGAGCCACCTTGGTGCCGATGTTGGGGACTGGGGCCAGGACTGTGCTTCTCTCTCTCACAGCAGACACAGACTTTTCCCAGATCTTCTAAGTTGTCTTAGGCATTTGTGGCTTGAGAAGTCTGGAAACTGCCACAGCTGCCTGCGATTCATTCCTCTGAGGACTGCTCTAGGTTTGGTGAGGCCTGCTTTGCCTGAGCACCCATGCCAAACTGTGCTTCTCTCCCCACTTGGCACGATATACCTTTCTGATCAACAATCCAGGCTGTCTTGGGTGGTAAATTTGTTTCACTGTGTGTTTTTGTGGGTTCTGCTGCTTTAGAATTTTAAAGCCATTTTGTTTATAGGTATTTGGAGGGGTTTGGGGTAGAGCTCAAGTAAGTCACTGCTTTTACTCCACCATCTTGGCTCCACCCCTCCTTCAATCCTTTTGATCCCCTTTCTTTACAATGTTACTTACTATTTAGATTGTTCTGGTTCTGCTCACTTCACTTTGCATCAGTCCATGTAAGTATTCCCAAGTTTTTCTGAAACCATTTTCTTCATCATTCCTTTTTAAAATTTTTTTTATTAATTTACTTTTAGTTTTCAACCTTCACTTCCATTATGCTTTTGAGTTTTAAATTTTTCTCCCCCTCTTTCCTCCCCTCCCTCTCCAAGACAGCATGTAATCTGATGTAGATATTGTCACATCAATCATGTTGTAAGGAAGAATTAGAAACAACAGAAGAAACCATAAGAAAGAGGAAACAAAACAAAACAGAAGAAAAAAAGAGCAAATAGTATACTTTGATCTGCATTCAAACTCCATAGTTCTTTCTCTGGATGTGGATAGCATTTTCCATCATGAGATTTTTGGAGATGTCTTAAATCTTGGCATTCCTGAGAAGAGCTAAGTCTATCAAATCATCGTACAATGTGGCTATTACTGTGTACAATGTTCTCCTGGTTCTACTTATTTCACTCAGCATCAGTCCATACAATTCTTTCCAGGTTTTTCTGAAGTCCACCTGCTCATCATTTCTTATAGCACAATAGTATTCCATTACATTCGTATACCACAACTTGTTCAGCCATTCCCCAACTGATGAGCATCCTCTCAATTTCCAATTCTTTGCCACCACAGAAAGAGCTGCTATGAATATTTTTGTACATGTGGGTCCTTTTCCCATTTGTATGATCTCTTTGGGATCCAGCCCTGGAAGTGCTATTGTTGGGTCACCTCATCATCATTTATTAAAGCACAATAGTATTCCATCATATTCATATACCACATATTCATATACCATATAAACTTGTTCAGCTGTTCCTCAGTTAATGGGCATCCCCTCTAATTCTAATTCTTTGCCACCACAAAAAGAGATGCTACAAATACATTTGTACACATGCATACTCTTTCATTTTCTTTGATCTCCTTGGGCTATAGAGTTAGTAGCAGTATTACTAGGTCAAAGGATATGCACAGTTTTATAACCCTTTGGGCATAGTTTCAAATTGCTGTACAGAATAGTTGGACCAGTTCACAGTTCTACCAATACTATGTTAGTGAACCTATTTTCTCAAATCTCCTCCAGCATTTGTCATTTTCCTTTTCTCTTATCTTAGCCAACATGATAGGTGTAAGGTGGTACTTCAGAGTTGTTTTAATTTTCATTTCTCTAGTCAATAATGATTTACGACATTTTAAAATGATGATTGCTTTGATTTCTTCTTCTGAAAACATCTTATTCACATGATAGGGAATGGCTTTTTATGTTTATAAATTTGGTTCAGTTCTCTCTATATTTGAGAAATGAGACTTATATCAGAGAAATTTGCTGTAAATTGCCCCCATGATTTTTTCTTCTATTTCCCCCCTAAGTTTGGCTGCATTGGTTTTGTTTGTGCAAAATCTTTTAATTTTATGTAACCAAAGTTATCCATGTTACCTCCTGTGAACCTCTCCATCTCTTGTTTGTTCATAAATGCTGTGGGATGTTGGTTTGCCTAATTTATCCCAGACTGTTTTCTGGTTTTTCCAACAGTTTTTGTTAAATAGAGTACTTGTTCCAACAGCTGGGATCATTGGGTTGGTCAAACTCTATGTTTTTGTGCTTATTTATTTCTGTATATTGTGTACCCAATCTATGTCATTCATCAATGACTCTATTTCTTTTCCATTACTAAATTGTTTTGATCATCACTTTGTAATGCTGCTAGCCCCCTTTCCTTCAACTTTTTTTCTCTCTGATTCCTTTAATAACCTTGACCTTTGTTCTTACAGATTAATTTTATTATTATTTTTTCTAGCTAGTTAAAATAATTCTTTGGTAGCTTGATTGGTATAGCACTGAATAATTAAACTAGTTTAGGTAGTACTGCCATTTTCATTATATTAGCTTGACCTATCCATGAGCAATTGATATTTCTCCAATTATTCAGATCTGTCTTTATTTGTGTGAAGATTGTTTATAATTAGGTTCCTATGTTCCTGTTTGTGTTTGGGCAGATAGAATCCCAAGTATTTTATACTGTCTGCAATCATTTAAATGCAGTTTCTCTTTCTATCTCTTTTTTGTTACGTTTTATTTTGGTAAGATATAGAAATGTTGATGATTTGTATGGATTTATTTTATATACTGCAACTTCGTTAAAGTTGCTAAATTTTTTGAGTGATTTTTTAGTTGTCTCTAGGGTTCTCTGAATATGCCATCATATAATCTACCAAAAAGTGATAGTTTTGATTCCTCATTATTTATTTTCATTCCATTTTTTCATTTCTTGCTGTTACAGCTAGCATTTTAGAATATTTTTGAGGAATGATGGTGAAATGAATATTCTTGCTTCACCCCTGATATTATTAGAAAGGTTTTTAGTTTATTTCCATTTGCTCTTTGTTTTGGATAGATACCACTTTTCATTTTAAGAAAAATTCCATTTATTCTTATGCTTTCTAGGTTTTTAATAGGAATGAGCATTATATTTTGTCAAAAGCTGTTTCTGCATTTTTTGGTGTAATCATGTAATTTTTCTTATTTTTGTTATTTATATGATAAATTATATTTATGTTTTTCCTTATATTAAACTAGTCCTACTTTCCTGACATAAGTACAGCCTGGTCATAGTGTATAATCTTTGTGAAATATTGCCATAACCTCCTTGCTAGTATTTTATTTAAAATTTTTCCAACAATATTCATTAGAAAAATTAGTTTATAGTTCTCTTTATCAGTCATTTGCTCTCCCTGCTTTAGGTATTAAAACCATATTTGTACCATTGAAATAATTTGGCAGGATTCCTTCCTTACCTATTTTAAAAGGAGTTTATATATTATTGGAATTCATTGTTTTAAAAATAATTCATAGAATTTGCCTGTAAATCCATTTGGTCCTGGTTTTCTTTTTCTTAAGGAGCTCATTTATGGATTGTTTAATGTTTTTTTTTTCTGAGATGAACCTATTTAAATATTCTATTTTCAGTTCTGTTAATCTAGGCAATTTATATTTTTGTAAATATTTATTCATTTTGGTTAAATTGTCAGTTTTATTGGCATTGAGTTGGGCAAAAGGTTACTGATAATTGCTTTAACTTCAGCTTCAGTGCTTGTGCATTCATTCTTTTCATTTTTATATGGATAATTTGGTTTTGTTCTTTCTTTTTTAAATAAAAAATCCAATTTTTTTAAAAAAAAATAAGCTAGCTGGGACACCTAGGTGGCACAGTGGAGAGAGCACCAGTTCTGGAGTCAGGAGGACTTGAGTTCAAATCTGGCCTCAGACACATGATATTCACTAGCTGTGTGACCCTGGGCAAGTCACTTAACCCCAACTGAGTTGCCAAAATAAATAAATAAATAAAATGTAAAAAGAGATCACACAAATGGGAAAAGAACCCACATGTACAAAAATATTTACAGCAGCTTTTTTTGTGGTGACAAAGAATTGGAAATTGAGGGAATGCCCATCAACTGGGGAATGGCTGAACAAGTTGTGGTATATGAATGTAATGGAATACTATTGTGCTTAAGAAATGATGAGTAGGTGGACTTCAGAAAAACCTGGAAAGACTTGCATGGACTGATGCTGAGTGAAGTGAGCAGAACCAGAAGAACATTGTACACAGTAACAGCCACATTGTGTGATGACTAACTTTGATAGACTTAGCCCTTCTCAGTAATGTAAGGATCTAAGACCTCTCCAAAGGTCTTATGATGGAAAATGATATCCATATCCAAAGAAAGAACTATGGAGTTTGAATGCAGATTGAAGCATAATATTTGCTATTTCTTCCCTTCTGTTTTCTTTTGTTTCCTCTTTCTGGTGATTCCTCCTATTGGTTCTAATTCTTCCCTACAACATCACTAATGTGAAAATATGTTTAGTAGGAATGTATATGTATAGCCTATATCAGATTGTGTGCCATCTTTGGGATGGAGTAGGAAAAGGAGGGGAAGAAAAATTGAAACTCAAAGGATTATGGAAGTGATTATTGATAAATCAAAATTAATTAGTTAAAAAATAGAAAATAAACTAGCTCCTATTTTTATTTATTAGATCAATTTTTTCAAACTTTGAATTTTATTAATTTCTGATATGATTTTCAGAATTTTTGTTTTGGCATATTGGGGATTTTTTTTCTAGTTTTTTTTAGTAGCACCCCAATTCAATTATTTCCATTTCTCTGTTTTATTGATATAAGCATTGAGAGACATAAATTTTTCCCTTTAGTACTGCTTTGATGGCACAGTAGATAGAATGCCAAGCCTGAAATGAGGAAGACTCATCTTCCTGAGTTCAAATCTGGCTTTAGACCCATAGTAGCTGTGTGACCATGGGCAAGTCATTTAACTCCATTTGCTTCAGTTCTTCACCTGTAAAATGAGTTAAGAAGGCATGGCAAACCACTGGAGGATCTTTGCCAAGAAAACCTCAAATGGGGTCATAAAGATTGGACATGAATAAAATGACTCAACAATAAAAAAAAGTGGCATGTCATCTGATGGTTGTCTTTATCTTTAATGATTAATTGATTGTATCTATGACTTGTTCTTTGACCCACTAATTTTTTAGGATTAGATTATTTAGCTCCCAATTATTTCTAATTTATGCTTCCAAGGTCCTTTATCAATTGTATTTTTATTACATTATGGCTTAAAAAGGATACATTTAATATTTCTGCTTTTCTGCATTTGTTTGTGAATCTTTATACCCTAATACATGATTAATTTTTGGAAAAGTGCTGTGTAAACTAATAAAAATTATACTCCTATTTCCACTCAGTGTTCTACAGAATCTATCATACCTAACTTTCCTATAATTATATTTGTCTCTTTAATTTCTTTCTTCTTTATTTTGTTAAACTTTTCTGGATCTGAGAAGGGTAAATTGAGGTCCTCCACTAGTGTAGTTTTGCTATCTAATTCCTTCTGTTACTTCTTTATCTTTAAAAATGTGGATGCTATGCCATTTGATATATATATATATATATATGTTCAGTATGA
Organism: Phascolarctos cinereus; assembly: GCF_003287225.1. Lineage (NCBI taxonomy): Eukaryota > Metazoa > Chordata > Mammalia > Diprotodontia > Phascolarctidae > Phascolarctos > Phascolarctos cinereus. The sequence goes on from NW_027556098.1 coordinate 180,930,173, forward strand.
TATTAATTCATTGTCGATGGTATATTTCAGCAAAAATGTAATTTACTTGATTATCTCTCTCTCTCTCTCTCTCTCTCTCTCTCTCTCTCTCTCTCTCTCTCTTTCTGCTTTTAGGCAATTGGGGTTAAGTGACTTGCCCAGGGTCACATAGATAGTAAGTGTCAAATGTTTGGTCTGAGGCTGGATTTGAACTCGGGTCCTCCTGACTTCAGGGCTGGTGCTCTGTCCACTGCACCACCTAGCTGCCCCCTGATTATCTCTTTTAATTAGGTCTCTTTTTGCTTGTGTTTCATCTGAGATCATGATTGCTACAAAAAGTACCCTTTTGTACTTCATCTGAAGCATAATAGATTTTGTTCTGGTCCCCTATATCAACTCTCTGAGTGTCTTTCTGTTTCAAATGTGTTTCTTATAAACAACATAGTTTGTTTTGGTTTCTAATACAATCTTCTATTTTCCATTTTATGAGTGAGTCATTCCATTCACATTCACAATTATGATTGTTAATTGTGTATTTCTCTTACTATTACTATTACAATCTTACTACTATCTTATCTTTATCCTCCTTTTTTTTTACCCTGTACTCTCCTTAAAACTGTTTTGCTTCTTACCACTGCCTCTCTTAATCTATCTTTCCTCTTATTCTCTTCCCCTTCCTCTTAACACCTCTTTCTTCCACTTCCCTGTTGGGCAAGATGAATTTCTCTACCCAATTGGGTGTGCATGTGTGTTCTTCCTTCCTTGAACCAGTTCAAGTGAAATTTAAATGTTCCATTCACATTTTTAAAGGCTGTTTTCATGTTTATCCTGTATTGCCTATACTCTAGGCTAAATATCAAATTCTTTCAACTGTTTTCTAATAGCACATGATTCCCAATTCCTTTGCCAACTTTGTTACCTTCCTCTGGAAGCACTACAGTTTGTCAAGGTTCATTTAAATGTAGATCACCTAAAAATGTAGAGAGTTTAATACACAAGTGCTAAATGATATTGATTGAATACCTTCCTTGAATCAAGACAATCATTAAATTAAATGTAAGTGAAATCTATGTCAACCAAGATGTAGGAGTTCAGCTTGAAACAGAAGTGGGTTAAACTGTAATACTTGTAAAGATCAACAGAATAGGTGCCAGAGAACAGTGCAAGAGAATGTTATGGTCAAGGTAGAAGGTAATTCAACCGGACCTAGAAGGCATATCTGGAATTTCCCTTTTCAGATCCTTTGTTTCCTATGATCTCACCACTCATTTGGTGTATTGGGAGAAATGGGGAGATACTTTGAAGTAATTGCTCCCTCAGAGTAGTTACTGAATATATCATGTCCCAAGAGCTACACCAGGAAATCAAAGAATTTTTTTTTTATTATTGAAGCCTCTGAGGAAGCAATTCAGGGTGTGTGGCCAGAGTTGGGTCTTGTTTGTGTAATCCCTCAGAGACTCCTTTGCTGATAAATAAAGATAGAATTGGAACTCCTTTGGTGGGAGCATAACCTGCCCTGCTTTCAGTTTATAGGAGTCAATGAATGTTAGGTTATAGATGATATTCTTAGACCACTAGGTGGGGGAAATAGCCCTCTACCAAGGTCTACCACATTCACCCATGACCAGGGTAAGTACCTGGACTGTTTGTCCATCTGTTTTTCCTACTCTCACATTCCATCAAGAAAGAACACAGCCACAAGGAAGAAGGCTGGTGGATGTTCCATTGTTCTAAGAATGGTACTTTTTTTGGTGCTGTTTTTAAGACTTTCCTTCCTTCTGGGAAGTTTTAAAAATACAGCGAGTCCATAGTGCTAATGATATGGATGGTAGGGTGGCTTCTGGGTGGAATTGAGCTCCCTAGACTTGAGTTATTGGACCCTCTTACTAAAATTTTATCTTGGATATGGTTATCAATATAGTCTCATTCTTTCTATCTGCTTGACCCTGAATATAGTGAGGAATATTGTACTTTATATATTCATTGACATAGAAGATTTAGTTGTAGACTTAGGTCTCTTCCATCTTTAAAATTATATGAATATTTAGGACAAGTACTAGACTTATGATTGCATTATTATGGAGAACTTTCAGGTGAGAAAACTTTCTATTAGTGCAGGATGGCAGCTGCTCTGGAACTTACAGTCTTAATAAGTTGCCACCTTAGAATACCGTGAAGTTAAGTGACTTGTATATGCCACACAGCTAGTATGTGTCAGAACATGACTTCAACCCAGGTCTTCCTGAATTCAGTGCTAAGTCTCTATACCACACTACCTCTTCTGACAATAGTAGTTCGAATTTGTGTAGTGCTTCAAGGTTCATTAAATGTTTTCTCCACAATGCTGTGAAGTAGGCAATATAAGAATAATTATTGTCTTTTACAGATGAGGAAACTGATGCTTGGAAAAATGAAATAACTTTCCTAGGGACATTGAATTATTGTACTACAGATAGGATTTGAACCAGGTTCACTCCTAACTCCAAGTATCTTTTCTTTTCCCAATAGTGATTTTATGCCAGGAGTAAAGATATAAACATGTAAAAGATCTGGGATTTTGTCTATGTAAGGAACTCCTGATATAGGGATTTCCCCTTACAATAAAGCTTGCAACCATTTTGTGATTTAGTATTAATAATAGCGACTTACATTTTTATGGCCCATTAAGATTCACATTGAGGATAGGTGCAGTGCATGGGGTACGAGGCCTGGAGTCAGGAAGACTCACGTTCCTGAGGTCAAATCTGGACTCAGACACTTACTAGCTGTGAGACCCTAGGCAAATCACTTAACCCTTTTTCCCCTCAGTTTCCTCATCTATAAACTGAGCTGGAGAAGGAACCAATGCAATGTCTTTGCCAAGAAAATCCCAAATGGGGTCATGAGGGACATGCCTGAAATGATTAAAAAACAACAAAAGATTCATAAAAGCTTTTTATTACAATATCTCAATCAATCTTGTCCTTACACTAATTCTGTAACGTAGATGATTACCTATTTCATAGCTAAGGAAATTGAGATTCACAAGATAAGTGACTTGTTTACGGTTGCACAGCTAGTAAGTGTTTGAGGTAGGATTTAAAGGTAGGTTTGCCTGATACCAACTCCAGAATCTTATCTGCTATGCCATTTTGCCTTTCAGGAAGACAGGTTCTGGGCATCTGCCTGAGGCTCATAAAGGTCAAAGAAGTTGCACATGGTCATACAGCTACTAGATATTACAGGCAGATTTGAACCCAGATCTCATAGAAACTCTTACATTCTATTCCACTATTCTACTTACATTCTACCAACCTCCCACTCCTCTGCCCAAGTAAATACATATGTGTAATGATAACTGAAATCACATGTTTTCTGTCAATTTAGAGAGGACATGGGAACAAGAGGGAATTAGAATACATATACCAGACAGAGATCAGGAAAGAGTTCTTGGAGAAGGTAGTATTTGAAATAGACTTTAAAGTCTTTGTAGAGTTTCAAGAGGCTGTATCATCTTGAGGCCCTGGGGCTTGAAGCTTCTACATAGTCACAGGATGAGCCAAAATATCCTACACATCTCTGTTGAAAGTGGTTTAGGGTAATAATAATAATAACCATGACAAATAACACATTTACATAAATCTCAAAGTGTCATTTTGTTTTTATAGTACGTACACATGGAATTTTGGTTCTATATTATTTGCGGTCATAATCAGAACTTATCCCAGCAAGCAGAGCTGTGTGATATGTAAAAATAATCACTGATTAATGGTTGAATAAGCACAAGGCCTGAGAGAAATCAGGAAGTAATTATGATGAGAATCAAAATCTTTTCACCCTTCCTGAGACTCACTGGGGTTGAAGAGCCAGGGTGCATTAGCTCTCAGTGGGTGGATGCTGCCCTGCTCTGAGCTGGGGGAGCTCTATTGGATCCACCTTGGCCAAATTCCAAGTAGTTGTTTTGACTATCAGCATTGTAGAGAAGGTCTTGATATTATGGTATGTGAGGCAAATTCCTCTTCAGTATCTACGTATCATTGTGGTAAGAGCACTGGTTCCCTTATATAAGGAGACACTTGTGTGCAAAATTCTGCCCCTACAAATACTAGAAGATGACTGGACAAACCCTTTCATTTCTCTGAGTCTCAGTTTTCTTATCTGTAAACTGGAGACTTGCTATCTTTAGGATCATTGGATCGTAGGGTCATAGATTTAGAGCTAGAAAAGTCCTAAGTGGCAATAAAATACTAACCCTCTTACTTTAGAGATGAAGAAACTGAGGCATAGAGAGATTAAGTGACTTGCTCAGAGTCATACAGCTAGTAAATATCTAAGGCAGGTATTGAAGTTATGCATTAAGTCTTCCTGACTTTAAATTTAATGATCTATCCACACATTGATTTATTGTAATTATAACTCTCAAATGATAGAGAAATGTGTGTTTTTATTATTACTGCTACCATGACTTTGATATCACTTTTCTAGAAGCTAGGTCAGACTAAAAGAAGCAAAAATACCCTGTAATAGACAAAGTCATGCTAACAATAAGTTAGCATGAAATCCACAAAATAATGCACATTAGTTCAGTTTTCAGCATTTCCTGAAAAAGGCTGCTTGATAGGAAACTGAATATGGTAGAGAATAAAGAGCAAAACGGGCTCATATTGCAGTTAAAATGGTATGAGAGATAGAGATAGGCTGGCTTTAATTCTGGCTGGGCCAACTCTAAAGGTGTCTCTTCCTTAGAAGGTCACTGCAATTCTAGGGTCTTATCCCCAGCCTTGCAAGTTCAGGGCTTTCACCTTGAGGTTTACCCAGTTCACCCAGAGCTGGTCAATCTTGAAGGAACTGATTGACACTTACCAAGTTCACCCACAAACTGATTTATAAAGCACAATGACAACAATGAGTTATATATATATATATATATATATATATATATATACATATATATACACACATACATATACATATGTATATATGTGTATATACATGTATATGTGTGTATATACATGTATATGTGTGTATATATGTGTATATGTGTGTGTGTGTATATATATATATATATATATATATATATGTATATATATATATTTATATATATGGTTGGTGAGGCAATTGGGGTTAAGTGACTTGCCCAGGGTCACACAGCTAGTGAGTGCTATGTTTCTGAGGCTGGATTTGAACTCAGGTCCTCCTGACTCCAGGGCCACCTAACTGCCTCAACAATGAGTTATATTAATAAGAAATCATATCACTCTCATTTACCTCACTTGTGCTAATTTAGTATAAAATATATCTTGTCCTACCTAGTCAGAAAAGCTGTGAATGCCGTATTAGTGGCATGTAAATGTAAAATATCCTAGACAAAATTAAAGAGGCTTAGCTCTAGGTTTGTGGAAGGGTGATTAATTTTTGGCCATGACAAAATCAAAACCCTCAATTCAGTGTCAGACAAGTTGTGATCCATATTGGCAGAGAGAGGGAGAACATACAGTATGAAATCATAGGGCCTTTTAGTACAAAAGTGTATTCATGATGCCAAAATCAATTTAATTTTTTTCCAATTTTTATTGATTTTGTTTTTATATCACCTTACATTCATTAGATAGTAAGCTCCTTGAGGGAAGTGGCTGTCTTTTGCCTCCTTTGTATTCCTAGCACTTAGCACAATGCCTGGTACATGGTAAGCACTTAATACATGTTTATTAAAGATAATTATGAGGACTTTAATTCCTCAATATATCCCTCTTCCACCTGACCCAGCAACCAATACCTTATAACAAAGAATAAAAAGGAGGAGAATATTTTGCAAAACAACCAATATATCAGCTGAATCTGACCATTTGTACAATGTTCCACATCTATTCTGAAAAAAAGGAAGAGGGCAGTAAATTTTCTCATCTCTTTTCTGAGATCAAAAGTGGCCATTATAAATACATAAGGTTCAGTTCAATTTTTTTTAACCTTCTCAATTGTACTGCATTTATCGTATGTATTATATTCATTGTATGTACTGCTTTCTTGATTCTTACTTTATGTGCATCAATTCACATCAGCCTTGGTATGCTTCTAAATTTTTCATATTCAATACTTCTAGGGGCAGCTAGGTGGTGCAGTGGATAGAGCACTGGTCCTGGAGTCAGGAGGACCTGAGTTCAAATCTGACCCCAGACACTTGACACTTACTAGCTGTGTGACCCTGGGCAAGTCACTTAACCCCATTGCCTAGCAAAAACAAACAAACAAACAAAAAACCAAATATTTCTAATGGAACATTAATATTTCATAATATTTATGTACCATAATTTGCTTAACTCTCAATTACTGTACATCTACTTTTTTTCTAGTTCTTTTCTACCATAAATGTACTGCTATGAATATTTTGCTGTATATACAACCTTTATTTATGTTTTTGACCTGCTTGAGCTAAATGACTAGCAGTGGGATTTTGGGGCCACAGGTTATAGACCTCACGGCCACCATTTTCTTTAGTATAACTCCAAAATCCTTTCCCAACTCATAGCTCCTTCAATAGTGTGTCTTTCTACAACCTGTCAACATTGACTATTTCAATTTTTTTAATCACCTTTGCCAGTTTTCTGGGTGTAAAGATAAACTTAGGGTTTTATATATATATATGTATGTATGTATTATATTTTTCTTATTCATAGTTTGGATCATTTTTTTCCATAGTTTTTAATAATTTGTAGTTTCTCAGAAAACTGCCTGATCATTTCCTATAATGACATTTATTTGGTAATGTCTCTTGAGCTTATATATTTATTAATGTTAGTTCCCTATAAATCTTGGATATTAGACCCTTATCAGAGCTATTTGATGCAAAAAAAATCCCCCAATTGACACTTTTCATTTTTACCCTGATTGCATTATGTTCCTACAAAAGGTTTTGATTTCATATAAGCAAACACATTCTATCTTTTGTGATTCTCCTTTACCTATTCTTTCATTAAAAATTATCCCCACTTTCCATAACTATCACAGTCAAATAACGATTGCTTCTGGAACCAAGATGATGGTATTTGAGCGTCCTGGGATTTTTGATGCATTAACAACAAAAACCAAAATGTAGACGTATTTGGTTTTGTTTTGTCTATTTTTTCTACAAAGGGCCATATATTACTATCCAGAATTTCTGTTTGGGATATAGTTGATAACAATTCAGCCTTCACTTTGTCCTTCTATTCCCATTATACATAAATACTAGCCCTAAATACAACTTACAAATAAATCCATATGAAAAATGACATCATCAATCTTGAGGAGAAAGTATAATTTATAGACATCTCTGTGAGGCCTGCTATGGGAAGGCAATGACATAGTTCTTAGCCTACTGTTTTTGAGGCAATACTATATTTAGAATTTGTTTTCAGAAATGCTAATAAGAGTCAAACTTAATCCAGATTGTTATCAACAGTATATCACATTGTAGCTTCTAATTTTATACAGTTATGATCGAAGGAACTTCTCACTTCTCATCTGGATTAAGCTTGCCATTTACTACAATTTATCAAGACATCAACACCATACTAATCTTACAAAAGGAAACTACTGTAGATTCTGATGCAAAATGAAGACTCCTTTCTGTATTAGATACACAGAAAAATGTACTGGTAAAAAGTCCAGTTTTTCATAATTCTCTGGTGTTCTGGAAAAAAACATCTATAAGAAGTGGTCCAGCTAATGCTACCCTGATGCCCCTTTATAGTATGAAGGTGATCCTGAGTTCACAAAGGTAATGGCAGAATGGTGCATAATCATCCCAAACTAGAAAGGCTTCATGAATATGTGCGATGACTCTGCAATTCAAGAAGTAGGTTAGTGCCATGTAGGTTGACTGATCTCAGGGATTGATGAAGGGGTTGATGAAGATTCTACTAAGATTTAGAAAGGTTGAGATTTGTGTTGAGGAAGGGATCCCCCATACTGGAAAATCTTTTAAAGTATTGAAGATATATAAGCAATTATGCTTCCAAATTCATCCAATAATTTCAATTAACCCACAATGGAAATGCTCATAGAAAAATAGCTAATGTCATTTTTCAGCAGATGCCACAAAAATGAGAGAGATAGCTAATACAGTGGATGTCAGAGTGAGAATCTGAATCAATCTTGATAGGCTAGGTTATTGGGATAAATCCAACATATTAAATTCAGTAGGAATAAATGGAAGTCATACACTTGGAAACAAAAAATCAGTTTCACAGCTATAAGATGGAGGAAGCACGGATGTATAGTAACTCTTCTGAAAAAAAGATTTGGGGGTTTTAGTTGACTGCAAACTCAATATGAGTTAGTGATGTGATGTAGTGGCCAAAAAAAAAAAAGAAAGAAAGAAAAAGAAAGAAAGGAAATGAAATCTTGGGTTGCTTTATTAGGGACATAGCTTCCAGGATTAAGATAATTCACCTGTGCTCTATCAGACCCCAGCTAGAATATCATGTTCAGTTGAGGGATTCATAGTTGAAGAAGAACATTAATAAACTGGAGTGTGTCCAGAGGAGGGCAACCAATATGGTAAGGTCTTGACTCAATGTCATATGAAGATTGATTCAAAGAACTAAGTAGATTTAGCCTAGAGAAGAGAATTCTCAGGGGGGGTAAATGATGATTCTCTTCAAGTATTTGAAAGCCTGTCATATAGTGGAGGGACCAGGCTTGTTTCTTTTGGCTTGAAAGGGCAGATCTAGGAGCACTGAGTGGAAGTTTCAAAGAGGGAAGTTTTATTCTTGATTAGGAAAAATTTCCTAACAACTGGAAGTATCCCAAAGTATTATGCTGTACCTAGAGAGATGGCAGGGTTTTTGTCCTGGTAGTTCTTCAAGCTGAATGATGACTTCTCAAGTGTGTTAAAGAATTCATTTTAAGGTATGGTTTCAACTAGATGGCCCTGAGTTTCCTTTCAACACTTAAATTCTATGATTCTATGGATAAGTAGTCAAAGGTTATGAACAAACAATTCCTCCAAATAAGAATCACAAACTATTTACAACAATATTGAAAGAAGATCCAAATTACTAATTATAAGAGAAATGCACATCAAAACAATTTTCAGGGCATTTGAAAAAATCTCATATAGCACTTTGGCAAAGATGGAAAATGTTGGAGAGGACTTGGAAAGACAGTTACCATAACAGATTGTTAGTAGAACTGTGAATTAGTCTAGTCAGTTTGGGCAATTTGAATTTGTTAGGAAATTAAGGAACAGTTCCGTAACTCTTTGATCTAGCAAACTTACTGCTAGGAATATATAACAAGGTCAAAGATAGAAAGAAAGATTAGTGAGAGAAGTGATTATTAAATAACAAATTCCCTGACCTTTCCCAAAATTTTGGCCCACTTAGCCTATCTTATCTGGGTGGAGTCGTTACTTCACCCAACTAGAAAACCTTACAAAGTATTTAATCTAAGGTGAATTTTGGTCCATTGTGTTCCACTGAGACAGATTTGGGCAAAGGGTGTAGATCCTTTGTCTAGATTGCCCAAGGCTGGAGGTGATTTGGAAGTAAATGGCATGATCAAAGTTACATCACCCAGCCCCTCATTAGAATAGTTCTATCTCTCATTGTAATATTCATTCTTTCTCATTGCTTGTTAACCAATCAGAGTTGATTGCTACCCTTAGGAACACCCACTCTTCCAGGGACATAAAAGTTTTGTGCTGGTTCTATAAGGGGTCTTTGGCATTAAAGAGTGTTACTGACCCCTCTTATTAATTATATGCTAGCATAATTAATATAATTATTAGTTACTCAGAAATTATGTCTCTCAAACTTTTTATATGTTGCAGTTTTGCAACCAGATGAAGAGATCAGAGCTCTGTACTCCATATTCTTAATGAAAAACTTCCCTATATCTTGGGCCCAGGTGGAGAATTTCTCTATAAGGGGCGCTCTTTCTTAGGACCCTGTGATCTGACTCTCCCTTTTACCAATAATTAGGTTTTCTCTGGGTATGTTTTGTCTATTTTTAAATGTCTGAGCTGTAGCTTTCTTATTTTCACTCTCAACATCAAAGATCAGTAGGATTAAGGTCTATTGGCAAAATCCTTTCAAGCCAGGCTAATTGGGGTATATTGGGGCATGCACAAGTTGTGGGAAGCCTCTGCTGAAAAAGGCTTTGAGATAACTTCTGTTTTAAAACTGAGTTTTTGGGATGATCTGGAAGAGATGTGTGGTGAGCTGCCTGAGAAATTCAGGGTTTATTTTGAGATCATGGCCTGGGTATCTCAGTCCTATTATAATAAGTAGGTATGGCCCAAAATTTCTTTCAGGTAAGGTTTCAGTAAGGAAAACTGAGGCAAGCTGTGAGGGTTATCAACTCTTGTAAAAGCTAAGATATGGAGGAGGAGCCAAGATGGCAGAGTGAAAGCAGTGACTTGCTTGAGCTCTCCCCCAAACCCCTCCAAATACCTATAAAAAATGGCTCTAAACAAATTTTAAAGCAGCAGAACCCACAAAAAGACAGAGTGAAGTAAATTTCCAGCCCAAGACAACCTGGAAGGTTGACTAGAAAGGTATATCACGCCAGGCGGGTAGATGAGCGCAGTGTGGCATGGGCACACAGGCCATAGCGAACCTGGAGCAGGCCTCAGAGGACTGAATCTGGGGCAGCTGTGGTGGCTTCAAAACCTCTGAACCCACAAACACCAAAGACAACTTAGAAGGTCAATGGGAAAAATTTGTTTCCGCATTAAGAGAGGAGCTAGGTCAGAGTCAGCTCCAGAGTGCAGAGCACAGAGCTTGGGCACCTGGGTGGTGGCTGCATTCTGAGATTCCATCCCACAGACTGAGGGGGAATCAAGTGGCTGATCAGAGGGGGATTTCAGGGATCTATTTGCCAGTGCAGAGGCAGGAATTTCTTGCTTTGTCGTGCTTGGTTCTGGGTCATAGTTCTGGGCGGCGGTCCTGGGGTGAGGAGGTGTGCTGGCCTGGTGGAGCTTGTAGTGGCAGTGGAGAGGAAACCTTCACAGTTCCAGGACAGAAAGGAGTGCTTGTGGTCATTAATAGACCTGAGCACAGGCCAGGAAAGGAGTAAACGCCTCGCCCCTCATCATACCATCTTGCAAGAACTGAGAATTTGCAGGTCCCTATAAGTATCTTGGAAAACAGCTGTATAAACCTCCAAAGCTTGGGACAGTACATTTTCCACATTGGAAGCAGACTCTTACCTTAACAAAGAGTTTCAAACTCAAGTAATTACCCAGGATCATGAGCAAGCAGCGCAAAAAGAGTCAAACTATATTATCTAACTTTGGTGACAAAGAAGATCAAAACATACAACCTGAAGACAACAAAGTCAAAGCTCCTACATCCAAAGACTCCAACAAAAATATGAATCAGTCCCAGGAATTGGAAGAGCTCAAAAGGGATTTTGAGAAGCAAGTAAGAGAAGTAGAGGAAAAACTGGGAAGAGAAATGAGAGTGATGCAAGAAAATCATGAAAAATAAGTCAACAGCTTGCTAAAGGAGACCCAAAAACATACTGAAGAAAATAACACCTTAAAACATAGCCTAACCCAAAGGGCATAAGAGGTTCAAAAAGCCAATGAGGAAAAAAAAATGCCCTAAAAAGAAAAATTGGCCAAATGGAAAAGGAAGTCCAAAAGATTACTCAAGAAAATACTTCCTTAAAAATTAGAATAGAACAATTGGAAGACAGTGACTTTATGAGAAATCAAGACACAGTAGAACAAATCCAAAAGAATGAAAAATTAGAAAACAATGTGAAATATGTCATTGGAAAAACAACTGACCTGGAAAATAGATCCAGGAGAGAGAATTTAAAAATTAATGGACTATCTGAAAGCCATGATCAAAAGAAAGAACCTAGACATCATCTTTCAATAAATTATCAAGGAAAACTGCCCTGATATTTTAGAACCAGAGGGCAAAATAGAAATTGAGAGAATCCACTGATCTCCTCCTGAAAGAGATCCCAAAGGAAAACTCCTAGGAATATTGTAGCCAAATTCCAGAGTTCCCAGGTCAAGGAGAAAATCTTACAAGCTGCCAGAAAGAAACAATTCAAGTACTGTGGAAACACAATCAGGATAACACAAGATTTAGCAGCTTCTACATTAAAGGACCACAGGGCATGGAATATAATATTCTGGAGGGCAAAGGAGATAGGATTACAACCAAGAATCACCTACCTAGCAAAACTGAGTATAATCTGTCAGGGGAAAAAATGGTCATTCAGTGAAATAGAGGACTTTCAAGCATTCTTGATAAAAAGACTAGAGCTGAATAGAAAATTTGACTTTCAAACACAAGACTCAAGTGGAACATGAAGAGGTAAACAAGAGAGAGGAATCATGAGAGACTTATTAAGGTTGAACTGTTCACATTCCTGCATGGAAAGATGATATTTGTAACTCATGAGACCTTTGTCAGTATTGGGGTAGTTGGAGGGGAAAAAATTATATGTATGTATATATGTAGATAGATAGATAGGCAGGTAGAAGGCACAGGGTGAGTTGAAGATTAAGGGGTCATATCTGGAGAATAAAATTAAGGGATGAGAGAAGATTATACTGGGAGAAGAAGAAAGGGAGAGATAGAACAGGGTAAATTATCTCACAAAAAAAAAACAGAAAAGAAAAGCTCTTACAGTGGAGAGGAAACTGGGGAAGGTGAGAGGGAATGAGTGAATTTTATTCCCATAGGATTTGGCTTAAGGAGGGAATAACATACACATTCAGTTGGGTATGGAAATCTGTCTTACCCTACAGGAAAATGGGGGGGGGGATGAGAGAGCTGGGGGATGATAGAGAGGACGGCAGATTGGGAAAGGGGGTAATCAGAAGCAAATACTTCTGAGGAGGGACAGGGTCAAAAGAAAGAATAGAATAAATGGGAGGGCAGGATAGGATTAAGGGAAATAGAGCTAGTTTTTCACAACACGTCTACTATGAAAGTGTTTTGCATAACTGCACATGTATAACCTATATTGAGTTGCTTGCCTTTTCAATGAGGGTAGGTGGGGAAGGAGGAAGGGAGAAAATTTGGAACCCAAAGTTTTAAAAACACATGTTTAAGAAAAAAAGTTTTCACATGCAACTGGGAAATAAAAATTACAGGAAATGGGGTACAGAAGTGTATCCTGCCCTACAGGAAAATAGAAGGGGAAGGGGATAAGAGAAGGGGGGGAGAGATAGAAGAGAGTGCAGACTAGGGGAAGGGGTATTCAGAATGCATGCCATCTTAGGGTGGGGGAGGGGCAAGATGGGCAAAAATTTGGAAGTCAAAATCTTGTGTAAGTAAATATTGAAAACTAAAAATAAATTTATATTAAAAAAAAGCTAAGAGACTTGGGAAACAAGTTTTTAGGTAACTAAATTTAATTACAGGATTGGGTGTAGCACTAAGTAAAAAAAGTCTGTAGAGAGCACAATAGTAAGCATACAGGTAAGTAAAGTAAGAGAGGAAAGTACTCCCAAGCAAGTGAAGTAGTTTTTATCTCAACTTTGATTTTTGCATTTTTTAAAAATTTGTATCTTTGTTTCATCTCTTTAAGAATCATCAAGATAATTGCCTTCATTTGTAGGTAGGGGATCTGAAAAAGCAAGTTAAGACTCCCCCAGGCTATAAGGTTTAAAAAGGCATAATATTAATTTTAAAGAGTTCTCTTTCTGTCTTTGATTGTGAGTTTACAAATTTGGAGGTAGAATGAGAAAAGGGATTTCTCTCCCTCTCCCCAGATATATCTGACATCAGTGCAATGTGTTTAAAACTGCAAAAAATAAGGCATTAAAAAAAATCCTCTAAGGCACTTTGATCAGGGTTGTTCTATCATAACCTTAAATGCAATCATTCTAGCATTTCAGTAATTTATTTTTAAAATGTATATTAACATTATAAAAGCCACTTGTATAAGTAATGTTGGCAAAAAGTGTGAGAGAAATACAACTCTCATTATTTGTAAATTATGAAGTGTTAACCCTCTCCAGATTTTAAAATGTTAAGAGTAGCAGAAAAGAAAGGAAGGTGAATGTGACTTTTAATTGGAAAAACCGTTTTTTAGACAACATAATAGACCTCTGTTGATAAGTAGGCAGTCAAGCCTTTTGTAAGCTATTCACAGGATTGGGAATAAAAATGGAAGACATGTCCTCCAAGCCCCTGTTGTTCCTGGAAAGTTGCCCTGGATGCCCACATGACAGTTTCAGATGATCTAAGTACATTGAGAAGGCATAGGCAAGTTTGATTTTTTTTAAATACTAATTTATTTTTAGTTTTCAACATTCACTTCCATAAGCTTTTTAGTTTTAAATTTTCTCCCCCTCCTTTCCTACCTCCTTTCCCAAGAAGGACTGCAATCTGATATAAGCTCTACATATACATTCCTATTAACATATTTTCACGTTAGTCATGTTGTAAAGAAGAAGTAGAATCAATAGGAAGAACCACGAGGAAGAAGAAACAAAAGAAAACAGAAGAAAAAAAAGAGCAAATAGTATGCTTCAATCTACATTCAAACACCATAGTTCTTTCTCTGGATGTGGATAGCATTTTCCATCCCAAGGCCTTTAGAGATGTCTTAGATCCTTGCATTGCTGAGAAGAGCCAAGTCTGTCAAAGTTAGTCATCACACAATGTGGCTGTTACTGTACATAACGTTCTCCTGGTTCTGCTCACTTCATTCAGCATCAATCCATACAAGTCTTTCCAGGTTTTTCTGAAATCCACTTGCTCATCATTTCTTATAGCACAATAGTATACCACCACATTCATATACCACAACTTGTTCAGCCATTCCGCAGTCGATGGGCATCCCCTCAATTTCCAATTCTTTGCCACCACAGAAAGAACTGCTATAAATATTTTTGTACATGTGGGTCCTTTTCCCATTTGTATGATCTCTCTGGGATATAGCCTAGAAGTGGTATTCCTGGGTCAAAGAGTATGCACAGTTTTATAGCTCTTTGGACATAGTTCTAAATTGCTCTTCAAAATGGTTGGATCAGTTCACAACTCCACCAACAACGTATTAATGTTCCAATTTTCCCACATCTTCTCCAACATTTATCATTTTCCTGTTTTGTCATGTTAGCCAAACTGATAGGTGTGATGTGGTACCTCAAGTTATTTTAATTTGCATTTCTGTAATCAATAGTGATTTAGAGCATTTTTTCATATGGCTGCACATGGTTTTAATTTCTTCATCTGAAAACTGCCTGTTCATATCCTTTGACCATTTATCAATTGGGAATGACTTGTATTCTTATAAATTTGACTTAGTTCTCTACATATTTTAGAAATGAGGCCCTTGTCAGAGACACTGGCTGTAAAAATTCTTTCCCAGTTTCCTACTTCCCTCCTGATCTTGGTTGCATTGGCTTTGTTTGTGCAAAAACTTCTCAATTTAATGTAATCAAAATTATCCATTTTGCATTTTGTAATGTTCTCTCTCCTGTTTGGTCATAAATTCTTCTGTTCTCCATAAATCTGACAGGTAAACTATTCCTTGCTCTCTTAGTTTGCTTATAATATCAGCCTTTATATCTAAATTGTGTACTCATTTTAACTTTATTTTGGTATATGGTGTAAGATTTTGTTCTCTGACTAGTTTCTGCCAAACTCTTTTCCAGTTTTCCCAGCAGTTTTTCTTAAATAATGAGTTCTTATCTCAGAAGCTGGAGTCTTTTGATTGATCAAACAGTAGACTACTATAGTCGTTGACTACTCTATCTTGTGTACATAACCTATTTCACTGATCCACCACTCTATCTCTTAACTAGTACCAAGTTGTTTTAATGACTGCTGCTTTATGATACAATTTAAGATCTGGTGGTATGGCTAGGCCACCTTCCCTAGCATTTCTTTTCATTAGTTCCTTTGATATTCTGGACCCTTTGTTCTTCCAAATGAATGTTGTTATTAATTTTTCTAGCTCTATAAGACAATGTTTTGGTAGTTTGGTTGGTATGGCATTGAATGAGTAAATTAACTTAGTTGGAATTGTCATTTTTCTTATATTAGCTCAGCCTACCCATGAGCAGCTGATGCTTTTCCAATTATTTAGATCTGACTTTATTTGTGTGAAAAGTGTTTTGTAATTGTGTTCATAGAGTTCCTGGGTTTGTTTTGGCAGGTAGACCCCTAAATATTTTATAATGTCTACAGTAACTTTAAATGGAATTTCTCTTTCTATCTCTTGCTGTTGGGCTTTGTTGGTAATATATAGAAATGCCCATGATTCATGTGGGCTTATTTTATATCCTGCAACTTTGCTAAAGTTGTTTATTTCAAGTAGTTTTTTACTTGATTCTTTAGGATTCTCTAAGCATGCAATCATATCAGCTGCAAAGATTGATAGCTTTGTTTCTTCTTTGCCTAATCTAATACCTTCAATTTCTTTTTCTTCTCTTATTGCTGAAGCTAACATTTCTAGTACCATATTGAACAGCAATGTGATAATGGACATACTTGTTTCACCCCTGATCTTATTGGAAATGCCTCTAGCTTATCCCCATTACATACAATGCTTGCTGAAGGTTTTAGGTAGATGCCGCTTATTCTAAGGAAGACTCCATTTATTCCTATGCTCTCCAGTGTTTTCAGCAAGAATGGGTGTTGTATTTTGTAAAAAGCCTTTTCTGCATTTATTGAGATAATCATGTGTTTTCTTTTAGTTTTGTTGTTGATATGAACAATTATGCTGATAGTTTTCCTAATATTGAACCAGCCCTGCATTCCTAGTATAAATCCTACTTGGTCATAGTGTATTATTCTCACGACAAGTTGCTGTAATCTTTTTGCTAATATTTTATTTAAAGTTTTTGCATCAATATTCATTAAGGAAATTGATCTATAATTTCCTTTCTCTGTTTTAAATCTTCCTGGTTTAGGTATCAGCATCATATTTGTATCATAAAAATAATTTGGTAAGACCCTTTCTTTGCCTATTTTCCCAAATAGCCAACATAATATTGAAATTAATTGTTCTTTAAATGTTTGATAGAATTTGCTTGTAAACCCATCTGGCCCTGGAGAGTTTTTCTTAGGGAGTTCATTGATGGCCTGTTCAATTTCTTTTTTCTGAAGTGGTGTTAAGTATTTTACTTCCATTAATCTGGGCAATTTATATTTTTCTAAATATTCATCCATTTCACTAAGATTGTCAAATATATTGGCATACAGTTAGGCAAAATAGGTCATAAGTATTGTTTTAATTTCCTCTTCATTGGTGGTAGATTCACCCTTTTCATTTTTTATACTGGTAATTTGGTTTTCTTCTTTCTTTTTTTAAATTAAATTAACCAAAGATTTATCTATTTTACTGTTTTTTTCCCATAAAACCAGCACTTAGGGTTTTTTTTTATTAGTTCAATAGTTTCCTTAATTTCGATCTTATTAATCTTTCCTTTGGTTTTCAGTATTTCTAATTTGGCATTTTATTGGGGATTTTTAATTATTCTTTTTCTAGTTTTTTTAGTTGCATGACCAATTAATTCATTGATTTCCTCTTTCTCTGCTTTATTCATGTAAGCATTTAGAGATATAAAATTTCCCCTAAGAACTGCTTTCACTGCATCCCATAAGTTTTGGTATATTGTCTCATTATTATCGTTCTCTTGGATGAAGTCATTGATTGTTTCTATGATGTCTTGTTTGACCCACTCATTCTTTGGGATTAGATTATTTAGCTTCCAATTGATTTTTCATCTATCTTTCCATGACCCTTTATTACATATAATTTTTATTGCATCATGATCTGAAAAGGATGCATTTAATATTTCTTCCTTTCTGCATTGGATTGGGAGGTTTTTATGCCCTAGTACATGATCAATTGGCAAGTTTGATTTTTGTGTGAGTAGATATATTGAAAATTTTGTAACTTGATTAGAAACCCAGTACAGACATAGGGGGTTAGGAGATATTTGATGAGCAATGTGTTCACAGCTGTGATAATTAAAATCTCTTAAATACTTCCACTTTTAAAATTTTTGGCAGTGGATTAGCTGGAAATAGTGAACCCCATAATGTGGGAGCCCGAGTCCTTATGGAAAATCTCTAAGTCCTTATAGACTTTAGGGGTCAGTATGTATAGAGGCTTGCCTGGGATAAATGCTCCCATGACTCTTGCCCTAGCTCTGTTTGTTATGTTTTGTTGATTCTGAGTTCTTACTTATGCCCAGCCTTGAGATCAGGTGGCTGTCTCGGGTAGACAATACTAAGAACTGGGCAGGGAAACAATAGATATGAAATTTGGCATTGAAACTACTTTCTGATGAGATAATGAGGATCTTTAGCTGCTTAGATTGTTTATGTTATTAATTAGTGCTTGTAGATCATTTCTCATGGTACAAAGCTGTTTTCTATATAATCCTGTAACCTCTGAAAATAAACCAGTTTTATGAGCGTCAATCTCAGACTCGCCTAGCCCGACTTTTCTTTCTCCATTTCCCCTTTCCCTTTTTTCTTTTCATGGTTTTCCAGATGTTATGAAAAACAGGCAAAATCTTCCTTAAGGTCTTGGAGAATGAATTTTCTCCAGGGAGAACATACTTTAACCAAATGAGAGGAAAGAAAGTTTGAAGGTGTTGCTCTCTATTTTTAAACTGAATCTGACTCATTTTAAAGCAGAGCAGAGAAATCCCCTAATAAGCCTAGTGTTGTGTTTCTTTCAACACGACTCAATCCCCTTATCTCTTCCCATAGTTGCAGTGGAGCTCCAATTCAGTAAGGCGCTCCTGTGTCTCTCTTAACTTCTTCTACTTCCCCGCGGTCTACAACTTTCCCATCCAAGGATCGTGAGTCCCTGTTCGGGCGCCAACTGCCTGCAGCCGGCGTGATGTGTGACAGAGCGGTGAAGAAAAAAAGGGGAAGGGGAGCTGGACAAAGAAAAGTCGGGCTAGGCGAGTCTGACACTGATGCTTATAAAACTGGTTTACTTTCAGAGGTTACAAGATTATGTAGAAAACAGCTTTGTACCATGAGAAATGATCTACAAGGGCTAATTAATAACAATCTAAGCAGCTAAAGATCCTCATTATCTCATGAGAAAGTAGTTTCAATGCCAAATTTCATATCTATTATTTCCTTGCCCAATTTTTAGTATTGTCTACCCGAGTCAGCCACCTGATCTTTAGGCTGGGCATGAGTAAGAATTTAGAATCAACAAACCATAACAAGCGGAGCTAGGGCAAGAGTCATGGGAGCATTTATCCCGAGGCAAGCCTCTGTATGTACTGACCCCTAAAGTCTATAAGGACTTAGAGATTTTCCATAAGGACTCGGGTTCCCACACCATAATATAAAATGCTTGGAATAAATAACCTTTGCATAAAATATATTACTAATCGAAATTAGAAATTGAGGTTCTCTATGATATTACTTGGAAAATAGATCTAGGTGTGATAGAATTTATTCTGGTCTCATTTTATATGAAATTTATTATTATTATCATCATGCCATATGAGTCAGGAAGCTTTTTAGCTATGTGATTTTATGCCAAGTTACTTCAGTTATATGATTTGTAATGTATTAAAAAAGTGTCAATGTTAGGCATTTAATTAATTTTAATTTTAATAATTAATTGTTTTTAGAAATATGGTTAGGAAAGTTTGCTCTTTCATTTTTTTAGGTCATGAATTTAATTGTTGAAAGACTGAAGTAAATATGTTATAAAAAAAGTATCAGTAACATTGAGTGATTGCAGATTGGTAACTGAGTTAGAGTGTTGATATTTTAAAATTTCACTTTCTAGTCCCATTCTTAGGTTAAAGTGCAGTGATTTGATTTTATTTAAGAACCAGAAATTGCAAAGGAAAAGATTTTCTATTGCTTTAAAAAATAATCAGTCTTTAACCCGCTTTAGCCTAAAATTCATGTCCATCCATCTTTCAGGTTAATCTGTAGGAAGCCCATGTTAAATCTAACAGTATATAAATTTTGGACATAGCAAAAATAGTTATTATTGTGATTTGTGACTATTATCTAACATTTAAAAGTTTATTTGTATTCAAATTAAGAATTATTTAATTAAATCTTGAGAAAACTGGCCATGCCCTGCCAGCATTAGTTCAAATACCTTAGGTCTCAGAATCTCATAATATTTATCCCAGCATACTTTAAGTTAATCTAATGATAACATGTGAATTCAAACTGTTTGTAAAACTTTATGTATATTTCTAAGTTTGTATTTATATTGGGAATTGGAAGCTGAATACTTAGGTCAGCCCCTTATCTGAAAAGTCTCAAAGAAAGGTAAAGGAGGCAGGGGGCTGAGAATTGATCCAGCTCTTTGAGGAAGTAGGGAAAAAGGTTATACAACACTGGAAATTGTCACCATCTTAGCTAGCTAGATAGATGGTGACAATTTCCAGCATTGTACAGCTAGCTAGCTAGCTGTCTCTCTACACATATATACATATATGCATACTCACAAATTTATGGATAATAATCTTTTTTTTCCTTTTGGATCATTAACAGTAACTGAGTCTTGAAGATTTAAATGTTACCATTAATTATTATAAATCTGGATTTGATTTGATTTGATTTAAGTCAAAATTTGTCCTGAAAGAAAACAGAATATAGTCTGAGTATGTTCTCCTATCAGGATAATTATGCTAAATCAGAGTCTAATATAAAAGACATTCGCTATTTGGAATTAAGAAATTTATTAGCTGTGTGACCCTAAACAAATTACCTTATATCTGTTTACCTCAGTTCACTGTTCTGTAAGGGGATAATTACGTCAGCCATCTCCCAGGATTATTGTCAGAATCACATTATTATATAGCGCTTAACACAGTGCCTGGCATAGGGCAGATGCCATATATTAA
Source organism: Phascolarctos cinereus (assembly GCF_003287225.1). NCBI lineage: Eukaryota > Metazoa > Chordata > Mammalia > Diprotodontia > Phascolarctidae > Phascolarctos > Phascolarctos cinereus. The sequence continues at coordinate 180,950,943 of NW_027556098.1, forward strand.
CTGCTTTGATTATTTCTTTAATTAGATATAATTGCTTCATACTTGGTAATTTTATACAGAGTTTTAGATGTGATTAGTATACTCTGACAATGGTGATGACATGAATAATTTTCTGTGTACAGTAATTTGGAAACCCATTCTGCTGAATGGTGGCCACTTGATTGGTAATGGGTTTGTTTCAGATGTTAAGTACATGATACTGTTTATGGTATTGTTATGTTTCTAGATTTTCTCATATTGTAAAATTTGGTAAACTATTGTTATCAGATGTTAGAAAAGCAACTTCTCTTATAATCTAGATGTTGTGGGATTAAGAATTGTACTGTTAAAAGAAGGTTAAAAAGAAGGTTTGAAAACTTACGTAATTTTATCAGCCCTACTGATCATGCGCATAATAATTTGAAGTACTATAATTATGAAATTATAAACTTTGAGGTTTTCCTATGTATTTAAGAGAGAAGTTTCATCTAAAATTATTTGGCTATCACTTGTGAAAATTAAGAGATTGTTAACTAAGTTATTTGGAGTTGTCATAATGTCAAAACTTATCAAGTATTTACATAGCTTTTTAAAAGGAAAATTGATAATTAATTAATGTGTGGGAAATGGTACAAGGAAAAGACCTTGTAAAATCATCTAAGGAAAGTGTGTGTGTGTGTGTGTGTGTATCTGAAGGTTTATAGCAATTGGCCAGTGTTGTTTTTCTAGGGATTTAAATGAACTATCTATATGGGATTCCTGAATGTAACTATTTTCTTGATTTATAACTATATATATTATAACAGCTTGAGCTTATACTCTAAAAGAAGACAAAATGAAGAAAATGACATTGAATAAATTGTTATAGGCTTATAAACTTTATTGTTGTGATAAGACTCATTTAATTGGGTATATTTTTGGCATTGCTTCACTTAGAAAAAAGGAATTCTCCCCATTGTAAACACTTTTTTTGACTAGAGGAGGATGGTAATTAGGAATTTGTGGTAATTCAGAATTTATTTTATTTTATACTTTTGGGATTGATTTATGATAAATTAAAGACAATTTACACCAACTTAGTCTTGATAAATTCCAACTTCAAGGATTTATTTTTGCTTTAAGGCTTGAATAGAAAATATCTATCAGTTTAGTGGTCTCCAACTAATCAACTTCATGAAAGTCTAGTGATTATCTTTTTAATAAGAAAGAGAAATACTTTTAGGAGGAAATGCTTAGGGCAAAAAAAAAATATCTGGAACCATCCTGGAACCTTTTGGTGCAATTGAAGTAAATTGAAGTCCATCTTTGTACAAAAATCATTCTGTTAATAATTCTTTAGTGGAATCTCATCTTCCTAATGGAGGAATGCTCAACGCTAAGTACAAAAATTGGGTTGTAATTTTTGATCTGTATCTGAGTTTCTTGGACATATCAACATGACAATTGGCTCACCTAAAAATGTAAAATATCTAATGTAAAAGGTCCCAAATTTGATTTTCTAATAGTAGAGACATAAGGTTTTATTTAACTTTAATTATTTGACTTGGTTATTGACAAAGTAAATTTAAAATTTTGTTAAGAATAATTTTGTGGGAGATTTTTTTGGCAGAGAAGATCTTTACAAGTGACCTGAACCAGAGAAGACAGTCAGCTGGAAACTGTTCTGCGACCACACCCAAAGTAGAAGGCTGCATCTGATGTTTCTGGAGAAACAGAATGCTATATGAGATAAAACTTCTATGAAATGTTCAATTATTTTTTTTATTATTTGCTTTTTCTTATGTGCTTTTTATATGTAAGTTTGTTTAACAGAAGGGAAATCCTACTTTGATTTTATCAATGTGATAATCTTTTTCCCTTTTCGTCTCACGTTTTCCATCAAAAGCCCCATAGTTAGAAGGCCCTGATGAAGTATTTGTCACATCAGTTAGTGATTCATTGAAGAGACTTATGTCTCTCAATGGAATCAAATGGGGAATAAGAGAAATGATTATTAAATTAAAAATATTATTGAGGAGATTCCTGAACTTTCTCCAAAATTAAACCCACCTATACTATTTTATCTAGGTGGAATTGTTGCCTCACACAACTAGAAAACCTTACAAGGTGAATTCTGACCCATTGTGTTCCACTCAGGCAGATATGGGCAGGAGGTGTAGATCCTTTGTCTAGATTGCCCAAGGCTGGAGGTCATTTGGAAGTAAATGACATGACCAAAGTCATATCACCAGTCCCTCATTAGAATAGGTCCATCTTTCATTGTAATATTCATTCTCTCTCATTACTTGCTAACCAATCAGAATTGATTGTCACCCTCAGGAACACTCACTCTTCCAAGGGCATACAAGTGTTGAGTGGGTTCTTTGAGGAGTCTTTGGCATTAAAGAGTGTTACTGACTCCTTTTATTAATTATATTTAGCATGATTAATAAAATGATTAATTACCCAGAAATTATGTGTCTCAAACTTTTTAAATGTCACATCAGACATAGTACAAAGTATTTGTAATATCACTTCCTGTCATTGCAAAGAACTGGAAACAAAGTAGGCCATTGATTGAGGAACCACTAAACAAATTGTGGTACATGAATGTAATCATTTGAGGAATACCGGGAAGATTGGGAAGATATTGATTAAGAGCTAACAACTGGGAAAATTATATGAATGAAGACTGCCACAATGCAAATAGAAATCACAACAAAAAACAAAATTGAAACAGAAGACTGTGCAAAAGCAATGACCAGGAATGCTCTTAAAAAAGAGATATGAAAATGAATCTTGGTTCTATTTTTGCAGAAGGGAAGGGCAATGGATGTGGAACACTTCAGCTCCATTAAACTGGATTGATGTGTTTCTCGGTTTTCCTAAATTGCTTTTTTCTCTATTTTCATCCTTTATCGTAAAGAATTGGGGATATATTAGGAAATGAAGATGCTACAAAAATTCTTAAAATTAAGTTAAAAAATAAAAGTATCCAATATAAAAATGTATAAAGTCAAAATGCCCTCAACTTACGGGGCAAAGTGATAGTAACAGACACATTCACCTTAGAAAACAGTAGCATACTCCAGCTATGTGGAAGGGCATGTCTTATCTTGATTTAGCTATCTGAATAATTCCTTCAGACTGAGGACATCTTTCATCTCTTCTAAGTCTATTACGATCTCTTCCTGCTTTTGAGGGGTTTAAAATCTGGTTGTTTAACTGAACACAGCTCTAAGCTTTTTGAGGCTGATGTCATATTATACACAGTCATGCTCTACCATTAACCATCCTTGATCTCACTGTCAAAAGCAAACTATTTGTCTGGATGGTCTATGGCTCTTTCACAAAGTGATCTTTTTTGTCTTGTCATGTGTTTAATAGAGGGAATTATGAAGAAAACTGGCTACTATCAGAGTTCATTAAAAAAAGAATGAAGACAATAGAATCCACCAGTGGAAGGCTCATTCTGCAGAGATGACTGATTTTATGCCATTGTCAACCTACCCAACGGATATTGGAAAGAACTTGGTGTCATAAAATATACTTTCAATTGTGTCCCCCACCACTTATCAAGTAAGTAAATTTGAGGAAATCTTTGAACTTCTTTGAGTCCCAATTTCCTTCTCTGTTAACTGAGGATAATAATAATCATCCTACTTCCATCACAGAGCCATTGTAAAGATTAATTATTGCAATAATAACAACAGCAACAACTAAATAGCACTCTAGAGTTTGCAAAGCACTTTATATTTGATCACTAAAATGGCTTTGTGAGGATATTATCCTTATTTCACAGATGAAGAAAGTGAGGTTGAGAAAGACTGTGTCTAAGATTGTACATCTGGTAAGTGTCTGAAGCACTGTTTGCACCCAGTTCTTTCTTACTCTAAGTCCAGAACACATAATTCCATGCTTCGTCCCAAATGAGATGGCATATGAGAGAGCAATTAGTCCCCTTAAAGCAATACAATCTAGTATGTCAGTCATATGTCAATAGTCTGCTGAAAGCCTCTATTTCAAAGCCAAAAGTGGTTTTATTTGTATATTTATGTGTATCTTTTGACAGGTATATTTCTTCATGCCTATTGATCTTCAGTTTGCATCTCTGATGTCTGTACCCATCCTTTGGTGTCCTATGCCCCAACACTAAGTATTGAATCTTTCATGGAGATGAAGAATCATACAGTGGTAACTGAGTTCATCCTTCTAGGAATCCCCCACACAGAAGGGATGGAGATTGAACTCTTCTTTGTGTTCTTATCTTTCTACTTTTTTACCTTGCTAGGCAACCTAACCATTCTGTTGGCCATACTTTCTTCCTCTCATCTTCACACCCCCATGTATTTCTTCCTGTGCAAGTTGTCTATTTTTGACATATTTTTCCCTTCAGTGAGTTCTCCCAAAATGCTATTCTTCCTTTCTGGGAATAGCCATGCCATATCCTATGGGGGCTGTGTATGCCAACTCTTTTTCTATCATTTCCTTGGCTGCACAGAGTGTTTCCTATACACTTTGATGGCCTATGACCGCTTTGTTGCCATCTGTTACCCTCTTCAGTACACAGTCATCATGAGCCATAAGGTATGTGCCATCTTGGCCACAGGGACCTCATGTTTTGGCTGTATTCAGGCCACCTTCCTAACTGCCCTCACCTTCCAGTTGCCCTACTGTGGACCAAATAAGGTGGAATACTTCTTCTGTGATATCCCAGTGATGCTGAAGCTAGCCTGTGCAGATACCTCAGCCCTGGAGACGGTGGGTTTCATAAGTGTAGGCCTCATGCCTTTCAGCTGCTTCCTTCTCATCCTTACTTCTTACAGCCGCATTGTTTGTTCCATCTTGAGGATACACTCAGTTGAGGGCAGACGTAGAGCCTTCTCCACTTGTAGTGCTCACCTCGTGGCCATCCTTCTATTTTATATGCCTGTTGTCCTCATCTACCTACAGCCTACCCCCAATCCTTGGCTGAATGCCACTGTTCAGATCTTGAATAATTTGGTCACCCCCATGCTGAACCCCTTGATCTATAGTTTGAGGAACAGGGAGGTAAAATCATCCCTAAGGAAGGTGCTACAGCAGATTGGTTTCATTCCTGAGCAATGAAAAACAGACCTAATGGAAACAGAGACAGATTAGCAGAAGCAAACACAGAGATAGAATGATTGATTTCTTTTTTTAGTCATCAATGTGTCCTGAATATTCTCTCCTTTATTTTCTTAACCCCTCTTCAAAAACCCTCTTGGGTATGTCCTCCCAGCGGCCTTTTTTGCACTTGCCTGCAGTGACTATCCCCTTAAGAATAATTACTATCATTGAATTTCAAAGTTTACTAAGAGCTTTGTAAGTGCTACTGGAATTATTGTCCCTATTTCTAAGAAGAGGAAGGTGAAGCTCAGAAAGTTTGAGCAACTTGACCGTGGTCATATAGCTAGCAAAAGTTTAAGACAGGATTTGAACCAAGGTCTGCCTGATTCCAAGTCCATCCTGCTATCAGATATGTACCATTTCTCTTTGATTCTTGGAGAGATGTTAATGACTCACTCTCAAAATTAGCAAAATTAAGCCCCCAGGCAAGTGGTAGGATTTAAATTTTAGTTCAATACACAAACTTGGACATAACCAGGAAAAAACATATCTGGGACCTGAGGCATAGAGAGAAGAGGCATTTCTTTAGCCTTCCACTTATGTTCAAGGGCTTTTCCTTGGACCCATACTCAGAGCCATTCACCTACTGTGAGGTGAACAACAGAGATTGTAAGGAGGATGAAATGATAGTAGTCTAGAGAAATATCTGAGATGGAATGACGTTAGCTCAGCGTGGCAATGTCTACCACTGCCTGACCTGTTGGGAAAAGCCAGTGTGGAGTGCTCACCTCAGACTATTCTTTTATGAAGACTTTAAGAAGTGAATGTGGCGTTGTACTGCTTCTTCCACGAAGACCATCCCAATTACTTTGGAAATGATAGTCTGGTATAGGAGGCTGTTTTCATGGCCCAATTCACCAAAAGTCAGTTTTCTGGGAATCCCTTCAACCACTGTGGAGGTTGTTGTCACAATGAACTCAGGACTCCTTGGGAGGGAGAAAGGGGAATGGGAAGAGGGCATGAGGGAGGCCTGAGGTAGTCCCTATTGCTTCTGTCTGTCCAATTTCAGGAGGCAGTGAAAGCTTCTAGACTTAAGGAATCACAGGGACATATTCTATGGGCTTGTATTTGTGCAAGAAGCTTAAGGGCCTAGGTCAGTTCTCCAGATCTATTCATTATTGGGTTCTCCTCAGTCTTACCTAAATGTCATTTAACAAAAGAGTTGTAGAGAGTGGGGCATGGGAGAGCAGGAGGAAGGTGTGGACAAGAATTAATCTGCCATGATTTGGTTTATCTTATTTTCCAGTGTGAGATGATCTGCATGTGGAGTCAGGATCCTATCCATAAATCCTTGAAACACTGGGAGCCACAGCGAGAGACAAATGCAACACAGGGTCTCAGCACCAACAAGGAGGTTGAATTGGAGGCCTGAGAACAGTTTAAGCCCTAATTGCCCAATGGGGTCTGTCAGTGGCATCTTAGAGATGGGAAGTAACTACAAATTGGGGCTCCTGCCCCAATAAGGAGACAGACATCAGAATAGGCCAGAACCTATAGTAGACAATCAAAGGACTGAGAGAGAAGTCATGTTCTGGGATAGAAAGTTAGGCCTAACACTTCTTAGCTCATCTGGATCAGTAGCAGATGATGTGTGAAAATATTTAGAATAGTGTCTTTGGTGATTCACATCATTAACTCCTATCTCTCTAACAATGTGGGAGAGACAGGATAGAGCAATTCAATTTGTTCATAGTTGATTTGGATCAGATGATGTCTAGAGTCCCTTTCAATGCTAAGAGACAGTTGATAGTATAGTACAGAGAGTGCTGGGTCTGGAGCTAGAAGTCCTGAGTTCAAATCCAGCCTCAGACACATACTAGCTGTGAGACCTTAGTCAAGTCATTTATGTTTACTTCAGTTTCCTCAACTGTAAAATGGGGGATAATAATAACACTTACTTTGTAGGGTTTTTGTGAGGATCAAATAAGATAATATTTGTAAAAGCACTTAGCACAGTGACTGGCACATAGTAGGCACTTAATAAATGTTTATTCCCTTTCCCTTTTCTTCCCCTTTCTTCCAAGACATAGTGCTGTGTGAAGACAGTGGAGATGAATGCAGACCTATAGAGCCAGGTCATTTACTTAAATTAAACTCGGGGGGAGAGACAGGAAAACAAAACAAAACAAACAAACAAAAAGTATTGTCCAAGCTCATTTCCAAGCTAATCAGCCCCACTTCCAATATTCAATATAATTTTCTATTACAAATTGAAATGTGTATAGCTACTAATGGAACTCTTCCTTTTCCAAAACAATGATATGTTTAATGTTCTGAGATTATTTCTTTTTCCTGCTCCTGCCCACTTATCTGCCCTTGAATACATTCCCATACTTCAGTCTATTATAAAGTCCCCTCTTTTTCCACAATTATTTTACAATAGACTTTTTACTCAAAGTGTGGGTTAAGCATGGTTTTCTCTAGAGATATGTTATCAGCTCTTCAGAAGACTGAGGGGACACCCACAATAGACTCTGCCAGAGATAACTGTCCTCATATATTTTTATGAAATCTGATCTCTTTTAATACAATTTCCATTTCAAGTAGCATTCTTTGTTCTTATTCCTAAGCAGAAGTGTTCAAAAGTTAAATGTTCTGTAATCAGCCCGATAAGGGTGATTCCTCTGAAGTGAAGAAACACAAAAAGTGTTTAGGGAAGTCTTGCCTCCACCTTCATGGGTACATTCTCCAATCTTTCCCACAGCTCCCATATATTTTCCTAAGAAATAATAATAACAATAATAGCTGACATATTCATGGGGCTGCTGGATGGCACAGTGGATAGAGTGCCGGGCTTAGAGTCAGGAAGACCTGAGTTCAAATACAGCCTCACATACTGACTAGCTGTGTGACTCTGGGCTTAACCACTTAACCACTGTTTGCCTCAGTTTCTTCATCTGTAAAATGAAGATAATAATAACACCTGCTTCCCCAGGTTGTTACAAAGATCAAATGAGATAGTAATTTTAAAGCATTTAGCATAGTCCCTGGCACATAGTAAGCACTGTATAAATGTTAGCTGCTTTTTTAATGTTCAGAATATGTGGCATAAATATTTCATTTCACAGTTCACATCTCATTTCTCCAAGTTCCAGTGTCAATGGAGACAATAAATATTATTTTCACAATTTTAGAGATGATAAACTGAGACTCTAAGAAGTAAGGCAATGTGATCCACATCTCCAAAGCAGTATGGGATAGAGCTGGAATCCTAACCTAAGATTTCTCTCTATATATAAATTCTCTCATGATGACCACACTGCCACCTCTCAATAATCAGATGAGTTCCTCAACCCTATTATGAATGAGACACTCATATGCCTGACTTTTCTTATTTCCAAATTTCCATTCTTTTCTTATTTCCAAATAAAATTCACAAGCATAAATGTGTTAAAAGACAACAGAATAATCATTAGGAATATGGTAGCAGAGATTATTCTGGCTAAAGAAAGAAAGCCCAATGGAATTTGGCAAGATATGCTTATATACACACATATGTATGCACTTTGATATGCATATAAATGTATGCATGCATATACACACACACACATATAATATATATATATGCACGCACACACATATACACACACATATGAACACATCAGAAAATGTAGACATGACCAACCCACTCACCCCCAATTATCTATTTCCTCTTGGCAAAAATTCCTCTGCTTTGTAGTCTGAGCAGAGCTGTCTTCACCTCCTTGTTCCTCAGTGTATACACTACAGGGTTCAGCATGGGTGTGATCACAGTGAAGAAAATAGCCACAATTACATCCACAGCATCTTTGGTGCCTGGTCTCAGGTAAATAAAAAGACAAGGCAAAAAGAAACAGAGGGCCACAATGCAATGGGAGGCACAGGTCTGGAAGGCTTTGTATCTGCCCTGTGCTGTGCGGATCTTAAGGATAGCACGGACAATGGACATGTAGGAAAGAAAAATCAGGAAGAAACAAGTAAACGTAAGTACCCCAATGTTAAGAAAAATTACTGTCTCATTGTCTGAGGTGTCTGCACAGGCCAATTTGAGAATGGGGGGTGCATCACAAAGGTAATGCTCAATCTGGTTGGGTCCACAATAGGGAAGACGAAAGGTCAGAGTAGTCTGGATAGCAGAGAGAAGGGCACCAGTGAGCCATGTGCCTCCAGCTAGAAGGGCACAGGTTTTCCCACTCATCATGGTAGCATAATGTAGAGGGTGAGTTATAGCCAGGTAGCGGTCAAAGGACATGACTGTATAAAGTAAACACTCAGAGCCCCCCAGAATGTGAAAAAAATAGAGTTGAGCTACACAACTTTGAAAAGAGATGACTCCACCATCTGGAGATAGGAGACCCATGAGAATCTTAGGCACAGTGACAGTGGAGAAACATGTGTCAATGAAGGAGAGGTTGGCCAGGAAGTAGTACATGGGGGTGTGAAGATGATTATCTACCTTGATCACTGTCAAGATGAGGAGGTTTCCCACAAGAGTAAGTGCATAGATCACTAAGAATATTCCAAACAGGGTGGTGTCCAATTCTGGTGGATGTGGAATCCCCATGAGGATGAATGTGGTCACAAAGCTCTGATTCTTCCTTCCATTTAGATTGTAGGTGCTTTACCTAAAGGAGAAGAAGAAAATGTCAGTCAAAAAAGATCCACCACCATGTAAATTACAGAATGTCAGAGCCGGAACTTGCTAGCCTCAGATATAATTTAGTCCAACTCCTTCATTTACAAGTTAGGAAATTGAGACTGAGATTGGTAAAAGGAAGAAGTGAGATGCATTGGAAAGGTACTGGATTTGATATTGAAAGACCCATGCTTAAATCTTTATTTTAATACTTGTTAAGTGTGTCACTTAGCAATACTTGCTAAAGGAGTTAGCTTTTCTGACTCTCAGTTTCTTCCTACATAAAATGAGTTGATTGACCCGTACAGTTTGTTCCAACTCTTAACCATTTGCAGTGTCACATAGTTAAACATAGGTCTTCTGACACCAAATCCATGCACTTTCCATTATTAATAAATCCCTCCCCCAAAAAAACCAAACAAACTCCACAATCGGTACTCATTCCCAGGTTAGTGGTCACAGAGTATTTGTACTACTTGGGGTGAGGGGTGTCTAGGATTAACTTTGTGATATTATCCTTTGGATTTCAGGAGCAACTCCATGAACCATACTTCTTCCCATTACTAATCAGCCAGGAGACTCAATTAGCTCAAGTACAGTTGAGCCTGGGTGTCCTTTCCTACAAATACATATGGCATAATGAAGGGAGAGTTGGTACAAACTTAATATATAATCATTATGAGAAAGAATTTGAAAGAATTCTGATGGAGCTTCCCTTGGGTGTAGCTCTCTTCTGTATGGGAAATTCAGTTGCTATTCAGTGGTCTTCCCCCATTTTGAATCCATAGCTGGCACTTCATGCCACTAAAGGTCACATGATCTGAAGCCGCATCCATCTTTAGATGACTACCTTTCTACCACTTTCTGTCACTAATGAGTCTCTTCACTCCTAATATGGAAAATTTTCCTACTCTGAGCCACTTCCACTCCTGGAACATTGCAGTTGTTGTCTCACAGGCTACCTGGGGCATCTAGACCTTTCAAAATTCACCAAGTTATCCTTAGGTGCTCATTTATCTAATATCAATACATAGAGACAGATGAGGGTATGTGGTCATGGCCACATGGAGCCTGGATGTGAGACAGGACAACTGATTCCACCTAAGTCTCAGGGCCAGCATCACATCTCATGGATAGGAAGGAAAAAAATGAAAGGTTCTGTACATTGCTTTTTCATGATTCCTGAGTTATTAGTTCTTCTGGCTCAGCAGCCAATTGGGGCACTCACTATTAATGCACAATCCAAGGCCCTCAACCATGTATAACTGGAAGTAGACTTGCCCTAAGTTTCCAAGTGGTTTACTGGAGCAAAGCAGGGTATATCTGTGTATGCTCCAAGTACTGGCCCCTTTATGCTTGTTGAATCTATATACAAATAGATCCAAGATGATTTGACTGGACAGGGAATTAGCAGTTGTGAGAGTCAAAAAAGATTTCATTTAGAAAGTAGCACTTTAATTGAGTGTGTATGGAAACTGGGGATTCTATGAAGCAGTGGTCAAAAAAAAGGTGTTAATTGCAGTAATGTAGGACAACTTCTTCCAATGGTTGGAGATGAGAAATGGAGTGCAATGTACCATTATCTATCCCAAGGCAAAATATCTGAAGTGGAAAATATGAAATATGGATGGAAATGTTTATTTGAGCCAAGCTGTGAAGAACTTTAAATGCCAGAGAGAGGTAAGAAAAGACTATTATTTTAGGAAAATCACTTTGGCAGATATGGGAAATATGATTTTGGAACAATTAGAAGATTATTACAATAGTGTAAGGAAAAGGTGAAGAGAATCTGAGTTAGAGCGATTGGTATCTGTATGGACAAAGAAAAGAGAATGAACACAAGGGATGTTATGTTGATAGGAATGACATCCCACTTCCATGAAATAACACATAAATGAATATTGGAGAAAGGATTGTACTTTTATAGATAGCCATGTGCCCTATAGTGAATCAACAAAGTAAGACAAATCTGATCTGCAATATGCTCTATAGGACAGAGTGCCAAAGCAAAGAAACCAAGATCTAGTATTGAACATGCTTCCTAGTGAGATAATATCTTTTAAAGTGCTCCATAGGGTTTACTCTCTACAGATCTCCCTCTAAGAAATGACATCTTTCTCATAGTCTCCTACAAAATACTCTCCTTCATCGTCCTTGTCCTTTTTCTTTTCTAAGATTCTTTTAGGAGAAAATGTTTTCCCTGGGACTAAGTCCTGTTGATGCCATGGCCCCCCACAAAGCTTAGAGAGTAATGATTTCTGGCCATCATTAAGAGAGCAATCAGTTGTCTACACACATACCCATCTTGTCATATCCTAATCCTGGCTCTATTCTGAAACTTATAAGATGTCAAATATCAATGCAGTGGCAATACACACCTCCTCCACCAACAGCTAGGGTGGGGACCCATTAGCTAACATTTCTCTCACTACCACCTCCATCACAGAGTTTAAATTAACCCTGTCATCCTTATCTGAATAAGTCACATTTTATTCTTTCATTTCTTCCTTCCCTTCAATCATGGGCAAGTTATAAAATTAGAGAATCTTAACTGATAGGGATCTCAGAAGCCATCTATTTGAGTATTATAATTATTGCAAGTAAAGTAAGTGGCCACACAGAGAAAGGAACTGACTTATCTGAGGAACTCCAGCAAATTAGTGGCAGAGCCAGAACTAAAACTGGGTCTCCTGATGCCTTATCCCTTACTGTTTCTGTCCAGGACTATTTGCGGGCATGTGTAATACTATAATACCATATTGAATGAAAGGTTTCATTGCAAAATTGATAAAACTCAGGGAGGAAAAATGTCCTTAGGCAAGAGAGAATAATGTTAACACTCTGTTTTTTGAAGAAAAATCAAGGAATCTAGCCAGCCAGACTAGACCCCAAGATAAAATATTACTGTCTGAAAAGGCAGCAGGTGACTAGGAGATTTCTGAGATTAGGGTTGCAAAAATTGTATTTTAAACTCCTGGAGTCTGAGAGACAAAGAAAATGGTTCACTGGGCAGAGTCAGTCATCAGTTTTTCATTGTCATCAGGATTTCTACTGTTAGATTAATGTTTCTACAATGGAAACTTTCTTCAAGAAAGGGGAAGGGGGTGAAACATTGATATTTTATAGGTTATTACATTTTTGTGGTGTTAAGTTTACAGAACCGTTTTGTAGCCTTTATTTCATAGAATTATCATAATTTTCCTGTGAACTATACATTATGGACATTATCATCCCCATTTCACACATAAAGAAACTAAGGCTCAGTGACACTTATGCAGGAATTTGAATCACTAGGACTAACACTCAAGTCTTTTGACCTTTATTTCAATGACCATTTCATTTTGCCTTGCTGTAATTCCAAATAATAAATAGGAAGGAAAATAGGATAAAGAACTCACAGAACCCCAAATCTGAAAGTCTGAGATGAAACAATCATATCTATTAATTTGCCAAAATTTCTGTGCTTTTCTTATGATGATAGGGCATACCCATTCTTGGTATTCCTAAATTAATCATTGAGGATCCCTTCAACTTCATACTTAGAGTGCAGATATTTGCTCCAAATTATGATTTTATTTATTTACTTATTTTTGGTAGTAAAGTAGCTTCCTGATCTATGAAACTTGGCCTTCTGTGAAAAGTGGGCTATAAGCGAAAGGATGCAGAGAAAATTAGCAACTATGTAAGGTGTGCAGAACTTAATAAAAAAGATATGAAGAGAAGACTCACCCTACTGTCTGTGACTCTTCCTGGTGGTCAAAATTATCTATGTTTTTTTCCCCATTCTTCATTAGTCATCAGCTGGTTAGAGATAATTGTTCACAAGATACAATTCAAAGAGTTTAGACAGTGTTTATTCCAGAGTGAGAAAGGATGGTTAATATGTATGCAAGGACAGAATAACTGGTATAACAAAAAGAAGTGAGTGAAAGAGAGCTTAAATTGGAAAAAGGGGCCTCCAGGGATGAGGTTACTCTCAGTGTCCCAGAGCTTCCTCACTTAGATGAAAAAGAAGAGTAAACAACTGAGATTTTGTTCTTAAGGGCACATATGGGAGTACTCTATATTTGCTTCTTCATCTTTCCATACTCATATGGACTGATGCAGGGAGAAAAGCCATGTCTTTATTTGCTATTTTTTATGGCTTGACATTGTAATGTGCAATGAGAACTTATGTATACTGTTTTGTTTATTTTAAAGTACTTTCTCCATGAATTTAAAGATTGTTCCCACCCCACTGTGTGTTCTTCTCTGGGGAGCCTTGAGGATCTTTCTGGAGACTCATTCTTTACTTTCTGAAAGGTTGTTCCCAACTTACTTGCAAACACTTATATTTGAGGTCCTTCCTGATAAGAAACTCTCTAGCTTCTCTATGGAACATGGAAGAGCATTACCTAGGCAGGTTCCTAGACAAGAAAAGATAATAAAACTCTGGCAATCCAATACTGAATTTTTCTTTATTTTAATACTACTATTTTACATCTTTTTTTTTCTAGTTCATTAGTTCTGTTTTTGTACAATAGAGAAGTTTAAATAAAACAGAACTTAAGCACGACAATAGCGTATCATTCCCTCAAAATGGTTGAACAAAGTGGCATAAAATATAGACTTTGACTAGTAGAAGATGCAAAATTGAATTTGTAAAAGTTTACCAATTAATAATAGAAATCAAGATTACATGTTTGCTCTAGCAAATTAATATTACAAAAACAAGGAATCCCAGCATTTCAGAGCCATAAGGGACCTTACAATCCATTTAATACAGTCTGCATTGAAACAAGAGCCTCACAAACTATTTAAATGATCTTTGCTTGAAGAACTTTGGGGAGGGTGAGGTAGGGAACATAACCTTCCTAGTCACCAATTCCACTTTGAAATGATTCCAGTTATCAGATGCTGTCTGATCAGGGCCATAGACAATAAGCATATAACCTTCCTAGTCCTATTTGTTGTGTGCCTGTATTAATGCAGCCCAAGAGTATATTAGCTTTCTCAGCTGTGATTTCATGCTGATGTTACTGTAAGGTCCAATAAACCCCCAGATCTTTTTCAAATGAATCACTTTCTAGCCACACCTCCCTATCCTATAGAATATCAAGAGCTACCAAGCCCTATGCCATCTTTACTACATCTATGAGAATAACCTGTGCATGAATTAAAGGCTTCTTTGAGAAATATTTGAAAAGGAATCATGAAGGGTTTCACCAACAGTATCTGTCAGGAGATCAAATCTTTCATGACACACAATTACCTGAATGGTTTAGGAGACATGAGATCCCTCTGTGTTTATTGTTTGTTGACTAGGGAAAAGCATGCCATTAAATTTTTGTTTTGTGAACTGAATATGATTTAAGTTATTTGTTGTGAACTGGATATGACTGAAGTTCTTCCAATGCTCAAGGTTTGGAATTAAAAAGAAATAAGATGCTTGTAGACTACATGACAGCTAATGAAGTCCAGACAATTGACAAGAATTTAATAAGAACTTAATATGTGCCAGAGAGTGTGGGAACCAGTGGAGACACAAAGAAAGGCAAAAAAAAAAATAGTCCCAGTAGTCAAGGCACTTTCATTCTAATGGGGAGAGACTATGTAAATAACTAGATATTTACAGGAAAGAAAAAAATGTATACACATGGGTGTATATGTATGTATATATGCACACATATACAAATGCATATATGTATACATATAAATGTATGTGTATCTCTGTGTATATATCTCTGTATATATGTACATATATGTATATATACTTTCTCCATGTATACATATGAACATGTACATATGTATCTATATACACATACGTATGAGTATATAGATGATCCTGTATATTCACATGTGCATGTGTGTGTGTAGAGAAAGAAGGAGGGAGGAAGGGAGGTAAGGAGGAAGAGAGAAAGAAGGAGAGAGGGGGGAGAGAGAGAGAGAGAAAGAAAGAGTTTCACACACACATATATGTGTATATACATATGTATAGGTATATATGCATGGGAGAAGTAGACAGAGCTGGAAAGAGACAGATAGAGAAAAAGAGAGAAATAGAAAGAAAAAGTAGGTAGAACACTTTCTGAGAGGTGAGACATTGGCAGCTGAGGGGATTGGGAAAAGACTCTTCTAGATGAAATTTGAACTTAGTCTTGAAAGCCAGGGAAATTAAAAGGAGAACAGCCACTATAGTGGCATGGAGATGGGAGGTGAAGTATCATGTTTGAGGGATTGTAATTAGCTTGATATAGCTGTATCAGAGAGTGTAGAGAGGAAGAAAGTAGATCAAAATTGAATATTTAAGAAAGGGTCAGTTTAGGAAGAACTCAATGCCAAACTAAGGAATTTATATTATAATAGACAGTCACTGGAACTTATTGAACAGAGCGCTAACTTGGTCAGTTCAATATTTTAGATCAATCACTTTGGAGACTTCTAGGTAATGTGATTAATAATATAGAGGACTAACGTTTTCTTAGATTTTCATAAACTCTCAAACCTCTCCAAACTGTATTCTATCCAAGTGATAAGGTTATTTTATCTGTCTCCACAGTCTGTGGCACCAAGAACTCAAATAAGGAAAAACTCCAATGAACTAATAACATAGAAAAATCCTTACCTCTTAGTGTGCTCACTCACTCCCCTCCCCCACCACCCATGATACTTCCAGGAGTAAAGTTCAAAAAAACTCAACTCTACACCCCATTCTGCCCACAGGAGATCCAAAGGGCTGAAATTTGCTTAAGGATGAGCACAGCATGCACAGCATGTCAGCACTCTATGGCACAACAAAGTTTAGCCAGACAACTGGGGAACAGAGAGAAAGGAACTGAACTTATGTATGTGGCTGTATGGTATACCGCCAAGCCTGAGGGAAAGAGTTCAGGATCCAGCTGGGTCTGTTTCTGACTTCTGGGAAGTCACTATGGGCAGAGACAGAGGTTATTAAACATGAATTAACCAGTGAGTGAGAAGGTTGCAAAACTTTGGTGAAATCCAACATGTAGGGAAATTACCATCAAAGAGGAAGGAGTCAGAAAGTGACCAATAGGGGAAAATAAGGCAACTCTTCCTCCTCAAAATTAACAGAAATTTAGAGAGGAAGAAAATACATTTAATGACCTTGAGCATAAAAGAAAAGTTCAGATAAAAATAGTTCAGGCATCTATGAATAAATATTGTAAGACAAATTAAAATGAAACAATATCTAATGTTGCAGAAGACCTTTGGACTCTGAAGAGAGCATGGAAGCACAGCAAGATTTTACAAAATTGTTTAAAATAGAAATAAGAATTAAGAAAACTGAATTTATGACCTGAACAGCAGAAATAATTGGAAGAATAGAAAAACTTGAATCCAGAATGGCAAGCTCACTAAATAAACCAAAGAGAAAAATTAATTATATATAAGTAAAGGAAATCTAGAAGAGTAGGAGGAAAAATCCATAACATTAAAGAAGGCACAATCTATAAAAAAAAAAGTAGTGCTCTTAAGGACAAGATACATAAATTTAATTTAAGGATTAAAATGCTGCCATAATACCATGAAAAGACAAAAAACTTGAACACTATTATGCAAAAAATAATATAAGAAAACTGCTCAGAATTTCTGAACAGAGAAAACAAGGTGCCAATTGAAAGAATATACAGATCCCCTTCAGGAAAAAAAGAATACCTATGGCAAACTCCAAGACACATAGCTGTAACAATGAATGATTTCACTGATAAATAGCAAATCTTGCAAGGAAAGATTTAGTCTTACAAAATGGCAACAAGAACCCTCTTTTAGTTATCCAAAACTTGATCTAGAGATGCAAAATATGGCTACTAGCAACCCTGGACTTAGGTCTGGCTATATGAAGTACAAGAAATTCTGGCATTCCAATTTAGTCCAATCCAAACTAAACCAAGTCACGTTAATCTAAGCCAAGGCAAGTGAAACCAAACCAGGCAATAAGCATTTATGAAGCAACTATCACACATGAGAGTACCATTTATGGTACATTGTACTATTATAGTGTGGAATATCCATTTATAAAAAAAATCTAACATACTTTACTAGCTTCTGGAGTGCAAAGACACAATGACAGATATCCTGAATTCATTTCAATTCAACAAACATTTCTTAAGAGTCTATTATGTTTGAGTGCTGGAGTTACAAACCAAGGATGAACTTGGCACAGGGGAATCTTGCTCATGAAGTTGGAACCTAGCAGAATTGCAGATAGAAAATTAAATAATTTTATAGCAACAAATCCTCCACTCACTCTCATGGAATATTTGGGTAGAGGCTATCAATGTCTACTCCAGTGAATTCCCAGTTCTATTGTAGCTAGAAAGGTTTCATGTGCAGTTTAGGTAATGAGCTGTATGTCTGTCATCTAAGAACCAGCCTAGCTTATTTCAAAGAAACTCATCACTAAAAAAGAATGCAGAACTTCATCTCTATTCTGACCCTCAGGCCTTTTCCCACTGGCCATAGTAATAGACATTGGCCTTCACAAAGCATCAATGGCTACTCACTGCACTCAGATAAACAAGAAGTCATCAGCTATAACAGTTATTAGCTATATGACCTCAGCAATTCACCTAACCTCTCAGCCTTAATTTCTTTACTTATAAAATAGAGATAATAATAGCACCTGCTACACATGGTTGTTGTAAGAATCAAAGGAGAGAGAAAAGAAAAGGACAAACCTATTTCCTAAGAAAAACAAATTAACTCAATATATAAAGAAGGTTCTTAAAAGACTTTAATCATTATCTAGAGTCAACAAAATGATGAAATTGTGTTTCCTGAAGTGGAGTCACCCAATATTGTATTGACAGTTTCTTGTTATTCGGAATTATTTTTTTCCATAGCCAAAATATTGTAAATAATTACCTATGACTTTACTTCTAACTTCAGCTATAAATAAACCATATGTGAGTAACTACTATTAGGAAAGGACATTTCTTAAGTGTATTCAATAAATAATATTTAATGAACTGGGATGGGAGTCAAACCAAATGATAAGTTAATGAGAAAGAGGTTGTAATTTTGTTATTTAATAAGAAAACATCAGAGCAGCTAAGTGGCACAGTAGATAGAGCATTGGCCCTGGATTCAGGAGGACCTGAGTTCAAATCTGGCCTCATGCACATAACAGTTACTGTGTGACCTTGGGAAAGTCACTTAACCCCATTGCCTAGCCAAAAAAAAAAAGAAAAAGAAAAAATAAGAAAAGAGAAGAAAAGAAAAGAAAACATAAATAAATTAGTATGGCTGTGTTCCCATAAAACTTCATTTAAAGAAAAATTAGAAACTATCTAATAATGCCTCTGTATTACCTTAAGACAGAAGTGGGGAACTTTTTCATGTTGTAAGGCCACATTAATTCAGCAGTAATCAAATAAAACAAGAAACCTCAATTAGGTACACTTAAAATGCACATTATTTTGTAAAAATCCACTACTGTGTACTTAATAATTTCAAAAAATGAAAACTATTCATTAATTTTAAAGTTAACTAATCTCTTAATGACATTGTTATGTCTGCTTTTTGTTGGAAGGCATTTGAATATTTGGTTGCAGCATGGAAGTCTATAGTTTCAGTTGATCCTCTAGGTGGGGATAAGTCATTTGTGATCTTAAGGGCATCTTGATTTGGGTTAGGTAAGAGAATGCAGTTTTGTAGCAATAAGTAGTTGAAAAGCAAGAAAGCTTTTATTGGGCATGCTGTCAAAGGTGTGGACATTCTACTGCTTTTTTTCCATATTTCAATTGGATCTTTCTTTGCATCAATGACTTTAAAATGTAATCTACTGAGAGCTCAACCAAGTCCATCTGTAGTTCTTTTTTTAATTTTTAAAAAAAATAAAAAAATTTATTTTGAATATCAACAATCACTTCCACAAGCTTTTGAGTTTTAAATTTCTCTCCCTCCTTCTCTACCTCCCTCCCCAAGATGGAATGCAATCTGAGATAGGCTATATATATACTTTCCTATTAAACTTATTTTCACATTAGTGATGTTGTAAATAAGAATTAGAACCAATAGGAGGAACCACCAGAAAGAGGAAACAAAATACAACAGAAGAAAAAAAAAAGCAAATAGTATGCTTCAATCTGCATTCAAACTCCATAGTTCTTTCTTCTTTGTGGATAGCATTTTCCATCATGAGGCCTTTGGAGATGTCTTAGATCTTTGTATTGCTGAGAAGGGTTAAGTTTATCAATATTAGTCATTGCACAACATGGCTGTTATTATATACACTGTTCTCCTGGTTCTGCTTACTTCACCCAGCATCAGACTATACAAGTCTTTTCAGGTTTTTCTGAAGTCAGCCTGTTCATCGTTTTTTATAACACAATAGTATGCCATCACATTCATATACCACAACTTGTTCAGCCATTCCCCAATTGATGGGCATCTTCTCAATTTCCACTTCTTTGTCACCACAAAAAGAGCTGCTATAAATATTTTTGTACATGTGGGTACTTTTCCCATTTGTATGACCTCTCTGGGATATAGCCCTGGAAGTGCTATTGCTAGGTCAAAGGGCATGCACATTTTTATAGCCCTTTGGCCATAGTTCCAAATTGCTCTCCAAAATAGTTGGATCATTTCACAACCCCACCAACAATGCATTAGTTTTCCAATTTTCCCACATCTTCTCCAACATTTACCATTTTCCTGTTTTGTCATGTTGGCCAATCTGATAGGTATGATATGGTACCTCAGAGTTCTTTTGACTTGCATTTCTCTAATCAATAGTGATTTAAAGCATTTTTTCATATGACTATAGATGACTTTAATTTCTTCAGCTGAGAACTGCCTGTTCATATCCTTTGACCATTCATCTGTAGTTCTTTAGGTGCCTTGGTGATATCAACTAGGTGAGGCTGAAATGCTAATTTGAGTGTGATGTCATGATTCTCAAAGTCAGTGAACCTTTCATTGCATTCTCTAATTAATAGGTCTAGAACAGCTGCATAGTCTTTAAATGATTCACATACATCATCCTGCTCATCAATGACCTTTACTAACTGGGGAAAATGTTCATCTGAAATTTCCTTTTGAAGGAGTGTTTTGAAAAAAATATAGCTTTTTTCAAAATGCTTGGATTTTTTTTTGCCACATATCATATGCAGACTTAATTTTACCTTGCGAAGAAATATGCAAGTTGTTTTTTTTCCTGTCTTTTAATTTAATTGAATTTGTTTGTTTTTTTATTTTTAGGCAATCGGGGTTAAGTGACTTGCCAAGGGTCACACAGCTAAGTTGTTTTAATTTGACATACCACACAGAAATGAACTATTCCTATAGAAATCTTCTTTTAATAATTCATATTGCTGATTTGTCATAAAATTTGACTATCTGTTCTTGCAGAGACAAAATTTTGGGTAACACCTGTCCTCGTGATAGCCAATGCACTTTAGAATGATATGGCAAATTCACACTGAATACTTCATTGTTCAACTTTAGCATGTTATGAAACTAATGATACTGTGTTGCATTTGCATGAATGTAGTTAATAACACTTATAACTTGTTGCAAAGTGTCACTTAAGTTAGAAGCTTTAGCACAGAGATCTTGTGGATGCAAGATACAATGAAAATAAATGAAAGCATTTATATCTGTTGATACTTTTTTTAATCTGTGCAATAAACCTTTCATGTTTTCCTGTCAGGGAAGGTGAACTGTCTGTACATACACTCACTAACTTTACCAAATTCAGTTCAACTTCACGACAATTATCTTGAAAGTTGTTGTGGAGATATGTTCCCCATGTTCTGTTCACAAGAGTGCCCGAAGTGAGCAACTCTTCATAGCAAAGAAAATCTTCTGTTGTGATCCAAATGAAGTATAAAACCTGTGCCAAGTCCATAGTATCAGTTGATTCATCCAAAGCAATTGAATAATATGTATTTTTCCTTTTGAAGCATTTCATGAAGTTGTTTTGTTAAGTTGAAGGCTGATTCATGCTGCTTTTCAGTTTTGGTTCTCCTTGAAAGAGACAGTTGTTGTACTTTGGACTCTGAGCATCTTACAACTTGGACAATGCATTCTTTCATAATTTCTACATCACTGAATGGCTTTCCTTTTTCCCTGAGTATATAAGGTACCTTATAAGTTGCTTCAGTGTTATTATTTCCAGGTCTTATTTCTGCTTGAAAGAATTGTCTTTGCTTTTGTTTTCATCTTGTAATTTCTGCAATACAACCTTTCATGCCTCTCCCTCTAATTTAAAATATTTGTGGTCCTTATGAGTGTTATAATGCTGATGAGCATTTCATTTCTTTAATGTTGATTTGCAGTGTCAGAAAGCAAGCACATCATCTTATCTCTAGCAGAAACAAGATAATAGTGTAATTTTCAACCCTCATTAAAAAATCTTTTTTCTTCCTTCAGTGTTCTGAAGAACATGATGGGCTGTTCAGCAGACAAAATTAAAAATGCTGTTGAGCTGCATAACTATTCACAAATTCCACTTCAAATAGAAATACAGAGCACTGTTGTAAAAAACTGATAACAGATTAGCATATTCGACCCACGTAAATTCTTACCAATTAGCCTTGTGCAGTTAGTGCCAGTTAGTCGGGAGAAGTTGGAACTAAGTAATGAGCATAGCAACTGTCAATTTAGCCCTTATGGCTTACTAATATTCCAATTGTTATGGTCAATCTGGGAGGATTATTTCATTGGAACTTATTTTATTTTTTGGTATTTTAAATACATTCATTTTAAAAATAAAATTAAAACATAAAAAACAAACAAAAATATATTAATAAAAATGAAAGGATTTATTCTGCAAAATTTGGATTCATTCAAAAGGCTGCACTTGAGGACCTAGAAGGCTACATATGACCTTAGGCAGCAGGTTCCCCACCCCTGCTCTAAGACATGGGATGAAAAAATTCAATATGAGATCGAATAAAAGGGTATGCTAAAGGGTAACATAAAAAGTGATTTCATCAGCTCCCACAGATTTAATTACTATCTCTATGCTGACTCGCAAATCTATCTATCCTGACCTAATTTCTCTGACCTCTAATCTATCATCCCTAATTTCCTTTGAGATATCTGGAACTAGATATCCAATAGACATCTTAAACTCAACATGTCCAAAACTGAACTTAATATCTTTCTGCCTAAATCCTCCTTCTTCTTAAATTCCTTATTACTGGTGAGGGCAATATCTTCTTCACACGCCCTCAGACTTGTTTTTCTCCTGACACTGTCAACACCCTGGTACAGTCCCTTATCACCTCATCCTGTACTACTGCAATAGCCTGCTAGCGGATCTGCCGGCCTCAAGTTTCTCCCCACTCTATTTAGCTCCCAAATGATTTTTTCTAAAGTTCAGGAACAGGCATATGAACTATGCCCTGGCCCCATCCTTCACCCTAGTGGTACTCTATCACCTCCAGGAGCAAACACAAAATGTTCTGTTTGGCATTGAATGACCTTCATATCTTAGACCCCTTTAACATTTCCAGTCTTCTTACACTTTACTTTCTACCAAGTACTCTTTAATAAATGTTTATTGACTGATTGACTGACAGCATGGCTGACTCCACACATAATTTCTTTGTACACTAGTGAATAAAGAATTGATGTCCTCTCTTCCCTTAATTACCTTTTCCTTTTTTCTTTCATTCATTTTTTTCTTTATCTCCTCTGTGACTTCGAACTACTAGGAGAAAGAAAATCAGGGACCTCTCAAAGTAAGGAAGTCTTATCGATTTATCAATAAAATATTATTGGGTAAAAAACAACCAAGATCTACTATCTAAATCTAGCTGTGGAAAATGTACCATATTCCTATTTGACCCTTATTTAAGACAGGCATGTGTTGCACTTTCCCAAACAGGTCAGATCAGTCAAAAGAAATGCAGAAGGGAATAAAGGGGAATTTTAAAGGAATAGTAGGTATGATGATCCATAGGCTTCAGCATAGACAGAATGGCTGACATCTGTAAAATAGAATTCCAGAATTCCTGCAAAAAGTTCCCAGCTTATCAAATGTTTTTGCCACTTGATCACAGAAGGAAGATCTCCCTTTAACTGAGATGAAGTTTTTCTTGAAGGGTTAAGATGCAAATGTCTCTTAAAGATGTCATGATTGTTATTAAGTGATACTAATTTAAACATGATTGAAAACCATAGAATTTAGAGTGGGAAGATACCTTGGGTATCTCTCTAGTCCAATTTCCCTTTTGGAAAAATATCATTACTGAGACTTGATGATCCAGACCACAGAAAATTGTGGAGGACAGTCAAATTAGAAAATCATCCTATTGAATGTTAAGAGGACACCTGACCAGATGGGAGAAGTACCAGAAGCAATGGCAGCCAGAAACAGACAGTCCATGTCAGAGAAGCTCAGTGATGATAGTGAATGGGAAAAAAATTCAAAGTAATTCAGCAACAGCTTGGAAGTGGATAGCCAGGAAAATAGGCAGTTAGTAGAGGAGAAGTCTGGACGTCAGCCAGATAATGGTCTCAGCTATATTTCTTTGGAGGACTGGTAGAATCTAAACAAGACTCTACCACGATTAAAACTTTAATATAATTGTCCAGTTACAATACTGGGATTTAGGCAAAGCGAACACAATTAGAATTCAGTAATGGGGAGGAAGGAGACCATTTAGACAGGTCAGGAGCCTAGTTTCTAAAAATAGGTCCAAGGGCAGAGTAGGACCACTAAGAAAGTTTACAATGCTAAGTCACCTGAACTATGTATTCAGGGATTCTTTTTCATCTCTTTACCTAAGAGTCAATTTTGTCCTAGAGCTTGGGCAAGACACAGCCTATAGGCTGGTGTAAATTATCCTAGGTGGAAGGATAGATAGGATTTATAAGGGAACTGGGTCAAAATTAAATTTGAAGTTTCTTCTGCAAGATGATCAATGAATCGGGGAATCTCAAAGTTGGACAATATTCAAGATGTTACATAGTGTCACTGATATATGAGTAAGAACTTCATCTCTATACTGCCCCAAACAAGTGGTCATGTAGTCTTTGTTGCCTCTGCTTAAGTGATTACAAATATGGGTTTTCACTGCCTGTTGAAGTGGTCTGTTTAATCACTGGTCAACTCTAATTTATTCTTAGGTTGAACTAAAAAAAGTATTTTCTCCCTCAGACCCACACTACAGATTCTTTCCTGAATGTAAGATTGTGTCCTCAGTGATGGGAGAAGAGTACAAGGGTGTCATAAATGGGAGCTGAAGATAACTAAGAAATTTTTAGCTAGTTCTTTAATTTTGCTAAAAGATAGCCCTGCCCCAAACCTGTGGCTTTCAGTAGTTTTATTTAGCCTGGTTACAAAGATAGAGGCCATGGAGGTACAAAAAGAGACTTTACAAACTTCCAGAAATACCAGACTCAATTTAATTCTTTTTCTTTGTCTCTCTCAATATCTCTCCCCTCTTCTCACTATCTCTCTTTCAATCTCTTTCTCTTTATCCTCAATATCTTCCCTCCCCCACCCCATATATACAACAACTGGCTCTGATCATTCTCTCATAGAATTTTAGGATGAAAATTTAAAGGGACTTTATAAATCATTAAGTCTAACCCCTTCACTTTTCAGATGAGGAAACATAGGTCAAGTGACTTGGCCAAGGTCATATAGGAAGACAAGAATCTGGGTTTGGACCCAAGACCTCTGATTCCTAGTCCAATGGTTATTTTTTTGGAGGTGGAATTTGGTTGTTTCCCACATGCACAAATTTGCTGTTGATTGAAATGGTCCAGGCTTGATATACTAATCTGGTTTTTGAATGTTTCTTGAAAAGTAGAAAGGTTCTTCCTTTTACCTCTACCTGTCCCTTCTAATGCAAGCAGCATTATCTCCTGAATCTTAAATAATTTAACATAAAGTAAGATGGATTTTTAATAAAGACAGGTCAGAGGCAGTGGCATATGCTAGAGGTACTGGGTACCTTGCCCAAAAAGTTTCCTCTGGTAATTCCTTAAAGTTCATAATCAGAGGTTAAATCCTAAACTATTGCCCCCATTACAACGTAAGCACCCATCAATCTTTCTATCTTGATATGATGGGTTCTTTATTTTTATGCTTATTTGTTTAATTTTTAATATTCAAAATTTAAAATTTTGAGTTCTAAATTTTCTCCCTCTAGCCCCTACTCTTCCCATTGACAAAGCAGGTAATATGATACCCTGAATGGAGTCTTCAGTTCCTTTTCTGAAAGCAGAGTTTGGTGAGCATTGGAAGAAGGATACTGAGTGGCCTGGGAGAGCTCCTCTAATAAAGAAAAAAGAAAGGGTAGGGGTAGAAGAAGTTACCTTAAAGCACTGCCTGATTTTTCTTGGGGCAAACCTTATCTAACAATGCTTAACATCTTTAAATCACAATTTCCTACGACTGTTGTACAGGAAAACTTGCAGTGGGGAGCACAGGCACACTACCAACAGAATAGAATAGTATAGCTATATCTGTGTAATATATTAGTGCTTCCCTAGGTCTAAAATTAATTTTTTTTTTCAAAAATCAATTGTCAGGTGAAAAAAGATAGTCAACTCTCAGTTATCCATGCTTATGAAACAGAGCAGTGTTGAGGCTAATGCAGACTAACAGGTAATATCAGCACTTTTCTTTTTGACTCCCAAATACTTTATTCCATTTTTGTGGGGAGGGGGTATTGGTTATGTTTTTTCTCCCATCATCATCAAATTAAGTATCTCTTTGAGCATATGAGAATATGATAGGTTTTTGGGTGTGAAATCACCAAGTGGTAGAAGAATATGGCAAAATTGAGTGTGATTTGCTTAACATCATAGAATCTTAGATTTTGAAAGGAATTTAAGAACCAACTAGCGTTAGTCTCTAATTGTTTTTTACATTCTCCCTTATTTCCTATAATGTCATCTAATGCTTTATTAGGAATAATGATAAACTAACATTTATTTCTAAGAGGCAGCATGTTAGAGTGGAGAGTATATTAGATGTGGAGTCTGACAATCTGAGTTCGAATGCTGACTCTGTGACCCTAAACAAGCCATCTCTTCTGTGCATCCAAGTGTGCTCTGCTTTCCCCTACACCACATGGAATCTCACAAATTAAATGTGGATCTCAGGTAAGAGTATGTTGGTAGATGCTTAGCAACTGACTGTCTGAAACACATGGAATTTTTTAATTTAATCTTTTTTATTACCATTTTCCATCACTTTCTTTAGTCTAGAGAAGAAAACCAACAAAGCAATAAAACAAGCCCTGAATCGTGACATTTTTGATTTCCAAGGTGTAAATGCTCACACTGACAATTTGACAATAAGCTCCTCTGTGTTATCTTCAGTACACACCTGGCTCCACAAAATGAGGCAGTTGGACTGAATGATCTTAAATTTTAAATCTATGACACATTAATATTGGGCTTTAAGGTTTACAAACAAATTTCATCACAAAATGAATCTAATTTTGTTGAGTTGGAAAACATCATGAGGTAAGTAGTGTAACTATTATTATCCATATTTTATAAATGATGGCATTAAGGCCCCTGAAAGAGCAATGACATATTCAGGGTCACACAACTAGTAAATATGAGACTTAGATTACCATAGCAGGTATATATGAGATATGGCATTTAGATAGGGATGAATCTACCTCCAAAATTCTATGAATATATAGGGTGTCCCAAAAGTCTTAGTGAAATTTTAAGATTCAACAACTTCAGAAGTATAAATGCTACAAACTCACCAAAAAACTTACCAACATTTGGAAGGTTAATTATCTATGATTTTAGACTATTGATAAGTTTTTATTAAAATTCAACCTAGACATCATCTTATGTTACATATTATTCTAGTCAATTTTTGAATTTGTAAATAATTTCATTAGCTGCCACTTAGTGACTGAAAAAATTATATTTCATATTCCCATCCTTAAGATCATCCAAAGAAGGAGATTTAGATGTATACACAACAGTTCTGTCATGACCTCACAAAGAAATATCTGATGGAGATACATGAGGTGAATGAGGTGGCAAGCAAAAGGACCACCTCTACCAATCCACTAGGCTGAGAAAGTGTCATCCAGAAGTTGTCTCACAATCAATTCATAATGACAAGGTCCCCTGTATTGTTAAAATTAAATTAAAAATTTAATATAGAAAGTTAACAAAACTAAATAAAACTAAATATAAATAATTATATATTCAAATGATATTTTTGTAAGTTTGTGGGCTTTAAACTTCTGAAATTATTATAGTACAAAGCCAATTAGAACATAGCCATGCTAACTTTCTCTTTTTTCACTGGATCTTTGCTCTAGATCATCCACCTCTAACTGATTCTTATGAAGAATTTATTTGGCTGGAAGCCTTTCACCATGAGCTGTTATTTGTGGTATTTGAAGTAATTCTTTTTCTGTTAAGAGAGACTTTCATGGAGAGATGAAGAATCAGTGGCAGCTGAGTTAAATTTTTTGGAATATCCCACACTGAGGGGCTGGAGGCTGAGCTCTTTATCCTGTCTCTGACATTCTACCTCTTCACCCTGCTGGGAAACCTGCTCTTCCTCACAGCCATCATCTCTTTTTCCCAGCTTCACATCCCCATGTATTTATTTCTGGCAAACCTATCTGTATTTGATGTATTATTTTTTTCCTTTAATAAATTCTCCTAAAATGTTGTTCTATCTTATGGGAAGTAGCCATGCCATCTCTTTTTAGGGAGGTGCATCCTGATATTCTTCTATCTTTGCTTGGGAGGAACTGAGTGTTTCTTCTATACTGTGATGGTGTATGACCAAGGGGTCATAGCCATCTATGACTCACTGAAGTATAAAGTTGTGAGAACTGATTTATTTGGACCCCTACTCTATTTCAGTCAGTATTAATCAGTTTGATATGATTCCATAGGGGTAGTGACTATAAGTTCTGTATATTCAGCCCAAGAACAGTGAACTACAGATTCTAAAATCATTTGCTTAATCATAGGAAACTAACTAGAGGTGCTCCACCCTTGGTTATTCCTGTTATGGGGACCAAGCTTAGTGTGGCAGAGGTGACCCAATTACATGGAAAGTCCCCCAACTTATTTTTGTACTTCTGGACCACTCTCTGTTGTCCAACATGAACAAGTGATCCTCTTAAGACCATCTTATGACCACTTAGTGAAAATGTGCCATGCTTCACCCAAACTGAGACAATCCCCTCCCCCACTGATGTACCTTTTTTTGGCCGACGCATTATTTTCTGGCTCTTGAAACAAGGTCTATCAACCAATGAGATCCTGTATTTTGTGTATACCTTCTAGAGTATTCATGTATCAAATGTAGTATTAAGGGTTATAAAAATCGGGCCTTGAATAAGGGGCATCTCAGATTGTGAGGAAGATCTGAGGTCCACTTCAATGGAAGGAACAATGGACCCTGTAATAAAGTTGGTTCAGAGCTCTGCCACAGTGGTTTCTCTTACAGATTGGGTAATTATAATACTTACATTATCGGTGACCCAGATTGGACAGTGATATGTAGACCTCAACTTCTTTAAGTTGGTCCCTGCAAGGGACCCCAAAAGGCAGTATACAACTGAATGAATTTTCACCAATGGCTCCCCCATGGACACTGGCTCTGGGAGGTTGAACTCCCCTCACTTTCTATACCCAAATTCTCTAATCCTGAGGTAAGTCTGTCTAAACTGAAGATTGGTGAGTCTGTCTTGATCTGCCCTAAATTCATTTTCTTTAAGAAATTTCCTGATTTGCTAGAGGGATTATTTGAATTCTTAACTAATATTTCTAAATTTATAAGCTCTGGGGCACTCAAATTCTATTTTTCATAAAAAATTATATGGCCACAATTTTAACTTTTTAAACATGAGCTACTTCCACCCTTCTATTTTCTTTACTTTTATTTTGTTAAGAATGGGGAGATTCAGTAGTGAAATTGCTAGTTCCTCATTTTCAGCCAGCTAGCCACCTAGCTAATGTCAAAACTTTCTGTTGGCAGAGTTAAAACAGATTTTTTTGACTTTAAATTATTTTATCAAGAGAAATTAAATCATTCTTGTCATTGATAGAGAAATTTCTGAAATTGGTTGAGGGGGAACTTTCAGTATTTCACTGAAAGACAAGGAACCCATCTAGAATAGGGCCGCTTAAACTTTTTCTGCTCTCAGCCCCTTTTGCCCAAGAAATTTTTATGTAATCCTGGATATGTAGGTATATAAAATAGGTGTACAAATCATATAGTTACTGATAATAAATCATAAAGAAATTTATTTTAAAGCAAGTCTTTGGTATACATATAATTTTACCATTTATTAAAGAAGAAACCAAATTTGCAAACTAATGAAATGGATGTGCTTATTTATTTTTATATAAAGAATTTAATCTTGGCAGAATATTTGATACTGCAAGACATAGAGCATCTTCAATATTTTTCAGAGTTGGTCGATATTTTGATTTTATAATCGTCAGTGCTGAGAATGCTGCTTTGCATAAATATGTAGTACAAAATGGCAGAAGTATGTTTAGGGCCATTTCAGAAAGTCTTGGAAATTCTGTTCTAATCTCTAGCCAAAATCCTTTTGATAATTTTGTATGTACACTAAAAACACTGCAATTCATAACATACAATAGTCTCAAATATGAGCTGAGGTGTTTCTGGCAGCATTCACTGGAATTGCATAGTGTGACAGTCTGTGCAGTGCAAAGTGTGCAGCTTGTGTATTCAGAACCAAGGCTGTATTGAAGTTGAATAATGCAATAAGGGCAAGTGCTGCCAGAAACACCTTTGATTCATTGCAAGTTTGCTTTTGAATTAATTTTTGGTTGTTGTACATTCAGAAACTTTTTGCTGTTGCCAAATTTTTTGCAACCCCCACATTCAGTTAGGAGACCCCATATGGGGTCATGACCCACAGTTTAAGAAGTGCTGATCTCTAGATCAGCTTGGTGGAATGATTTCCCACTTGAGTGCTCTGACACTGCAATAATTTGCTTGCACTTGCTCTGCAATAATTTGGGCTAGACCTGACAGTCTTAGAGGAGAGAATCCCCTCCTCAATAACCAACTGTATAGGCATATGACCACCCTGGGAGAAATCCCACCCTCTTCTGACCTGAGAAGAAGACTCATTTTAGTTTTATAGAGATGAGTTAGTAAGGTTATTTTCACTTATATTTGCTTAGGATTAAGTCAGTTATGGACAAATACAACTAAATTTTTAGGAAGTTTTAAAGGAAAGTAGGTATAAATTTTTCTTAATATTCACTTATAAGGAACCTTTGGGCCCTAGTTGACCAGTCTTAGGACCATAGAGGTTAAACACAGAAATTAAGAATTGGAAGTATTAGAGAATTTGACAAAAAAAAAAGGCTGAATATTACTGCTAGCTATAGGAAATGACTCTATAAGAGCAGAACTTGGATGGTCGGGGGACCGCCCCCTTAAAAAAGTCAAGGAAGACCATTCCCAGTGTCTTCAGTGAGGAAATTCTCAGATGGAATAAGTCAAAAGGTAGGTACTTCCAGAATCTGGTCCAATCCTCTCAGGAGAAGTTACTTTGATGAGTGCCACACATGGTTGGGGATGCCCCCAGGAGAGAAAGAGTCAGGAATAAGAAGATAAATGCATCCTATAGGATTCCCATTGGGACAAGGGTGCACTCCCTGTCTGGGGATGACTAAAGAAAGAGCTAGCAAGCTATATAAAGTTTGGTTTGAGAATTCAAATAGTTTAGATTATTTTGTCCAAGCACAGAACCTTTAATTACTTAGAAAGTTACAGAATTTGATTGAATAATCTCCCCAAATCAACTTAGTACAAATGAACTATTGATATTGCTAAATCCTTCATCAGTCTGTTTTTCTTCCTGTGATTGTACTTTGGCAAAAAAATCTAGAAGAATGGAACTTTAACCAGCTCTTCTATTAGAGACTTGTTCTAAATACAGAGTGCATTGTAAATGGATAAACCCAATTGGCAAATTAGACTAAAGCAATTTTGTATTGTTACGAAATTATATTTTTGATGAGATTATAAAAGCATTAACATAATTAGAAAAGATAAAAATTATTTTAGGCTGACTGCAGGATCCCAGCCACAAGATGGTCATAAATTCTATATTTAGTAGAGGAGACAGGTAAGAGCCTGACTTCAAAATCTCCCAGAGAAAAACTTAGGAGAAGTTCAGGCCTGATTTAATGTTGTGTCTTGTTATATATTCAATGTGTTTCCATTTTGTAAATTATAAAACTAAGTTTAGAAATAGTGGGTTCCCTACTTAGATAGAAAGAGACCTTACACAATTAGAAAAATCTTTAAGAGAATGGGGAAATAAATGTCTGTTTTGTCTGTGCTTTGCTATTCATACTTTGTGCTTACCCAGAGCCAACATTTGTTTTATGTATACCTTTTCTTTTGGCATAATCAACCAAAAGAAACAGGCTGCAAAAAAATAAAAATAAAAAAAGAGAACACTTCTCTCTTTTTTCCTCTATTTCCATACTGGCATGTTGGAGACTGCTTAGATTAAAGATAGATACAGAAATTAATTGAAAACTAAGATACAAAAGAATTATTGGAGACCAAATTTGTGTAAAAGGAATATTGTTTTTTCATTTCTATACCGTAATCTGGATGTCTTTGTGAAGTATCTCTTTTTTTTTCAGCCAAAGACAAGGTTTATTAAAAATCCACCATATTAGGTAGACTCTCAAGGAGTCTGAACATTAGTAAGCTATTGGCTAGATTATAAGAATCTGAACAGTGGTTGGATTTTAAGAATCTGAGCATTGGCTAGATTGTAAGAATCTCAGCACCTTAATGGAGACAAGATGGACCATATATACAAAAAGACTGTGGGAAGGATTTAGGAGTCTGTGGGGATTTGGGATAATAGAAAGGCAGGGACCTGGACCTGGGGAATGGAGCCTAGCTAGGATTAAGGGTGGGAAGTGGCCTGGGGCCATTGGGAGGTAAGACAATGGAAGGCCAGGCTAGGTTAAGGGTAACAGAGATTGGGCATAGGCACAATGAAAGGCCCATTGATGGGATTATAGCCTCAGGCAAATGCCAGAGATTTGGCCAGGTGGGAAAGTCCAGAGTTTTTCTTTTTTGGGGGTGGCCAGATCCCATCCTCATCATTCCCCCCTCAGACAAATGGGATCCAAATTCTTTGGGGTAAGGGATGAAGGTCTTGGCTCTGAATATGCTTCATGCTGGCAAGGGTTGTAGAGCTGTCCCTGCCTCAAGGGGGTCCCAAAGAGGAGATTGACTGGAACAAAGCACAGGCTGCATCCAGGGAATGATGGAGGGACATTGGCTGGTACCTGCTCTTCGCTATTAACTGTAGGTGAATGGCCTGTACTCTGGAAGACACAAATCTGACAGAAAAGACTGCACGGCCCAGATATGACAGGATAAAACGTCCTCAGCTCTGTTTGGATTCAGATAATTGTTTTCCAGCCATGTAGTATCAAATCCACTTCATAGCCAGACTCAGGAATAGCCAGGGGAGTAACACTCCTTTTCAAACGAACATAATAGGGAAACTGAGCCAGGAGGATCCCATTTTAGACTGAGACTAAAATTGTCCTCTCAGCTTTTCCCAATGCTGACTTCCCATCAGTATCACATTCTCTGAGTTGCTTGTGGCATCTCTCTCAGATGGTGAATTATTGATTATCGATGGATTATTATGATCCCTCAGACAACTCAAAATAAAATCCTATGAGCTTTTACCTCACAAAACAAGTTTCACTAATCACAGTTTAGGAAAAATTTTTCCAGGATTTACATCTCAAACTTAAATTTGTACTAGTGTAAAAAGTCAATCATTAGAGATTTCTATACATTTGCAAATTCTCAGCAAGCCATAACCCAAAGAAGCTTTTTGGCAAGTTTACACATTAAAACAATAACCAACAATAGCCAAATTATTTTAGCAGTAACTAGATTTTGAAAAGTTGCTTGACATAACTGATACAAAAAGTTCACCAATTTGAAACTTGAAACAAACCCATCACCAATCAGGTGACTTCATTTTTTTAAAAATGCATTTCCAAATTACTTTACACAGAGAATTAATACCTCATTATTAACAGTTAAAACTACAACTTTAAAAAGAGCATGCTTACCCAAGTTCAAGTTTGGAGGCCAGCTTCTTTACCTTGAGTAGGATGTGCTGAACCTGGTGATGCTTCCAGGCAAAAGTTACCCTAGGGCCCAAGGCCATTGCCAGGGGGCCCATGATGTAGCTGCTGCCCCTCCCCACTCCTTCCTTTCCCAGGTCAGGTAGGGAGAAATCAAAGGTGAGGGGTAAAGGGTGAAATTCTTTTCTCCTATGAGAGGAGTTAACAGATACCCTCTTGACTCAAGGGAAGGGAGTGGGAGAAAGGAGTGACCAGGGTTGTAAAAGAAAAGTTTCAAAACTCATTAATGATCAATCATAAAACCTCTAGAATCTGCAAAGGTATTTTTAGCTGTTCTAACTTTTCCCTATAACCTCCTTGAAGGAGGATTCAGGAGTGTAGAGGGGAGTAAGTAAGCATCAGGGAACCAAAAAGCAACTGCAGCTTTCCCCAGTTCCCTAGCACCAAGAGAATTGACAGAATTGGGCATATACTTTTGGACAGGGAGTTCTTCTTTGTCCTCTATACTGCAGAAGGTGTACCCAGGTCCATGCCCTCAAACCAAGCCAGTGAAGCAAGAGCCTGAGAGCATCAGGCTGAATGTGAAACAGCCTCATAACTGTTTGCCCAAAAAGCACCTTCAAGCCTTGGTGCTTGGAGAGTGACCTCAACTGCGCAGCAAGAAAATAGGGGAGGGGAAGGCTTACATACCTTGCAGTCTTGGCTGGAGAAGAATGTGGGGTTAGGCAGTTTCCCTATACGAGCCACCAAAATGTTGAAGTTTAGGGGTTTAATGGTGCTGGGACCCCAAAATCACAACATGTGGGTCCTGTCTGAAAGAATTTGACCAATCTTTTCAGTCAAAGACAAGGTTTATTAAATATCTGCCATATTAGGGAGACTCTTAAGGAGTCTGAATATTAGTAAGCTATTAGCTAGGTTATAGGAATCTGAACAGTGGCTAGATTTTAAGAATTTGAGCATTGGCTAGATTGTAAGAATATCAGCTCTTTATGAAGTATCTTGAGGAGCTTACTGGGTACTAACAAACTCTGTAGAGTTTAATGAAATCAATAACAAATTCATAGATTACTTATTCCTTAAAGGAATCTTTAAAATGACTAGGGATTGATTTAAAGATGGAGTTTGAATTTTAAGAACTGTCTTACTAATCATGAAGTACATTCAAAAGAGATTCAGTGAAAAGAGAACTCAGAGAAATGTTAAAATAAGAAAAACTTAGAGAATAGTATAGGAGAAATTAGATTAAAACTTTATGTGAGATTAAGTAATTTCACAACTCAAAATTTAAAAAGAAATACATTTGCTAAGCCTGAAGAAATTTGTTAGCCAATCTCTAACTGAAATTTTGGAGTATCAATCTATGAATTTGGTTTTAATTTTGGCATAGGATAAATATATACTTAAAATTGTACTTAAAGTTAGGATAAGTTTGTTGCAGGAAGGAATTTTTGTTATTAGGAGGTTGAACAAGGAAATTTTAGACCATCTTCAGAAAATAATAAAGGTAAGTAAAAATGGAGTTAATTTACCCTTCTATTGTTTACTGCTTTTGAACAACCAACCTGAGGGTGATAGGGTACTTGTGCTCAGGTCCCAGCCCTAAGACACTGTCTCTGGAAGCCTCCTAACTTCTCAGTAGGCCCCTGTCCCGTGAGAAAATTTTCTCTTGCTGCAGAACATATTCTGTTATCAGAAGAGACAGAAGGGTGCCTGGCTGAAGGATTTTTGTCCCTGGCTCACCCAAGGACTCTCCCTCCTGCTAGATCCCCAAGCTCCATGCTTCTGACAACTCCTTCAGAGTCTGGAGACTCCCTACACTTTTCCATCCGTAGTTCCCAAATACACCTGGGCCCCTTAGATTGCCTAAATAGCATCCCTGGAATTCTTTTCCCATGTCCCTTTTCCATATAAACCCTAGCACCATCCTCACTCTCACAGGTTGCCTAAGGACCCTTGCCCATTTTTGGTAAAGCATTACAATAAACTTTTTGTCACTTGACTGAGAGAAGGCTTGAATGTATGAATTCATTCCAGGCAACTCTGCTTTGGCATTCTTGGGGTCCCAGCACCCCACGAAAACCTTTTCAAGGACACCAAGCAAGCCCTGATCAGATCTTCCAGACTGAAGGTGATTCTCATAGTGCTCCAAGAAAAAGGAAAACTTGTTTTGATATCAGAAAGCAGCTGAAAGTGAGTAAAACAATGGTACTGTTGCAGTTTAAATCAATTATTTAATTAAATTAAAACATAGCAAAACTTGTGTTTAGTGACAATAAGTTAAAATTCTATAAACAGGGTTATAGTAAGTTACAGAAAAAATTATTGAAGATAGAATTAAACTAGAATTTTAAAAAAGGATAGATATGGGAATAAATTAAGTGTGTACTCATCTAATACAGGGTGCTTAGATCACAAAAAATCAAATTAAAATGAACATATGGCTCATAAAGTATAAAACACTGAAATTTTGAGAGGAAAAAGGAAAATTTGCAAATTATTTCAGAAGAAAAAACATTTTATAGGATGAAATATGGAAACTTACAATATAAAACAATTATCATTCAGAAGCTTGTAAAATCATAAAACAAACATTATTTTAGAATCTCTATAATTACTTTATGATAGGTTAGGTTAGGAAAAAAACCAAAATAAATGGACTTAATTTTTGAGTGATTTGAAAGGAAATACAGAAAAAGCTATACCCTGAGCCCTTCAGACAAATACAATCACCATCAGATAGCTTTCCAGTAATGCAATTCCTGTTAACTCTATTTGAAGTAAATAACTGTGTTTTAATAAAAATAGAAATTTTAAATTAAAAATTATTATACTACACATAAAAGGATCTTTCTAATTCAAATAATTGTCAGATATATATGAAAGCATAAACATATTGATGATATTTGGCCTTGAAATTTGGAATCTTGTCACTTAAGGGCCCTTGTGAAGGATGAAAATTTTAAATTATTGAACTATAATTCATTTAAGTGAATTCAAAGTTAAATTAGTATAATAAGGATTTCTCTTAATTTATAACCATTAGGAAATTAGCTTCTCTTTCGATGAGAGACAAACACAAAATTCCTGACATGGAAACTACAGTTTTGAAATTATGAAAACTTTGTAAAAGAAAGGCAGTTAGGAATCAGAATTCTTCTCCATCAACAAGCACTAAAATTGAAGCTACCTCTAAGAAAACTGTTCAGTGCTTCATTTAGAGTGAAAAATAAAGAAGAAACTACTAATAACTTAATATAGTGAAAAGAATAGCAGAGACCTTTTTAGGGTAACAACATCTGTGTCATATCTGTGGCATAGTTGGGCCTTTAGTCATTGCCAAGTGAATTCCTCCATGAAATAGCTGGTTCAGTGCTTTTCCAGCATAAAAGAGGTTAACTTTGAGAAGGAGATGGATAATTTCTTCTCCAAAGTCACCCTGCTTATGGAAATCTGTGACATTCTACAATGAGGAACTTGTGCTGAGTGACATGTTTTTGGGGTCGATTTGGCTATCACTTAAAAAAACTATGTGATTGTAATTAATTCTAATTGTCTAAAAGCCCTTAAAGAAATTAATATGAGCTGTGCATTTGTAAACACCAAGGGACCAACAAAAGGATGATAGTATTGAAATTATTTGCTTTTGTAAAGCAAAATTCAGTGGAATAAAGACTAAATCTGTATGGTTGGGAAGTAAAAGACTAGAGCAATCAGGAAAAAAATTTTTGGTCCCACTGAAATAGAAAAGATTGATAAATTTTTTAAAAGCAATGTCCTCTGATAGTTCCTGCATGTCTTCCTTTCCCAATCAATATAAGACTACAAAATAAGTTTCACAAAATGCCTATTAAGTGATTGATTGATTGATTGATTGATTGGTAGTGAAAGGATTATCTCTCTACTCTGGTTAAGTAGTCTTTCCAAAGAATTAGTATTTTAGGAAATTTAAAGGAATTGATTTGGCTTTTTGAGTAATTGGAAGAAATAAAAATGTGATAATGGAAAGTTGGGAGTGCCACCATGAATTTTTGAACATGAACTAACTAAAAACAATGGGCCCTTGTTTAAAAAAATGAAATTTGAGTACTGCCAATAGTAATTATAAATCAATAATTGAGTTGAAAATATTGTTGTGGTAAATTAGAAGATTTAATCAGTGTTGATATATATAAGGGGAAAATAAATATGTACACCTATCTCCCAGGGTTGTTGAGAGTAATACATAAGTTGTGAAGTGCTTAACCCAGTGCCTGGCTTGTGTAAAAGATAAGGATTGCAATATTCAGACATTGTAGGAATACAATTGAACAAAGTGCTTTTCCCTTTATGGGTACTTTTGCTAATTGGTGTGGGATGTTAACAAAATTGAGAAATTAGAGTAAACATTTTGAAGTATTACTAAAAGCAGACTTAAGCAATTTTCAAGATATAGAAAAAGCCTGGTATGTGGCAGGCACTACATAAGCTACTATGATTAGCATAAAAATTCCAGGGTAATAAGATGCATGACTTTCTATCAACTGTTAAGTTTAAATTAAAGATAAAAAAAGGCATTTAACTAACTTATTGTCACCTAATTGTTGATGTTTTAAATACAAGAAAGCTAAGAGAAGCTATTAAAGCAAATTTATTCCTCTTTTCAATCTGAATACTGTCACATTATAAACATATCTGTTGTGATTATTAAAATATATTTTATATAAAAAACAAGAAAACAATACTGATAATAGTAATAACAATAATAATAATAATGATAGTAAGTAACTTACTATTGTGAGAAAGATATGGCAAAACCCTGTTAGGAGATCTTTGTTTATAAGGTTCCTTGGCATAAGCCCTGTTGGTAGTATACTGTGAAACTCTGCAGAACTGCCTTTTGGGGAAACTAGGGCCTCTGCTACCCAAAGAAGAAAAATGAAAATTTTGGTTCATATGTGTTTGTCATTTGGGATCGTTTAGAAACTCTTGTAATTGCATCTTTTTTTATTAATTAGTTAATTTTTCAACCTTTACTTCCATAAGATTTTGAGTTCTAAATTTTCTCCCTCTATCTCTTCTCCTCCTTCCCCAAGACAGCATGCAATCTTATGTAGGCATTACATATATATTTATATTGAACATATTTTCACATTAGTCATGTTGTAAAAAAGAATTAGAACCAATGGGAGGAACCAAAGAAGAAACAAAACAAACAAACAAAAAAGATAGCAAATAGTATGCTTCAATCTGCATTCAGACTCCATAGTTCTTTTTCTGCATGTGGACAGCATTTTCCATCATAAATCTTTTGGAGTTGTCTTAGATCCTCTCATTGCTGAGAAAAACTAAGTCTATCAAAGTTAGTCATTATACAATGTTTCTGTTACTGTGTACAATGTTCTCCTGGTTCTACTCACTTCGCTCAGCATCAGTTTATGCAAGACTTTCCAGGCTTTTCTGAAGTCTGCCTGCTCATCATTTCTTACAAGCACAATAGTATTCCATTACATTCACACACCACAACTTGTTCAACCATTCTGCAATTGATGGGCATTCCCTCAATTTCCAATTCTTGGCCACCACAAAAATTGCTGCTCTAAATAGTTTTGTATATGTGGGTCCTTTTCTCATTTGTATGATGTCTGTGGGATATAGACCTAGAAGTTGTGCTGGTATGTGCCAAGTATTCCAAGGGTATGCACAGTTTTATAGCCCTTTGGTCATAGTTCCAAATTGCTCTCCAGAATAGTTGGATCAGTTCACAACTCCACCAACAATGCATTAGGGTTCCAATTTTCCCACATCTTCTCCAGCATTTATCATTTTCCTTTTTTTATCATCTTAGCTTATCTGATAGGTGTGATGTAGTACCTCAGAGTTGTTTTGATTTGCATTTCTCTAATCAATAGTGATTTAGAGCATTTTTATATGACTACAGATAGCATTAATTTCTTCATATGAAAACTGCCTGTTCATATCCTTTGACTATTTATCAATTGAGAAGTGACTTGTATTCTTATAAATTTGACTCAGTTTTCTATATATTTTAGAAATGAAGCCTTCATCAGAGACACGGGCTGTAAGAATTCTCTCCCAGCTTTCTGCTTTCTTTCCAATCTTGGTTGCATTTGTTTTGTTTGTGCAAAAGGTTTTCAATTGAATGTAATCAAAATTATCCATTTTGCATTTCATAACGTTCTCTATTTCTTGTTTGGCCATAAATTCTTCTGTTCTCCATAAATCTGACAGGCAAGCTATTCCTTGCTCTCCTGCTTTGCATGTAGTATCAGCCTTCATATCTAAATCATGTCCCTATTTGGACTTTATCTTCGTGTACGGTGTAAGATGTTGGTCTATGTCTAGTTTCTGCCATACTCTTTTTCAGTTTTCCCAGCAGTTTTTGTGAAATAATGAGTTCTTATCTCCAGAAGCTGGAGTCTTTGGGTTTATCAAACAGTGGATTACTATAGTCATTGACTATTGTGTCTTGTGTCCCTAACCTATTCCACTGATCTACCACTCTGTTTCTTAGCCAGTACCAAGTAGTTTTGATGATTGCTGCTTTATAATACAACTTAAGATCTGGTATAGCTAGGCCACTTTCTCTTGTACTTCCTTTAATTAATTCCTAAAAGACTGCTGCACCCCATCTTTCTGCTTACTTCAGTTCTAGGATTTTTCCTGAGGTGATATTTTCAGGGTTTTTAGAGGTCAATAAAGAAGAGTGAGAGTGACTTACTACTTACTCCACCATCTTGGCTCCCAGAAGTCTTTGTAATTGTACCTTTTGAAGCTATTATTTGGAACTAGCCATTCACTATATAAGAGCTTATGGTGAAGAAGTTGAAACAGCAGCACAATACTAAATAGGTCTCTTGGGTCTGGGTGACTAAGGAAGGTTTTAAAGTCATACCTCCCTCTGATACCAGAGCTTTCACCAAGGAAATTGTGCATAGGTATGACCCACTTGTTTACATGCCTTCTGATGAGAGTATCATCTCCCTGTTATGTTGATGATAACACCATTCTGTCAATCACATATGTGCTTCACTTAGATGTCATCCCTGACTTCTTAATCTCACACACACTTCCATAGCCAATCTTTTGCTAAGAAAAGTCAGTTTTAGTTCCATGAAAAGGAAGTAAGGAAGGAAAGGTGAAACAAAGAAAGAAGAAGGGATAGAGGGAGAGAGGAAGGGTAAAGAAAGATGGAGAAAGAAAAGATGAGAGAGAAAAAGAGGAAGAGATGAATGAACAAAGGCCAAGAAACTGTAACTGGGGTCTAGAAGATAAGAGAAAATGGGCAGAGTAGCAGAAACAAATTGCATCAAGCATAGAACACTATTGCTGAGCATGTTCTTTTTTTACTTCCTTTTTCTTTGGGACAAGGGAATTGGGGAGGAAAGAGAGGGAAAAATATAAGAGAATATAATAGAAGAAAATACACAAGTAATGCACAATGTGACTGTGAATTAAAAGAGCTTAACCACAATATGGAAGAGGATAGAGGAATGGATTAGAAAGTAGGATTGAGCAACATGTTTCTACAAGAAACACACTTAAATCATAAA
The DNA here is from genome assembly GCF_003287225.1 of Phascolarctos cinereus. NCBI lineage: Eukaryota > Metazoa > Chordata > Mammalia > Diprotodontia > Phascolarctidae > Phascolarctos > Phascolarctos cinereus. The sequence goes on from NW_027556098.1 coordinate 180,992,313, forward strand.
GATTCATACCAAGTTAAAATAAAGAGCTGGAGGAAAATCTATTACCCTTCAACTAAACCTAGAATTACCTGCACAGAGATATCACTCAGATTTGACATGGAACTTTAACAGAACTACTTTTCTGGGAAAAAGACTCAGGTACTCATTTTTCCTTTGGATGTGGTCTGATACAATATTCCACAATAATTCATTAGCCTGTGAGGCAATTATGCTGTTGTCTTGCTACCTGAGAGTAGTGAAGCCACTATTCAGGATTACTCCTCCAAGAACCGTTATCTTACTCTCAATTGAGTTTCAGCTCCCCCACCCCCAACCTTCTTTCTCTAGCTATGGACTTCTTCTTATGTCCAGTTATCATATAGTATCTTCTTGAAAATGAGCTATACTCTTTTGAGTCATCCCCAGTTTCAAAATCTTGAATAGAAAATATGGGCTAGGAGCTTTGAACTTGAGATTCTGTATCCTTATGGTATAGAGGCAATTCATTGTTTAGGAATGCCTGAGACAGCCTGAGCTCTCACCAAGTACAGGCTTTAAAATGCACATTTTTAAATCTGATTTTGATAATGATAGGTCCATGTTATCAGTAAACTCAATTATAAGTGCAGATAAATTAGCAAGTCCATTTGACTTATGACCAAATTAACATGGTGTTGCAGAATAAGAAGGAGAAGCTGTTATATATGCAACCGTATGATAAGACTAACACTCACCTATGTAATAAATGCCTTGCATGGTATTTAATATGTTGGCATAAGTTGATGCATAAGTTAATACTGCATGATCCTGAGTTATATTTTATACTTTATGTCTATTTGGTTTTATACTAGTATTAATCATGTGCTGCAGATATATTTGTCTATTAGTTATGCACTTTTTGTTTATTTATTTATGTACATGGTAATCTTGGGGCATGTATTATTATTATTACATAGCCCAATTGATATTATTCCTACTAGCTCGGCACTGGTGTCATTGCTGTATGTGACTATAGTAGAATATGGCTAGGTGCGTACGATCGAGATGTAGGCAAATAATACATCCTGCAAATAATTTAGCCATTGAGTCACTGAAGCAGCCATTGCCTGTGATTTGGAGAAAATCGTTTTGATATATTGAGTGTTTATGTTAATCATGATGTCTATGATCTATATTTATAGATGTCCAGTACACTGAAGTGAATTTTAAGAAAGAAGGAGGAATATCACCACTTTGACAGAAATCTTACTATGGAGATTTGGTGACTTTAATTTTCTGTGTGTAAGTGCACACATTTGCCCAGAATTACTCATGGTTCCTAAGGCTATTCACTTTAAAAAGGCTTTCTAGGAAGAAGCCATACAGCTAAAACAGAGAGAAGCTATGTGAAAAGGTAGAAGAAAAAACAAAAGGATGGTGAGTGCTGTTAGCTCCTCATTTTCCTGCCAAGACATAAGATTAAGTATTACCACTATAACAAAAAATAGGGAAAGTAAGAGGAATTGAGACTTTGAGGAGAGATAGGATTAGGCAAGTCAGTGATAGCAGACCAGAGAAGAAAATTGAGCAGGAAGTTGTGGTGGTTGATGAGATGTCTTGAGTCCAGTTCACAGCACCCATCTTCCCCATGCTTCCCTGTGGTATTGCTTGGAGAATACACCAGCTCCTTTACTCATCAGACCACTTTAAAATCCCATTTTTCCCTCAGATCTGTAAGAAGAAGACTGGAGGAAAGAAGAGATTCAAACTCCCAGGCTGCAGCCACTGTACTCTGACATCAGAAGACCTGTTCTATTTCAATGTTTGTCTGTGTTTCTGTGCTTTTTGAAATTTCTGTTGAAGTATATGGTCATTTATAATGAATTTAGTCCAAGCCAATAATGGCACAGTTTAAGATTGAGCAAAGAGTATAAGTCGACCCCAAATGGGGAGATTTTCCTTAGCTTAAGCTGAAGTATGGATGAAGTGATTAGATTTAATTTTAATAATCTCTGTGACATTCATAACCCATACTACCAAATCCTGAGAAATATTTAATAAGGAAATGAACAAATAGCTGAAAGAAATATAGATTGATGTGTAGGGTTTTAAATTTTTTTTTCTTTGGTAACCACACCACACATAGCACTCAAACAAAAAACCTCACCTGACTAGAGAGTTAAAATGAATGAACCTCAAGGTTATCCAAAAGGATGAGTGTGGAAGAATAACCATCTCCCTTCTTCCCCTGTTTCTTCCTTGGTGGTAATAGGACTATGCATGTATGTATGTATGTATGTATGTATGTATGTATGTATGTATGTTAGGACCTATTAGAGATCTATCTCTACCTACTAAATCATTGTCAAAACCAATATTACCTCTTTGCATACCAGAGGGGTCAGAGTCAATCTTCATTTCCCCCAAACCTAGATATATCAATGCTGCAAGAGTTGCTTGGAACCACAGATATTGGTACAACTATATATAATAAACTTCACAAATCTCTATATTATTACAAACACCTCCAGAAAGAAAGAAGGGATGTAGAGTAAATTGGTCCCTCTGTTCACCAGGCTCCCTAAAGAATCAGGAACATAGCAGGGAATGGATTCCAAAGGGAGAACAAGACCATGTAAGCTCCTCTATATATGGGAATATCAAGGTTCTTGGAGCCTTAAATCACTACAGGGGACAAAAGCACAGACAGGTCTATGTGATTCAATTTAATTGTCTCTGACAAAGAAGGAGGATTTCAAAAGATTCCTGCTTCTGGAGCACAAGCCCTTCTCCACGGCATCTCTGCAGAAGGAACTTTCAACTAAAGGCTTTCATTTCTCACAGAAGGAAAGCTTGGGGAAGGCACAGAAAAATTTTCTCTCGAACTATTTTAGCCATGTAAAAATATCTAAGATTTTACCTGTTCTTTCTCTCCTTATGTATTTTTACTTCTCCTTTTCTTTCTTTCTGCCCATTCTTTTCTCTCCTCATCCCATACACCAAAGAATTAGAAGTTGGGGATTCATTAATTGATAAAAGTTTTTATATGAATATCTATCTAGTTATGTACATGTCACTGTGTTCTTATATTATGGGGAACTGATCTAGAGCTGGGAGGACCCTTAGTGGCCATCTAGTACAATGCCCTCATTTTTCAGAGGAGAAATTGGAAGAGAGCAGTGGAAGGTTAAATTACTTGTTCAAGGTTACACAGGTTTGGTGGAGGCAGGATATGAACCCAGGTTCATGCTAGCCCTCCAGATATTTCTGCCAACTTTCTAGAGATGCAGAATTTCCTTCAACTCAGATGGGGTTATATTTTAAACTTACAATTAAGGTTCCAAGTGCAAATACACCTTTGAGGGCTAACTATTCCTATAAATTAATAGGAATTTGGAAATGATTGACTTTCAGAGGCTTTAGAATGAGATCTTAGAGATTAGCTCTATTCTGTTATCCCTTACAAGCACCAGTACTGAGACTTGGTAACTCTGCCCACTAAAAATGGAGCAGGAGAGGCAGTAGACTATCATGGATACAGAACTGGCCTCAAAGTTTTGAAGACCTAAGTTATATGAGAGTCACATAGTCTCTCAGTGCCTCAGGAAACTCCTAAGACTATAAGTTACAGAGGAGGTACCAATCAGTATTATACTAATTAAATCACAAATCCAATTTAAAAAAAATGTGGAGCAGAACAGTCAACTGAAAAGATCCAAGTAGTGTACCTGAAAAACATCTGAACAGATGGGTAAAGAATCAAGGGAAAATGGCCTAAAATAGACATATGGTCCATGTGAGAGATGTCTAAGGGAAGACAATAGGCAGGAAAAGCCACATGTCAGAGCAATTTCATAACTAGGAGGTACAAATCTAGGAAGCTGGAAAAAAAAAGGAGACCAAGTAGACAGTAACAATAGAGGATTCAGCTATCAGGGCTGTAGTTAAAGCTCCAGTTGCTAGGGGGAAAAAAGTGAAATCAACACAAGATCCTAGCACAAGATGGAATAGGTTATGAGGCAGAGCCTTGGGTCCAAGGGAACAAAATAGATCCAGTTTGAGAAACTAGTGTACAAGTTGGAGGAACCACCCTGGACGAGGAAAAAATCCAATTAATAGAGCCAAGTCCAAGGTCACAGGTAGATTAACAGAGATTGACTTAATACTAAGTCACTCCAGCTACTTAAACTGATCTATAGGCCCTTTCATTTCCCTGCCTAGGAACAATGTTGTTCTTAGTACTCTGTGCAGGGGTAAGCTTTAAGGCAGGCCCTAAGTAGCCTCAGCCATGTGGGGATAGAGGCAGGGGGTCATGAGTACTATACCAATCATTGCAAAAGTCTCTTCTTAGACATAGTTATCCAAGCTCTCCTTGAATACTCTCATTGATGGGGAGTTTACTACTTACTGGTTATTAGATTACAATTAATTTTATTGTTAAAATTTTATTCTCCTGTTGTGCTGAAATCTGATTTTTCCCCAAAGACTCAAATTTTACAGCTTTTTCTGAAAGCTGATTTAGAGAAAGGGTCCCTGGGCTCCAGATTCCAGCAGAGGGAAAACTGGTACAGAAACAGGAGGTTAGATCTACTTAATAGACATTTATCCAATGCCATGATTTCTTGAAGACTTGGAACTGTCCCATACCTGTGGCTTTCAGTGGCTAGAGCCTCCTTACAACAACAGAGACAAAGGAGGCTCCAAAGTAGACTTACATGGTACAAGGGAAAGAGCATTGATTCTAGAATCAGAGAAGCTGGGTTCAAATCCTTCCTCTGACACTTATAACCTTGGATAAGGCATTTAATCTCCATCAACCTTGGCCTCCTCATCTATGAAATGAGAGTATGGAACTAAAAGGTTTGAGGCCACTTCTAGCCTTAGGTCTGTGATACTATGGTACTTTACCAACTTTTTGGGGTCCCTGAGGACAGCTTTTCCTTTGATTTATTCCGTTTTGTGTGCACAACAACATCAGAAGCTTACTTCATATTATCATAGTCCAGAAACTATGAAGCATTTTAATAACTTAATAGCTTTATATTTCAATTGATGACATATGTGTCTTGTCTAACCTATTCATTTCTAAACTTCAAGGACCACATTTGTGTGAGTTTTGTTATTCTTTAAGATTCTTCTGAGAAGTTTAGGTCTACTGTTGCCCACTGGGCAGCCAACTGATGCCTGATCACAGTCCATGTTGTAAACTCTACATCTAGGTTGGCCAAGCTCCCTTCAATAAGCCCAGAATTGGATCCACCCTTTTCATTTCTTAAGTTTTAATACATCCCAGAGCAGACTATTAGATCAGAACTGGCTTCCTTAACATTTCTTCCCCCAACATGTTCTCTCACAGAAGTGAATTCATTAAATATAAACTGAGCTGATTATCTGAGAGCAGGGTCTGGAAGGGAGCAGGCTCCTACAGGTGATTTTTAGGTAGGCTGAGAAGTTCCTTCCTCCTAAAGATGAATGAATACAAAGCACTCATTAAGCATTGGCTATATTTCAACCACTGTGCTAAGTAATGGGGATACAAATACAAAAGCGAAGATAGTCCTTGTTCTCAAGGAGTTTATTTTCTAATAAGAAAATGCATGTGCCTTTTGATATGATTTATTCTGCCTGTTCCCAAAAGGTGCAGCTAAGACCAATGGGTAGAGATTGCATAGAAATAGATTTTGATGGTCTATAATATGTTTTCTCTCACAATTCAAATAATCAAAAAGTGGAATGAGTTATCTTGGAAAGTAGTAGATTCCTAATTGTTGAAGAACTGCAAGCAGAGGTGAGATTGTCAAGAGTGACATCAATGATGTTGTACATGTGTTAATTGTTCAGATGTGGGTTGGACCAGATGACTTCTGAGTTAGCTTTGAGTTCTAAATTTCTGTGACTCTTACTCTGTTACTTGTAACATTCTATCTGGTTATTTTTTATTTTCCTAGGGTAGATCCTCCTTGGGAGCTGAAGAATCACACAGTGGTGATCAAGTTCATCTTGATGGGAATACCCCACACTAAGGGGCTGGAGACTGAGCTGTTTATCCTGTTTCTCACATTCTACCTCCTCACCCTGTTGGGGAATCTGCTCATCCTCACAGCCATAATTTCTTCTTCCCAACTTCACACTCCCATGTATTTCTTCCTGGTAAATCTATCTGTGTTTGACATATTTTTTCCTTCAGTAAGTTCTCCTAAAATGCTGCTCTACCTCATGGGATACAGTCACACCATCTCTTTCCAGGGCTGTGCATCCCAACTATTCTTCTACCATTTTCTGGGCTGCACTGAGTGTTTTCTCTATACTGTGATGGCATATGACCGCTTTGCAGCCATCTGTCACCCACTGAGGTATACAGTCATTATGAACCAATGGGTGTGTACTGTCCTGACCATAGGTACCTGGTTGGGTGGCTGTCTGCATTCAGCTGTGCTTACATTTCTCGTCTTTAAGTTACCCTACTGTGGCCCAAATAAGGTAAATTATTTCTTTTGTGACATTCCTGTAGTGTTGCCTCTAGCTTGTGCAGATACCTCTCTAGCCCAGATGGTGAGTTTCACCAATGTTGGCATTGTGGCTCTTCTATGTTTCCTGCTCATTGTCACTTCATACATTCTCATTGTGTTCTCCATATTGAAAATCTGCTCATCAGAGGGCAGGTGCCGAGCTTTCTCTACCTGCAGTGCTCACCTGACCTCCATCCTCTTATTCTATGGGCCTGTGGTCCTCATCTATCTCAGACCTGCTTCTACACCTTGGTTGGATTCTGTGATTCAGTGTTGAATAATATTGTCACTCCTTCTCTCAATCCCTTAATTTATACACTGAGGAACAAGGAAGTGAAATTGGCCTTGAGAAAAGTACTGTACCAAGTGGTAAACACTTCAGGAGTGTAGGCCATGGGTTCATTTCCTACTTATACCTTCATCTCAGTTTCTGAGAAGTTGCTAAAGAAGCTCTCTCCATCCTATGCTCTGGATGGGGTTGTTGCCAAGAGGAGAGCCAGAAGTTGGAGAGCACAGAAAATCTGAGTAGGTATGAAAGTCACACTTCCATTATTAAAGACCTTACTGCTATCTCAAAAATAAACATGCAGAGACTGGAAGCCCAACAATGCCTTGTTACCAGAAGCTCTTCCAGCTCTACTCAGTCCTTTCTGGAATTTGCCAAAAAAATTCCTAACTTCCCCTTCCTGTTTCATTCATTTTTATAATTTTGAGCTCATTTCAATCGACAAGATGTTAATTTTGTCTAGTCTAATAGATTCTTGGTGTCTTTAAGGCCTAGGATGATGTCAGTTTGTTGTTGTTAGTGTTTCAAAAAAGACTTATCACTGAAAAGAAGTTTGGTGCTTCTTTTCCCTGTGAGCACTTGATCAACACTTGATGACTGACTATGGCATAAACTCTACAGATGGGTTGGTCAAGCTCCCTAGGGTAAGTCTAGGACTGAAGTCAGCCTTCTTTGCTTTCTTTTAATATGTCCCAGCACTGCGTAATTATATTAGGTCAGGAGGTCTGTGAACTTATATATATATATTGAAATTATATTGAAATGTAGTTTTATATATATCTATATATCTATATAGCTATAATATATAGATATATATAAAACTACATTTCAATATAATTCATTTATTGTGTAATCCTGTATATTTTATTTTGTGCATTTAAAAACAGCATTCTTCAAAGGGGTTTATTTGTTTCATTAGACTGCCAAAGGGGTCCATACCTCAACAAAAGTTCAGAACCCCTGTATATGGTCAGTTCTGTTCTTTTGTCTTCATGGAAGCTGTGTTAGACTTTTCTCACTTTGTCTTAAAGGACAATTCTGGAAGACCTTTTTTTTTTTTTAAGGTCAAACACATTCGGCCTGTGTAGGACTCTTCTTTTTAAGATATGGGCAGCTGGAATAGCCAGTACCCATCAAGGACTCCTTTGGGGAGGCTGGTGGCAGGTGGAGGGGGCCAGAGATAGATGGTTAATGATGATGTACTTAGAGTAGTCTGAGCACCAGCAGGGCCCTTAACTGGAACCTAGATAGGCAGAGGTTCCTTCCCTCCATCCTTGTCCCATCTCCCAGCCTGGGAAAACTTCTCTGATGCCCTAAAGCCTCAGAGGCTGGAGCTGGGAAAATTACAGCTGAGAGGTGTCAGATAGAAGGGAACTATCTCTAACCCAGTCAAATTAACAATTCTCAATCCCACAGGGTAAAGAACAGATGACTGTTAACCTACAAAGGGTAAAGTAAGTTCACCTTGCCCAAAATTGAGCTTCTCATTTTCCACTGTAAATCTGTTCCTTCTTATGACTTTATTATTTCTATCTGTGATACCTGTCTTTCCTGGCCTAGTAGATTGTATGCTAGACTTGGAATTAGGGAGAACTGCACTCAAATTCTGCTTTAGACATTTATTAACTGTGCGACCCTGAGCAAGTTACTTAATTTCACTTAGCCTCAACTTACTACTCTGAAAAATGGGGATAGTAATAGCATTCATCTTAAAGGATTTTTAATGAGGGTCAAATCATCTTCATCAAAGCATATAAAATTTGCAAACCTTAAATTTCTATATAAAAGCTAGCTGTTATTATATCCTGAACCTTGAGATTATCTTTGCCTCTCCTCTACTTTTTCTGTTATTTAAACAATTACCAAGTCCTATTGACTTCGCCTCCACAGAATCTCACCTCTGGTATTGCCCCTCATTACCACCTACCTGGATTAGCCTTCTAAAAGGTTCTTCTGATTCCTCTGTTCCCTCTCCAACCTAAACTTCATATCACTGTCAGAATGCTCTTTCTAATACAAAGTACCCTGCTCAAAAATGTTCACTGCTCCTTATAGCCTACCAAGTCCAACCACTTTTGTCAAGTTTTCAAAGCCTTGCACAATCTAGAGCCACTTTACCAATCCAGATTTATTTCATATTGTTGTTGTTCAATCATTTCAGTCTTGTCTGATTCTTTGTGACCCTATTTGGGATTTTCCTGGGTAAGATATTGGAGTGGTTTGGCATATCCTTCTCTAGTTTATTTTATAGATAAGGAAATGAGGCAAATGGGGTTAAGTGACTTGCCCAAGGTTGCACAGTTAGTAGGTGTCTGAGGTTAGATTTGAACTCAGGAACATGAATCTTCCTGACTCCAAGCAAGCCCGGAGCTCTATCTACTGTGCCACCTAACTGCTTTTATTTCATATTACTCTCCCTGTTTACTCTACTCTCTGTTTCCCAATAGACTCCATCATTCCCCTCCTACACATACTTTTTTACCGTTTTCTATGACTGGATTGTCTTTACTCCTAATTTTTGCTTGCTCAGTTTCTAGCCATCCATAGATTCATATGCAATTTGAGCTAGAACCTGAGAGATCAAGTACAATTTCATCATCCCATAAAGCCCAACTTAAATGTCATCTCAGGGAGAACACCTTCCCTGATCTCAGATCTCTCCTTGCCCCAGATTTCACAAAGCATCTTGTTCTGAACTTCTCAAATGCAATTTTCTTGAGGTATCTTATACTAGTGTATGCAGGGTGCCTCAAAGTCTTAGTGCAGTTTTAAGCTTTTTATAATGGAAAACTCTGTCCACTTCTCTTTATTACTATTGTCCTCATCTTAGTACTGCCCCTCATTACCACCTACCTAGATTAGCCTTCTAGAAGGTTCTTCTGATTCCTCTCTTCTCTCTCCAACCTAAATTTCATTTCATTGTCAGAATGTTCTTTCTAATAATGCATAGGTTTGCTCAAAGTACTCAGCTCAAAAATGTTCACCGGCTCCTTATTGCCTACCAAGTCCAACCATCTATACAGTAAGGACTGTCTTATTTAAATATTCCACCTTTCCTAGTGCCTTGCATACAGTAAGTGCTTACTAAATGCATGCTGAATGTGCACAGAGGCTTTGTTATTCTAATAAAATAAAATTTGTAAGATATTTCATTATAAAGTAACTTTGATACTATTCATGATCTGTGTATATTTCTTCCACCAACACAGATTGCAATCTCAATATAATCTAATAAATGTTATTATAACAGTTTCTTCAATGAAAAAATTCATCATTTTGGCAGCCAACCTCATGATTAGCCCTTCCCAACTTAGGCAGGACAATACTAAAATGATAAAAGGGCAGTTTATCACCAGATCCATCTTCAAAGTCTTTTCATTTTAGTGGGACCTGACAAAGTTTGCTTTTAATGGCTTTTAAGAACCCAAGGTCAACTCCCTGTATGATTAGCCATCCTAGGAAGACTTTAAAAGAAATGTAATAATAGGCATAATAAGTACTGGGCTTCAGGATAACTTTATTGTTCAGTCATGTCCTAATTTTTTGTGATTCCTTTTGGGGTTTTCATGACATAGATACTGGAATGGTTGGTCATTTTCTTCTCCAACTCATTTTGCAGATGAGGAAAGTGAAGTAAATAGGGTTGCTGACTTACTAGTTAAGTGACTTAGGCCAGATTTGAACTCAAAGAGCAAGTCTTCCTGACTTAAAGCCTGGTGCTCTATCTACTGATCCACCTGGCTGCCCACTCAGTATGGCTAATCAGTTGTAAGTAGTAAGGAAGTTACATAAATTATTAGAATTACTTTTTAAAAACCAAACTGAGATTTTAATTAAACCACCAGGTGGTGCTACTAAGCCACTAATATTCTCTACCAACGGTGCCCTGCAGCTTCTGGTTTTCCAGCAGGATCAGTACAACGGATATAAGAACTACATTTGGATTTAGAGGAGCTAAGTTCTTTTCTAAATATTTCTAAATTTAGAGGACTTAAGTTGTATTCTAAATAGCTATGCCACTACCTGTATTACCTTGGACAAATTACTTAACCTCTCCAGGGATCAAAAATGCATCAATAAGTCATTTAAAAATATACCAAAGAGAGCAAAAAGAATTTCAGAAGGATATAGACATGTACCTAAGTATGGCAGTTTTGTTACTACAGTATGAGATTAATATGTTTTGAAGAACTGTACGTGATGTAAGTTTGTAGTTCCATATGCATTTTTCTTTTCTGTACTTCTTTATATATTGAAATGTTAAAGTTTGTTGCTATGTATTAAATTCATAAAAAAGACAATATTATTAAAATATATAATTATATGGACACACAATTTCATTATAAAACATAGGGAAATTCATACCCACACAAACAAATTTTTATGAGACTCATCAAGCTCATAAGATAAAATAATTTACAATGATTTGTACTTTCTTAACAAAGTTTGAAAGATGTTCTTGAGAATTGGGCTCACTGAGGAGGAATCTAGCTTTGGCCATCAATACTTAGAGGCTTATTCATTCTCAACATTGAGTCCCATTTTATTTAACACCTTGTTGAGGGCAAATTTCACATCCTTATTCCTTAAGCTATAGATCAAGGGGTTCAACACAGGGGTCACAAGATTATTTAATATCTGAACCACTGAGCCAAGCAAAGGACTGGTAATGGGTTATAGGTAGATGATGATGATAGGCCCATAGGCACAAAGGATTACTGTAAGGTGTGCACTGCAAGTGGAAAAGGCTCTCTGTCTACCTTCTGCGGAGCATATTCTTGATATGGAGATCCTAATGCGAGTATAGGAAATGAGAATGAGGAAGAAGCATGTGAGAGACAAAAGACCAACATTAGTGAAACTAAATCACTGGGCTAAAGATGTATCTGCACAGGCCAGAGCTAAAACAGCAGGAATGTCACAGAAATAGTAACCTACTTGGTTAGGGTCACAATAAGGTAACTGGAAAGTAAGGGAGGTCAGGATAGTAGAATGAACACACCCACACATCCAGGTGCTTGTTGCTAGGATAGAGCACACCCTATGATTCATAATAATTGTGTAATGTAGGGGGTGACAGATGGCAAGAAAGCGATCATATGCCATTACGGTGTATAGGAAGCACTCGGTGGAGCCAAGGAAATGGTAGAAGAACAATTGGGCTGCACATCCCTGGAAAGAGATGGCTGACGTCTGACCAGAAAGATAGAACAACATTTTGGGTGAGGTAACGGAGGAGTAACAAATGTCAAATATAGACAGATTTCCCAAGAAGAAATACATAGGGGTATGAAGACGAGAGGAAGAAATGATGGCTGTGAGGATGAGCACGTTCCCTGACAGTGTGCATAGGTACAGGGATAAAAAGAGAACAAAGAGCATTGTCTCCAGCCCCTCTGTCTCAGGGATTCCCAGCAGGATGAACTCAGTCACAACTGTGTAGTTCTTCATTTCCATGGCAAAGTCAGCTCTTAGCTATCTGTGAAAGGAAATATGTAATTTAATTTAACGTTGTTGTTTTTTTTTAAATATACTGCTTTTGAATCCAAGAGAAAGAAATGCTTCAAACTGCCACAGAAGTTAGGGACTGCTGCTGTCAGGGTCCCACAACTTCTGAGTACTAAATACTAAGGATCCAAAATCTCTCTGCCAAAAATAAACATAGTGAATGAGACAGAATGAAGATAGGTTGGAGTAAGTGGGGGAGAAGAGGTATTAGAGAGAAAAGGTATTAGACTGACTACCAAACTGAAGGTTTACAGAGCTGCTGTGCTGATCTCATTGTTGCATGCCTGTGAAACCTCGACAGTATACACAGCACCATGCCAGGGAACAGAATTGCTTCCATCTGAATTGTCTTGGGAAGATTCTGAAGATCACCTGGCAGGATAAAATACCAGACAGCAAGGTACTTTCTCAAACTATACTGCCACCCATTCAAGCTCTGTGCAGAGAACACAACTCTGATGGGCTGCCTGTGTTGTTCAATTGCCAAATGTATGCTTACCTAAAAGACTATTTTATAGACACCTCACATAAGGTAAGCACTCACACAGTGGTTAGAAGATGTGATACAACGATACTCCCAAGGTCTCTCTGAAGAACTTTGAAATTGAGTGCATGACATGAGAGACACTGACATAGGACTACCCAGCATGGTGTTCCCTTATCAAAGAAGATGCTGTATTCCATGAGGAATGGAGAATTGAAATAGCTCCAAAAAAAAAGTAAGATGTGCAAATTTAGAGAATCTGCCTCAAATGTTCACATGGGCTATTTGTGCCCAATATAGGTAGAGCATTCCAAGCTCATATTGGTCTGATCAACCACAGTCAGACATACTGCAACTTGACACTAAAATAATAATGTCATTTTGGTCCTCTTCAAAAAGAAAGGGACACAACCATGACCACCACCAGGTTGGAACTAGACTGTGAGAGACTTAAAGTACCAGGCCAAGGCAGCTTCATTTTATCCTAGGGGCCACTGGGAGCCACTGGAATTTTTTGATCTAGGAAGAAACATAGTAAGATCTGTGCTTTTGAAAGACTATTTTGGCAGTTGTGTGGTGGATGGGACAGAGAATATAGAGACAGACAGCAGGGAAACCAACCAAGAAGCTATTGACAATCCAAGTTAGAGGGAATGTGGCTCAAAACTATAGTAGTAGTAGTAGTAGTAGTAGTAGTAGTAGTAGTAGTAGCAGTAGTAGAGGTAGTAGTAGTAGAGGTAGTAGTAGTGTTGGTAGAAAGAAGGAAACATATTTGAAAGATATTGTAGAAGTAGTTGTCAAGATTTGACAACATCCATACAATCATGCCAACAGTGTCATTCTATATTCTTCCTCACTAGAACAAAGTGGAAAAACAAAGTTTCAGTGCCCAACAACCTAAGAACAGATCCAGCCTTGGTTTCAGTCCATATTCCTTCAAGTCACTTCTAAGAACCAGTGTATTTTGGGGAACCTTTGGGATTCTAGCCACTTCCAAGAACTGGAGGGTTCAGGGAAAAATTTGAGTTCAATGTGTTCACTTGTCTCTTATTCCTACATTTCTATCATCACTTAACTGCAATCTAAGGTATTAAACTTCTCCAATTTTCCTGACACCTAAACCTATTTACTACTGGTATTGAGAGGTTTATTTTACTCAATCCCTAATTACCTTCCCCTCCTTCTTCTTTTCCTTTTTCCACCATAACTTTTCATTCAAACCTGACATCAGCTTCCTTTTTACATTTTACTCCTTTTCTATACACACATAAGCCCACAAGAATAAATTTCTGCCATTTATTTACAAGAGATATACAAATTCAGAGTAAGGGAAGTGGAAGTGAGAATAAAAGAAAGCTATTCAGTCCTGAGTACTTGACACTTAATTCATATGCTATTCTATTTAGCTACAGTTTCCTGGGTCTCATTTGGTCCATCACAATTTCATTTTATCCTAGTACTTCAAATTCCTTCAAGGCACCAGAAAAGAATGATTATCTCTCATCCTAGAACACCTTTCACAGAATTGGGAGCAACTACTATCTTAGTTGACTGGTCCATTCTAAAATCTCAAAGTCTCTTTTAACTCAGAAAGCCTCCCAAATGAATGTTGGGCTGTGTGTTCTCTATCTATCTTCCTAGGTAATAATTGAGGCAACTAATTTTTATTTTGCTCCCCTTTGTTTTCCTTCTCTTCCATTCCCTCTTTTCCCATCCCCTCCTCTCCTTTCATCTTCCCCAACCAAGAAGAAAAACAAACAAGAAATGATGAAATTTAAAATTAAACCCATAACCTCAAAAATTAGAATAATTCAATTTCAGCCAGATAAGCCAAGGTGCAGAAGAAGGACCCCCATCCCTTGTATTTTACAACTAGTTAGGGTCTCATCCCAGCATCATTATTAGATCTCAGATTTTTTTGACTCTCCTGCTCCTCATCTAATATGAAATGTAACACTCTTATAGAGAAGAGACACAGATTCCTATCTATCTCATGCTGTCTCAACTTACAGGAAAAAATCAAAGATAGGAGCCCGAGAAATAGCAAATGTGTGAGTGCTACACAACCAAAGTTTTGTCAAATGTCCATAAAGAAATGTAAATTAAGCATATCTTGGCAAAAAATTGCACACATACTCATCTGAGCCAAGCCTCTTTGTCTGTATGAACACATTCAAGTTGTTCAAAGACCAAATTTTGGGGACTACTATTATCTTTACTAGGGTGACTTTTGGCAATCAGCTTAATCCTGTTATCTTTTGCAATTTTAGACTTTTCAGCAATAAGAATGAGGCTTCTGGACACAAGCAGTCTCACTTCCCAGGATCCAAACTTCTTCAATTGAATGTGAGAAAGTTAGAAAAGTAGAGAAAAGAAGGAGGGAGTGGTGAGGGAGAAGAGGTCAGAGAGAAGAGTAAGGAGAGAGAAAATTTTTTACACTTACGTTATTAACAGCCTTAGGCATGACTGACTGAGGCTGAGAGGTGACATTTTTGTTCTTCTAAGATTTCCCCTGCCAGGCATCAAAGAAAGGAAAACTTGAGATTTTTATAAAACTCAACTCTAGTCAGAGACAAAAAGTTTCTCTTTATCTGACAGTGTCCTTGCCTTTTCACATTGAACACCTCTCAGATTACAGGAATTGAAACATTTTCCATGTACATTAGAGCTTAAGTTTATTTTTCATGCCTTTGGGGCCTTATCCTTGACACTCAGCAAGCCTGGAGTAGAGGGATCAATTAATACCTATTCTGGGACCTTAGAAGAAGGAAAACACTGGCAGAGACAGCATTTTGTGATATCTACCTGTAAGGCAGGCTTTGGTGGGACAATATAATCCTTTTGTTTAGACCCCATACTGAAAATATTCTGACATATTGTTATCTATCTTTTTACATATATGTATATGTCTTAACTCTCCAAACAGCTTATAATTATAGGAGCTATAACTTTTACTTCATATTATTTCCACTGCACTTAGCACAGTGTCTTAAACATAGTTGGTTATTTGTCAATTAAAAAGTTGACATATATTGATCAAATTTGTAGAGTTATCTTCTTTCTCCTTAGCCATGATACATTTCACATAAAGAGGTACTAATGACTGTCTTATCTCAAATAACTGTTTGGTTTGTTTATGTAATACACAGTTCTATGTATCTCTGCATTTGTAAAGCAGTTTAGTCACACAATAGATAGAGTACTATACTTGAGTTACTATTTGTGTGACCTTGGACAAGTCACCTACAAAATGGGAATATTAATAGCACCTTCCCTCTAGGATTGTTATAAGAATAAAGTAAATTAATTTTATAAAACATTTTGAGAATTGTAAAGGGCTATACAAATGCTAGTGATGATGATGATGGTGGTTGTAGTGGCTTTCATTCATATAAATAAGAGAAACACTCTCAGGAGAGGTGTAAGAGATGCTCCTGAAGCTTACACTCCTGGGACTTCCCTGTCAAGATGGCAGACCAAGAATTTTGAAGAGGGTCAGGCTCATTTTATATCTCTTAAAACGCAATAAAAGAAACATGAAAGAGAAGGAAAAATTACTAAAAGACACATAAAAGGATATAAATCAAGCAGAATCAAAAATAAGTAATGTATGCCAATACAAAAAACTATGCCAGGTTGTAGCTGAAAAAAAAGGTAAAATGCCAGAAGCAAATGTTAGATGGAAAAACAAAATCCAACAATTTACAATGTATTAAGAAATCAATTGGATAAATGATGACATAATGTCATTAAGCAAGAAAAAAACATTGGTATGGATATCTCAAAAGCAAAGGAGCTAATAGAAATGTTTTTTTTAAATCAGAGGTAGAACTGAAGTCAGCATGAAGATTGCTAAAATCTATAGAAAGGAAATAATGAGGAAAAAGCAACAGCAAAGCTATAATAGAATGCTTTGAAAATAATCCACAGAAGCCAATGGGTTACTACAATGGAAAATATAGCTGTCTACAGTAATAGCCAAATGGAGGACATGCTGGGAAAATGAATCCAATATTGAAAAAAAATATTGAAAAAACTACAGTGTCAAGTTACAGGCTCACAGGATAGGTGACGATGGAGTAAAATCCGGATTAGAGTCAATTCAGAAAATATAGGAAAACAAAAGAGTCTGAACACTATCATCCAGGAGATCATTGAAGAAAACTTTCAAAAAGAGTTTTCAGAGAGTCATATGTCCTTTAGGAAGTCTTTGAACTACAACTATGACTCCACTCCAAAACTGAAATGGTCTACCATTCTCAATTCAAAACAAATTAGTTTCTAGTTAGATAACATCATATAGTCTGAATGACTAAATGTTTCTGATAAATTGAAAAAGTAAAAACTAAAAAGGAATAAGAGGCATGGGTAAAATTATATTAATGTGCTTTTATTTGTTAAAGGAGTCCAGAGTTATTTTATGTTTTAAAAAATACAGTTACTTATGTAATACAAAGACTTTTGAGAGTTTTATTAAGCATAAGTTAAGCTCATGGTAAATAATAAGATTTTTGATAAATAGAAAATGCAAAAAATCACATAAGAACAGCAATATAAAGGATGTCATCAGAGAAATGTATGATTGCAAACAAACAAAAAGTTGGGCTAATGTGACTTGTTTTAACCATCCTGAGATATAATTTTTAACTATGTGAGAATAAGACTAAACTATTCATCCCTTTTAAGTGAGAGATCCCACTACTGGTCATATATACTCAGATTATCAAAGACATAGGCTTCATATATATGACAAAATATTCATGGTGGCATTTTATTTTGTGGGAATGAAGAATTCAAAACAAAGTTTGGGAATGGCTGAACAAACTGTGGTATATGAATTAATACAATGTTATCAAATAGTAAATGATGACTATGAGAAAGTGAAAGAAAGATGGGAAAAAAACATGGGAAGAAGTGTATGAGGTTATATAATGAAGTAAGCAGAACCAAAAGTTGAAGGTACAAAGATACACGTGGTTAATTATTTTAAAGAATAAACACATGATTATGATAATATATATGAGAATAACTTTAAAAGGAACCCAGACTGTAAGCAATCAATGTGACCTCTCTTAGTTCTAGACAATAGGTAATAAACTCTATTTGCCTACTCTTACCAGAGAGGTATCCATTCAACGTCAAGAGATTTCAAAACAAGTTCCTAGCCTGTCATCTGGGCGTACTTTAAAAGACTGACAAGGAGGAAATGAACAATAGATATGCAGAACAGGCAGTCATGAGAAGGAGTATCCACACTGATAACTTCACAGGTCCAACAGAAGATCTAACTATGAACATTTTTATTCCCTTGTGGTAAATTAAGTAAGGATTCAAAAAAGAAAAATATGACAAAAAATAGCTGACATTAGTAAAGCTAAGCTGACTGGACTCTTCAATAAGAAAAAAAAATTGTTAATCAATAGATTAAAATGAAGAATCCAGTTGTTTTCAGGACACTTATTCTCAGGATCCCCATGCCAAAATAATCACTCTCTTTTCATTTTTAGAAGACACCCTGTTTTCCAGAGCTAAGGCAGAGCAAACAAGCTGTGCCTTGATCTTGGTGTAACAACAATCCTTTTGCTCACCCTCTGGATGAACTGAGTTACAGCAAAATCCCAG
This sequence comes from Phascolarctos cinereus, assembly GCF_003287225.1. Taxonomy (NCBI): domain Eukaryota; kingdom Metazoa; phylum Chordata; class Mammalia; order Diprotodontia; family Phascolarctidae; genus Phascolarctos; species Phascolarctos cinereus. The sequence goes on from NW_027556098.1 coordinate 181,010,680, forward strand.
AATTTTTTTTCCCACACCAGTTCCAAGTGGTCCTTGACCTTGGACAAGCACCTACATGACCCATGTTCTGGTCATGAAGTTCTGCCACGAATCAAACTTATCTCATTGTTGCTGTTACTCCTCATTGTCAAGGCTACACCTATGTGTCCATTGATCTCTCTCTCTCTCTCTCTCTCTCTCTCTCTCTCTCTCTCTCTCTCTCTGTATATATATATATATATATATATATATATATATATATATATATATATATATAAATTTGCCCTAAAGTGGGTCTCCTACTAGAGTAGGCCCCAGAACATGTATCTAGTTTCCCTCCTCCAAATGAATAAAGAAAGCTTTTTGATTATGATTGCTGTTTGCCCTAATTTTTATATTTTCTTTTTATTTTATTTTGTTTCCTAATGTTAACTATGGTTGTGATGACCTATGTAAGCTCTTTGTTATTTTTAGAATTAGTAGTGGTTCTATGACTTTTTGGTCATTTGTTTTCAAACTCAACAACATTCAATCTATAAATATTTAATAGATTTGTCTGAAAGGGTGATATAAAATTTACCATATTATCATACTAAATGATGAAAAGTAAGAGTGACATGGATAAAAATCAAGCAGAGTGGAATTGAAGCCATAAAATATTAGAGGAGATAAACAAGGGCATTTCTTCATGGTAAAAGAGTCTATTCAGAATGAGAGCACACAAATTTAAATTATACAAATACCTAAATAACCATAGTCTTACAGAAGTCCATACTCTTACAGAAGAAATAACTTTGAAAGATCAATAAGAGTAGGTTTTGATACATTGCATCAGAATGTGAGGGATTAAATAAAAAAAGATAAAAAGGAAACACATTACAAAACTGTGAAATATTGATCGAACTAGACAAAAATGCTGTTACTTGAACACAAAAGTTGAACTAGGTGAGACTAGAGAAAAAAATATTTTGGTAAATATGGCCCAGGATGAAGGAATCAGAAGGGTAAAGACATGTAGGGTGTACAGAAAATTCCTACCTAGACAACATGAATAGATTCCTCAAGAAAATCGTTGAAAAATCATTAATAGGAAAGTAAACTCTGAGCAAATGAAAAACCAAGAGTAATCCCAAATGCATTTCCCTCCTTTAAGCAAATAAAAAGAGGGCTACCAGGGCAGAATGTTGTATTTATTATAAGAAACAGTCACTATATTGCTCAAATATTAAAAGGGAAAGTTTATAACAATGGAAAGTTGGGATGGGGGGATGAAGTATTTCTAGAAATGTCTGTGTTTTAAAAAACTAAAGGCATCACTAAAATATATTTAAACATTTTTAAAAAAAGAAAATAGGAAGGTACTAGACATGGTAAAGATTGAACAAAATCACAGAAAATAGAATTGCTTCTATTTCAATAGAGATTAATAGAGTTGAAAACATTTGTTATTGATTTGAGAGTGGGGAGATTCATTGGTACTGATGTGGGGTGGGGAGTTATTCCTCAGTTTTCCATATATAGTTAAATCAGTGACTTGTTAATGCAAACATAAAAATAAATACAAATCTATAAGCAGAAAAACATGAGGAAAAAATCCAAGGTTTTTTTTTTCCTCCTCTGTGTTTTTTATCAGTCTCTTTACTGGATTATCTGTGATATCTTGTCTGTAATGAGCTCTTTCTTTTTCCATCTTCCCTACTTCTTATTCTTTTTCTCTAATCATTGCTACTTTATAATGAAGATTGGGGAGGCTGGTTTAGCTATGGCCCTTTACTTCTTCCTCAGAAGGTACCCTTCTACTGGCATTCCTTTTCATTTCTCTGGGTATAGTTGCTTTTCCTTGTCTTTAATTTATTTTCTGTCTTTTTAGTGTCTTGGCATTGCTGAATGGAGAGGCTGGATTTGTATTCCACCTTTCACTCATTCTCCCTTCCAGGAGCTCCTCGCCTACAGCTTCAGGTAGGACCATGGTCTGCTCTGCCCTGCCATGTTCCTGATCTTCCACCTTGGCAGCTGCTTCACAGCACTGGAACAGAGTGTATCAAGGAGTGAAGAACATCTGGCTGGTGCTTTGAGGGGAGACAAGATCCCCAAGAAATGGCTTCTTTCCTGAGGCATGTAGAGTAAGGGCTCAGCACAGGAACGACGAATAGGAGATGATGGGAATGGTGCACTGTGACACAATTTGTTCTTTTGTAGAATTTACCTTGTATGAAGTTGTATTCTCTCCCTTGTTGTTTCTACTATTTTATTTGGTGCATTTCAATGATTTTCTGCCAGTTTTCCAGAAGATTCCATATCATTCTTTTAAAACAACTCCACTTTCCCCCCTCTTTGAAATTATTTCTCATTAGAACTATAGAATTTAATCAATGAGAGCTTACCTTTCTCTTTAACTAAACTCCCTTATAGATTTTTAGGTCCTGGGATCCTACAGCAACAGTTTCTGCACCCATTGAACTCTGCTCTCCCCAAATACAGGAAATACATCAAATTATACCCATCTTTCCTCTCCTCCAAAAAAAAAAAACCTTTAAGATGAGATGATTACTTCTTCCCAAGCTTCCATCATTTCCACTACTTCAAGCAGCTTCTACTTCTTGGTGAGAATCCCATCCATAAGAAGTTTCTCATGTTGGTTCATTCACCTTTTGAAGACGAAAATATCATTAAGCAAGTTAAGAAATCATTAGATGCAGTATTTGGAGAGAGAGAGACAGACAGAGACAGAGAGAGAGAGACATAGAGAGAGACAGAGAAAGACAAAGAGAGACAGAGAGAGACAGAGACACACACACAGAGAAAGAGAAAAAGAGAGAGATGAGACATATCCAGATACCTGAAGTCTTGTATCATTACTATATTATTCCCTATGTCATTCTCTTGACTTGTTTCCCAAATTTCTCATTTACAATATTTCATCGCATTTGTCCATGTGACCTATAGAATACTCCAGTGTCAGTTTTACTTCCATCTCAGACAATTCATCTTCACTCAAATGCTTTCCACCATTTTTCCTTTTCTTGTTTCCCAGACTGGATTTTCTCCCAGGAGTTCATCTTTTTGGAATATAGTTCAATTCCACTCTCCTTTTACCCAGTCTGTTTCTTTTATACTCTACAGAATCACTTTTCAATCACTAGTCTGATTCCTTTGAATCTCAGTGATACTTATGGGTCAATTTTCCCATCTTATATTTACTATGAATTCACCTTGCTTATTATACACGTTTCTTTCTACTTGCAGAGAGTCTTACCTATCACAATCTTTAGGAGTCATTTCTTCTCTGAACTTTTTTTATATTACATTCCATTGATTTATCAAGAATGCTAGCTGCATAGGTAAGGTGGTGAGGATGCTTCTTTACTATTCCCCAAATTATCCTGGATGCTTACGTGAAAGGGACATAAAATTGTCCCCTTTTTGTGACTCCCTTCTTCAATTTGTCACTTGATCTTACTGATATTGATGCTTATTGATATTACCATTGCCATATAGGCTAAATGTTGTTATCTAGTTTCCACTGAGGGAATCAACTCTCATGCTTCTGCACTGCTGAGAAGGGAATGAAACAGGAAACAATTTCAATACTCTATTAGAGCTTTGCTTTTTTTTCATTTTCCTCTCTCACTTTTTCCATTCCTCTAAGTTATGAGAGACATACCTCTAGCCACCCTCTGTTCCAGGAGACTGTTTTTCAAATTGGGTATGTACTAGATTGGTGATATCAAACTTAAATTGAATGGGCATCACTAAACCACGTATAAGGACTTCTGTTGAACCATATTGACTAAGAAAAACACATGTGAACATTGTGTATGATTAATTGTATTTTTATTTATTTTAAAAAATATTTCTAATTGTATTTTAATCTGGTTCAGGCAATATTCTGGAATGTGGCCACATATGAAGCCTTAATGCCCCACGTTTGACACCTTTGCATTAAATAATACAAAGATAAAATTTTTTAATGATATTTGATGCAGGTTTTAAGTTTGTACTAAGACCATGGCACTCTGTGAACAGATCATTAAAAATAATTTCCCGGAATTCAGAGTGGTTAGATTATTTAATGTTTATAAAAGAGATAAGGAATAATCAAACTATCATTTCAGTTTTATCTTTTAGTTTTTAAATTCTGTAGGAGCTTATCTCTAAAGGCATTCAATGTTTCAATGTTGCATTGATTATTTTCTGTTTGATTTTCAAAAGCACTATCTTTACTGTTTCAGGGAATTTCCTCTTAGGTTTAATCTAGAACTCTCTCTCTCTCTCTCAGTTTGACACCTTGTTTCCATGGGGGAAGCTTGTTCACTCTGTAATGTCTGGCAAATATCTTCCCATGTATACCTTCTCTGATTTTTATTTTGCTGTGATTTGGATAAATGGATCTCTTTGCTCAAAACCAAAACCAAAAACATGTAGCATCTTTCTTAGTGACTTATTGTCTCACCAGAGGGATGCTATTCCACCAGTCAAATGTTAGGAATTTTCAGCAATTGATGCCATAGCTCTTATTGATACTTCTAATTGACCTGCTCAGTTATGTTATCTAGTTTCCACTGAGGGATCCAATTCTCATCCCTCTTCATAGACTGAGAGGAAGGGAAAGAAACAGAAAGCAATTTCAGTGCTCCATCACAACTTTGGCCTTTTTCATTTTGTCTCACCTTTTTTTTCTGATCCTAGAAGATAGAGGAGACACACCTCTGACTGACAGACTGGCAGTGGGTGAGTGGTTCTCTCTATCATTACATGCTCTTTCATGAAAGAACTAAGAAGTAGTTTGTTTTTAAAGGAAAATCAAACAACCAGCACATTTGTTGGATAATAATTACAGATACAGAGTGAAATAAGGCAGGAAAACAATTTGCACAATGACTACAATAATGGAAAGGAAACAGAACTGAAGGATTTCAAAATTCTGATAAATTCAGTGATCAATCAGGAATTCAAAAGACTGAAGATGAAATGTGTTTCTGACCTCTCAGTGGAGAGGGTTCAGACCAGAAGTACAGAATGAGAGACATAATTTCAGACATTATCAATGTACTGATTTTTTTGGCTTGACTACACTTACTTGAAAGTAGGATATCTATTTGGAGGCAGGAGGAGATGGTTGGAAATGATAGAGATTTTAAAAAAATAATAAAAGAAAGAAAAATGCATCAATAAATCATTTTAAAATATACCAAAGAGAGCAATTTCAGAGAAATATAGACAGATAAATATGTCAGTTTTGTTATTACAGTATGAGATTGATATGCTTTGAGGAACTGTACATGACATAAGTTTGAAGTTCCATATGCATTTTTCTTTTCTATATTTCTTTATATATAAAAATGTTAAGGTATGTTGATATTTATTAAGTTCATTGTAAAAAGAAAATACTAATTAAATGTGTAGTTATATAAACAATTTTATTATAAAACATGGAGAAATTAATATACACATAAATATATTTTGTAAAAATTATCAGGCTGAAAACAATGGTTTGTCATTTCTAAACAAAATTTGAAACATGTTCTTGATAATTGGAGTCACCTTATGCATTATAGCATTATTTCTCCTCACCAAGGAGGAATCAAGCTTTGTCCATAAATACTTAAAGTCTTATTCATTCTCAATAATGAGTCTTATTTTACATAACATTTTGTTGAGGGCATATTTCACATTCTTATTCCTTAAACTATGGATCAGGGGATTCAACATGGGGGTCATAAGATTACTTAATATCTGAACCACTGAGCCAAGTAAAGGACTGGGAGCAGGTTGTAGGTAGATGATGATGATGGGCCCATAGGCACAAAGGATTGCTGTGAGGTGTGCACTGCAGGTTGAAAAGCTCCCTGTCTACCTTCTGTGAAGAGTATTCTTTTTTGTTTGTTTTGGTGAGACAATTGGGGTTAAGTGACTTGCCTACAGTCATGCAGCTAGTAGGTGTTATGTGTCTGAGGCCAGATTTGATCTCCAGTCCTCCTGACTCCAGGGCCAGTGCTTTATCCACTGTGCCACAGAGCTGCCTCAAGCATATTTTGATATGGAGATACCGATGTGAATATAGGAAATGAGAACAAGGAAGAAGCATATGAGAGACAAAAGACCAACATTAGTGAAACTAACCCACTGGGCTAAAGATGTATCTGCACAGGCCAGAGCTAAAACAGCAGGAATGTCACAGAAATAGTAGCCTACTTGGTTGTGGTCTCAATAAGGTAACTGGAAGGTAAAAGAGGTCAGGATAGTATCATGAATACAACCACACATCCAGGTACTTGTTGCTAGGATGGAGCACACCCTATGATTCATAACAGCTGTGCAATGTAGAGGGTGACAGATGGCAACAAAGCAATCATGTGCCATTATGGTGTACAGGAAGCCCTTAGTGCAGCCCAGGTAATGGTAGAATAATTGGGTTGCACATCTCTGAAAAGAGATGGCTGATGTCTGACCATAAAGATAGAACAACATTTTGGGTGAATTAACTGAGGGGTTGCCCATGTCAAATAGAGACAATTCCCAGGAGAAAAAAAATACATAGGGGTATGGAGACAAGGGGAAGAAATGATGGCCATGAGGATGAACACATTGTCTGACAGTGTGCTTAGGTACAGAGACAAAATTACAACAAACACTGTCTCCAGCCCTTCTGTCTCAGGGATTCCCAGCAGGATGAACTCAGTCACAACTGTGTAGTTCTTCATTTCCATGGAAAACTCAGCTCTTAGCTATCTCTAAAGGAAATGTGTAATTTAATTTAATTTAAAAAAACCACTGCTTTTGAATCCAAGAGAATGAAATACTTCAAACTGCCCCAGAAGTTTTAGACTGCTGCTGCCTGGGTCCCACAACTTCTGAGTACTAAATACTAAGGGGCCAGATCTCTCTGATACAAATATCCATAGTGAATGAGACAGAAAGGAGCTAGGTGTGTGAGAAAAAATGTATTAGACTGACTACCAAACTGAAGGTCTACAGAGGTGTTCTGCTGATCTCATTGTTGTTTGCCTGTGAAACCTGGCTAGTATATCAGCGCCAGGGCAAGGGATTGAATTGCTTCCATTTGAATTGCTTTAGGAAGATTCTGAAGCTCACCTGGCATAATAAGGTACCAGACACTGAGGTTATTTCTTGAACAAAACTACCAAGCATTCTCACTCTACTTCAGAGAGCACAACTCGATGGGCTGGCCATGTTGCTTGAGTACCATATATATATGCTTGCCTAAAAGACTATTTTATGGAGAACTCACATAAGGCAAGCACCCACATGGTGGTCAGAAGAAGCCACACAAAGGACACTCTCAAGACCTCTCTGAACAACTTTGGAATCGATTATGTGACATGGGAGACACTGGCAAAGGACCACCCAGCACAGCATGCCCTCATCAAACATGTGTTCTATGAGCAAAGTAGAATTGAAGCAGCTTAAAAGAAACTTGAGATGTCCAAATTAGAGAATCCCCCACAAATGTTCATATGGACTATTTTTGTCTGACCTGTGGTAGACCATTCCAGGCTCACGTTGGTCTAATCAGTCACAGTTGGGCACAGTGTAACTTAACTCTAACATAGTGACACCATTTTTGGTCCTTTCCAAAAACAAAGGACAACAACCACGACCACTTCCAGGTTGGAACCAGACTGTAGAAGACTTTAAATACCAGGCTGAGGCAGCATCATTTTATCCTAGAGGCCATTGGGAGCCACTGGAATTTTTTGATCCAGGAAGAAACATGGTCAGACCTATGCCTTAGAAAGGCTATTTTGACAACTATATGGTGGATAGCTTAGAGAACAGAGAGACAGGCAGCAGAGAAACCAATCAAAAAGCAATTGACCGTCCAAGTTAGAGGGCATGTGGCCCAAAACTATAGCAGTAGTAGTGTGGGTAGAAAGAAAGAAGTGTATATGAGAGATACTGTGGAAATAGAATTGTTAATATTTGACAACCTTCATACAACCAAGCCAACAATATTATTCCAAATTCTTCCTCATTAAAACAAAGTGTAAAAAGAAAGATTTGGTGCCCAACAACCCAAGAAAGAATCCAGCCTTTCAGTTCTTGTTCATTCAAGTTGGTTACCCAGGGGTTCTAGCCACTTCTAAGATACAATGTATTCTTAGGAACCTTTGGGATTCTAGCCACTTCCAAAACCAAAATTATTTGAACTCGCTATGTTGATTTTTCAACTATTCTAAATTTTTATCATCGCTTAACCCCAATCTAATGTATTGAACTTCCTCAATTTTCCTGACACCTAAACTTATTTATTTACTACTTGGATTTAGAGGTCTGTTATACTCAATTCTAATATTTTCCCCTCTTTCTTCTTTTCTTTTTTCCATCATAACTTATCACTCAAAGCTGACATCTCCCTCTTTTCATTTTGCTCCTTGTCTATACACATATAAACCTACAAGAATGAATTTCTGCCATTTATTTAATTATTTGAGACATACAAATTCAGGGTAAATAATTGGAAGTGAACATAAAAGAAAACTATCCAGTCCACAGTACAGTTTATATGCTATTCTATCTAGCTATAGTTTCCCGGGCCTTCTTTGGTCTGTCACAATTTCATTTTGTCCTAGTACTTGAAATTCCTTGAAGGCACCAGAAAAGAATGATATCTCTCATCCTAGAACACCCTTCACAGAATTGGGATCAATCTCTATCTTAGCTGGCTGGTCCATTCTAAAATCCCAAAGCCTCTCATAAATCATAAGGTCTCTTGAGTGCATGCTGGTCTGTGGGTTCTCTATCTACCTTCCTAGATAATTATTAAGCCAATTAATTTTTTTTGCTCTACTTTGTTTTCCTCCTCTTCCCTTCCCTTTTTTCCAATCCTCTCCTCTCCTTTCATCTTCCCTAACCAAGAAGAAAAACAAGCAAGAAATCCAAGTGATTAAATTTGAAAGTAAACCCATAACTTCAAAACTTAAAATAATTTTGAGACAGGTTAAGCCATGGTCCAGAAAGAGGACCCTCATACATTATATTTTCCGACTAGTTGGGGGTCATATCCCAGTATCATTATTAGATCTCAGATTTTTTAAACTATACTATTCTTCACCTAGGGTGAAATGTAACACTCTTGTACAGAATAAACACAGGTTCCTTTCTACCTCACACTTCCTCAACTTACAGGAAAAAATCAAAGATAGGAACCAAAGAAACAGCCAATGCATAGTTGCTTCAAACCAAAATGTTGTCATTAATTAGGCAGATTGCCATAAAGAAGTGTAAATTAAGCATATCTTGGCAAAAATTTGCACAGCCCCTCCCCCACTTGAACCTAGTATCTTTGTCTTTGTAACAGTTTCAAGGCCCAAATTTTGGGGACAACTGCTCTCTTTACTAGAGTAACTTTTGGCAGTCAGTTAATCCTGCCATCTTTTGCAATTTTAGACTTTCCAACAATGAGAATGAGGCCTCTGGACACTGGCTGTCTCACTTGCCAGAGTCCAAACTTTTTTAAGTGAATGTGAGAAAGCTACAAAAGGAGAGAAAAGAGGATGGAGTGGTGAAAGAACAGAGCGTCAGGGAGGAGAATAAGGAGAGAGAAAAATGTTTACACTCACATTACTAACAGCCTTAAACATGACTGACTGAGCCTCAGAGATAATATTTTTGTTCTTCCAAGATTTCCCTTGCCAGGCATCAAAGAAGGAAAAACTTAAGATTTTTGTAAAACTCAACTCTCTAGTTAGAGACAAAAAGTTTCTCCTTTTTAGCCAATCATTCAGGAAAAGAATAGCCTCTTCACATTGAACACCTCTGAGATTACAGGAACTGAAACATTTCCCACATAAATTAGGGCTACAATTTACTTGTTAACCCTTTGGGAACCTATCCTTGACACTCAGAATGCCTGGAGCAGAGGGATTAATTAATACCTGGGTATCCTGGGACCTTAGAAGAGGGAAAACACTGGCATCAACAAAATCTGGTGACATTTACCCCAATTCAGGCTTTGGTGGGGCAATATAAACCTTTCGTTTGGATCTCCTAGTGACAGATATTCTGACATATTTTATCTATCTATCTATCTATCTACCTATCTGTATATGTATGTGTGTGTGTGTATTTCTTATCTCTTCAAATAGTTCATAATTATAGGAGCTATGCCTTTTAATTCATATTGTTTCTCCAGCACCTAGCAAAGTGCCTTATAAATAGTTGCCTATTTGTCAATTAAAGGGTTGGCATGTATTGATCAAATTGGTATAGTCATCTTCTTTCTCCTTAACCATGATACATATCAAATAAAGAGATGATGATGATTGTATTTGCTTATCTCAAACAACTATTCAGTTTGTTTATGTAATACATAATTTCATGTATATGTGCATTTGTAAAGCAGTTAAGTCACACAATAGAGCACTATACTTGAGTTACTCTCTGTGTCACCTTGGGCAAATCATCTATAAAACTGGGATATTACTAGAACCTCCCTTCCAGGATTTTTATAAAAATTAACTAAGATAATTTTTGTAAAGCTTTTTGAAAACCTTAAAGGACTATACAAATGCTAGTGATGATGGTAGTGGTGGTTGTAGTGGCTTTCATTCACATAAATAACAGAAACACTCTTATGAAAAGTGCAAGAGGTGCTCACAAAGCTTATACTCCTGGGACTTTCCAGTAAAGATGGTAGAACAAGAATTTTGAAGATCAGGCTCATTTCATATCTCTCAAAAAGCAATAAGAGGAACATGAAAAAGAAGGAAACATGGCTAAAAAGCTACAGAGATATAAATCAAGCAGAATTGAATGTAAGTAACATGTGCTAAAACAAAAACAAAACATGCCCCTGTATAGCTGAAAAAAGGGTAAATTTCCAGAAGCAAATGTTAGATGTAAAAAGAAAATCTAATAACAGTTTCAAATTGATAAATGATGCACATAATGTCATTAAGCAAGAAAACAGCATTCATATGAATATCTCAAAGCAAAAAAAAGTTCATGAAAGTTTTTTTTAATCAGATAAAGAACTGAAGTTAGCATGAAGATTGCTAAAATCTATGTAAAGGAACTAAAGAGGGAAAAGCAACATTGAAACTGTAATAAAAAGCTTTACAAAATAATCCACAGAAACAACTGGTTTACCGCAACAGGAAACATAACTCTACATAGCTGCTCAAATTGGAGAATGTGCTGGGAAAATGAATTAATTATTGAAAAATATTGAAAAATCTACAGTACCAAGTGACATGCTCACAGGATAAGTGATCATGGAGCAAACTCAGGATTAGAGTCAACTCAGAAAATTTAGCAAAACAAAAGAATCGGAACACTATCATCCAGGAGATCCTTCAAGAAAACTTTCGAGTAGAATTTTCAGAGAGTCATGTGTCCTTCAAGAACTCTTTGGGCTTTAACCACTCTGAAAGAGGGATATTTGAAATAGTCTACTTTTCTCAATTCAAAACAAATTAGTTTCTATTTAGCCTAAATGACTAAATGTTTCTGATAAATTGAAAAAGGGATAACAAAAAAGAATGTGATATGGGAAAGATAATGTTAGTATGCTTTTTTGCTAAAAGAGTCCAGAGTTATTTTTGATGTTATTAAACCTGCGGTTAGGCAGAAAATAAAGAAGACTTTGGAAGTTTTGTTAAGCTCAGGTTAATCATGATAAACAATGAGATTTTAAATTTTTAATCAAGAAAAGATGCAAACAAAAAATCACATAAGAACAGCAATATAAAGGATGTCATCAGAGAAATGTATGGCTACAAACAAACAAACAGAAAGTTGGACTAATGTGAATTGTTTTAACCATGCTGAGAAATAATTTGTAACTATGGCAGAATAATGACTAAACTATTCATACCTTTTAATTAAGAGATACCACTTCTAGTCATATACACTCACATTATCAAAGACAGACCTCATATGTATAAAAAGTGTTCAAAGTGGCATTTTATTTTGTGGGAATCAAGAATTGAAAACAAAGTTTGTGAATTGTTGAGCATATAGTGGCATATGAATTGATATAATGACGAATTTTATTTTTAACAATCAATGACGAATATGAAGAAATGAAAGAAAGATGGGGCACAAAACATAGAAAGACTTGTATGAAGTGATAGAATGAAGCAGAGCCAAAAGATGAAGGTACAAAGATACACATGATTAAGTATCAAAGTGACCAGTCTAAATCCCAGATAATACGTAATAAATTCTATGTCCCTTCTCTTAGCAGAGACAGCAGAATGTTTCATATTTGGTAAGACACTGCCACTCTATTAATTTTTTTTTTTGCTTGTTACAAGGGAGGGAGAGCTTGAAGCTGAAAAGCTGGAAGGGGATATTGCCAGAAAGGACTAGTTAACTGATAGCCAAACTGCCCAATTTATTGGTATCCATTCATTGTCGAGAGATTTCAAAACAAGTCCCTAGCATGCCAACTGGCACCTTTTAAAAGACTGACAAGTAGGACATGGACAAGAGACATGCAAAAATGAAGTCATGTTTGGGCTATGATCTATATTATCAGAAGGAGTATCCACACTGATGACCTCATAGGTCCAGCAAAAGGTCTATGTATGAAAGTTTTTTATCTCCTTATGATAGATTAAATAAGGATTCAAAAAAGAAAAATATGACAAAAGAAATCTGACATTGGTTAAGCTAAGTTGACTGGACTTCAATAAGAAAAACATTAATGAATAAATTAAATCAAAATCCAATTGTTTTCAAGAAACAAGTTTTTAGGATCCCCATGGCAAGACACCTCTCTCTTTTTATTATGAAGGCACCCTGTTTTCCAGAGCTAAGGCCCAGCAAGTAAGCTGTTCGCTGAGCTTGGCATAGCAACACTCCTTTGCACTCGCCATCTGGATGAACTCACCTGCAGAAACATCTCTGAATTCATTCACACCAGACCCAGGTGGTCATTGAGCTTGAGCAAGCACCTACAGAACCCATATTCCATTCATGAATCAAACTGCTATGAATCAAAACTTGTCTCATTGTTGCTGTTACCCCTCATTGTCAAGGCTGCACCTCACTGAGTATCCATTGCTATATGTATTAAGACTTGTCCACACTGGGGGCAGCTAGGTGGCACAGTGGATAGAGCACCGGCCCTGAATTCAGGAGGACCTGAGTTCAAATCCGGCCTCAGACACATAACGCTTACTAGCTGTGTGACCCTGGGCAAGTCATTCAACCCCATTGCCTAGCCAAAAAAAAAAAATTTGTCCACACTAAAGCAAGTTTCCTACTAGAGCAGACCCTAGCACATAACTCTAGTGTCCCTCCTCCAATATAATAAAGAAAGCTTCTTGCTTGTGACTGCTTATTGGCCCTATTTTAAAATTTTGTTTCTTAGAGTTAACACTGGTTGTGATGACCTGTGGGAGCTCTTTGGTATTTTTAGAGTTTACAGGGTTGCATAAAATCTTTGACTTTTTGGTAATTTGTTTTCAGACTTGATAATATTCACTCTATAAACATTTAAATAGATTTGTCTAAAAGGGCAATATAAAATTTACCGTATTGTCATATTAAATCATGAAAAGTAAGAGTGACATCAAAAATGATAAAGCAAAGTGGAATTCAAACCATAAAGCACTAGAGGAGATAAAAGATTCTATTCAGAATGAAAGCATGCACATTTAAAATATGCATGTACATAATGACCATAAATTAAAATTTCTAAAAGTAAAGTTCATAGTCTTACAGAAGAAATAACTTTAAAAGATCAATAATAGTAGTTTTTGATACCTTATATCAGAATATGAGGGACTAAATAAAAAGATAAAAAGGAAATACATTATGGAACTGTCAAATTTTAACAAAACTACACAAAATAGCTAAGATTTGAACACAAAGATTGAACTAGGTGAGATCGGCAAAAAATATGTTGGAAAATATGGCCCAGGAGTAAGGAATCAGAAGTGTAAAGACATAGAGATTGTACAGAAACTTCTTATCTGGACAACATGAATAAATTTATCAAGAAAATCATTGGAAACTCATTAAAAGGAAAGTAAACTCTCAGCAAATGAAAAACCAGACATACTTCTCTCCTTTAAGCAGAAAAACAGGGGGTACCAGGGTAGAATGCGATATTTATTATAGGAAACAGTCACTGTATTGCTTGAATGTGAAAAGGAGAGTTTGTAAGAATGAGAAGTTTGGGTGGAGGGATGAGGGATTTCTAGAAATCTCTGTGATTTAAAAACTAAAGATATCTTTAAACATTTTTAATAAAAAAAATAGGAAGGTACTAGACATGGTAAACATTGAACAAAATCACAGAAAATAAAGTTGCCTCTATTTCAATAGAGATGAAAACATTTGTTATTGATTTTATGGTGCGGGGATTCATTGTTACTGATGTGGAGTGGGGCATTATTCCTTAGTTTTTTATACACAATTAGACCAGTTACTTGTTAATGCAAAGATAAAAATAAATACAAGTCAGAAACAAAAAAAAAGAGGAAAAAACACAAGTTTTTTTTTCTCCTCTATTTTTCTCTTTGTCAGTTTCTTTGTGGGACTATCTGTGATGTCTTCCCTGTAATAAGCCCCTTCCTTTTCCATCTTCCCTGCTTCTTATTCCTTTTCTCTACTCATTGCTACTTTATCTAACCAAGCTGTAACCATGTTCCCATGATGATGAACCCGAATAATGTCAAAGAAAATTTTTTTTGAAGACCTGAAGATCCTTATCATCAATGTGACAAAACAGGACAAGCTTATAATTCTGAGTGACTTTAATGCTAGAGTACAGTACAGTAGAGTCAGACTACCAGACTTTGCAGGGAGTTCTAGGAAGGAATGGAGTTGGAAACAGCAATAGCAATGGTCACTTACTACTGAAGACTTGTGAATCTCATGGCCTTCTCATCACCAACACTGTATTCCATTTACCTAAATGCAATAAAACTTTATGGATGCACCCTTGCAGCAAGTATTGGCATTTAATAGATGATGTGACTGTAAGGAGAAGAGACAAAGAGGGTGTGAGTGACAAAGGCAATGTGTGGTGCAGAGTGCTGGACTGATCGTAGACTTATCCTCTCCCAGCTGAATACTCACATTCAACAGAAGCAGCATCCCCAAGGCAAAGTGACTTCCAGAAGAAAGCACATGTGCTCCATTAGCCACCACCACACCATCCAAACATAGAACCATTGGTTACAGCAAATGGAGAAGTTTTGAATTCTCTGGATAAATTCACTTACCTTGGTAGTGTACTTTCCAGGGATGTACATATTGATAATGAAATTGACACATGCATTACCAGAGCTAGCTCAGTGCTTGGGAGACTCTGAAGGAAAGTATAGGAGAGAAGAGAAAGTTTTGATTTCAGTTTGACTACCAGACTGAAGGTCTGCAGAGCCATTGTGCTGACCTCATTGTTGTATGCCTGTGAAACCTGGCTAGTATACCAGCTCCATGTCAGGAAATTGAATTGTTTCCATTTGAACTGTCTTAGGAAGAGTCTGAAGATTGTCTGGCAGGATAAGATACCAGACATTGAGGTCCTTTCTCAAGCTAAACTGTCAAGCATTCAAACTCTGCTTCAGAAAACACACCTCCAATGCACTGGCCATGTTGTTTGAATGTAAGATGTACACTTGCCAAAAAGACTATTTTTTGGAGAACTCACACAGGGCAAGCATTCACATGGTGGTCAGAAGAAGTGATACAAGGACACTCTCAAGGTCTTTTTTTCATTCTTTTGGTTTAGTTTTATTGTTTCTTGATTCCTCATAAAGTCATTAACGTCCATTTGCTCCATTCTAACTTTTAAGGAATTATTTTCTTCAGTGAATTTTTATGCCTCTTTTTACATTTGGCCAGTTCTGCTTTTTAAAGAATTCTTCACCTCATTGACTTTTTGTATTTCTTTTACCATCTGGCCTAGTCTGTTTTTTAAGGTGTTATTTTCTTCAGCATTTTTTGTCTCCTTTACCAAGCTGTTGACTCATTTTTCATTATTTTCTTGCACCACTCTAATTTTTCTTCCCAATTTTTCCTCTATCTCACTTACTTGATTTTCAAAGTCCTTTTTGAGCTCTTTCATGGCCTGAAGCCAATTTATGTTTTTCTTGAAAGCTTTGTATATAGGGTCTTTGACATTGTTATCTTCTTCTTAGTGGTGTTTCATAATTAATTTATATATATATATGTATATATATATAATATTTATTAAGTATATTTATAAAATTCATATGTAATTAACTTAAAATTAATAAAATAATAAAACAATATGAGCTCAAGATGTTTGACCACAGGCACAGATAGTCTGTGTGAACATTTGGGGTGGATTCTCTAAGTTTATGCATCTTGTGTTTCTCTTGAACTATTTCAATTCTGCTTTACTCAAAAAGCACAGCACCTTCACTGATGTTGGCATGCTATGCTGAGCAGTCTTATATCAGTGTCTTTCATATGATAGAAAAGGAAAATGATAAATGTTGGAGATGTGGGAAAATTGGAACACTAATGCATTGTTGGTGGAGCTGTGAACTGATCCAACCATTCTGGAGAGCAATCTAGAGGCTATAAAACTGTGCATGTTATTTGATCCAGTAATACCACCACTAGGTCTGTATCCCGAAGAGAACATAAAAGACCCAACTGTGCAAAAATATTTGTAGGAGCTCTTTTTGTGGGGCCAGTGAAATGGAAATTGAGGTAATGTCCATCAATTGGGGAATGACCAGACAAGTTATGTTATATGAGTGTAATGGAATACCATTGTGGTATAAAAAATAATGAGCAGATAAGTTTCAGAAATACCTGGGAAGACATGATCTGATATTAAGTGAAGTAAGCAGAACCAGGAGAACATTGTACATATTAATAGCAACATTGTGTGATGATTAACTTTGATAGACTTAGTTCTTCTCAGCAATACAATGATCTAAGGTAATTCCAAAAGACTCATGATGGGAAATGCTATTAACATTCAGAGAAAGAACTATGGAGCCTGAATGCAGATCAAATCGTACTGTTTTTTCTCTCTTTTATTTTTTTTTTCTGTTTTTGTGTTTTTTCCTTTTTGGTTCTGGTTCTTCTTTCATAATATGACTGTTGTGGAAATAGGTTTAGTATGATTCTACATATATAACCTAGTTCAGATTGCTTGCAGTCTTGGGGAGGCAGAAGGGGAAAGAGGAAGAAAAAATTTGGAACTCAAAATTTTACTTAAGTGAATGTTGAAAGCTATCATTACATATAAGTGGAAAAAATAAAATGCAGTTAAGTGGGGAAAACAAATTTAGCTAAAACCTAATAGATATTACTCCTGCCTTTTATTTTATCTCTGTATCTTTCTGTTCCAAGTAAACGATGCATTGTTTTATTGCTGTTTTTAATTAATTCTTCTGTCCTCTTCCACTTTATAGGTATATTTATCCCATTGACTTTCATTGTTATGATTTTTATTTTTGTATTTCCTTCTGTCCTCTTCCACTATCTTCTGCTTTTCCCTCTGATTTTTTCCTATATAATCTTTAAGTTATTGTTTTTCTTCTGACTAATTTTTACCTTAATCCTCCCTCCCTTTTATCTTCCCTCCTTTCCTTGTTGTTTCCCTCTTAGGTGAAACTTTACCCAACTGTTTGTGTATGTGTATTTTTCCATACTTTGTCCTGTTCAGAGGAGAATAAGGTTCAAGTATCTTTGACTGCCCACCCCCATTTCCTCCTCTTCTTTATATAGACTTCTACTTGTGTACTCCATATATGTAAGATGATTTTCTCCATTCTTTTTTCCCTTCCACCTCCCAGTGTGTTCTTCTTCATTTCTCTTTTCATTCTTTCTTTTAAAATCATAAAAAAAATAACATAATCACTACTGGTCCCTCTTTTAGATTCTCTCTTGATAGACATTAGACATTCCTGATGATAATGGAGTACTGTAGGGATACATATATCCTCTCCCCATATAAGAATGTAAACAATTTAAACTTTTTTAGTCTTTTATGACCATATATTCATGTTTACCTTGTTTTATGCTTCTCTTGATGCATATGTTTCTATGTCAATGTTTCTAAGCAATTCTTGTCTTCTCATCAGAAATCCTTGGAGACCTTCATTTCATTAAAGGTTTATTTTTTCCCTTTAACTCAAGAGTATTATTTTATTTCTCAAACCCAAAATACTGAGATTGACCATTCTACTCACAATCTCTCGTTTTAATACATTTCCTACTCTATCTCTTACCCTAAATCTTCTCTTTGCTCTTCATTTTACCTTCAGTATATCAATCCATCCATGTCATTTTCAATCACCCCTGTTCTAGCTTCTATTTCACCCCTTCACAATTGTTGTGCATCAGTTGACCAGTTCAACAATGCACTAGTCACTCTTAAATTCTTACCCACTTGTCTTGTTCCTCCTATCCTGTTAATCTTTACCCCCAAATCACTTTCATGATCTTCCTGTTCTTTTTTATTTTTAATTTTTAGGCAATTGGGGTTAAGTGACTTGCCAGCTAGTAAGTGTCAAGTGTTTGGTCCGAGGCCAGATTTAAACTCAGTTCCTACTGACTTCTATACACTGTGCCACCTAGCTGCCCCTACCATCTACCTTTTCTTCATAAGTACTGCAAAGCAAAATGATCAAGTATCCCTTGAAATGGTCAGAAAACATTAAAATTAGATGTTTTTGTCTACACCATAATTGAAAAATCCTCTCCATATTCAATATGTTAAGTGGTTTCTCATTGCCTGTGCATATATCACAAAATCAGTTCTATAACTTTTTGTTTGTCTCTTCCAGAATATGTAGGTTTTCATCTATTTAACTTCCATTTATTGAATGAATATCAATCACGGTATAGGTATCATTTCTCCAAACACTGGATAAGCATCTCATGTTTAACTTATCATGATTTAAAGTAAGGTTTATAGATGGTCTAAAAACTGAATGAATATTTGCCTCTTGTTGCTTTTTTTCTGCTTCCATCATTGTAGGAACACAGAACTAGGGGCTGCTTTGAATGAAAAACCATGGGACAAATACGTAGAGTAGATACTTTAAAATGACATTCAGTATTTACACAATGTGAGCACCACATATTTGGTCAAAGGATCAGTGAAGAGGACAGACTTATGGGGTTTAATGGTTAAACCCCATTGCCTAGATTCAAGGACTTTGTCAATTCTCTTCTGCTTAGCCTAGGAAGATCTCATGAAGGAAGTGATTTGATAAGTCTATTGTTAAAGGGAGGAAAACACAGAAAGACAGATAAAACAGAGAATGGATCTTATAAGACTGGCATTTAGCAGTGGAAACAGTGCTGGATTTAGAATCAGAAGGCCAGGGTTCAATTCCAGGGTCTTTTTTTTAACTACTTGTTTGGCTTTGGGTCACTTGGACTTTTTGGACCTCAGTTTCCTCATCTGTGAAAGAAGAGTTGAATTGGATGATCTGTAACATCTGTTCTACCCCCAAGTCTATGATCACATGTTCCTAAGAAGCATAGTACTAATGTTCAGATATACTTATATACATATATGTTCATATATAATATATGACATAGATATTAATACAACTATGATCATCATTTTTATTATAATAGTGGCACTATTATACATATTGGCACTCTATAAAAAAGGGATGAGGATAAGATGGGACCAAACTTGTAATAAAATTGGTAGAGGATATTCACAATGAGGAAGTTCCCATTAACAATTCAGATTAAAAACTTCTCTCCAACTCTGTTTTAGAGAATTATCTATCTTAAAGAATTTTTTTTTGGTAGAGACTGAGTGACTTGCTAAGGTTCACATACTATTCTAGTAGCAAATCTTGAACCCTAATTTTTCCTGACTCCAAAGCTGGTTCTCTAACCACTATGCTATGCTGCCTAAAAAAGAATAAGAAATAAAAATTGATTGAAATAGCATGTCAACAAACTTAGTTTGAGAAGGACACAGAAAAATAATTTTTGCCTGGTCCCCACCACCTCCCAAGCCAAAGCCAATGTGGCATCTGCTGCTGAAAGAAAACAAATTCCCGCAACATTTTTTTTACCTAATTAAAAGGAGATATTTTTCCATTTTACTGTCAAAAAATCTGTTTCCCCTTCTCCATAAAATAACTCATCTTTCATAGTTGTGAAAATACTTACAGTACTTCTCAACATTTACCTTTTTGGACTCTCCTCTCTCAAACTTTCATTGTATATTACAAGTTGAAAACTTTAATTTATTTTAGTTTTCGCCTTTCCCCAAAGTAAACCATATCTTAACAATCACACAGTGAATAGAAAGATACAGAAACTCTGAGCTGCTGCTAGGTTAGTTTCTTATTTATTGCAAATAGACTCAGTGAAGCAGGAATTCAATCCTTAACCATTTTTGTGTGTCATGGACCACTCCAGGAATCTGGTGCAGCCTCTGAACCCCATCTCAGAATATTGCTTTTGAAAAATTGGAATAAGTGCTAAATTTTAGTTGGAATTTAGTGAAAAAAATTTTAAAAAACTTTACCAGTCATGTACACAGAAATCTGAACTGTACTCACAAATTAAAAAGTAAAAGAAACACATGCTTAATGGTATTCTTTCAACAAGATGTCTCTCATGCACATATAAAGATCAAAGAAGTTCTTTTCATATTTTTGATAACAAAGATAACTTTATTAACAGATATCCTAATTATCAATATCAAGGGAGATGCAAAACAGGAAGGCTTATGTTTGGAGAAAATAACTGCTGCAATCAAGGCATATATCCTCTGAAAACAGGTAATGCAAGAGGAATTCCATGAAACTGATGAAATTCTCAAGAAGCAACTATTTGCCAATGTGTTGATTGTGTCAATGTATGGAAAATTCTAGAACTTTTGTGATGAAACCCACTGCTACTCAAAAGAGATAATTCTAGAAATACATACAGGAAATATCGAGTAGCTAAAAATTAATACTGTTCAGATCATAGTGTGTGGTTGGATGGGCAGTTTATCTATCCATCTACTTATAGATTTATATCTTATACATGTGCCGTATCTCAACAATGAGCTAGGCCTAGGATTCAATATAAAGAAATTGGATTGGATTACTTTTGAGAAACTTCACAGGGAATACCAGGTACTTACAGGCAATTCCCCTCTACTTCCTTCTCTCTCACCCCAAGCTCATATACATTCACAAATTCTGGTCCACTGGTTTTTCTTCACATGTCATCTTTTTTAGGGTGCTCATAGCAGTCTGATTCACAACTCCAAATCTAGTCATTAGGGTAGGATAGAAATTGGACTGGTGATTTCATTGGCATGGACAGTTTCTAGATAAAGAAATTATTTCCACCAATATAGATTGGCATCTTCTCAGAAATTTATAGTTGTCCAAAGCACTGAGAAACTAAGGGATTTGCTCAGGATCATATAGTTAGCATATGTCAGATATAGAACTTAACTCGGTTCTTCCTGGTTCTAAGAACAACTCTATTTCCACTACACTGTGCTGCTGATAATGGCAATGATCATTCATTAATATTCTTCAAATAGAACCACTTTATAGAAGGTACTAGGATCATAACCTGTGTCACATCTCTCCAACTAGCTACATAAAACTTGCCTTCAAGATTTTCCCTAATTCTCATGCATGTGTGTACGTAACTATTTTCATCATAGGGGATGATTGCATACTTGGACATTTAGGTTATTCTAGTGAGCTTCCAGGAAGAGATATATAATCAAATGAAATACCAATAAAAAGTGGTTACTCAGTAGGATCTTACTCCAGTAAGTCCATACCTGCTCTATCCATACTCACATTCCTTCGGCTTTCTTGATCTCTCTATTCCATACATTTTCTATAACACACTCATGAGTAAGATCTTGCTGTCATGCTAAATAATAGTGTCGAGCTAAGGCAAAAAAACCCTTACCATATTGATACCCTTAAATAGGGCCAGGAATCTTCAGGAATAACTAATAGTTGCAAGAAGCTCCATGTCTGTTTCATCTTCCCTGAAAGTTCTATGCTTTTTAATTCAAACATGACCAGGATCCTTACCCATGCTGCTGCCACCAACACGATCTATCTTATTAGGTTTACACTATTATCTACCAGTTTTTCTATATTACTACAAAGCTCAAAACCCTATGATTTTTGATGAAATGAAATTGCAGATGACTGAAAAGAAAAAAAAAGATACATGAGTGTTACCATCATGAATGTAAAAAATGAAGAAAAAGAAATCCTCAAGCTCATGGAAATTGAAAACATAGGTGGAATGGTCATGTAGTTGAAGAAGAAGACAATAGAGCATAGTAAGATCTTAGATGTAGAATCAGAAATAGCCTATGAGGCCATCAAGTCCAACCCTCTCATTTTACAGATATGGAAACTGAGGCTGAGAGAGGTTAAATGACTTGTTCAGAGTTACACAGGTTGTAAGTATCTTGAGAAAGCTAGGTGATGTGATGGATAGTGCACTGGACTCAGGAAAACATGAGTCCAAATCCAGCCTGAGATACTTACTAGCTGTGTGATAATGAGCATGGCACTTAACCTTTGTTTGCTTCAATTTTTTCAACTGTAAAATTGGGATAATAGTAGCACTGAATTCCCAGGACCGTTGTAAGAATCAAATGAGATAATGTTTGTAAAATGTTTAGCACAGCACCTGGCACATAGCTGGTGCTAGGTAAATGCTAGTTGTTGTTGTTAGACAGGATAAGAACCCAAGTCTTGACTCCAGACTCTTAGTGGAGTATTTGATCCACTATGCCACTTAGCCAGACCAAATGTTATATGGGTATGCCCAAACTACTGAAACCTACATAGGAAGGCCTTAGACCATTGGGTAAACATTTTAAGGGAGTTTTGGAAAGATGTAGATAAGAAATCACAGATGATATTGTTATGGGTGAAATGTGTTCTATTCTGATTGGGGAAGTACCTGTATCAGTAAGATCATGAATTCATTAGAGTGAAAGTCCTCTGGATTCTTGCATAACATGTCCATTTACCTTTACATCATTTTCATACAATGACTATTAATGGAAGAATAAGCTGGCTGATGCTGTAGCCATAATTCCAATTTTAGCCACGTCACACAAATTTGTAGAACTTAGTTAGATCTATAGATAAAACATGAGTAAGCGTGGGATACTCAAAAGGGTGCTAGATAAGGACTGGAGGACCTGGGTTTAAATATCCTATTTAATACATCTTGGGAAATTTATCTCACTTTCTTGGCTTACCTTCCTGATCTGTAAAATTAAAAGCCTTGGAATAAATGGCCTCTAAGGTCTCTTCTATATCTGAACATATGATCTTAAAATTCTGAGATAGTGATCAAAAAGGGATGAATGATGAATGAGACCTGGTTCTCAAGTTGACATAATAAATTGAACAACATACAGGAGACTGTACAAACTATTAATAATTAAAGTAGTTTTAATTACTAAGGAAGATGACTTCTTTGGGTCAACACACTGATGCAAAATAGAATTAAATTTCAGTTAGATTAAGAAGAAATAGAGAAGACATAGTAAAAATATGGGACTTGTTTCAATAACAATAACATTCAGGCATAAATAAAATAAGACAATCATAGGAAACATTAGCCATATTGAATGATTAGTGATGACTTTGCTTTCTCTTTGCTGAGAATACATCTTTAAAACACCAATTTTAGGAACCAAATGAGCCATAGCCAAAGGGTTATTTAAAATGGTTTAAATGAAATATATTTTAAAAATTACCACATGGACCTTACGTGGAGTAACAAAAATGAAATTGTCAGGAAAAAACTTTTCTTCACTCTTACATCATCTTGGTAAATGCTCTCTAAGGTACTCATTGAAAACACAACTTTTTGTTAATGAATCTCTAAGGTCCTTGTTCATCAGTACATAACTTTTGAGACTCATTATAACTTCTCCTTCTTAAATCTTCGTTCCAAGTCTTTAATTGTGAGCTATGGGCCAAGAGACTTGTTCAACAAGGGAATTGTATCAGACGTTGCACTGGGCCTTGTTAAAAATGCTTGTGGTGGGGTATTGTAATGCAGTGTTGTTCTGAATAGGAAGGGCACAAATGTCTGCACCATTAACATTGAGTTCACATTGATTTCTCTAGTGACTCTAAGACCTAGCTGATTACCCCTATGTACTTTTAGCTCTAAAAAGGAATGGTTTAATAGGCCCTGATCGCTAAAGGCAAAGTGGCATGTAGAGTCTGGGAATTGCCCAGTTTTGCTGTTGCCATTGGCAATCAATAGTAAAAATGCATTCCGCTCACTTCCACATGGTTTGATGAGTTTACCATGAAGTAGGCAACAACCAAGAAGAAATGTACAAATCAGGGATTCCAGATAGAGAGTGCCAATGGATCTCTATACTCCAGGGTTAGAATGTTTTGATTCCCCAAAAGTCATCAATGAATTTGTCTATTGGTGACTATGTCCTTAGTGTCCAGAACTGCTGGATTTACCCATCCACAGGGAAGGGAAAAACTGTTAACCCTCTGGTTATTTTGAGCAATACAGCTATTTTCAGAAATTCAAAGGTGATTTCAGGCACGGGGAGTGGGGTTTGGATTATCTAGCCTAACAACTCACGTAGACTAATTTAAACAGATTAGTGCCTAGTCTGTGTATGTACCCAACACAATTTACTGTGTGTTGGGAAGCTGCAAATTTCACATTCCCCTTTTCACCATTGCATGACACAGGGCAAAGCACAAACTCTCATAGTCTGTTTTCTCATCTTTAAAAAAAGGGGACTAGTAATGTCAAGTACCCTTTCCACATCTAAGTCTAATGAGGCTATGATATTGGATTTTTTAAATGGATAGCCTCATTTAGATGAGATATTATTGAAGTGAGAGATTAGAGGAAATGTCTTATTGAATATTATTAGTTGTCTAGACCAGAAACAAAAGTGTAGTTATTCCACAATATAAATCTGGATTCTACTAGAGATGATCCCATGGATTACCTGGAATATATTTGTGTACCACACTTTATGAACCACTGTTTTCAGCCCCAAGAATGGCTGGTATATGGAGATATGAAATTGTCTCCTTAGTGTCTAGAAAATTATCATTATATTTCCCTAAGCATCTAATCTCTCATTGTAACTGACTGGTCAACCGGCTTGTCCAATGATTCTCAATAATGTTTAGAGGATACACTAGAGTAACTCCAAAGATATAAAAAGCCTATTCTCAAATTCTTAAGAAGGCACTCTAATGCTCACATATAGCTGTGCTCTCATTGATGTGGTTCTTCCCCACATTGCCAAATATTTAGATGTAGATCAAAAGCCATTCATATCTGCTCATTCTGTGTGAATGATGCTTATGTCCAACTATAAATTAAACATAAAGAGCCTGCTAATTGTTTGAGAAGTTTTCCTTATGTTCTCTGAACTACACAAAACATTCTAAGGGAGTGCATTGCTTTCATTGATTATCCCTTGCTCTCTCCACATGCTAACCCATCTTTTTGAAAAGAAGGAAACAAATATTTGTTAAGCACCTACCAAGTGTAAGGCACTGTGCTAAGCACTTAACAAATATTATTTCATTTGTTTCTCCCAACAGCCCTCTAAGATATTATTATTATTATTATTATTCTCATTTTGCAGTTGAGGAAATGGGTAGACAAAGGATAAGTGGCATAGTCAGAGTCACATAGCTTGTAAGTGTCTGAGACTAGATCTGAAATCAGAGCTTCCTGATTCCAAGCCCAATTTCTTTGATAGTGTCTTTTACATTGATTCTCCTGCCTTATTCTTTATCTGTAATGTGCTGAAGCTTGTTTATTCCCATCTTACTCTTCTTTAGGTGGCAACACAATAAAATTAAATTCTTTTTCTACTAAACAAACAAACAAACAAACAAAAAGAGTCTTCCAGAAGGGAGGAAGTGGTAGTGATCAAAGGCTGGGCTGTCTTTACCATAAATACCTTCTTCTCTCTTTGAGACTTGAAATCCTTTTAGTAGAGGGTATATATATATATATATATATATATATATATATATATATTATATATATATATATATATATATATATATATATATATATATGTATATATATGTATGTATGTATGTATATATATACATATATACATGTATATATATATACATACATACATACATATATATACATATATATATATGTATATATATGTATGTATGTATGTATATATATATACATATATACATGTATATATATATATATATTTTTTTTTCATTTCACAATTAGAAAAGAAGCTTACAATTAAAATTCTCCTGGAAAGAGAAGACGGTGACTAAAACTCATTCCTCTGAAATAAATTAGGTAAAAATAATAGTTAATTGATCCTTTCCTAAGAAAAGAGTTTCATAGCAAGGAGAGGAACAGATGAATAAAATATGAGTTCTTTGGAACCACGATGTGATGGAATGACATCTTTTAGAGAGAAAAGATTTTATAATGGGAAGGTTAGGCGCAATGGCCTGCCAAAAAAATGGGTTGCTTCAGTTTCCTCAACTGTAAAATAGGTATAATAATAGCACCTGCCTCCTAGAGTTGTTGTAAGGACCAAATGAGGTAATAATTGTAAAGCACTTGGTGTAGTGCCTGTTACACAGTAAGCCAGTAAGTGTTATATAAAATGTTAGCTATTATTATTTGTAAAATTTTTGTTTGATGTTCAAAGCCTTTTATACCTGCTGCCACTAGCATTACAGTTTTAATACAAATTTACACCCCCACTTAACCCTGCCCTTCCACCACATATTCTGTAATCCAGTGACACTAGCCCTCCTTGTCTTCCCTCAAACAAGAAACTCCATCACCCAACTCTACAGATTTTTACTGGCTGTTCTTCATCTCCTTATCCACACACATTAGATTTCCTGGCTTCCTTCAAGTCTTAGCTAAAATCTCATCTTCAGGAAGCTTCTTTTGGTACACCTTAGTTACAGAGTTTTCCTTCTTTTGTCCTGGTATATATTTTGTTTGCACATAGTAGTTTGCATGCATGCATGTAGACATGCATCTCCCTCATTAGACTGTGAACTCCTTGAGAACACACATTGTCTTTTGCCTTTCTTTGTATCCTCAGGGCTTAGCACAGTGCCTGGTAAATAGTAGGTGTGAGAAGAAACAATTATATTTCCATATAAGGAAATTGAGAGAAAAGGTAGCTCTAGGTCAGAGGTTCTGGAACAGGCTAAAAGTGGATAAAACTGGTTGTTTGGTTAAAGAGGCTGGAAGTGGGACAAAGGTTAAGCTTTACTTAGAATGCACATGCATAATGGGCTCATTAATACAAACTTTTCTGCCCAGAGGGGAGCAATAACCCAAAACTAGGCACATTTATATGTTAATGGGAAGGACATATTAAGGAGTAATATGAAGTGGGAGTATCAGGAAGATTGTAATCTGGAAGAACAGGGACCAATACTAGCTCTGAAGGGAGGGACAAGAAGGAATTAGCTGCATAAAAGGCTTGCTCTGGCTTCTCTGTGTGTGTCTTTTTGGGGTACCACACATACCTACTTCTTGCAAGAACTATAAATCAATGCTTTCTTCTCTCTGGTTCCCTTTCATTTCTTGATGGAGAACAGAACTCTGAGGTTTACCAAGTAGTGTCTGAACCCTGTTTCTAACATAAGTGTTTCTGACATAAATGTTTCTCAGCTGACCAACAGACAGTCTGGGGGATATTCCGACATCTGGGGCTATGGAAACATCACCTATTACACTAGTGGTTGACTCCTCTAGAATACCACAACACCTAACAATTGGCTGTCATAACTATATTGGAAAACTAGGAGCTAGGGTCTCTTCTACACATAACAGTACAGTGTCTTTCTCTGCTTTAGTTTTGTATTCTTGAAATTCAATAACATGGGCGACATGAGTGTTTATGTGGTCTGTTGGAAGAAGTACTGGCCTTTGTATAAAAACAAAAACCCATGGTTTTGAATTCTGGCTCCTTACTCTTTTTTGATTATTTATTTCTTTAAGCTGTTCTATTTCAGGAAAGTTATTTCATTTTCCAGGCTTCAGATTACCTTCCTGTAAAATAGAGGTTATGATAAATATGTTACTTGCCCCTTGGCATAGTTGACAAGATCAAATAAAATGATAAAATGACACAGAGTACTACATAAATTGCTACCATTGTGGCTTTTATGACACAATGAACTTTGGTCCGAACTTTGCAAATAAACATTGATCACATGCCTATAACCTAAAAAAAACCAAAACAAAACAGAGAAGGTATAACAAAAACCATACAGTAGAAAGAAGACTTTTTTTTTTACATTCTTTTCCTCTCCTTTCTAGTTTTTACAGGTTGACTTTCCATTTGAGAGCGCTCAGTGTTCTGTTTGTGGATTTTGTGATATAAGGGGATCATTGCTTTATTAAATGATGCTTATACTCATGGTTAATATTTTGTATTTCATAAGAAGTATAATAACTAATGATTATTTTGCATTTTAAAATTTTCAATTTTTTTTGCAACTATTTTATCATTTGAACCCTATAGCAATCCTGTGTGGTAACATAACAACTGTAAGTATGTTCTTCTTGATTTTATAGCTGAAGAAACTCAGCCTAACAGAGGTTAAAGTATTTGATTCACTCGGGGGCAAAACTAAACAAGCATTAGATGATATTCTAATACAAGTCTTTGGACTCCACAATCAGCAACTTACCAGCATTCCATGTTGCCTCCTGCATTTGTTCATATACTTAGAAGAGGGAAGGGTTAATAGGTAAAATAGTATGCAATTGAGGCAGGAGTTTGGGGCCTACGTGTGCAAGAATTTACATTGTACTGAGCAGTAATCTGCAGAGAGAGTGACCACATATTAGTCAATGAGAGGAAAAAAAGAACAATGCTGATGAAGAATATTAAGATCATGCCATACCTCCCCAGGAATTATTATTGACCAGTATGCTCTAGATAGATGAAAATTATAGCAAAGTGTTAAATAAGCACAACATATCTTGAGCTCCACTCACACCTGCTTTAATAGCTTCTTGGGGTACAATATATGAACAAGCCATCAGGTGGCCTTCCAAGCTTGACTTGTTTCAATTCACTTCCACTTTGCATGAGTGAACCTCTCCTGTGTTCTAGTTTTAAGTAATTATTTTTTCACTACCAGTAAATTCTGAGATACAGTCATTCCTTGCCTCAACCCAGGTTTCAATCTATTATTAGTGAAATTAAAAGTCTCATAAAATTCGTAATTCATTTGGCTCATGTTTGCTTCCATGTCATTTAGATTCTCATGCCTTTCCCATCTTTGCATGAGTTAAAAGTATCAGTCATTGTGTCAGGTTCCATTCCTGCTGAAAAAAAAAAAGGTTTCAGAGAAGAATTAAATAACTTAGGCAATGATTTCAGCAAGAAGTTCTATTATTTGGCATTTTGTTTGTCTGTTTCTCTTAAAAAAGATATTTATGAAGGGAAGACTGAAGCTCAGAAGGGAAGACTATGGCTTTACTAATGCCACCCCTAGATAGCAGAAAGCAAAACAAACAAACAAAAAAAACAACACAAGAGGAGAGTACTGAAGGCAACCCAGTGATTGCCTCAAATTTGATCAAAAACCAATACTTCCAAACTAGGGTAGCCTATCAACCTTTCCTGTACTAGAGTCAGGACTGATTTCTTCAAATTGAGACTAAGACAAAGCAGGAAAGATATAAAATCAAGAGTATTGCTTTGGCATCTCAGGTCTGATAATTTTTAGGAAATAATAAAAAGAAAGCATATAAGATAGCCTAGGTTTCTTGGACACGCTCTTCAAGGCAACTCAGACAGCTTGCTTAGCAGAGTGGTAATGGATACTAACTCAATTTATTTATGTTGTCTCTGAATGTAATTACAGCTTTGAGATATCAGGTGCTTTTAGAAGGACAGGGATCCTGTTTAGGCAGGTATGATTGGTAATCGTCTTCCTTATTTTTTCAGCCAAAGACAAGGTTTATTAGAACATCCACCATATTGGGCAGACTCTTAAGGAATCTAAGCATTAGTGAGCTATTGGCTAGATTATAAGAATCTTAACAGTGGCTTAGATTTTTAAAATCTGAGCACTTTAATGCAGGTAAGATGGACTTCTGTGGGAGGGATCTAGGAGTGGCCAAGTAGTTTGGGATGACTGGAGGAGGGGTCTAAAGAAGATCTGGTGGCCAGTAAGCTGGGGTAAACAGAATGCCTGGGACCTGGATCACTTGGCCAAGGGAAAATGGAGTCTAGATAGGATTAAGGGTGGGAAGTGAAGGGAGCCATCTGGAGGTAGATAAGCAATAATAAAAGGCCAGTTGATAGGATTATAGTCTCCTTATACATATGGGCATGTTCCCATCCAGACTGTAAGCTTCCTAAGACAAGGATAAAGTTTAAATCATCTTTGTAATCCCTATAAGTCATACCACAATTCCTTGCATATAGTTGTTGTTTATCCTTCATTTTCAAAGAGAATTAACGACATCATGGGGGTGATGACTTGTGCATGAATTGAATTTAAGTGAGGCAAAGTTGCAATAAGTTGTCAGCCCCACTCTCTCTTCCAAAGTCATCAAAGTCCAGTGTCAAGACAAAAGTCAAGAGAACTGGTGATGGTCCAGAATACAATGGATGATCTTGTCTTTGATGCCTGACCAAGCTCTGTTCCACAGCACCAGCTTTAGCTGCCTTCATGGCCATTGGATCAAATTGTTCTAATCTGCCTGTTCTGCTTGGGGGATGTCTTCACATGGTTGGAGTAGACATCCCTGTAACTCACTTTTGGGTTTGAGGCCCATTGGTTACCCTTAACCTGGTTTAGCCTATTTGCCTAGATGATTTTATTGGGGTGTGATCCCTGCATATGCTATAGCTTCTTAGAGCCACAGTTAGACTTGGGTGACAGGTGGACCCCAAAGATGGCTCAGCAAGCCTTCATGTTGAGGTGCTAGTCCTTCCTGAATATCCTATATACACCTTGCATATAGTAGAATTCAAAAATAACATTCAGTCATAAACATTTATTGAGCAACTATGGTATGCAGAGTACCAGTCATAGATCAAAACATTTTGGTCTCCTAACCATGTGATTTGAAAAAAAAAGATAGAAAATTATGGAAATTTGGACAACTCATACATTTCTAATCACAGACAATCCAAAAGAAGTATAAAAGGAGACTTCCCCAGCAATATATAATCACATATAAAGTACATCTGCACAAAAACATAGAGACATAATATCTTAGGCACATGGGATTAAGGATAAAATTATGTGTGGCAGCCACATCAAAATAATTCACTGGTCATTATTTTTCTCTTAAAGAATCGAATTTTTTTTCCTTCTCTCTTTCAAAAAATTCCATTGCAATAAATTTCCTAACTCTCTTTAATTTGTAGTTGAGAAAGCATTGTTTCACTTTAGGGAAATTGAGACTTAGAGAAGGGATTAAATTTTATCTGGGTCATTTTTCATATTGTCTTTGTATCCCTAGTGACCAGCATAGCGCCTTGCACATGGTAGATCTTTAATAAATGCATATTGGTTGGGGTGGGATTCTCCAATCAATTAAAGAGCACGTGTTTCTCAAATCCCAGTTCATTCCTCTTTAACAAAGTACTGTTCTTCTTATGCAGTACAAGAAGAGGACCTTTTAATGATTTTGGGTGGCCAGTAATGATGTAGTTTCTTCCCAGTAGAATCTAAGATTTTAATAATAATAATAATAATAATAATAATAATAAGATCAGCTTCTTTTCTTTTTCTTGGTTTTTTTTTTGGCTTTCCCTTGAATAGCCCTTTGCGCAGAATAGGAATTTAATGTTTGTTGAATTAAATTGTTAAGTTGAACTACTGGATGAAAGGGTACCAATCAAGAGTGAAGAAATCATCTGTCATATCTGTGCTTTTCAGGTGAAGATATTCAAAATGTAACATGTCATTTCAGACGGAGGAGGTGTGGTTCGGTGGAAAGAGAACTGACTTTAGACTCAGAAGACCTCAGAGTAATTTCAGCCTCTAATGAGGCTGTGTTACCTTGGGTGAGAAATTTAACCTCACTAAGGCCTTGGTTTCTTCATCTATAAAATAAAAGAGGTATACTAGATGGCCTTTCCAGCCAGTTTTATGAGTCTATGACCCTTTCAGTTGTCAGTATACCTAGAATCTGAGCATATTCTACAAAATGGCACTAAGAAAGAGTTTCATCATATTCAACATATTGACTCCTGTTGGAGGATGTTTTATAAACTTCACCACAGCAGGTGCCTGATCCCCATGCAATCATTAATATTACCTACCTGATTAGACAAAGCATGATGCAAGCATTGGGACCCTTGGAAGGTTTCAGCGGACCTAGTCTCTCAGTGCCAATGATACTATTTAAACCTCTGATGCAAACTCTTGAGAGGCTTGAGAGCCTCCAGGAAGGATTGAGGCTCCATGGGGCCTAGTGAAGGTGTGGGCATTAGTCGTTCACTTCCTGGTGGTCTTGTAAGCACAGAAACCTAAATATTTCCAATTTGAAGAGATCGGGCACATTTTCAAGATCTCTTTCAATGAGGTGACTGAGAAGATCATCTCCTTGAGTTACACCTAAGTAACAGAAAGTATTTGCTTAATTGGAACTTACTGGAATTATACAAATGAAGGCTATAAGCATCTAATTTTTATTCAACATTTCTTTTAGTTTTTCTTCATTTTAATCTATCCCTCTTTTTCTCCTCTCCCTCCCTCTTTGTCAGGTTTCTTTCTTGGTTCCTTAGTCAATGTTCTTATGATATAATAATGTTTTTTGTCCCTGGAAAGAAGAAATTCATATGTCAGCAAGGTACCATATTTATTTGATTTCCACTTTCCCTTTCCTATAGTTTCTTTTCCAGTCAAAGGGGCATTTTAACTGTTCCTTCTACCTAAAATTCTGTGTCCTGCCTCTGTGTGTCTGAAAAGCTCCCGCATGTTGAGAATACAATCTTTTCTTTGCTTTGCTACCCAGAATTCTGAGCTTCCTTCCAATCATACCTCAGGGACTACCTTCTATATGAGGCCCCTTCTATCTCCTCAATCACGAGCACTCTCTCCTTTTGGAAATCATTTCTTTTAGGTTTTGTATTTACTTTTTTCTTTCCATGTAGTATCCTACCCCAGTACAACATAAGCTTCTTGAGGGCAGGGGCAATTTTGTTTATGTCTTGCAATTCTCTCCCACTTCACACCTAGCAAAGTGCCTTGCATGTGCGAGGTGTTTAATACATGTTTGTTGAGTTGATTTGGGTGAGGCTACCTTTTCAGAATTAGGCAAGATGAGTGACTTTTTTGTGATTAACACTACAACCTAATGAGAAATAGAATAATTAGAGAATAATTGAATTAAAAATCCAAATAATTTTAGTTAGAAGAGATCTTAAAGTTTGTATCTAGGCCTACTTAGTGTAGTTCATGTTTCTACAACGGCATTTTACCCTGATGAGGAGCAGAGTGGGTACCTGGAAACTCCCCAGGAGAAACAGTTTGGTGAGACAACAAAAAAAGTAATGAGTCTTGGATCTGGGTACGCACATTTTGGGGCCTGGAAGTAACCTTTGGGAACGTATAATGTAGCTCTGGCCTTTTACTGATGGAGCCAGAAATGTGTAGTGATTTGTATCAGTTCAAATGGTAAATTAATGGAAGAATTTAAGCTTGAATTTGAACTCATAGTTAGGTCTTTTCACTCTAATACAGTATTGTCTTCATTGTGACTTAGTGACTCCAATTTCTGCTGTCGCACCATGTCGTTGTTCAATTATTCAGCCATGTCTGACACTTCATGACTTCATAGACCACATTGTCCATTGCTTTTTCTTGGCAAAAATAATGGAGTCACTTGCCATTCTCTTCTCCAGTGGATTAAAGCAAACAGAAGTTAAGTGACTAGCCCACGATCACACAGCTAGTGAGTATCTGAGGCTTAATTTCAACTCAGGTTTTCCTGACACCAGGCTTACCACTCCATCCATTGAGCCCTTGCTGCCTCCTAGGTAAACAGGTATTAAGTGATTTGCCCAAGATCACACAGCTGGTATCTGAGGAGAAGATTTAAACTAAGGTTTTCCTGACTCTACCAGGCTTAGTGCTCTATCCACTGAGCCATCTAGCTGCCTCTAACATGCCATCATATGACACTTACTGAAAATAAATCTCATGTGTTAATTTAGTGCCATTTCTCAAGGCATGTTTTTGCACAGTGACTGGTAAGCATTAACTATCTAATGCTTTTCCATTCATTCCATTATTCAGATTTTCACAGTCTTATTGAGTATTTAAGGTCAATGTACTATTTGAATTTTCTTCCCTAGGCAGGAGCCTATGTACTTTCGTCACTATGTAGGGGCTGGAGCAGGGGCAGTAACCCAGAGGATGGTACTAGAGAGGTTTATAACTTATCCAGCATTGCTGCGTGAATAGTGGGTGATCAATAAACATCGATTGCCACTGAGTCATTAAAAAATAGAAAATTTTATATTGCATTTTCTAATGTTTTTAGAGGCATAAGGGTCTCTGTCTTTCCCATATTTGTTTTTGCTTTGGAAATCAGCCTATATCATAACAGAACAATTATCTGTGGTTCATTGTTACTACTCCCAATGTCTGTCTCCAACTAGTATTTTCTTATGTCATACTTTTCCTAATACAACTTAAAATGATGATCTTTCACTATATCCTTAGTAGAGACGAGCCTTAATATGTAGAACTACATGGTAAGAGAACTAGTCATTCTTATGTTGACCTTCAAATAATGAGATTTTTCAAGTCCCCTTGTTCATCCATTGAAAGTTCCAGTAATCTTATCAACTAGGAAATCTTTCTTTAAGCAGAACTGAATTGCTTCTGTTGTCATCTCAAGAGAGACCCATTTGTTATGTCTTCAGTAGAAATGGAGAATAATCAATTACTTTTATTCTTATCACCTGATTTATTCTTTCCACTGTAGTTTTTTTTTTCCTGTTCAGCAGTACATGGGAGGAAGGGAAGAGGGGAAATTTGCACCTTTTCAATTCTTAGCATAGGAGGAGGGAGCAATAATGCTTTGATCCCCTGGGTACTATATAATTATTAGGGCCTTTCCTGACCTGTTTTGAGAGGTATTTAATAATCAAAAGATGCTTCACTTCTTCCTAACTCTTGCAAAAGGAATGACTATATCAACTTATATTTAAGGGAAATATTTCTTAAACTCCTGTTCCTTTAAATTTATAGCTTAATGATTATATATTTAGGAGATATTAATCACAGAATTATGTGTGATTTCTTGACTTACTTTCTTGGAGCCAAAAACTTGTGTGATCACTAACAGCACAATTTCCTTATGGCCAAAGCAAATTGACCAAAGTGAATGATAGATTCTATGAGCTTCCTCTAGGAGCCAGGGAGTGAACTGTATTTCAGGAAGTGGCTAAATATTCACAAAAGCCAAAATTGGGGGTAAATTTAGAGGAGTTTGGATTGGGGGTAATCTGGTCCTTCTAATACTTAAGACATTTGACAGCTCTAGAAACTCCTGCTATCCCCAGCTCTGAACAACTTGCTGGGCAATGTGTTGAGGATTGGAAATGGGGAGGGGCTATGGACCAGATGTTTTATTGGAGTGAGTAATTGGATTGGGGGCATCTACCCCAAGGGTTCCAAAGATCCTAGCGGTTTATGAAAACTACCACTCTCTCTCTCTCTCTCTCTCTGTCTCTCTTTCTCTCCCCATCCCTGCCCTTTCTGTCCCTTTCTTTTAATTACAATGAGTGTAAAAAAAGTTCTTTGTGCCCAATTCCCTAGTAATGCATCTCAGATTATAGACACATAGTTTTTTTGTGGACAGGTACTCAAAGACTTTTAGACTCAGTAGAACCAGGCAGAGCTGGTCCACCAATTGTCAGTACTATAATTAAAGAAGCCTGGTGGAGACATGCTAAGCAATTGTGTTTCTGCTGAGCAAATGTAAGCCATGCTTGATTAGAGAGTCTTGTGAATCAGTACTACCTGTATTTTGCTTAGTGGTGAAGTAGACTAGACAATAGAAGTAGACTAGAAGAAGACTATCTCTTACCAAGTTGTCATAGTTCAAGAGTACCCCAGAGGGAAGTTTGTGTAAGAGGAAACTACTCCACTGACATGATTGGCAAAGGGTCATTTAGGTTTGGCCATATAATTTTGTTAGTGACCAGAATGACACTATCAGGGATCACAGGATGATAGTATTTATTTATTTTTTTTAATTTATTTTTTTATATTTTGGACTTGAATACTAAAACAAATATATAATAAAAGAAAAAATGTTATAAGCAAATATTGAAGCTTAAACATAAAATAAGAAAAAAAAAGTCATGTGTACAGCAGAACATGAGAGAGGATTAAATATATATAGCAAAAATTTCCATTTCAAGAAAGTCTATACATTAAATACTGCATGTTGTGTTAAAAGCTATCCATCATTTCTTTGCTTCCTTGTAGGTTTTCTTTTGTCATCTGCTGCACACTTTTTACTTGGTTCTTTTTTCTCCCTTTCTTCCTCCTTCCCACACCCCCTGCTACAATTAAGTGTGGATATATTTCTATATAGATAAAGATATATATATATATATATATATATATATATATATATATATATATACATATAGATATATAGATACATATAGGTAAGGATATATACCTATATACACATATATATAAACATATATCCATAACACATTTTACTCCTAATCTTTGTTTTTTTCTGTTTGTGCATATCTCTTACTTACTATTCCTCCAGACTCCTCTAATTTCCTTCCACCCACTACCTTGTCCTCCTATTACTTAACCTATCCCCATCCAAGGATCCCTTCCTTATCTTCATATTCCCATTAATCTAAACACCCTTCTATATCCCCCTTTAACCTATTCCTTCACCAACCCCTCTAAAGAACCCTTCCTTATCCTCTGCCTCCTCCTTATCCCCTTAGCATTTTATTTCTTTCCACATTTAGAAGACTTTTATACTCTTCTAGATATATGTATGTATGTATGTATGTATGTATGTATGTATGTATGTATGTATTGTTCCCTCTTGAACCTATTCCCAGTGAAAGCAGGTTTCCAGACATACCAGCCTTCTTCCCCCATCTAATTCCGCTGTGCCAGTTCTTCCTCTCACACCTTATTTGTATAAAATAATTACTCTTTTTAGCTGATCCTGAACTATTTTACTTTTCGAAGTCGTGTCATGCTCAGGTCTACCCCAATCTTTCTTATGAAGTACTCAATTACTAATAATAACCTTAGACATATGTTTTACATACACAAAAAGTAAACAGTCTAACCTTATTTGAGTCCATTGTAATTAGTCTTTGGTATGTATCTTATATTTCTCTTGGCTCTTGTATACCATATCTTCTATTAAGTTCAGTTTCTTTTTTTTTTTTTAACAAACTCCTGAAAGACTGACAATTCGTTAAATGTCCATTTGTTTTTCATTCAGGATTATGCTTAGCTTTGCTGGGTAAGAGAACCCTAGTTCATTTGCTCTGCGATATATGGTGTTCCAAGACCTATGGTCTTTTAGTGTTGCCATTGCTAGGTCTTGTGTGATTCTAATATATGGCACTGCCATAGGTAAATTGTTTTTTTCTTGTTGCTTATAATATTTTATCCTTGAACTGGGGGTTTTAGAATTTGACTATAATATTCCGGTGGGTTTTCCTCATAGAATATTTTTCAGGTGGTAATTGGTAAATTTTTTTTTCCATTTCTACTTTCCCCTCTTGTTCTAATGCTTCAGGACAGTTTTCTTTAATTATTTCTTGTATTATTGTATCAAGATTCTTTTTTGACCATAGCTTTCAGGTGGTCCAATTATTCTTATGTTTTCTCTTCTTGATCTGTTCTCCAGATCAATTGTTTCTCTTATGAGATATTTCACATTCTCTTCTATTTTTTCCATTCTTTATAGTTTGTCTTATTATTTCTTGGTCTCATGACTTCTCTGGCTTCCCCTTGCCCAATTCTGATTTTCAAGGAGTCATTTTCTTCCATAAGATTCTAGATCTCCTTTTCTAATTGATTGACTTTCTTTTCATAATCTCCTTGTTTTTCTTGGATTGTTCTTATTTTTTTTAAGTTTTTTCCTTTATCTTTCTCATTTGATTTTCAAAGTCTTTTTTAAGTTCTTGCATGAATTCTTTTTGGGCAGCTGACCATTTGATAATACTCTTTGAGGTAGAAGAGTTTTTCTTTACTTCACTACCCTACTTTGAAGATGAATCCTGGTCTTCTCTATTCCCATAGTACCTCTGTATGGTTGGGTTCTTTCTCCATTGTCTGTGAATTTTTTTTGGTAATAACTTAATTTTTTTTTGTAATCACCTCTAGTCCTGGGGGATGAGGGATGGTGCCTCTGGCCTTAAATCTTTCTTCAGTTGTCCTCTATGACCTTGATCCCAAACCAAGACCTACAGCCTCCTGTATGTGCCGATAGCCAGCAGTGTCCCAGTCCCATTGCTTTTACATTCACTGTGTGTAGGCTGGTTTCTTCTCCCCTAGTAGAGTTCTCTGCAGCACAACTGGATCTGGCATTCCTTGTCAGCAGAGGATCTCTTGATTTTCCCAGGCTCACATGCCCAACTCCCCTCACTGTCCCAGGGGTAAAAGTTCCTATAGCTGGGGCCAAGGCAGTCTCCCAACCACTCTAATACCAGGGCTTTATGGTTAAATGTTCCCTAGTCTGGAGGTGTTTATTCTGCATAGGAGCCAAACTTTTCCTTTAGATATTCTCAGATTGTTCCAGGAGGACCACTGTTCTGACTCTTCTTTTATTTATTTTCAGTACTCTATGTTTGCCCTGAGGCACTATTTTATCTCTTTTGTGGAGAAAAATCTTGAGAGCTTGGAATTTTCTGACCTACTCTGCCACCTTCCCAGAATCCTCTCCAGAATCATAGTATTTAGAGATGGAAGGAAACTTACAGCTAATTAAATCCAAACTGCTTATTGCCAGATATAGAAACTAACATGCAAAGTAGAAGTGAGTGAATGATTAGCAAAGTCCAGATAAATCCAGGTGCTATTTGTCCTCATTCAGTCATATTTCTACTACACAATCTTGTTATTGAGTCAATGGCGGTTTGTGGTTAGCAGGGAGAGAAGCTGCAGTATTACTGTGGATGGTTAAGAAGGAGTCCAGAAAGGAGTTACTGGTGCAAGTAGATTGGATTAACTGGCTGATCTTTGTACCTTTAGTTGTGGTGCATTCACAATGAAAGATTAACACTTCCTTGAGACTTCAGATCCTCCTCCTGAAATATTATTGGTGTTTTCCTAGGAGACACATTTGTAATGCAGATGTGTCTTTATGCTTCTTTCGAGCATTCTAAAGTGACAGGGAGGAAGCCAGAGGAGTATACCTACGTTCACGTGTACTTAACATTGATGTCTTATGGAGGCACTTGGCACCATCTTAATGTGAGAGGCAAGACAGTGTCATGAAAACCAGCCTGGATCTGGAGTGAGGAAAGAACTGGGGATATATCCTGCCTTTGAGATTTATTAGTCATGTGATTGTGAGCTAGGCTCTTTACTTTTCTCAACCTCAGTTTCCTAATCTTTAAAATAGGGACAATGATAGATGTGCTAGTAAATATTTAGTAACTGGCTCTCCAAAAAGGCTTGGCATACTTATAAGCTTAATCTGCATTATTAAGATTTTGCCAAGTTGGCAAACACAACAAGTGGTTCATTTCTCATTCACCCTTGTTGTGAGAACCTGCCTTTTCACTGTATGGGCATGTTTGAAGGGCCCAGACATTATTATAAGCAAGCCAACATCTTATTTGCCATGGACACTGAAGTTCAGAGTCTCTTGCTTGCAAGGGCAAAGAGAATACTTGAACAGATAAAATTGAAATTTAAGCCTTGGACATTGATTGGAAAAGTCACAAGAAGAGAAAAAAAATCGGATATACATAGTTTGCTTCCAAAGTCAGAATCCTGAAAGTGTAAGTGGATAGATGGAGCAAGTGGAGTGTCTATTACATTGCATAGCAATGGCCAATGGGAAAAGTCCATGCCCTTGCTGATATGAACTAATTCCTTTTAGATACATGTAGGGAAGCCAAATCAAATCACTCTCTTGGGCTGGGTAAGAAAGGAGAAGGAGTCATATTAGAAAAAGGGATTCTTTTAGTCTTTTAATTAGAGAAGCTACTTGGAAGCATAATGACTCTCCTAATAGCTGGGAATACTCAAGGGTGAAGAAGGCAGTGACTATTGCCTAAGAATAAGTAGGTTGGTCATAAACTTAATACTTTTAGGTAGATTATGCGGATTGAAGCATGAGTCAGATCTAGATAAGATGTTCGGGTTCAGAAAGGGCAAAGATACATGGCTTCTTTCCTTGGAAGTTTTTCTGGTGTGACTGTTTCTGTGTGCCTCTGTGTGTGTGTGTGTGTGTGTGTGTGTGTGTGTGTGTGTGTGTGTGTGTGTCTGTGTCTGTGTGTCTGTGTCTGTGTGTGTGCTGGTTGATGTAAAAAGAAGCTGTGTGTTTTATGTTTTTCTCCTCTGGCTGTTTTCTATATCGTAATGGTATACTTATTACCTTATGTGGTGTCAAGGGATAGTATGGGCAGGGTTAGATTGCAATTAGAAGGTTGTTCAGATACTGTTAAGTCTATACATATGATATAGAGATTGTTCTGAGACTCCTTTCTTAAAGGGCATACCATAGATCCCCAGATACAACAAATGTTGTAACAAAATGTTAGAACTAGAAGAAATCATATAGTCTAAACCCATCATTTTACAGGTAAAGAAAGTGAGCATCATAGCTAATAAATGGAAAAGCTAGTACTCAAATCTAGGACCTCTGACTTCAAGTTCTCTGGAAACCAGTGTACTACTTATAAATACATACATACACACATACATATAAAACAGAAATACTGGTTTTAAAATTTCTTCAATTGACTATGGTTGTTGTCTTTGAAAAAGAGCAATAGGAAGCTAAAATAATGGATTACCACAGCAGACCCTGAATTATAGGTTCAAGGGTCCATTTCCAAACAAAGAACTACTTATCTAATTTTGCAACTTCTGTTTGGGGGATGAAGTTTCTGTGATTGTTGATATCGTCCTTGAGCCCAGTATAATGTGATGCAGGCAGAACAAGACTTGTAAGTACAAGAGTATCTCCCTTCTTTTTGTAGGACCATTTCTGTTAAGAAACAAAGAAACCAAAAGGAGAGTTAGAACAAAGATTATGGCAGGGACAACTGATTTGCCAGTCTATCAGGTAAGGCTTTGAATTTTATTGGATGGAAACTTTTGAAATAAGAGAATCTCCAGTCAAATGACTCTAATATCTGCAAAGCAGACTGGACAAATCCCATACTGCCAAGCCAATGGTTAATTTCTGGTGCTCAGGATACTGCTGTTCCTTCATGACTATCCATAACCTTCTGAGGAAATGTTAAAATTAAAGGTGACACCAGGTTCCTCCTTTATCCCTTTCTTGGGTTATTTCCTGAGACTAGGCTCAAAGCTTCAGTGGCTGTATCTTTCACAGTAAACTTTATCTCCTCATCTCCTAAACTCTCCCATCCCAAATAGTAGGAAAAATCCAGGAAGAGGTGACAAGAGAGGGGATTGAGTATATAGATTCATTTGTTCACTGCGTGTGTATTTCTTTTATGTCCCTCCTAAAGGAACAAATCTGATGTCTATGGAGATAAGGAACCACACTATTGTAACTGAATTCATCTTGCTTGGCATCCCATACACAGAAGGGCAGGAACAAGTACTCTTTGTTGTCTTCTTGATCTTCTACCTTTGTACCCTGCTGGGGAACCTTCTCATCCTTGTGGCTGTGATGTCTGATTCCTGTCTCCACACTCCTATGCATTTCTTCTTGTGCAACTTATCAGTGCTAGATATTGGCTTCTCTTCAGTCAGTACCCCCAAGATGCTGGCAAACCTTTTGATGAGGAATCGGGTCATTTCCTAGGTGGCTGTATGTCCCAGGTTTTCTTCTATCACTTCTTGGGCAGTACTGAGTGTCTGCTTTATACTGTGATGGCCTACGACCGATTTGCTGCCATCTGCCACCCATTGCATTATACCATCATCATGAACCGCCAAGTCTGTGCTGTCCTGGCTGCTGGGACTTGGTTCACCAGCTCATTCCATGATACTTTTCTTACCACACTAACCTTCCAGCTGCCCTACTGTGGTTCAAATGTAGTAGACTACTTTTTCTGTGACATCTTCCCTGTGGTCAAGTTGGCCTGTGGCAACACCCTCATCATTGAGACAGTGAGCTTTACCTATATTGGTCTTGTGCCCATGACCTGCTTCCTCCTTATTTTGGCTTCCTACATTCGAATTGTCATCATTATTCTCAAGATGCACTTGGCTGACAGTCGGCGCAAGGCAGCATCTACCTGTGTGTCTCATCTCTCTGTTGTCACCCTATTTTTGGGGCCCTGTGCCCTCATCTATACCCAGCCATCCCTGAGTGAAGTGCTAGTGACTCCTGTTCAGAGTTTTGGTAATGTTGTCACCCCCATGCTTAATCCCACAATCTATACCCTTAGAAATGAGGATGTCAAGGGAGCACTAAAGAAACTGGCTGGGGAACAGATGACATCAGAGCAGGGTCACTAGTTGATGTACAACTGATTTACCTTTCTTCTCCCCTAATGGTTTAAAATAAAAACTAAAATCAAGTGTAGCTGGATTAAATATTGGAGAGGCTTCCATATCAAAGATTATTAAGAGCTACTCCTCACAATGCTAAATGTTGATAATCTCCACCTTCTTATTAGAGGCCACAGTGGGTCTGGAAACACTCTTTTCAGTGTTGGCAATTTCCAACGATAATTATTATTAATAATATTGTTAATAATGAAGCAACCATCTTTTGCATAGTGCTTTAAATGCTGTAAAGAACTTTGATTATATAAATTGTCTTGTGAGGCTTGTAAGACTTTGAGTTAGTCTAGGTGGAAAGGCGAGTTATTCTAGGAATAAGTGGTATCTAGAGCTGGATAGGGTAGCAGTGCTAAGGAATAGTGCTCTGGAATAGGTCCTCAAATAGAAGGAGAACAGCTTTTGTTACAGTGAAGTCATAGAATCCCAGAATCGAAAGGACATTGATAGCCATCTCATCACATCCAGTATGTACCTGAATGTACCTGACAATGATTATCTCCATTAAAGTCCTTCAGTGACAGGCTTGTTTGAGGAAGCCACTCCATTTCTAGACCATTTTAAAAGTTGAGAAAATTTTCCTAATATTGAATTAAAAATTGGCATCTGCAACTTCCATACATCAGTCCCAGGGTTGTTCTAACTGAGCTTCATAAAAAGCCTCTGAGTCATGGATTGAAAGCCTCATTGTTTCTGGAAAAGGGAGTATATGATATTTTCTTGGGTTGGTTGATGCCACCATGTCTCTCTCTATGTGGCCAGCAAGAACAATCCCTCACCCTGCTGTCAGGTCTCAGAATCCAACCTCAAACTAAGAAGTTCTCTCTCTCAGGGACCATCCTGCAGTCAATCAGTCAATAAACACATATTTACTATATTCCAGCCACTGTGCTAAGGTCTAGAAGTGAAAAAAAAAGTCTATGCTATTGAGAAGCTCATCCTATGGCAAAAACGAAATGCAAACAACTGCACATACATGATCTATAGATATAGGTGTATCTATATATGTATAGATACACCTATATCTATAACTCTTGTATGTACATAGAAGGCAAACTCAGTATGAAGGTACTAACAGTAGAGGGGATTAGAATAGATCTTTTTCAGACAGTGGGGTTTGATCTGAATCTTAAAGGAAGTCAGAAAAATTTAGAAGCAAGGTGAGGAGGAAAAGCAGTCTAGGAATAGAGAACTACTAGTAAAAAGGCATAGAGTTGATAAATGATGTGTCCTATACCAGGAACAAGGAAGAGGACAGTGTAGCTGGATCAAAGAGTATATAAAGGGAAGGAAAGTGTGAGAAGACTGAAAAGGTAGAAAAAAAATTCCAGGTTGCAAACGATTTTCTTCTG
The DNA here is from genome assembly GCF_003287225.1 of Phascolarctos cinereus. NCBI lineage: Eukaryota > Metazoa > Chordata > Mammalia > Diprotodontia > Phascolarctidae > Phascolarctos > Phascolarctos cinereus. Next base: position 181,054,664 of record NW_027556098.1, read on the forward strand.
CTGCTCTAATCCTAACCCTAACCCTAACCCTCTTTTACTCTTACTTCAAGAAATGGACCTGAAGGTATTTGTTTCTTTTCTGTTTCATTTGTCCTTCTCAGTTTCAGATGTCAGCTGCAATCCACAATGGACCTGTAAGTTTGAGCCATTGCAACAACTTGGAGCCAGGATTGCAGTGGCATGTTGCTGCAGCCAAGTGGCACCGAAGCCCTGAAAAAACAGAGTACTTGGGACTTGAGCCTGAAGGGCTTAGGGACTTGGAACTGAGATTGTGCTCTATAGGAACTACAATGAGCTATGAACCTAATCCCCTTCCATTCTCCATAGTGTGATGCAGGGTTGGGGAGAGCAAGTTTCTATATTTGTGATTGTACCTTCTGAAGTAAATAATTCTGAATAAAAACTAACTTGACTGTTAGTAGCTAATGGAACTGGAGTAGAAGTGATCCTCTACACTTGGAGAGAACACAATTGGTGGAGACTGGAGCCATTTTAAAAGAACCTAGACACTCCCTCATCTCCTTAAGGGTACCAAAGAATCCTGGAGGAAGGGTGAAATCTAACCTACATAACCTTCCAGGCAGTGAAAGCCATGGTAGTCTCTGTTGCACTATGATCCTTGGCCATTCTCCCTCCCTTTTTTCTAAGGTCCCTGAGATGTCCTCCTGTTAAGTTCTCCCATTTACCACAGAGTAGGGGTAAATTTATATTGATAGAAACCACTATGAAAATTTTTATTCCCTGACACATACACTAAAAATACCATCAGCAAAAACACCTACAAAGGAAGCATGTAGAGTATAACTTTAGGGTGATATTGTCAGACTTTGGTATTGTCTAAGTGTAACCCAAATCTGCTTATATAGAAGCCATGCCACTGATGTCAGTGTCAAAATACTCTCAAATTGGAGACTGCTAGGTTCCAGGGGGCCACAGTGCCCCTCTCTGGGCACAGGCCCCAGGTTTCTGAAGACTCAAAAAGTTTGGCACAGAACTTGAGAGCACAGGAAAATTCCTGTCCTTGTTTGTAACATAATTCCAAAATTTGCCCATGATGGACTTTGAAGTTTTGAGGTTCCTAGAGGATCCCTATAACTCCAGAGGGAAAACTCTGAGCAAAGAAGAGAACCTGAGGATGAGAGCGAATCAGTCCCAAAGTTATTCCCTTCTTATATTTTTGCAGCTCAGTATGGACTGAAGAGACAAGTACAAGCATAAGGATAGAGAGGTAGGGAAAATAGCTAGGGTAAAATATAAACCATTTCTTGAGATCTTAGCCATTAATGGGATTCAAGGAGTCTGTTTCTGTTGTCAGAGAGGACAGATTCTCTCAGATTCCCCAGTCAATAGAAATAGGAAGTCTCTCAATAGAGTCATCCACCCAAAAACTTTTCAGAGAGGCCACTGGGAACCAAGGACTCAACCTGACACTTAAATCTGAGACTCAAGTCCCCCTTCCTTATTCTAGTGCAGAAGCACAACTTCAGTTGTGAGCCCTCTGTGTTGCTTCATGCATGGACTGTTGTATATCTTTAATGTTTTTCCCACTTTTGCCACATTCCTCACCCTAAGACCCCAGATCTGAGATATTTGAGGACCTCTCCCCAACATGAACTGTTCCCCTTTGAAAACACTCTATTTTGCATCACACACTCCCAAGTGATAGCAATGTGGCACAATGTAGAGGCTGGATTTGGTGTCAGAGGGCCTATATTCAAATCCTTACTCTGCTGTAGCACTACCTGTATGACTTTGGTCCAATCACTTAACCTCTCTGGAGCTCAGTTTCCCTATCTGCAAAATAAAAGGCTAGGTGACATTTGATGTCCTTCCCCACTCTGAATCCATGATGCTATGATCCTATATCCATAATCTATGTTTTCTAGTACCCTTTCTACAATTTTTCCTTAAGGAGTTTAACTAAAGTGTCATAGCCACATAGAATAGCATAAGTGAGAACAGGGACCAAAAGAGAATGACCTGAGTGGGAAAAAAATGTCCTCTACCACAAGACTGAATTGAAAGATTTAAGATTGCTTTCACAGACTAACAACTATGACCATAATGGGTATCCACCCCCATACTCTGAGAAACCTGTCAGTGCAGAATGTCCATTGCAAATAAGAAGGAGGTACCTATAAATGTTTCTTGTTCTGTCCTCAATCTGGATCATAGTTCATTAAACCTGCACCAGGACGCACAAGGAGTTATACTCATACCTGAAGATCCAGTTACTTGTTATTTGGTTTCCCTGTTTGAAGTCTCTCCCCATTGCAGTCCATCCTCCATTTAACTGTCAAACTCATTTTCCTAAAGCACAAGTTTAACCTTGTCATACCGCTATTCAGTCAACTCCAATGGCTATCTATTGACTTTTAGATCAAATATAAAATCCTCTGGCTTTTAAAGTCCTCCGTGACCTGACCCCTTCCTACCTTTCTAACCTTCTTACTCCAGAGCAATGAATTCCCTCCTCTTGCTTCTTGTCTTTCCATTGAATAAAGTCATGGTCCTCTTTAATCCTGACTCTGACCCTTGAGCAGTTGAGTTAGCTGCATACAGAGGATGTGGGAGGAAGGAAAGGAGGAGACTTCTGGTTCCTTCACCTGACCAGGTGGAAGGTGAGCCAATAAATGAAGAGAAACTGAGCAGCTACGATAGCCACGGTCAGATACATACACAGCTGGTTCTGACTCTCATTCATCCAAGAATGCCTTGGCCACTGCATCTGACATGATTTTTAGTCATAGAGTCTGGATTGGGAAGACACAGTCCTCCCAAAAAATAGGCCACCGATCATCCCTATTTATACCTTGAGAAGTCCAGCAAGTCAATAATGATAAGGTCTATGTTGATGGTGATTAAACAAAGCCTTAGAAAGGTTGCTAGGACTGCCACTGGGATCCAAACCAGGGTAAGATAGCTTGCTGATCCAGGAGACTGGGGGAGAACCTGCCCTATATTCCCAATGCTAGGCCAGCAACCAGAAAATATGTGATAAAAGCTATGACTGGAATGTTGAGATCTAGGATGTTGACGTCAAACTTTGAGGTCACTGGTATATATTGCTGGTACTATACCTCCCAGTCCCAGAGAGCAAAACACCAAAAGACCCAGTTTATTTTCCACATACAAAGCAAAGTAATATATACTTCAAAGTAATTTTTTTTGTTTTTTAAGTCTTATTAATTATTTATTTTTAGTTGTCAACATTCACTTCCCCAAGATTTTGAGTTCCAAATTTTCTCCCCTTCTCACCCTTCCTGCAAAGTAACTCTTAAGCTTGATAACAGGAATGAAGCTGTCCATGGTACCAGGTAATTCTACTTTCACCCAGCCTTCAGTCCAGGCTGCATCCTGGCAAGACAACCCTCCACTCAGTAACCAAATACTCATCGAGAGATGCTTATTTAACTGAATTTCAAATGTGTTGACCCCAATATACCAGAGAAAACGTTAGTGAAAGAAAAAGGAAACAATGGGCAAGTAACCTTTTAGCACCTCAGAAACTCTCAGCATCAATGACTAAACAAATTATAGTACATGAAAATAATGGATTCTATCATTGTGCTGTCAGAAATAACAACTATGAAGAATTAACAATAGCATTTAGAATACTCCTGTGAATTGATATAGAGAGAAGTAAGCAGAACAGGAAAACAATATAAACAATGACTACTACAATGGAAATGTACCAAAGGACAGTGTATATAAATAGTTGCACAAATAACAAGATATAATCCCCAAGAACACTCTGAGTAGAGAAGTCTGCATGAAGCAACTTGAGAAGCTAAGGAGAACCTGGGTAAATGAGTATTCAACTGAGTTATACACCTGTGTAGGCAAATGATAACAGAATTCTTAGTCCAACTAACTACCAGTGGTTAAAACAGCTACTCCTCAAAAGCAGTGCCTCCTGTCTCTACAAAAGCTTGGAAATCTCTCCCAAAACCTCTATTTGCTGTCATCATTATCAACACAGAGATTTACATGGCTGCCAAAGTTCGCTGTTATCAGTCTTGAGCAGGCATAAGCATGCAGAGAGGTCCAATAAAAACCACTGGCAGCTTTGGGCTAGGATATGGTCAGTAGTGAATTTGCCATAGGTTAGCTGGGAATTGTGGAATTTTCAGCTAGCCACTTTAATCAAGCAGTTAAGACACATAGCACTCAAGCAGGAGGACAAGTTAGAAAGTTCAATAAGCAAAAGCACAATTAGAAATCTCAGCACATGGGAAAATTTAGTTGTGTGAATCGGGTTGGGGGAAGATAGAGAAATAACTTCCTGAAAGAGTCCAACCTATACTCTATCAAAGATTAAGTATGAAAACATGTAGATCCTAATGGAGACAGACTAATGGCAGATATAATTATATGGATAAATTGTTAGCCCATCCCTTTCTTTCAGCTTGTACTAACATTAATCAAAACTTTTTCATCATCTCCTAGAACCTGCATTGCCAACTCAAGCCCTGTAGTGACACAAGCTGATAGATAACGAAGAGGTTCAGGGACAATAGTCTCTGTAATGGGGTGGAAAGGAAGCATGCCCTCCTCTATCCCAGTCCCTGCACCTGAAAAAAATCTCTGGCAGCCCCAGCTTAATTATGACCATTAATTTAAACAGTAAAAAAGGAATCAAAATATGTGGGAGTCAGTCACCACAAAAATTAGGATGAGGAACTCTTGTACTGACTGTAGATAGCAATATTTACATGTCCAGAGTTCAGTTTAATTCAATTCAACAAACATTTGTCAAGCACATACTATTTATGAGGCATGATGATAGGAACAAATGCAAAATTGAGGGAGAAAGAGGGGATAAAGAGGAGTGCAAATTAATATTTTTGTACCTAAAGGTCCTTTTCCTTTTTCTTTGATATCTTTGGAGTAAATACCAAGAGTAGTAATATGTCTGAGTCAAAGGGTATGTACAGTTTTATAACCCTTTGGGCATAGTTCCAAATTGCTGTCCAGAATTGGTGGGTTAATCACAACTCCACCAACAGTGCATTAGTGTCCCAGTTTTCCCACATCCCCTCCAACATTTATCATTTTCCTTTTGTGTCTTATTAGCCAATCTGATAGGTATGAGGAGGTACATCAGAGCTGTTTTAATTTGCATTTCTCTGATCAATAGTGATTAGAACATTTTTCCATATGATTATAGATAACTTTGATTTATTATTTTGAAAACTGCTGTTCATATCCTTTGGGGAATGAGCTATATTCTTATAAATTTGACTCAGTTCTCCACATATTGGAGAAATGAGGCCTTTCTCAAAGAAGCTCACTATAAAATTTTCTCCAGCTTTCTGCTTTCCTTCTAATCTTGCTTTTGTTTCTGCAAAACCATTTTGACCTTATCTCAGCATGTGGTGTGAGTTGTTGATCTCTAACTATTTTCTGCCAAACTATTTTCTGGTAATATTTTTTTTGGGGGGGTTAGGCAATGGAGTTAAGTGACTTGCCCAGGGTCACACAGCTAGTAAGTGCTTGATCTGAGGCCAGATTCAAACTCAGGTCCTCCTGACTCCAGGGCTGGCGCTCTATCCACTGCACCACCTAGCTGCCCCATGTTTTCTAGTAATTTTTTATCAAATAATGATTTATTGTCCCCAAATATTAGATATTTGGGTTTGCCAAATACTAGATTACTATTGTTTACTACTGTGTATTACATACCTAATGTACTCCATTGATCCACCACTATATTTCTTCCCCCACAATAGTATTTTATTTTTTCAAATCACATACAAAGATTTTTCAACATTCACTTTTATAAGATTGAGTTCCAAAATTTTCTCCCTCCCTCTGCCACCCATTCCCCACCAAGACAGCAAGTAATCTGATATAAGTTATACTTACACAATCATATTAATCATATTTTCATATTAGTTATGTTGTGAAAGAAGAATCAGAACAAAAAGGGAAAACCACAAGAAAGAAAAAAAATGAAAATAGTATATTTCATTCTGCATTCAGACTCCATAGTTCTTTAGAATGATATGTACATTTTTGTACATAGAATATGTGGGAATTTATTTTCATAGGTTATACATATCTATTATCAGGTTTTTCTTATATTTTCTTATTGCACTTTGGGCAGTGTAGAATGGAAGGATATTGAATATTTGTTTAAAAAAATTATAAGTTCAAAAGTTAAAAGAAAACCGTTCAGTTATTTTCCCTAACCCGGGGGGAAAAGTTCTTTAAAAACAAAAGGCTAAGGTTATCCTCAGTCCTTTAAATTAGCTTGAACTCAGCAACCCCAACAACCATAGATTTCTAGCTTTAGAAGATATCTCTGAGGTTAAACAGCTCAACCCATGATGAAACAGGAATCTCTCTATAACAAACCCAATAAGATATTAGTTGCTCCATTTAATATATTTATTGATGAGAATTTCATGAACTTCCTAAGATGCCGTTCTATTTTGAGAAAGCTCAGATTCTTAGGCTGTAAGGCTACAAAACATAACCATAGCCTGGTTCTGCCATAACCTGGAGGAATATTCTACCACAAATGCTATGACAGTGTCAGAAATGGGTAAAAAAAAAAAGTTAGAATACAGTGGTAGTGAGACACACATGTAGGGAACACATGTGGTCAAGGCTACTGCAACCTTGCACTACAGGGGCTTAAATTTTTCAATAATAATAATACTAATACCTTGCACTTATACAGCACCTACTATGCATCAGGCACCATGCCAAGTGCTACACAAATATTTTATATGATCTGAAAGCTATTATTACTCAGGTTTTACAGTTGAGGAAACTGAGACTAAGAGGTTAAGTGACTTGTCCAAGGTCACACAGCTAATACATTTCCGAGTCTGGATTTGAACTCAGGTCATCCTGATTCTAGGCCCAGGGGTCTATCCACTATGTATGTCATGTAGCTATTCCAAGATTCCTTGAATCTTCCCTTGAGGTCCCATTCTTTTGATTCTTGACTTCCTTGGTAGAACTACTATTTTAGAGCTCACCCACCCTTCATCTTACTTTACAAATTCTTTTCCTCAATAACCACAGCATTTCATTCACCCATTTTTCTGGGGTCCCTTTGTATACTTTCTTTACTCATTATGAAAGTTCTTTGAAGGTAGGGACCATCTTATTTTCTTATATTTGTATTAATAGCATTTAACATGGTGCCTGGCATATAGTAAGTATTTAATAAATGTTCTCTCTCTTCCATCTCTCTATCTCTCTATTTATCATTTATCTACTAAAAAGGCAGCATAGGATTATGCACTTTTTAATACATTAAAACTTCATCATGTGCCCATGATTTTTTTTTAATCTTTCTTATTCAATTATCAAGCATTTATTTTTTCCCTCCTTCACATCCTTCCCCTCACTGAAAATAATATAAAACCTTTGCAACAAATACACAGTTAAACAAAAGAAATTCTCATGCTGCTCAGGTCCATAAATGTGTTATGTTTTGCATATTAGTCCTTCCCATTACATTTTTATGATTACACATATCTTTCCATTTATTTTGAAACCTCATTATCTGTGATTATTTTCTTTGATTTCATCCTAGATTTTGGGAGGTCTTTGTTCAGGGACCAACTAAACTTAAAACTTTGTTTCTAAAAAGTCGCTTGTGGAGGTGGCCTCACTTTGTTTAGTTCATGGTTCCTAACAGCTACTAGAATTGATGCAGATAGAAAACACGTCAGAAAGTACAAAGTTTGGAACAGATGTGACTACTAACCCCATCCTACCTGAGGTTTTCTCTCATAAAGCAGGACACTCTGAATGATGGGGAGGGATACTATGTCTAGGGATGATTGTTTAGTTATTGGGAGATTGGCCCTCCATGTCCTTGCTTATTATAGAATTTTGCCTCCCTTGGGCTCATGGACCCTAGGGTTTCTAGGTACTTGATTCAGGAGTAGAAGGTGTGAAGTGCCCAAGAGAAACATTGCCTCTCCAAAAATTGCTGAAAATACCCCAGATTTTGCCCTATGAGCAGGAAAAGCAGACTAGAATACAAAAGCTAAGGTAGGGAAAGGAATGCAGATATTTTGGAAACTTCTATTGATGAGACTGAGTTTTTCACCTGAGAAGTTAGAATACTGCTATGGCAGAGATTAGCTGAAATTACTGCATGGATTCTTCTTGGAAAGGCAGGGGAATTGGAACAAGCTACAGAGAGAAGAAGCTCCATGCCTCAGGTCATTCTTCCCATTGAACAGGCCAAAGCGTCTGGGGCCCAGTATAGTTGCTGATGGGATCCCTGACAATTCAGAGGGTAAGTCACCTGCTTGAGTATTTTTTTCCTATTATGTTTCTCCATGGTTTAAAAACTAATTATTTTTCTCATTGAATGAAAAAGGAAGCTCCTCTGGACTAGTAGGCAACTTTAAGAAGAATGAATTTAATATGGCTATTACAGAGGAGAGATCTTGATCCTAAATAACTTTTAAAAATAAGATTTTAATTATAAATGGATTTATTTTTACAATTATAAAATAATGCATTCTTACAAGATTATATACTTCAAAAAATAATATAGGACAGAATAATAGTTAAGACTAATATAATAATATTGTAATTAAAACCCAGTTGACTCTCAAGCTGACTCAAGTTTTTTTTTGGCCTTTCTCCTGGAGAAAATTTAAATGTATATTAACTGAAGGAATGAGATTTTCTTCCCCCTTTGCTATAAAAAAAGTGCATAAGAAAGAGAAAAGATGAACACAAGAGAAAAATAAAAAAGGTAGAAAAGAGGAAAGAGAAGATAATGAAATAAGAAGGAAATAAAAAGAGGATCAGTAAAGTAGAGTCAGTTGGAGCATGAGTTAGGTATTCTCAATTGACTGGTTACCTCAAAAGTAAGCAAATAAAAACTTATGGATGTCATGGGATCATAGAATTTAGAGCTTTAGGAGAAGTAAAAGTTTATTCAATCCCTCCATTTTACAGATGAAGAAACTAAGTTCTAGAGAGGCTAAATGACCTGATGAAGTTTATATACTTAGTGAGTAGCAGGGCCAACACTTGAAATCCACATCCAAGGTAATTTCCACTAGACCAAATTGCTACCAGTAATCCTTGAAGAACTATGGAGAGTAAGAGGTAGTAGAAGAAGGAGGAGGCAATAGTTATTCCAGGTTTCAAAAGGAGAAGAGTTGTATTCAACAGTCTGTGAATTTGACTCAGTCCTAAGCAAATACCTAGAATGGCTGTTTTAAAAGATAGTGTGTGAACATTTGTAAAAGGATTTACTGATCATTGTGTGCCATCATGGATCCGTTAAGAAAGAAAAAGTATTCAAGACTAACCTCATTCACTTTTCTTATTCTGGCAGATGAAGGAAATGTTAAAAGTAGGTTTCTAGAGTTCTGAAAGTATTTAGCAAAGTTCTTTCATTTTATCCTTGTGGGCAAAATGGATATATATGGACTGTAGGATAGATACCACACTTAGATGGGTGAGGGACTAGTTGATTGACTAGATCTTCAAATATTGATGTTTAATGGATCAGAGTCTTTCTGAAAGAAGGTCTGGAGTGTAATATTTTAGTGTGTTCTGTCTTTGGCGCTATTCTGTTTTACACGTGTATTAAAAACTTTGATGAACCTGTAGATGGTCATTTTCAAATGATGTGAAGATTACAGGAATGACAAAATGTTGAATGATAAAAGCAGGATTGAAAAAAAGCTCCTGTTAGATTGAAACAGTTGCCTAATGCTAATAAGATGAAGTAATAAGAATAAATGTAAAGTCTTTCAACTGGAACAAAAAAAAATCAGTTGTATAAGTGAAGAAAGATGTCACTAAAAAGAAATCCATGTGAAAAATCCCTAGTTAGGGTTTTTAATGAACTGTAAGCTTCATTTCAATCAACAGTATGAAGTATCATCCAAAACCAAACAAAAACAAAAACCTGATGCAATCATAGCCTTTGTTAATAAAAATAAAACATCGGATTATCCCCAACTGTACTACATTTTGGTCAGACCACATCAGGAATACTATGTCCCATTTTGCTTGCCCTTTATTAAAGGGGAAACCACAAGTTGAATTATGTCCATAGGAGGAAGATGATAATGGTAGATGGATTCATCCTCATTCCATGAGATAATAGATTAAAAGAACCATAGATGTTTAACTAAAAGGAGAGAAGATGGAGGGGGAAGTTGAAGAAGAACATTACCTTCGAAATCCTTGAAGGGTTTTCTTGTGAAATAGAGTAAAGGTAGTAATAGGAAGAAAAGTTTCCTAATTTAAGCTGTCTGAATGTGTCTGCCTTTGAGAGGAGGAATACAACTGTGATAATGATATTATCTCACATCTAACATGGATTTACAGGTTGAAAGTCATTTTCCTCCCACATCCACCCTAATTTTACAGATGAGGGAAGAGACATAAAGAGGTCAGTCAACTAGCATTTATTAAAAACCTACTATGTGCCAGGTGCATGCAAAGTACTGGGGATAAGAAAAAGGCAAAATACAGTCCCTATTCTAAATGAATCCACAGTCTAATGAGAGAGATAACATGTAAACAACTATGTTCAAACAAGACTTATACATTGTGGTGGATAGATAATAATAACTGAGCAAACGATCTGAGCTATATGATTTATTAATGAAACAGGCATAAAAAAGGTCAATGGACTCCCCAGTCAAAGACCCTGAATGCAGAGTGAGACAGATTTTTATGAATTAAAAATAATCCATCCAATAAGACAAAGTAATTAAAAGAAAATGATTAAAAGGGGTACAAAATTAGTTAATAGATTTCCAATTGGAGGAAAGATTAGGAGCTCTCCAAGTTGGGAGGGGGAGAGCAAACAGGTACAGTTCTCTGAAATCAGAAAAAGAGGTGTCCCACTCCCCCAAGTGTCTGTATTCAATCGAAGGAACATGGAAAACTACAACTAATTGACCAATACACGGCCAGTTTTCAGAAAAGACTTATAGGTTGCTTGAGATTTATTATTGTGAGAAAACTCTTTGCATCAATCTTCAGATCTGATAAGGTTTCTTGTCAGCATAATCTAGGTCCTTAGTTGAGGGTCTCTAAGCAACAGGTAGAGGTGGTCCAACTTCCTAGCTGTGCAGGAATAGGTTCAAGCAGTGCAACAAAGTACTCTCACAATTCCCACAACTGAATAAATTTTTCTCACAAGACAGAAATTGTACAAGACCCATCATTGAATAGAAAGGGAACTGAGCTACTTCCAGTCGCAAGATGGAGTCAGTATGGTTCAATCAATTCCCTCAACATGAGAAAGTGAGAGTAATCTCAGAAGGAAGGCACTAAGATTAAGGAGGACTGGGAAAGGCTTTTTTTCAGAATATGGAAATTTAGCTGAAACTGGAAGGAATCCAGGGAAGCTGAGAGAGAAGAGAGAGAGAGAGAGAGAGAGAGAGAGAGAGAGAGAGAGAGAGAGAGAGATGAGGAAAAAAGATGTTCCAAGCAAGGGGAGACATGAGTAAAAATACTTGGAGCTAAGAGATGGAATGTTACATACAGGAAACAGGAAAGAGGTCAGTGTTCCTAGATTTCAGAGTATGTGGAGAGGAATAAGATATAAGAAGAATGGAACTATTGAAAAGGAGCATGTTTTGAAGAGCTTTTAAAGCCAAATAGAAGATTTATATTTGATCCTGAAGGTTTTAGGGAACCATTTGAGTTTATTGAGTAGGGAGATGATATCATGACATCTGTATTCTAGGAAGATCAGTTGACAGCTGAGTGGAAGATGGATTGGAATGGCAAGAGACTTGAAATAGCAAGGCTAACCAATAGGTGAGGTAATGTTGTCCAATGCAATATAATCAACACATGCTTATTTGTGATGGCTGGGTTTGTTCTGTTTCTTTTTTATCTTCTTACATTTCCAACAATAGGGGTCTTTGGGAAGAGGCTGGATGACCTCATATTGGATATGGTACAGTGTGAATTCTTATTTGATTGGAAATCATAAAATGAGTCAATATCTGATGTCCCTTCCAACAATGCAATTTTGTGATTCTATGATTCCAGATTCAGGTAATAGATGCTGTTGAGGTGCCCACAGAGCATCCATCCAACTTTAAGATTCTGTGCTTCAGTGGACAAAATAATAGGTACCAAAAAGCGTAGTTCTGAGTGAAATAATTTGGAAACAGGTGAGAACACCTTTCTGAACTAGAATAGTAAGGGAAGGCTTCATTTGAGAGGTAGGATGTGAATAAGTCTTTTGAGGATGAATAGAATTTAAATAAATTGAAGTGCAAACAAAAGGCTTTTCAGGTTCAAAGAAAGGCATAGATGGAGGTGCAGAAGTAAATATGAGCAGTGCAGTGGATAAAATGTCGACCTGGAGTTTGACCTGTGTTTAACTCCTGCCTCAGACATTTATTAATTGTGTGGTCCTGAACAAGTCATTTAACTTCAGATGACCTCAGTTTCCTCATCTGTGAAATGCAGATAATAATCCTAGTTTTATTGTGAGCATAAGATGAGATAATATTTTAAGGTGCTTTGCAACCCTTAAAGTGCTATATAAGTCCAGGCTATCATTATATATTTGAAAGAATTAGACCCTATAGTTAAATAGAGTTGAGATGGGTTGTGGAAGGCCTGGAATGAGAGAGAATTTAAACTTTATCCTTAAGCAGTCATGGTAGGTTACTTAGTCTTAGTGATGTTTGGGAGGAGTGATTTTCAGAGAATATCAGTCTGGCTATGAGATACAAGATGAATTGGAGGCAGGAGAGAATGGAGCTAGAGAGAATAATGAAGAGGCTCTTGCAATAATCCATGGAGACTGGAAGGATAATGGCATTCTTCATAGAAAAGAAGTGTCTAGGAAGATAAGCCAATTTTGGTAGGAAGGTAATATGTTTTGGACATGATGAAACCACCTCTATTCATTTCAGGGGGAGGTGACTGATAGATGTCTTTACAACATGTCTTTATAACATGAAACACATACAGTGTTTCACTTGCCCTTCACAACAGCTATATGAGGGTGTGTGACTGAAGTTAAGGTAAACTGAGGCACAAAGTTCTGAACATAGTCAGTTAATTGTTAAGGCCAGCAATTACCAAAAAATGGGTCTCTCAGCTCCTCAGTCAGCCAAAAGACCATAAAGTAGGGCTTATTGTGCTTCATATGGTTTTGGGAAGTACTAGATAACCAGGAACAGGAACAACATGATTAGATGGAATGCAGGAAAGCAGGGCTAGCACCAACCCCTACTTCCATCTTGTTGCTTTGGAAAGCTCATTGATGATGTGCACCTGCATGACTAGTTAGTGTCACAGCAATAATAGACCAGACTTTCTTGAAGGACAGCCAGCATTGTAGAGAGAATGGACTAGACTCCCTGCCATCCACCTGCATCCATCAAGGATAACAGATTTCTTCCAATTGTTCAAGGGCAATTAGTGCTGAAGAGATAACAGTTTTCTTTCAATTAAAGTGATTTATAAGGAAAATTAACTTTTAAACTTGATTCAGAGAGGAAAATTGAACTTCTGGACTCATGAACTTCTGGATTTAAATCAGAGACAAAGAAATATGGCTCAGGCAGTTACAGAATAGAATCAATTAAAGAACAGAATCAAATATAAAATACAAATTTTTTTTTCATTTTCTCAAAGGCAACTATTGTATCTCCACTGTATACATAGGATCATAGATTTAGATCTGGAAGGAATCATAGACATATTTTGGCCCAAACTTCTCATTTTAAAATTATGAAAAGGAGGCCCCAAAAGATTAAATGATTTACCAGTGGTGATACACACACACACACACACACACACACACACACACACACACACATGCACGTGCACTCGCGCATGCACACACACATGTATATACATATTCCTTCCAAGTACCCTAATACTGAGAAAGATATCACGAGTTACAAATATCATCTTTCCATGTAGGAATGTAAATAGTTCAACTTTAATAAGTCCCTTATAATTTCTCTTTCCTGTTTACCTCTTTATGCTTTTCTTGAGTCCTGGATTTTAAAGTCAAATTTTCTATTCAGCTCTGGTCTTTTCATCAAGAATGCTTGAAAGAACTCTATTTCACTGAATATCCATTTTTCCCCTGAAGGATTATATTCACTTTTGCTGGATAGGTGATTCTTGATTTTAATCCTAGCTCCTTTGACCTCCGCAATATCATATCCCAAGCCCTTTGATCTCTTAACACAGAAGCTGCTAAATCTTGTGTTGTCCTGATTGTTTCCACAATACTTGAATTGCTTCTTTCTGGATGCTTGCAATATTATCTCCTTGACCTGGGAACTCTGAAATTTCGCTGTAATATTCCTAGGAGTTTTCCTTTTGGGATCTCTTTCAGAAGATGATCTGTGGATTATTCCAATTTCTATTATACCCTCTGGTTCTAGAATATCAGGGCAGTTCTCCTCAATAATTTTTTGAGAGATGATGTTTAGGCTGTTTTCTTTAAATTTTTTTTTATCATGGCTTTCAGAGAATCTAATAATTTTTAGATTATCTCTCCTGGGTCTATTTTCCAGGTCAGCTGTTTTTCCAATGAGATATTTCACATTGTCTTCTATTTTTTCATTCTTTTGGTTTTGTTCTATAATTCCTTGATTTCTCATAGAGTCATTAGCTTCCATTTGCTCCATTCTAATTTTTGATGAATTATTTACTTCAGTGAGGGGTTAGACTTCCTTCTCCATTTGGCCAGTTTTGCATCCTTGTCCTCATTGGCTTTTTGGACCTCTTTTGTCATTTGGGTCTATTTTTTAAGGTGCTATTTTCTTCAGTATTTTTTTTTGGTCTCCTTTAGCAAACTGTTGACTTGTTTTTCATGATTTTCTTGCATCGCTCTCATTTCTTTTCCCAATTTTCCCTCTACTTCCTCACTTGCTTTTCAAAATCCTTTTTGAGCTCTTCCATGGCTTGAGACCAATTCATATTGTTTTTTTTTTTGGAGGCTTTGGATGTAGGTTCTTTGACTTTGTTGTGTTCTTCTGGTTGTATGTTTTTACCTTCTTTCTCACCAAAGTAAGAATCTATACTCTGCATGTTTTTCCACTGTTTCCTCATGTTCCCAGTCAATTACTTGACTTTTAAACTCTTTGTTAAGGAACAGCTCTGTTTCTAGTGTGGAGGGCGTACTGTCCCAAGCTTCAGGTGTTTTGTGCAGCTGTTTTTAGAGATACTTCTAGGGACCTGTAAATGTTTAGTCCTTCCAAGGTGGTATGGTCAAAGGAGAGGTATTTACTCCTTCCCTGGCCTGTACTCTGGTTTATGAGTGACCACAAGCACTCTTCTGCCTTGGAATTGTAAGAGGGATTGCCTCTTTACCACCACCACAAGCTCCACCAGTGCTCCTCCTAGCTCCAGGACTACCACCCAGAACTGAAACCCATATCCAAGTATGGGCAAAGCAAGAGAATCCTGCCTCAGTACCAGCAAAGAGAACCCTGCAATACCTCTCTGATCAGCAGTTGATCCACCCACTGTCTGTTGCCCAAGAACTCCAGAAGCTGCTGCCCCAGGGCTGAGGACTGGGGCCTAACCATGCTCCTCTCTCACCCAGGTCTGATAGACCTTTCCCACTGACCTTCTAAGATGTCTTTGGCATTTATAGGTTGAGAAGTTTGGAAACCACCACAGCTTCCCATGATTCAGTCCCTGATGCCTCCTCCAGGTTTGCTGGGGAGCCCTGTCTTTGTTTGCATGTCCCATGCTGAACTGTGCTCCTCTCCCAGACTGGAGTAACAGACCTTTGCTTTCAACCATCCAAGTTGTCTTGGGCTGGAAATTTTTTTCACTCTGTCTTTTTATTGGTTCTGCTGCTCTAAAATTTGTTTAGAGTCATTTTTAGGCATTTGGAGGGGTTTGGGGGAGAGCTAAAGCAAGTCACTGCTTTTACTCTGTCATCTTGGCTCCACCCCTAATCAGGATTAGTTTTAATAAGCTAATCTTGACCTCTTCTGCTACAAAGTGACAATACCCTTGTTTTCCTCTAAAGCTTTAAAAATACATCTATACAGAAGAAAACTGTTTAAAATATGATATTTAAAGAGTAATTTATTTGTATCTTACTCAGAATTTCAGAATTCTTAATAGATAGAGGGTGTCAGTTGGTTGAAAGTTTCAATCTGAGGTTTCTTTTCCCTGTTTCTATAGGGGTCACTGAAGCAAGAGAGGAAATCACAAAACTGATGAATCTTTTCTTCCTTTTTCTTCCACTCTTCAGTGAGGGTTCTATGGACCACGGAAACAGCAGCACCATAGTGACTGGATTTATCTTCCAGGGACTAGTGCAGTCTCTGGAACTACAGGCCCTACTGTTTGCTGCTTTCATTGTTGTATACATCACTGCCATTTTGGGAAACTTCTTTGTAGTTCTGACTATATGGACTAGCCCTCGTCTCCATACACCCATGTACTCCCTCCTAGGCCACTTGTCTTTTGTTGACATTTGCTATTCCCTAATAGCCACCCCAAGAATGCTGAGGGACCTGCTGGCAGAGAGCAAGCAAATCTCATTTTCAGGTTGCTTTACCCAGCTCTTCTTCATCCATTTCCTGGGTGGCACTGAGATCCTTCATCTGGTAGTTATGGCATTTGACCGTTATGTTGCCATCTGTAGACCACTACATTATGCTGCTCTCATGAATCCACTTACCAGGAGACGTTTCTTATTGGCCTCTTGGCTAGGTGGATTGGTGCATTCATCCCTCCAACTTGCCCTCTTGCTTCCACTTCCCTTCTGTGGTCCCAACCAGTTGGACAACTTCTATTGTGACATCATGCAGGTTCTGGAACTGGCCTGCACAGATACATATGCTGTGGAACTCCTGCTGGTTAGCAACAGTGGGCTGGTCACCTTGATAGTCTTTCTGGCCTTGCTCACCTCCTACTCTGTTATCCTTGTTACCCTAAGGGCCCACTCAGCCCATGCCCAGGCAAAGGCATTATCCACTTGTTGTGCCCACATAACAGTGGTGGTAATGACTTTCATTCCTGCACTCTGTGTCTATGCGTGGCCTTTTCGGGATCAATCCAAAGACAAGGCTATCTCAGTGTTACACATTGTGCTATTGCCTATGCTCAACCCCTTAGTCTATACTCTGAGGAACAAGGAGATGCATGAGGCTATGAAGGGTGGCTGCATCAGGGCTGTCCTCTGGTTGAGAAGGTAATAGGGCTTATTGAAGTCAATAACAGTTGACTCTTCCTAAGATCATAGATTAAGAACTGAAGTAGATATTATACTTCATGTTATTCAAAACCATCATTTGAAAATGAGGAAATTGAGCTTAAGGGACTTGCTCAAGATCACAAAGGTAGAAGAGCTGGCATTTGAACTTAGGTCCTTTGACTCCCAATTTAGTTCCTTGTTCTCCTCCATCTTGCTGCCTTTTCAAATTATAAAGCACTACAGAAACTTGAGCTATTATCATCACTATCATAATAGATTCACAGAAGATTAGATCTAGAAGTTATGTCATAAGCCATATACCAAAACAATCACTGTTATTACATTCTCAACAAATTACTATCATGACTCTTTTTTTTGTGAGGTGATTGAGGTTAAGTGACTTGCCCAGGGTCACACGGCTACTAAGTGTCAAGTGTCTGAGACTGGATTTAAACTCAGGTCCTCCTGACTCCAGGGCAGATGCTCTATCAACTGCACCACCAAGCTGCCCTTATCCTGACTCTTCTTGAAGACCTTTTTGGATGTTTCAGGGAGGACTGACCATCTGTCAGGGTATCATATTACATTTTTTGACTGCTTTAATTTAAAAAAAAAAACAACTCCTAACATGAAGCCTAAAGTTTGCTTCTTTGTAACCAGTTCTCTAATTCTTGAATTCCCTGTTCAAAATCCCTAACACCTTAGAATAGTACTAAAGATCTTCCATGATCTGACCCTATACTACATAGTATAGGAAGATAACTGAAAAGGTTGCTGAATAGATGTGAAGACCTTTCCACTTTTAGATGAACAGAGCCCATTATTGTTGAAAGGGACAGAAAAAAAAACCTTTCAAATGTAAAAAGGAAAAGTTACAGTAACTGCTAAAGTACATCATATATTGTCACGGTAAAAGTAAAAATTTTGATGCTTAAAAATGCAGAAATAACTATTTTAATTTAAAAAATAATGCATTATATTATGTGTATATGTGTATATTAACAGTTTTCAGATAGATTTTGAGCAAGTTGGAATGTATAATGAACTGTGACATAAATACAATAACAAATCATCTTGTGGATGATGTAGAATAAGTCCTTGTTTATGTGTAAATAATTTGTAGGTTTAAAGAAGCAGATAAAGAACTTTGATGTACTGAAAACCAGTGAAATGTTATTGTAAAAATGTTATTTGAAGGACACCAAAGAAGATGTTGAACTTTGTTAAAAATTTTAGAGCTGCATATGATTACAGTGTCTTAGCTCATTTGTAAATACAGTGTTAAGAGACAAAAAAAGTGCAAAAAGACACAACAGAAGACTGAAAAGCTGTTCTGTCATAGCTGTTGCATTTAAGAACAATAAGCTGGTAGAATTCTCCTTCTACATAGTTCTTGACTTGTGGAAGAGAGACTTTATTTCATTGACCAAGAACCTTAGTTATACTTGTTGCTTCTCAGTGACACCTAGAGTTTGGTGAAGCTGAAACTTAAGTTTGGAAGAAGGTGAAATTTCTCATAAATACCTGTTTATTTGTTTGTTTGTTTTTTTTTTTTCTGCAGCTCCTTCTGATTTGAG
This sequence comes from Phascolarctos cinereus, assembly GCF_003287225.1. Taxonomy (NCBI): domain Eukaryota; kingdom Metazoa; phylum Chordata; class Mammalia; order Diprotodontia; family Phascolarctidae; genus Phascolarctos; species Phascolarctos cinereus. The sequence continues at coordinate 181,073,402 of NW_027556098.1, forward strand.
AAATAAAAGTAGAGAGGTTTTTGCAGTACTTTGTGTTCTAGTATGCTGGCTAGGTTTGTTAGCCTTGGAAGCTAAACTGGTTATAACCCATCGGGTCAAGGAACAGGGAAGGTTTTCTATACTGTGCTTGCTTAATAAGCTTATTGAATATTAACTGACCCCAAGGGTGGGGATAGCCACCATTTTTGAATATGTGACACATGAACTGGGAGAGGTTAATGCAACAAGGAAGAACATGGGATGGGTGGTTCAGGAAGAGTGTAACCTACATGAGCTGGTCCAATCCTGGCTCAGATGAGAGGAGTATGGATTTACTAACCATTTAAAAGTTGACTTTACTTCTATACCAGTGTGCCAGCTGGGTGCAGGGTGCCCACTTCTTGCGAGAAGTGTAATAAAAGCTTTCCTTCGCACAATCCTGTAGTAGATTTTTGCTTCAGATTTTTCTAACATTATCAACTATGCTATGCATCTTTAATTGGTATCTGACTTAAACATCTTGATAGTTGACTCAGGGGTTCAACTCACTTCAAATTCAAACAAGTAGAAAATGTCCTGCTGGAAACTTGGAAGGCACAAATGAACCTGTTCTTAATGGGCACATAAAGTCTGTGTACCTTGTTATTTTAATGAATAAATCCATCTATTCAGAAAGGAGGATTAAGTAGAAGGCAATGGTGTGCTGGTAAATGCTTAACAATCAGCTGTCAGGGAAAAATGTACATTACACACTTTTAAATTGAATATTTTTAGTTTGCCAATTTCCAAAGTGTAAAGGCTCACACTGAAAATTAAATAATCAGCTCTCACAAGCTGGTTCTAGCTGGTTCCATCACATCACTAATAGGGGGCATGACTTGCTGTGCCTTAGTTTTCTTATCTTCACGAGAAGGATGAAGGTTAGATGAAATATCTAAAACTATGATTCTTTGATCTATTTCCTAGACTTAACCTCATGTCTCTATGCATTTCCACAAACTTTTTTCCATGCCAGACTATACTTTCTGGTCATCTTGACCCCTCCAAAATCCTTTTTTCCTTCAAAGATATGTTTATATACTACCACTTCCAAGAAGGCTTAGTCAACTCTTCTCACCACCATGAGTAGTTCCTCCCTCTTTATTTCCCCCCTTTTACTATATTTATATATGTTTCTGAAAATTACAATGTATCTGACTCCATAAGACAAGAAATGCATAAAAGATCACAAGACAGAAAAAAATAACAAGAAAATGTAAGGTATAAAATAAAAAAAGAACTAACCTGTAAAACATGTCAGAGGAATATAAGAATATATGGATAATCTAAAAGCCATGGCAGAAAAAAAAGCAACCTCTATACCACATTTCAAAAAGTAACAAAGAAAAACTGCTCAGATCTATTTGAAACAGAAGGCAGAGTGAAAATAGGAAGAATCTAGCAATCACCTCCTCAAAGAAACCCCCCAAGATGAAAATTCCTAGGAAAGTCATAACCTAAATCCAGAGCTTCCAGATCAAAGAAAAACTTTTGCAAACAGCCGGACAGAATTCAAGTACTAAGGAGTAACAGTAAGATTATATAATACTAAGTGGCTGCTACTATGAAGGAGCTGAAAACTTGAAATACAATATTCCAAAAGCCAAAAGATATAGGCTTATAACCAAGGTTAACTTACTCAGCAAAACTGAATATAATACTATGAAGAGAGTTCTGGGTCTTCAATGAAATAAAGGAGTTCCAAGCATTCCTGATGAAATTAGGACATCTCATTTCACACTTGCTATTCATTTTGCTAGGACAAATAAAAAACAAAACTACAAAATTGGATACCACAATGTACCTCTTTTTCAGACCTACACAGATTTTTGAGTAGGGAAGTGATGTGGTCAGAGGACTGAGAATACAGACATTATTAAGTATAACAGCTCCAAGACAATCTTATACTTCATCTCGAAGAGGTGCATGAACCCTCCAGCTGGCTTATGGATACCAGATTCTTGAAAATCAGCCCAGAGGAGCATCTTGGACCTGCATTATCATCTTCATCATCATCATCATCATCATCATCATCATCAATAGCTAATATTTATATAGCTCTTCAAGGTTTGCAAAGCCCTTTACAAATATCTCATTATATCCTCACAATGACACTGGGTGGTAGGTGACGTTATTATCCCCATTTTTCAGATGAGCAAACTAATGCAAAGAGAGACTAGGTTACTTTCCCAGGTCACACAACTAGTAAGTGAAGCAGGATTTGAACTTAAGTTTTCCTGACTTCCTGACCATGTGTTCAGCATTTTATCCACTATGCCCCCCAGCTGTCACCAATTGTAGATCGGAGGATATTTCATTGGTTAGATAGATGGATGGGTGGAGAAGCTATTTTGGTGGAACATGGTCCCTGCCTTACATGAAGAGAGACTTTCTCATATCTTCATTTTCATTCTAGACATATGTGTTTCTTCTTCAACTTCATGGAGCTGTGAATAGGACAGTCCCAACTCTTCATTTAATATATGCACATATATATTGAGTATGTGTTTGTGATTGTGATTGTGTGTGCACACAGAACTAGTGGATAGAGTAAGCATGAATATTTTTATTGCCAGAAAGAAAAACTGAGCTATTTTGCAATTACTAATGAATCAATAATCAGTAAACATTATTAAGTACCTACTATGTGCCAGGCACCATGCTAAGTACTGGGGATAAGAAAAGAGGGGAAAAACAACAATTCTTGCCTTGAAGTAGCTTATGATCCAATACAGGAGACAACATGAAACAAATATATGCAAAATAACCTATATAAATAATAAATAAGAAATACTTAGTGAGGGAAGGCACTAGAATTAAGAGGGGTTAGGGAAGGCTTTCATTTGGATGTTAATTTTCCCTTCTATTCTCCTTATCAGAATGGAATGTCATTCTCCTAACTGGTATGTTCATTTTCATTATTTTAAACTGGAACTGGATTCTTTCTCTTCAGTGAGTCTCTTGCATTTAGGTGGCATAAACACTAGAATAAATTAGCATTAACTGATAGTGTAAACAAACAAACAAACAAAAGTTCATCCTCTGAATTCCAATACTTACTCTGAGCCCTTATATTTTTGTAGGTTATGCTCAGGGAATCTGGCATTTTTTCCATTCAGAGAATATTTTCAATTTTGATTTGACCCAGAACCTTGGAGTTGGAAGGCATCTCAGACAGTTTTCCTCAACTCATTTATACTAGTCCAAAACGTCTTTGCACAATACCCCCTTGCAATCACCAACAAGAAGTGATCTAGTCATTACTTACAGACTGAAAGGGAGGGAGATCTCAATTCATTAACTCCTGAAACAACCCACTGCACTTTTTAAAACATCTAATTACTTGATTTCTTTTTGTTTCAGCAAGTCTAAATCAAATTCTCTGCAACTTCTATTCACTCCTGCTTTTTGAAGCCAAACAGAGCAAGTTTGAATCTCTTACATATAACAAGCTTTCACATTCTTGAAGTGTGCTAGAAAGCCCTCATTGCATCTTCTCTTCTCTTAGATAAACATTTCCAGTTAATTTTAAGTTGTTTGTTTTCCTTATGTCAAGTAGAAACACCATAATAATTCCCCCAATGACCAAGAGGACTCCTAGGAAAGAGGAATAGTTACTTCTGAGGGCCTTGCTGGGAAATATTAAAAGGCTCTTTTCATAATAGGGGCAAGAATGCAAAAAAAAAATTGGTTGTATCTGCTTCTCAGAAAAAGAATAGGATGCACAGGAACTAGAAGCACTGTTCTCATCTTCAGGTGTTTATAGAGCCTAGGACCTGATGTGAATGGGAAAACTTAGAGCAGAGGACATGTTTTATAACTGCAAGATGAGTTTGTGTATACCATTCTCTGTCTTCACTACCACATAGAACTATTAGAAGGAGTGGAAAAGATTCCCCCCCCCACCCCGACCCAAATCCCTGCCTACGTAATATAAGGAAAAATTTCCTAATGATTAAGGCTATCCAGAAGCAGACTGTATATATTGGAATATATTGCACTCCTTCTTACTGGCTATTTCTATGCAAAAGAGGAATGGCCACTTGCAGGAATGGTCACGTACAGAAGTAATTTTTTTTTCTTGTACAGGTTGTACTAGATGGCCACTGAGGCCCTTTCCAACTCCAAAATTCTATGAGTCTATAATAATGCATTCCCCTTCCCTACCACCTGGGGAGAAGAACTTGGCTCTGATTCTAATCAACTGAGATTCCAATAAGACCTCAATATTTGAGAGGCAAAGACATGCAAGTTAATTACCTCTTCCCTGGAGAGTGTGACCTATGTGAGAGTAAAGAGATCTTAGGTGATCTTCTATCCTTATTCATCTCGTTAGAACCTAAGCATTTGCAAATAATAAAAAGCCATTCTCATTTGTTCTGGGTACCCCAATTAGAGGTTCAAAAATCAGAAAATTATAGAAAATCACCAAACCCCAGAACTAGAAAAGGATTTCAAGATCAACAGGAATATTTTCCTTGCTTCTGTCTAGTAGCTTGGAGGTAGTAAGAAAGATCTTCCTTTAATTCTAATGTCCTTCCAATGTTCTCTAGATTCATCAGTCAGTATTTGCTGAGGAAAAAAATGTGTGATGCATTTTCAATACATGAAACGAGGAAACAAACTTAGTAGCTACATTTTCATTCCCAAGAATTCTCAGTTAAGTGTCCAAATTTTACATGCGTTTTTCTTGTGAGATGCTTGACATCAAATGTAACTATAGAATAATAATGACAAATCTATCTTTCCATAGGACTGTCCCTGCCCTGTCAAGAACTTTTATGAAGCTTAGTATGGAATTAGAAGTAGGTTCTCACTTTCTTCTACTCCCTATGGTGCGTATACAGAACATGGGGAGGTCACTCTTCCAGGCATCTGTAATTCTATTTCTTTTTTAAAGATTTTTATGAATTTATTTTGATTTATTAACAATGATTTCCATAAGCTTTTGGTTTTAATTTTTTCTCCCCCTCCTTTGCCACCCCCTCCGCAAGTTGGCATGCAATCTGGTATAAGCTACACACACACACACACACACACACACACACACACACACACACACATATATATACACACATATATGTATATATATACATATACATAAGGAAAAATTAGAATCATTAAGAGGAACCACCAGAAAGAGAAAACAAAACAAAACAGAAGAAAAAAAACAGCAAATAGTGTGCTTCGATCTACATGTAACTCTGTAGTTCTTTCTTTGGATGTGATAACATTTTCCATCATGAGATCTTTGGAGATGTTTAGATCTTTACACTGCTGAAAAGGGCTAAGTCTATCAGTGTTAGTCTCACACAATGTGGCTGTTACTGTGTACAACATTCAGCTGGTTCTGCTCATTTCACTCAGCATCAGTCCATACAAGTCTTTTCAGGTTTTTCTGAAGTCCACCTGCTCATCATTTCTCTTTCTTTCTTTCTTTTCTTTCTCTTTCTCTTCTTTCTTCTTTTCTTTCTTTCTTTCTTTCTTTTTCTTTTCTTCTTTCTTTCTTTTTTCTTTCTTTTTCTCTTACTCTCTCTCTCTCTCTCTCTCTCTCTCTCTCTCTCTCTTTCTTTCTTTCTTTCTTTCTTTCGGCAATTAGGGTTAAGTGACTTGCCCAGGGTCACACAGCTAGTAAGCGTCAAGTGTTTGGTCTGAGGCTGGATTTGAACTCAGGTCCTGCTGACTTCAGGGCAGGTGCGCTATCCAATGCACCATCTAGATGCCCCCTGCTCATCATTTCTTATAGCCCAATGATATTCTATTACATTCATGTACCAAAACTTGTTCAGCCATTCCCCAATTAATGGGCATCCCCTCGATTTTCAATTCTTTGCCACCACAAAAAGAGCTGCTATAAATATTTTTGTACATGTGGGTCCTTTTCCCATTTTTATGATCTCTTTGGGATGCAGCCCTAGAAGTACTATTGCTGGGTCAAAGGGTATGCATGTTTTTGTAGCCCTTTGTACATAGTTCCAAATTGCTCTCTAAAATGATTGGATCAGTTCACAACTCCACTAAGAGTGCATTAGTGTTTGATTTTCCCACATCTTCTCCAACATTTATCATTTTCCTGTTCTCTCATGTTGGCCAATCTGATAGATGTGATCTGGTACCTCAGAGTTGTTTTGATTCGCATTTCTCTAATCAATAGTGATTTAGAACATTTTTTCATATGACTATAGATAGCTTCAATTTCTTCATCTGATAATTGCCTTTTCATATCCTTTGACCATTTATCAATTGGGGAATGACTTGTATTCTTATAAATTTGACTTAATTCTCTATATATTTTAGAAATGAGGCCCTTATCAGAGATAATGGTTATAAAAATTATTTCCTAATTTTCTACTTCTCTCCTAATCTTGGTTTCATTAGCTTTGTTTGTGCAAAATCTTTTCTATTTAATGTAATTAAAATTATCCATTTTGCATTTCATAATGTTCTCTATCTCCTGTTTGGTCATAAATTCTTCTGTTCTCCATAAATCTGACAGGTAAACTATTTCTTGCTCTCTCAGTTTGCTTATAGTATTAGCCTTTATATATAAGTCATGAATCCATTTTGACTTTGCTTTGGTATATGTTGTGAGATTTTGGTCTATGCTTAGTTTCTGCCTTACTATTTTCCAGTTTTCCCAGTAGCTTTTATCAAAGAGTGAGTTCTTATCCTAGAAGCTGGGGTCTTTGGGTTTATTAAACAGTACATTACTATAGTCATTGACTACTGTGTCTTGCATTCCTAAATTATTCCACTGATCCACCATTCTATTTCTTAGCCAGCACCAAGTATTTTTGATGATTGCTGTTTTATAATACAATTTAAGATCTGGAATGGCTAGGCCACCTTCCTCTGCATTTCTTTTCATTAGTTCTCTTGATATTCTGGACTTTTTGTTATTCCAAATGAATCTTATTTTTTCTAGCTCTATAAAATAATTTTTGGTAGTTTGAGCAGTATGGCACTGAATGAATTAATTAGCTTAGGTAGAATTGTCATTTTTATTATATTAGCTTTTATATTATTTACATTATATATATATAATGTATATATATATATATATTATATATATATATATATATATATATATATATATATATTAGCTCATAACCCATGAGCAACTGATGTTTTTCCAATTATTTAGTTCTGACTTTATTTGTGTGAAAAGTGTTTTGTGATTGTGTTCATGTAGTTCCTAGGTTTGTTTCAGTAGGTAAACCCCTAAATATTTTATAATGTCTACAGTAACTTTAAATGGAATTTCTCTTTCTATCTCTTGCTGTTGGACTTTGTTGGTAATATATAGAAGTGCTAATGAGTTATGTGGATTTATTTTATAGTCTGCAACTTTGCTAAGGTGGTTTATTATTTCAAGTAGTTTTTACTTGATTGTCTAGGATTCTCTAAGTATATCATCATATCATCTGCAAAGAGTGATAGCTTTGTTTCTTCTTTGCCTATTTGAATACTTCAATTTCTTTTTCTTCTCTTATTGCTAAAGCTAACATTCCAGTACCATATTGAACAATACAGTGAAATGGACATCCTCGTTTCACCTGATCTTCTTGGAAATGCTTCTAGCTTGTCCCCATTACAGATGATGCTTCTGAAGGTTTTAGGTAGATGTTACTTTTATTTTAAGGAAGACTCCATTTATTCCTATGCTCTCTAGTGTTTTTAGTAGGAATGGGTGTTGTATTTTGTAAAAAGCTTTTTCTGCATCTATTGAGATGATCATGTAGTTTCTTTTAGTTTTGTTGTTGATATGATCAATTATGCCGATAGTTTTCCTAATATTGAACCAGCCCTGCATTCCTGGTATAAATCCTACCTGTTCATAGTGTATTATTCTTGTGATAAGTTGTTGTAATCTTTTTGCTAACATTTTATTTAAAATTTTTGCATCTATATTCATTAGGGAAATTGATCTATAATTTTTTTCCTGTTTTGACTCTTCCTGGTTTAGGTATCAGCACCATATTTATATCGTAAAAAGAATCTGGTAAGATTCCTTCTTCAGCTATTTTCCCAAATGGTCTATATAGTATTGGGATTAATTGTTCTTTAAATGTCTGATAGAATTCACTTGCAAATCCATCTGGCCCTAGAAATTTTTTTCTAGGAAGTTCATCAATGACTTGTTCAACTTCTTTTTCTGAGATGGGATTATTTAAGTATTTTACTTCCTCTTCTTTTAATCTGGGTGATTTATATTTTTTGTAAATATTCATCTATTTCACTAAGATTGTCAAATTTATTGATATACAGTTGGGCATTGTTTTAATTTCTTCTTCCTTGGTGGCAGATAAACCTTTTTCATTTTTGATACTGGTAATTTGGTTTTCTTCTTTCTTTTTTTAATTAAATTAACCAAAGATTTGTTTATGTTATTGTTTTTTTTCCATAAAACCAGCTATTAGTTTTATTTATTAGTTCAATAGCTTTCTTACTTTCAATTTTATTAATTTCCCCTTTGGTTTTCAGTATTTCTAATTTGATGTTTAATTGAGAATTTTTAATTTGTTCTTTTTCTAGTTTTTTTTTTATTTGCATGTCCAATTCATTGATCTCTTCTTTCTGTGTTTTATTCATGTAAGCATTTAGAGATATAAAACTTCCCCTAAGAACTGCTTTCACTGCATCCCTAAGTTTGGTATGTTGTCTCATTATTGTCATTCTCTTGAATGAATTATTGATTGTTTCTATGATTTGTTGTTTGACCCATCATTTTTTAGGATTAGATTATTTAGTTTCCAATTATTTTTTGTCTATCTTTCCATGGCCCTTTATTACATACAATTTTTATTGCATCATGATCTGAAAAGGATATTTAATATTTCTGCCTTTCTGCATTGGATTGTGAGGTTTTTATGCCCTAGTACATGGTCAATTTTTGTGTATGTGCCATGTATTGCCAAGAAAAAGTATATTCCTTTCTATCCCCATTCATTTTCTCCAGAGGTCTACATCTAACTTTTCTAATATTCTGTTCACCTCCTTAACTCTTCTTGTTTATTTGTGTTAGATTTATCTAGTTCAGGAGGGGGAGGTTGAGGTCCCCCACTAGTATAGTTTTGCTGTCTATTTCTTCCTGTAACTCTGAACTTCTTAAGAATTTGGATGTTATATCATTTGTGCATATATGTTTAGTAATGATATTACTTCATTGTCTGCCTTTTAGCAGGATGTAGTTTCCTTTCTTACCTCTTTTGATAAGATGTATTTTTACTTTTCTTTGAGATCAGGATTGCTACCCCTGATTTTTTTTACTTCAGCTGAAGCATAATATATTCTACTACAGCCTTTACCTTTACCCTGTGTATGTCCTCTTTTTCAAATGTGTTTCCTATAAACAACATATTGTAGATTATGGTTTTTAATCCATTCTACTATCTACTTCCATTTTATGGGAGAGTTCATCCCATTCATATTCAGAGTTATGATTACTATTGTGTCTTTCTTTCATCCTATTTCCCCCCATTTATGCTTTTCTTTCTTCTTTCTTCCATTCCCTTCTCACTAGTGTTTTGCTTTTGACCCCCACCTCCTCAGTCCTGCCTCCCTTTTATTAGCCCCCTCCATTTTCTCCTTCTTACCCTTACTACTTCTTCCCTCCTTCTATTCCCCCTCCCTTTTCTTTCCCCTTTCCCTCCTACTGCCTATAGGGCAAGTTAGATTTCTATACCTCACTGATTATGTTATTCCCTCCTTTAGACAAATATGATGAGAGTAAGATTCAAATAATGCTCATCTACCTCCCTTCTTTCCCCCTATGTAATAGGTTTTTATACCTTTTCCCTTGTCTGCCCCCTCCTTTCCTTTTCTCCCAGTACGTTCCCTTAGATCAGATTAATCCACCTATTTACATCCATTTAACCCATTTGAGTAGATTTTTTTTGATCATTACATCAAAGTCAACTTATAACTATCCCCTCTATTTATAACCCTTTAAAATTGTGTAATAACAATATAGTTCTCAAGCATTACAAGTATCATCTCCCTCTGTAGGGATGTAAACAGTTTTCCCTTGTTAATAACATGTGTTGTTTCATTTCAGATGGGTGTTTCACTTCTGCTAGATGTTTCTCTGCCTGGGGCTTTCCCTTCCTAGAGTTTAGCTGCGGCACTGGGACATGTCACTGCCTTAGAATGCCATGGCATGTGATGTTTTTCTGAGCCAGTTTCCACTAGTTCCCCTGCCTGTACTGAGGCATTGGGGTCCTGGTGATGGTGTTTGCCTGCTCCACCACCTGGGGTTCAGGATTTCACCCTGGTATGCTGAGGTGGGGCTTTCTGCTAGCTTCCTGGGATGTTTCCCATTCGGTACCACTGCCCCTCCCCCAGGTCAAGAGGGGCCTTTCTGGTTAATTCTTCAAGCTTCATGGGCTACTGGACTGCTGCACCTTATCTTTCTGCTTGTTCAGCTGTTCCAGGGTTTTTCCTGGGGTGATATTTTCTGGACTTTCAGATGTTAATAAGAGACAGTGAGAGTGACTTCTTACTCCACCATCTTGGTTCCAGGACACAGAAAAAAACTGTAATTCTATTTCTCACAAGTCATGTTCTCCCTTTACATGAGCCCATTCCTCCCATCCCATGATGATTTCCAGTATGTTCAGAGGTTACAGATAAATTCCTTCTTACATTTCCCCCCAGTTGAACCCAGGAAAGCACCCAAGGGCTCTGCTGAAAGAGTGACTAGGTGGCATTTAATATCCTCACAAATTCTGCTTATTTTAATTAAAAAGTTCTGAAGTTTGATTTCATGACCCTCTTCCCTTTTGACTCCATTACTTTCCACATTTCCTTCCTCATGTTTCCTTTGAGATGGCCAGTTCTGTTTCATTGCATTGTATCACCAATACTGAGCACAAAGTCAACATAAAAATGCTTATATTTCATTAAAGGGAGGAATAAGACTTCTCATCACATCTTAAATATTGAGTTAGAAGAGACCTTAGAGGTCCTCTTCATTTTTCATTTTTTGGATGAGTAAATCAGGCCTAGAGAGGTTAAGTAATCTACCTAAGGTCATACAGGAAGTAATGGGAAGTGCCAGGATTTGAACCCAGACATTTTGGCTCAAAATCTAGAAATCTTTCTTTTGGTAAATACTGTTGAGTCCCAGCATCTGAATATCTTGACACTTAATATGAAATGGTTTCCTTAAATACATCTATACTTCTACAAGGCACAACCACCTGAGGCTGCTACAATCAATCTATAATCTGCTAGAGAGCCCTCATTTGGGCAATGTCTCAGGAGTCCCAGGACTAATCAATCATCTACAAAAGGAATAAAAAGGATACATTAGCATTAGCAGGGAGTTCTGATATGACTTACATCACAAAACATTCACCTTGAAAATTTGAGAGCAAATCTGATCTTTATAATCTGCAAAATTTTTTGACAAGGATAATGTCTTCATTACTGGTTGATTTTTAATTGAGAATGATCCCTCACTTACTACTAATCTCCCAACAAATCAATAAGATAATTGATGGGAAATGGAGACTCCTGTTATAAGAATTGATTCTCTGTTTACTGAATTTGATATGGAATTTCAGGTTACCTAAAATATGAGAAATTTCTACTTAAAATATTTAAGAACATCTACATAAATAATGCTTGTTGATAAATACTGGGCTTGAAATCCAACATAAAATTAGATAACATGACAAAAAATTGGCTGAGTAGGGAAAGAGACTAGTGTTTCTGCTGAAGGATTTAAAAGTCTGTAAACAGTTGTATGTGTTCTTATTGTTGGGATCTTTCATTTGCTTTGTAGAACCAAAAAACACATTTCTTTATCCTACCATCCTGTAGATAATTTTTCCCCTTTTATTTGTATTTTAACTTTCCTCTGATTGACTTTGTATTTCCAAAATTGGACTTTAACTTCCTGCTTTCAGACTCATAAATTCTAGGGGCTCTTGAGAACAGTTCTTGAGTTGACAAAAATAATATTAACCGGAGTTCAGCAAAATAATCTTTATTAATCCACTGATCAATAAGCATTTGCTTTTTTTTATTATCTGGGTTTTGCATAACCTTCATTTCTTTTCCCTACTTCTACTCAGTGAATAGTCTCTTTGAACAAATATTTTTAAGAGGAACAGAAAAACTTAGGGAAAAAAAAACACAACCATGCTATCATCATACCTGTTTGGTAGCATATGTAATAACCACCCACTACCCTCTTCAAAGAGGTGAGAGAGAAGTGCATTTTCTTAGCTCTTCTCTCAAAATTAGACTATTATGATTAAATAACCATCAGTTTGTTTCTGTTTTATTTCTTTCTATTTATAATATTGTAGTATTGTGCATATTGCTTTCTTGATTGTAAATACTTGCCTATATACCAGTTTATGTGTTTTCCCATATTCTCAGAATTCCCCATATTTGGCATTTTTATGGCATAGTAATATTGCATCAATTTCATATGTCACAATATGTCTAGCCACTTGCCAATCCACAGGCATCTACTTTTTAATAAGTCGAGTATGTCAGTCACCAAGGATTTATTAAATATTAGAGATAGAAATGCAAAAGATAATCCCTGCTTTCAAGGAATTTATTGTCTAATGGAGATTCATTATTCTTCTCTATCCTTACAGATTTCTCCCTTGAAATGCAGTGAACATTGGATTCAAACAATTCAGTAATTAAGTTTATCTTCATGGGCTTAACTGACTAGCCAAAACTACAGCTCTTTCCCCTGTTCCTGGTATTCTACATTGTCTTCATAGTGGGGAATCTTAGCTTGATCTTGTTAATTGATTCAATTCCAACCTTCATACTCCAATGTGTTATTTTTTTTTATAAGTCATCTTTCATAGATTTCTGTTACTCCACTGTAATTACCTATAAAATATTAGTGAACTTTGTATCAAAAAGAATACCATCAGAGTGGCACAGGGAATAGAGCACTGACCCTGGAGTTAGGAGGACCTGAGTTCAAATATGACCTCAGACATTTAACACTCACTAGCTGTGTGACTCTGGGCAAGTCACTTGACCCCAATTGCATCACAAAAAAAAATTATCGTCAGGAAGCAGACTTTCTGGAACGTGGTGACTATAGAGCAGGGAGCTACAGATAACAACATAATGATCCTAGGCCATGACTGTCCAACCCCTAATCAGACTGATAGACTTCCCAGAATGCAACTACTATTTATTCTTAGGTTTATAGGGGTATTCGGATAGATTTGGGTGTCATATGATATTATTGCTTATGAGACCCATTTGATGTGCTTCCCAGTATCAGTTAATATCTCCTCAATGTCAATCAACATGAATTAGCTTTTACAAAGGAATATTTATGGAGAAGTTATAGCAAGAACCAAAGTACAACAAAATACCAAATGTGAACACACTATGTTTTTTGTATACTTTAGTCCCTGGGGAGACAGAGTGCATACATAGAGTGATGTTACAAAATATTTTCCTCCACCAAATTTGCTTTTGCATGTAGCATAGCCAATTGATGTCATTCCATTTATTGCAGAAAATGGTGTCTGAGCTCTAAAATCAATTCAGTGCTTAAGTAGTTCATTCAAATAGGGCTAGTCCCTCACTGGACACAGCTGCTGTTGCTAGTAGTTTTTATGCTTTGGTTATTAATCAGAACTTTGATCAATTTGATTCTCCTCCAAGTCTCATCAGTTGCTTGGTTTCTTCTATTGATGCATACTCACTAACTTAAGTTCAGAATGAAGAAATACATAAGCAAGAAGAAACATAGGTTCAAATTTGTTCACTCAGGGTTCCCCCACTCAAAATCTCCCAGAAGTTCTTCTTTCATCTGATGCTGAGGTAGAGACCGAAAGTATTCATCAGTTTGAGACTTTTGCATACATACTCAATTCTGCCTCGGTAGACAATTAAAAGTTCGATTTTTTAAAATCACTATACATTATGCCAAGAAACACAGTGGGATTTGTGAGAAGAGTGGAATTTTAGGTCCTAGAGAAGAGCAGATATTAACAAATCTAGCAAAAATATATACAATGAAAAGGGATAAAGACTTGAATAAAATTTTAGGAAAAAATGTATGATATATTTCTGGAAATTGTTGAATGGTAGAAAAAGAGTTTACATTTTCTAAGCCATGCATTGTCCCTTTACAAAACTTGATGTTTAGAAAGCAGAAAAAAAGCAGAAAAACCAAACACATCCTTTATTGGCCACAAGGGAACAATAATTATTTTCAAAAAAGAATTTGAAGAGTTAAAAATTAATTGAAAACAAATTTGTGAATAAAAGAACAATTCATAGAAATTTAAAAAATCATCAAAGAAAATGGCAACAATGGGTAAACTTAGCAAAATATATGGAATATAGCCAAAGCAGTACATAGGAGAATTTTTAAAATAAGTTTATTGATATTTCATTTTTATATCACCATAGTATCACATGTATCTCTTCCTCCTCCCATCCCAGAAAGCCATTCCATATGCCAAATATGTTTTGAAGAGGGAAAACATCTGTATAATTAATCAATATGTTGAGAAAGTCTGAAAATGTGCAGTGTTTAACATCTGTCGACCTCCTAACTCTATGAGAGAATAGATTGGGAGTGTCTTTTCATATCTCTTCATTCAAGTCCCATTTGATCTTTATAATCTTGTTACATTTATCTTTGCTTTTTTTGTTTGCTATTGTTGCTTGCAATTACATTGTTGGAGTTACTATGTATGTTGTTTTCTTGACTTTGCTTAGTTCACTGTGCATCAGTTCACATAGATTTTTCCATGCTTCTCTGTAGTCAGCACGCATACGTCTTACAGCACAGTAATATTCCATTGCATTCATGTACCACAATTTGTTTAATCATTCCCCAAACAATGGGCATCTACTTTGCTTCCAATTCTTAGCTATCACAAAAAGTAAATATTTTGTAGTATATGAGGACCTTTTTTGTTGTTGTTGTTATCAATGGCTTCCTTGTGGTATAAGGCCAGTAAATACATTCTCTGGTTAAAAGGGCATGGACATTCTAATCACTTTATTTGCACAATTCCAAATTGCTTTCCAAAATGGTTGTACTATTTCACAGTTCCACTAACAATATATTATTTTTTAAATAATTTATTTATTTTTAGTTTTCAACATTCACTTCCATAAGATTTTAAATTTAAAATTTTCTCCCCCTCTCTCTCTTCCCCCATCCCCAAAAGAGCATGCAATCTGATATAGGCTCTACTCATACATTCATATTAAGCATATTTTCACATTAGCCATGATGTACAGAAGAATTAGAACTAATGGGAGGAACCATGAGAAAGAAGAAATGAAACAAAACAACAAAAGAAAAAGGAGAGCAAATAGTATGCTTCCATCTGCATTCAGACTCCATAGCTCTTTCTCTGATGTGGATAACATTTTCCATCATGAGTCTTTGGAGTTGTCTTAGATCCTTGCATTGCTATGAAGAGCTAAGTCTATCAAAGTCAGTCATCACACAATGTGGCTGTTACTGTGTACAATGTTCTCTTGGTTCTGCTCATTTCACTCAGCATCAGTCCATATAAGTCTTTGCAGGTTTTTCTGAAGTCTACCTGCTCATCATTTCTTATAGCACAATAATATTACATTTCATTCATCTATCACAACTTGTTCAGCCATTCCCCAATTGATGGACATTCTTTCAATTTCCAATTCTTTGCCACCACAAAAAGAGCTATTATAAATATTTCTGTACTGTGGTCCTTTTCCCATTTTTATGATCTGTTTGGAATACAGACCTAGAAGTGATATTGGTGGGTGAAAAGGTATGCACAATTTTATATTCCTTTAGGCATAGTTCTAAATCTCTCTCCACAATGGCTGGATCAGTTCACAACTCCACCAGCAATGCATTAGTGTTCCAATTTTCCCACATCTTCTCTAACATTATTATTTATCCTGTTTTGTCTTGTTAGCCAATCTGATAGGTGTGATGTGGTCCCTCAGAGTCCTTTTGATTTGCATTTTTCTAACCAATAGCGATTTAGAACTTTTCTTCCTATGATTACAGATAGCTTTAATTTCTTCCACTGAAAACTGCCGAGTCATATCCTTTCACCATTTATCAATGGGGGAATGACTTGTATTCTTATAAATTCAACTCAGTTCTCTATATGTTTTAGAAACGAGGCCTTTTTCAGAGACATTGAATGTAAAAATTAACAACATATTATTAATATTATTGCCTTTCCACAACTCTTTCAACATTAACTTTTGGCCATTTTTGTCATTTTTGCCAGTTTGCAAGGTGTGAGATAAAATATGAGTTGCTTTGACTTGCATTTCTTTTATTAGCAAATAGGAGAATTTTTTCTTTGTAGTAGTTCTTTCAAGAACTGTTTGTCCATATCTTTGACCATTTGTCTATTAAGGAATGGCTAAATGCCTACTATTTATATGTGTACACATACACATATGTACATATACATAAACATATATGTATGTATACATACATATTTATTATTTATTTTGGACACTAAACTTACCAGATAAATTTTATAAAAAATTTCCCCATTTTACTACTTCCTTTCTTATCCTAGATAGATCAAAGTTGTCTGTGCAGAAACTTTTAGTTTCAAGTAATCAAAGACACATATTAATTAATATTAACTCACCCCCTTATGGACAGGACACAGTAAATTATTATTAAACTTTACCAACATAGCATGAAGTAGTTTATCAGCTTTTATTCTAACTGTGTCAAGAGATTTAAATAAGGGCTTTTTAAATAGTATTTGCATATGAAAGTTTAGCTTGGGTAGAGGAGTGATAAATTGGAAGATTAACATGAGTGGGATATTTTGGTAGAGCATCTAGGCAGGGATGTCTAGGCAGCTTAATCACACATGACTCTTGGACAGCCAGGCTGCAAGGGCATGCAAAATAGGATGAGGAAACTAACAGAAGAGGAAACAGGGCATGAAAGTCATAGCTTCACCTATGTCTCAATTATGCACAGGTGAGGCCCTTTTCTGGAGGAGAATTGGAAAGAAAATGGAAAATCATGATGAATTTTGATTTGGCTAATTATTTTGTGGATTATGGCAATGCCTCACCTTTCATAACTTTCTTCAATGAGTCCTTCACATCCTTGTTCCTCAGACTGTAGATCAGGGGATTCAGCATGGGGATAATCATAGTATAAATCACTGAAGCCACCTTTTCCTGGATAACATTGTAACTAGACACTGGCTTATAATACATGAAAATAATGGACCCATAAAAGATGATAACACCTGCTAGATGGGAGCCACATGTACTGAAGGCTTTGGATCGCCCCTTTGTAGTGTGGATACCGACGATACTGGAGAAAATGAAAGCATAAGAGATAAAAATGGGTAGTGTGGTCACCAATGAATTGAATCCAACAAGAAATATAATCAGAAGCTCATTGATGTAAGTGCTAGAGCAGGAGAGCTTCAGGAGGGGAAGGATGTCACAAAAGTAATTTTTGATGACATTGTCCGCACAGAAAAGCAGTCTGGCCAAGTAGGCTGTTTGAACCAGACCTGTAAAAGTGCCCATTGTATATACCCCTGATACCAGCAGGGAGCAGACTCTTTGGGACATGGTGCTATAATAGAGCAGGGGACTACATATAGCAATATAACGATCATAGGCCATAGCTGTCAGCATGTAGCACTCTGAAACAGCAAAAGAACAGAAGAAAAAGAACTGGGTCAAGCACCCTGAGTAAGAGATAATGTTTTTCTTTGATACAAAATTCACCAACATTTTGGGGGTAATGACCGAGGAGTAACAGAGATCTATGAAGGACAAGTTACTGAGAAAATAGTACATGGGGGTGTGAAGCTGAGAACTGATTCTGATTAGTAGAATCAGTACTGAATTCCCCACCATGGAGACAATGTAGATTCCTAAGAACAGGATGAAGAGGGGGAGTTGGAGTTCTGGTTGGTCATTTAATCCCATAATGATAAATTCAGTCACTATAGAATGATTCTCTGAAGTCATTGTCCTTTGAAAGTTGGGGTGATGATCTGCAGAAATGAAAATGAAAAGTCTAATTAGGCAAAATAGAAGTTGGCACATATTTTCTGATTCAAGATAGGTCTAATGATTTCAGTCAAAAGTTAATCTAAGAATGCATGTTCTCCACACTGATCTATAAAAACCTCAAAGGTCTGAAACCTATGCTGATCTCAGACCTGAGTCAAACTCCCCTAAAGCTACAGAGACAAATGTATACTCAGGGCAGAACAACCATGTGAAACTAATGGAACCCAAAGCTGGTGAATAGCTGTGGCCCATACAATATTACAGTCTACAAAAATGCACATGTATAATCAATATCAGATCTCTTGCCATCTCATAGAGGAGAGACTGGAGGGAAGGAAGAAGGGATAGAATTTGGAACTCAAAACTAAAAAAAACCTCACAAATGTTAAAATTGTCTTAACGTGTAATTGAGGAAAAATAAAACATTATTTTTAAAAGGAAAAGGGAAATCCAATATATATTAATTGTAATACTTTTTTTGTGGTAGAAAGAACTGGAAACAAAGTAGGTATCCATTGGATAATATATTTGTGGTGCATAAATGATTGCTATAATAAAAAAAAAATAAAGTTCAGCATCACCCAGACCATGGGAAGGTCTACAATGTGCATATGAAGGCCACAACACATTGTAAGCAAGGAATTACAGAGCAGAATGGGTGTAAAAAGATGCCATCAAATAAATGTGAGACCAAAAAAAAAAAAGATGCAGAGGGCCAGCTTTGGGGAGTTGGAGGGCTTAGGCCATCCCAGGTCTTACTTATAGATTGTACTAAGCCTGACAGCTGTGAAACTCAGGATGCCGGCTCACCACTCCCCTGTTCCGTCTCTTGAGAACAGGATGCAAGAAGGGAGGAAACAGATGGGGTACAGGACAGGATGCAGGAAAGAATGTAACAGACAAGGTACAAGGAAGTAAGGAAATCACTTAATTATATTTGTACTTTTCATGAATAATAATGTTACTGCTGCTTGATCCAGTACTATATAAGCCTGAGCCCTCAGATCAATAAACAGAGTTTGTTCTTCACTGCTCTCACCTGGCCCATGATTCTTTCTCTCTTCACACTCTACCGGCATCAGACCACAGCCGGGGACGCAGGCGCTCCCGGCAAAAAGATGACTGGCCACATGGAGAGAATTAAGAAAATGGATTGATAGTTTGTGTGCTGTTATAAAAACTAAAGGCCAGGAGAACTCAAGGAAGGAACCTAGCATTTTAGGTGGACCTGTTGTAGTAATGGATGGACATGAACAATTGTACAGGATGAACAGTCATGGATAGGTTAAGATCTCCATTACTGCAGTAATTAATCAGTTGAGTGAAATGACATATCCATTGTTGTATTAAATATTTGTGTACATATAAATATGCATTTATATAAAGATATGCTCCCTTGCTTATTAATATCAGTGCTCCCCCAAATTCCCTAAGCTTCCAGATCTTCAATCTTCGTCAAATCCCATGGTCCATATACCTTTACTGAACCTGAGCCACACAAAGATAGTCACACTATAGATTACATAGTTACTAACATGCGTTCTACTTCCTTAAATAAAAACTAACACTTTTGTTGGGAGTAAGAGAACAAGTATTTATTAAGACTGTACTATATGCCATGTATTGGACAGCTAGGTAGCACAATGGATAGCATACTGGACTTTGACTCAGGAAGACTCATCTTGAGTTCAACTCTGCTCTCGGAAGCCGTGTGACCCTGAGCAAATCACTTGGTCTGCCTCTGTTTCATGTAAAATGAGCTGGAGAAGCAAATGGTAAACCACTCAAGTATCTTTGCAAGAAAACCTCAAAATGATGTCATGAAGAGTGGGACATGACTGAAACAACTGAACAGAAACAAATATGCCAGGCACTATATTAAACACATTATAGTTATTATCTCATTTGATTGCATAAACAACTCTGTGAGTTAAGTACATTTCACCATTGAGGAAACTGAGGCAGACAGTTTAAATCATGTGCCCAGTAAGTGTTTGAGGAAGAATTTGAACTTAGGTCTTCCTGACTCCAGGCACAGCAATTTATCCCTAAGTTACCTAGTTGCTTTTAGGCTGCACAGAAGGTACCATTGGACCTAGAACAGCTATGAATTTCTGTTCCATTTCTATACTCCTTTCAGAAACTTATATGTGTTTAGTTCTATTGTTAATAATTATTTTCTCAGCTTGTAGAACTCATTTTAATGGGTTTGCATGTTCACTATTTAACTAAAATTGTCCTTGTTCTCATACAGCTCTCTCAAAAAAAAAAAAGATGAATCATATTGTTTGTCTCAGTCAGGAAATATAAAGATTCAGAGTCATTCACCTTCTATCTGCCCCAGGTTTCTTGTCCTTCAAAGTGGGGAAAATAATAGCACTTATTATTCTTGTTCTGAGAGTTGTTGTGAGAATAAAATGAGATAATACTTGTAAAGCATTTTGCAAATCTTATGTTAAGCACTATACAAATCCTGAGTATTCTATTATTGTTACATGATCTTCTCATTATATAATCATAGTTTTGATCAATAACAATACTGAATGCTACATGCATTCAGGCAACTTTCTAGATCTTTGTAATACTTGTCATTATTAGTCCTTCTTCCAAGATTTGCTGAAGGCAAAATCAGGTACTCTTAAAAACTTATTGATGCCTTTCATCTTTACATTACCATTATTCCCCACCTAGCCCCACCAGATTGAACAATGTTGTGACAAAAAACTCCACCATCATTAAGCAAAAACATTCAATACAGAAAATTCATCTGACTGTATACAATATTCTGTCCCAGTAGTACTCTTATTCTCTGCTATGAGAATGATGTATCTTTCTTTATCTCTTCTCAAGGACCTTCAATGGTTTTTCCAATTACTCACACTTTAGCTTCCTTCCATTATCTTTTTCTTATTATTACACTGCTATTATCATTTTATATAATGTTGCCATGGGCATGATTTTATCATCCTTCAACAACTTGTATGAACATTGCCTTTCTCTGAATTCTTTATAATTTTTAATTATTGTAAAATTGTATTTAATTACATCCAGATACCAATATTTAAAGCTATTCTACAATCAGTAAGAACCTTTTTGTTACCACAAAGAATGTATCTGTGAATATTTTGTCATAAATTCAATGTTTATTTCTTTGACTTCTCTGAACATAGACTCAGTAGTGATACTACTAAGGGGATAGGCAGTTTGGAGATTTTTATTCATAATTCCAAAATGAAATCTGAATGTTGAACCACTTTACAAGTCTATTAATAATACATCAGTGTGCTTATCTTCTCAGAGCCCAACATTGACTTGTTTTCATCTTTTTTCAGTCAATTTGCATGGAATGAGATGAAACCTCCGACGTGTTCTATTTTTCATTTTTCATACTATTAGTCATCTGGGATATGTATTCATGTAGCCATTTATACCTTTGATACTTCTTTTTAAAACAATTCATTTATATCCCTTGACCAGGTACCTATTAGTGCTTATATATTTATGTCAATTCCTTGAATATTTTGTATACCAGGCATATTTTACAAATATTTTTTCCAACTCTACCATATTGCTTGTAAGTCTATCTTCATTTATTTTATTTATGGTAATGCTTTTGAATTTATATACTCAAATTATACATTTTATGTTTTATGATCATTCTATCTCTTTTTTCATCATTCCTAATCTCTCCATTCACCATATATAGTGATGAAGGATGATGACACTGGTATCTCAAGGAGGTAAAATATAGAAATAAAATTCACATATGCATATATGTGTGTGTGTGTGTGTGTGTGTGTGTGTGTAAAGAACAATGCCAAGCATAAAAATTGGGTTCTAATGTTCACTTTGTATCTGAGTTTCTTGGATATAACAACATGATAACTGGCTAACCTAAAAATGTAAAATCAATGGTCTAAAAGCTTCCAAATTTGATTTTGTAATAGTAGAAATGTAAGGTTTGTGTTAACTTTGAATATTATACTGGCTGTTGGCAAAGTAAATTTGAATTATTCATATATATGTTGAATTGCAGCCTTCCTGGGAGGATGGAAGAGTGGCAAAAAATAAAGTAAAAAGTGCACAGCAGAGAAAAGAAAACCCACAAGGAAACAAAAAAAGCTGGGTAGCTTGGAAAACAATATGTAGTATTCATGGTATAGGTTTTCTTGGAATTTAAATTTATTGTTTTATATTGAATCTTCTCTTATGTTATGCTGTGTACATGGTGATTTTTTTTCTCCTTATTTTGTATTTAAGTTTAAAATGAGTAAAAAATTCACACAAAAACAAATAAATAAGACAAACCATAAGTGTGTGTCTCAAGCATCCTTATATTCTCTTCAATTCACAACTCCTTTTTAGTTCACATGTATGAAATTTGGTTACTTACCTCATTTTTCAGAGTTAGAGGTCAGCAGACTGATGATTTTCTTCAATCTCTTATAATGTGAGAATAACTCATAAAGGTTATTGCCACATAATTGTTCAACTGTCAGGATTTTTATGACAATGCTTCAAGGATGAGATTTTTGGAACATTTCTGATAAATTTGTAGATAATTTTGAGGGCATAAGAAGGAAAGAAGTTCTCCCCTCAGTACCTCAAGGGTTAGCAGGCAGAAGCAAGAATAATAGCAACCTTTTCTCTGAGATGCTTAGTCTAGATAAGGGGGGATTTCCATTTGCTTAATGATTATCTCAAGGAAAATTTCCCTAATGAAATGAAAGAGAATAGTTACTTGTTCAAAATTTCTTCACTCCAGAGATTGATGTCCCTGGGAAAGAAGCAATTGCATTGAATGCATTTGTCTCGAGATAATGACATTCTCATGAGCATTTCTGGTGACTAGAGAATGGAGTTCTTCTTCTGGTAGGAGGAGTAGGAGTCACACTTAAGTATGGTGGTGAAGTTGTGGGCTGGACTCAGTGAAAACAACCTCCCCGAAGAGTTCTATGAGGGGTTTCCTGTTCCCTGAGCTCACTGCTCTCCTGCATCCTTTGACCTTAGGAATTGAAGACTTCTTCTCATAGAATATAGTTTCTTCTATTCCTTAAATCCTCTTCATTCTTTGCTTCACAATTGAGTCAGATTGTTTGAGTTTTTCTCTCTTTTCCACTATTACTATAAAAACCTTCAAATGAGCCCAATATTTCCTTTTAGATAAAGTTGCTCCTCAAATATAATTTAGCAAGTATTTATTAAGCATCTCTCATGTATTAAGGCACTAAGGATATAAAGAAAAAGGTAATAAGCATTTGTATAGCACTGTAATCACAGAACTTGGAAGGATTCCAAAAGGTTATCTTGTTCAGGCTTCCAGTTTGAAACCTAAACAAAGTCATTACCATGTTCCTCCTGTGAGAGAAGAGTTTTGAAATAATTTGAAGTACAATATGCAAGTGCAACTGACAAGAGGGTATGAAGGCATAGTTATGGAGTAGAAGGCTATATGCATCTGGAGGTAGCCTGTGGAGAACAGACACAGACAAGAGCAGTGACAGAGAAACAAGAAGTTGTACTTGCCTTCGTTATAATTTTCTCTAAGATGAGGCCTAGTCTGAAGGGTAACTTCTATTGTATAAGAAGAATAAAAAGAAAAGTCAATAGTCTAATGGGTTTTAGATTTGGTATTCGCTATGTTGACCTTGAAAACAC
This sequence comes from Phascolarctos cinereus, assembly GCF_003287225.1. Lineage (NCBI taxonomy): Eukaryota > Metazoa > Chordata > Mammalia > Diprotodontia > Phascolarctidae > Phascolarctos > Phascolarctos cinereus. Next base: position 181,097,108 of record NW_027556098.1, read on the forward strand.
TCTGCTCTTCATGAATTTCTTTAGTGCATCCTTCACATCCTTGTTCCTCAGGCTGTAGATCAAAGGGTTCAGCATGGGGATCACTGTGGTATAAAATACTGAACCTACTTTCCCCTGGGCCACACTGTTAGAACCTGGTATATAATACATGATGATGATGGAGCCATAAAACACAGAAACAGCTGCCAGATGGGAGCCACAGGTGCTAAAGGCTTTATAACGGCCTTTTGTGGATTGTATGCGAAGGATGCTTAGAAGAATGAAAATATAAGAAATCAAAATGGGCAGAGTTGTGGCCAACAAATTAAATCCACCAACAATCATCACCAGAAGCTCATTGATGTAGGTGCTAGAACAGGACAGCTTCAGAAGGGGAAGAACATCACAGAAGTAATGATGGATAACATTGTCCCCACAGAAGGAAAGTCTGGCTAGGCAGCTTGTATGAACAATGGCCCCAATGCCCCCCGTTATGTATACACCTGCCACCAACAGGGAACGGAACCATGGCACCATGGTGACATCATATAGCAGGGGTCTACAGATGGCAACATAACGATCATAGGCCATAGTTGTCAGCATGTAGAATTCCGCAATCACAAAGAAGAGGAAGAAAAAGAACTGAGCCACACACCCTGGATAGGAGATGATGTTTTTCTCTAATACAAAGTTCTCTAACATTTTGGGTGTAATGACAGAGGAGTAGCAGAGATCTATGAATGACAGATTACTGAGGAAATAGTACATGGGAGTATGAAGCTGAGAACTGACCCAGATTAATAAAATCAAGCTGAGGTTCCCCACCATGGAGACTAAGTAGATTCCTAGAAACAAAAGGAGGAGTGGTATCTGGAGTTCTGTTTGGTTTGTTAAGCCCAAGAGGATAAATTCTGTCACAATGGTGTTATTTCCCATTGCCATTCTTCTCCAGTAATTAGGTTGGAAATCTGCACAGGAGTGAGAGAAAAGTCTTAGTAACCAAAATGATTTCTATATTCTCTGTTTCTATCACTTTATCTGTCCGTTTCTCTTTCTCCTTTCTCTCTCTCGCGCACACACACCCTTCCCTTTTATTTTTACTTGTTTATCATACAAATGACTAGTGCCAATTTATCAAAACCTGGACTAGGTATTGCATCTGATGAACCTACTCATACAATTATAGAACTGGAGAATTGAAAACCACTTTATCTTGTCATGTCTAGTTCAATAACTGTGAAGTGGAACCCTCTGTACTTCATCTCTGACAAGGGAGTTTGGAAGTTAAATGGGGCAAAAAAAAAAAAAGAAACACTACAAAAAAAGCCAAAACCTGTGAAGAAGGCAGCTATATCAGCTATGGTCCAATAAAGTCAAGCAGATAACAAAAAGCACAGGACTTTGCTAATGTGACCTAGGAACTGTCCAGCCACAGAATAAACTTTCGTGTGAAGTAGTAAGTTCTTCTCAATGAAGATGTTTGGACAGATGTTGAATGACCAAGTGGAATTGATGGTGCTATTTAGAGGATATTTAAGCATGAGGTAAGCAGTTTACCTTCGTGACTTCCAAAATCCTTTCTAATTGTAAGATTTATTCTATACTTTTATCATAAATGTAAAAGCTAGAAATTACCTTAGAAATCTTCTAGTTCTTCTACCTCTGAATCTTACAGATGAAGAAATTGAGACCAAGAAGTTAAAGTGGAGAATGCCAAAGACAAATTGTGTCTATTAAAATTTTACCTGGAACTGGCACTAGGACTAATCGAGGGGGAAACGTATTGTCCTAGCCAGTCAACATGTCATCACTATTTAAGCATCTGCTAAGTGCCACACACTTAGGATTAGAGATAAAAAGAAAGTAAAAATCAGTCCCTGCTCTCAAGGAACTCACAATCTAAGGGAGGAAGAATCACTTAAATAATTGGGTAAATATAATATAACCTATATTGCATATAATTTTTTAATTAAAGGTATCAGAAGATGGAGGTAAGGAGTGGGGACCAAGAAAGGTATCCCAAAGAAAGCAGGATTTGATTTAAGTCTTATACTAAGCAAAAAAAAAGTCCTAGTCACAATGTTGTTATTTACTGGACAATCACGGCCAAATTACCTAGCTTTTTGACTTGAGCTTTTTCACCTTTAAAATGGGAATAGCATCTCTCACAGGTTCCCTTGTCAGTGTTTGAGCTTACAGAGGTACGGTAAAGCCTATGAACCTCTTCTCAAAATAATGATTCTAAGTGCATCCAAGTTCATACTCTCTGAAATCTCTCCATAGACCCCCAAGGCATCTACAAAACCAAGTTAACAACACTTGATCTAGAGGAACATGAGAAAAAAAAAATCTTCTTTTGTATTGAACATATCCACCAACTTCACTTTTGTTAGACCATTAATCCTGCAAAACAGATATAAAGAAAGATATCCCAGAGGAATAAGGTTTAAAAATTTAAGATATTGTATTTTAGTTGGATTATCTGCACTGATCATCCTGCTAGTTGCTTTAAGAGGGATGGGATTGGAGTTTACAAATCCAATATATTTGTAGCACAGCCTCTAGAGCTACTTCCTCATTCCCAAAGGAAGTTGCCAGCCATTAGACCTTAGTTGACTACTTCTCCCCTTAGTTTTCTAGGGGTCAGCCTAAGGAATTATTTTTTTAATGCTATTTGTCATGATCTCACACCAGTGTTCTTCCACCATTAATTATCAGTTGAAAACAATAAATAGCCAGATTAATTCAGATTTCAGAAAGTGGTAGTTACCAATTGGTATGTTGTTCTTGCTGCTCTTCAGGCATGTCTGACTTTTCATGACCCCATTTGGAATTTTCTTGGCAAAGGTACTAGAGTGGTTTGCCATTTTCTTCTCCAGCTCATTTTACATATGAGGAAACTGAGGCAAATAGACTTAAATGACTTGACCAGGGTCATACAACTAGTAAGTGTCTGAAGCCAGATTTGAACTAAAGTCTTCCTGATTCTAGGCCCGGAGCTCTATCACCATGCAACCTAGCTGCCCCTAATCTGGTTTAGTAACAACAATTAATATGTCATCCCTCCAAACCACTGGTCACCTCTCTCACATGTACTTCAAAAGTTGAGAAGAAAATAAGTTCAAGTTTAGAAAGCACATGTGGCAAAGGAATAACTCATTGCTCTGGTTGGTAGAAGTCCTTGTATATTTTCTATTAATGAGATTCTTATCAAGTTCTCCTTAGGTTTATTGTAGCTTTATTTTGGACTCCTTGGGTCCCAAGTCTGACTTTTTTTTAGTGTCTAGCATGTTCTTGTCTCCCAGTGCAGATACTGTCATCGACTACGGTTCTTCTAGGGTCACTATTAGAGTACCCATGGAGGTCCAAAATCTTCCAAACTTTCTCCCAGTTCACAAAGTAATCTTCTGGTTTGAGGAGAAATGGCAAAGAGACAGAGATTTGCTCCTAGATACTCCTCCCACCCTCAACCCTTGGTCCAGCAATGGCTCTCAGGGTGTAATTCCCCTCACTGCTACTGGAATGCAAGTGTCTGAAAAAGTTTGCTATCTTATCCAAGACCCACAGGGCATGATGGAGTCTCTTAAGCCAATCCCAATGCATTTCCCATGTAGCATCATTTCATTTCATCCAACTCCTACAAAATTGATAACTCAGGAATTTTCACAATCTAGTTTAATGCCTTTGATTGACTTATTAATTTAATAGAGGTGTTCTTACCAGATAAAGATATCTAGGCTAGATCATCTTGATGGGAGGGAAGGTAATTGATTAATTTGCTCATCCCCCACCCATGCACAATGAATATCCCATTAACACCACCAAAACACATTGATATAGGTACTGGAGTAAGATTCCTTTGAGAAGGTGCTAGAAAAACAAGTAGATATTAATACTCCATAGACAACAATCCCATACAGCAATTCAATGCACAAGGAATTCATCTACACTATGTCAGAAACCAAATCCATTCAGACATGACAGAGAACAGTGAGTGACAGATAACAATCAAATGCTGAATACCATTGCTTTCAACATATAGCCCTGGACATATACAAAACATGAAAGAAAATCAGGTGAGCCATATAAATGGACTTGATGATGATCTCTTGATTTCCTGTGAAATATATCAAGATCTGACAAAGTAGTAGTAGAGTTTCAAATACTATACGGATAGAGCTTTTAGGAACCAGATATTAAGTTCACACACAGTTTCCTCATTTTGATGAACAGACAGTTCCCTGAAAATAAGAGGAATTACCAGTGGTATTTCTAATTTGTGGATCTTTCTAACATAAATTCAGTGTGGAATTAATTCCTATTGCCAATTCATGCAAAAAATAATGGAGTAGGAAAAATTGGGGTGGGGGAGAATTGAGGCATCAGGGAAAAGATAGGCAAGCACAGTTATACGCAAATGTTTTGAAATTTATTGATTTGTTTGGCATCACTGTTGTGCAGTTACTGATGTATCACTAATGATGATTCTAGTCTCTTATACTGGAGAAAGCCCTCCCTGGACACTCCATTGTTGTGTTAGGTGACCCTGAGTTCCCAAAGGCTAGTACAGCAAAAAACAAACATTGACAGGCTCTGCCAAGCTGGAAAAGGTTCAAGCACGGTAATAGAAACAGGCTATCTATTATTTCTTAGGATCAATCTTCCAAAGTACAGAAAGTTGGGCAGCTTGTGATACACTCTTTAGTCACAACAAACTATGAAACAAAAACTTAAAATGCTCATCAATCTTATATGGCTCCTTCAAATTTGCAGTGACACTAAAACTTACTAAAAATCAGGCAAATGATTTTAATAACAATTTGCAGACTCTATAAACATTAACTTTTCTGTTGCTATTAGAAAAGTGAGATTCTTGTCCAGTGATTAGCAAATAGGCATAATGATGGAGAAAGTGAATCATATTAATCTTGATGCTATTGGACAAACAGTGGGTAACAGAAAAAGTCACGTGTAAATTAATCATCCACCAATGTCACACAATATATTTCTGTCTTGAATGTGCTGTGACAAAACCCACAAACATTCTGAGTTATTTTCCCCACTACATCCTGCTTTTACCCTAGAAAGTCCAGATTCCCAGAGATAGACCACCACTGCATGGTTACACTAAATTTCTCTCAATGTCTTAAGGTTTATCCTATTGAGGAGGAATATGCTTCCCCTATTCACCATTCTAGCTTTTAAGCCCAAATCCAATGCATTCCCTATATTCACTATCTCCCATTTTTATTGTAAAATGCCAATACAGAGTAAAATTTGAAGCAGCTATTGGTGCTATGGAGAGAGCCTTGAACCTGAAGTCAGGAAAACCTGGGTACATATCTGTCTTCAGATACTGCTAGCTGGGCAAGTTCCTATCCCTCTCTTTGCCTCAGCTTCCTTAACTATTGAATGAGGAAATCCATAGTGTCTACTTCAGTGTTGCTGTGAGGATCAAAAAAGACAATATTTTAAAAAGTTCTTAACACAGTGTCAGGCACATAGTAAGTGGTACATTCCTTTAAATGCTTTTTCTCTTTCCTGCCCCCATATTTATACAATAGCCACTCTCAATAATGATGCATTTAGATCTTAAAATAGCCATTTATTTAATAAAAAGACATAGAAATAATATCATAGGTCCTACATTAAAGTCAATGCATAAATAATAAAATACAATACATTTTAGTGGGTCATTCTCTCTATCAATGCACTTAATATCTCTGTTGAAGAATGGCCACACATCTTGGCACAGAAGCAAATAAAGAAGGAAAATTCTTGTGCTCAGAGGGCTAACTTTAGTCTACAGGATTCAGTATTATTAGTTCACTCAAGAATGTCTACATTACACAAATCTCTGATTACTGCTTTACTGTTGGCCTCCCTAATCTACTGCTGGGCAAATCCTCTTCTCTTCTCTACACAAATATAGCTTTACAAGCTCATTCAGTTTACCATAACCTTTAAAAGAAAATTTAAAAAAAGTTATCTCTTAATGTGAATATAAATTTTTGAAAGTAGAAAATTGGAAAAGTTTAGCAATATGACTCTCTCAAAGCTATAGTAACCAGCCCTAGTCTCATTTGGATGCTGGATTACACAATCATCATGAATGTCACAACAACATAGTTCCAGTTCAGTCTATAACAGGCAAACAACCCCCAAAACCAAACCTAACCAGATCAATAGAATACCAAAACAGCTATAAAGGTCCCTCTGCTTTCTCCACCAAGCATGGAGTAAGGGCAGAATGAAAAAGGCCCTTCATTTTCATCTATTTCTAGGTGGTGGGGAAACCAAATATTTATCAGTAAGCTCTCGACCAATGAAGTCAATTATCTGTGACCAAGCAGGAATCACTTAGCTCAACCCTTCAGCCAGATGATTGCTTTTAAAAGCTGTAGCTGCAACAAAGCTGCTGCACTGAGTTCCGTTGCCCTGTTCCATCGTCATCAGTTCTTTATATCAGATGCTCTTTCATGTTTCTATACCAAGTTCCTACATACTTTAGTGGTTAAAATGGCAGATTCCTGACTCTCAACAATTCATCTTTCACATTTAAAATTTCACAACTCCACAATTTTCACCTCTCAAAGTAAGAGTCCTTCAAAAATTTATACTTTTGTCTGTAAACATTTATAAGATGACTCTTTTTTTAGCTTTATCCTCTTAAGTCATAAACTACGCATATGCAAATGACTGAAAGAATATAGTGCCCAGAACTTTGGTCTAACAATTCTTTTGGTGTCCTTGAAAGTGTTACTTTATATTTATATTCTCCAAATTTTAATAAATTAAAAATTCTCTGTTTCTTTATAACATCAAACATGTATAATGCTTACATCAGAATTTATTTTCTTTCTAAGACTTATGAAATTCTACTTTAAATATGTTTTTCTTCATAAATCTATTGGCAATTGAAATTAAAACAAATTTCTTTCCCTATGCCTCATATGTGTCAGAATGTTTCTATACAACTGTGGCAAAACCACTCATCCTTTGATAATTAATATAAATATTTTCCTTTTGCACAAAAATACTTTTTCCTATCATTTTCATCACTAAACTGGTCCATATGAAAAGGGTCTTAGAGGGATAACATACCCCATATTTACTTTAAGTGAAATCTGATGGAAAAAATTAAAAAGCAGCAAGGTTAGATGAAAGAAATGGATCAGAGGCTCTCTTTGAAGAGACAATTAAGAGAGGTGGTAGAATTGGTTTTTATCATTCATTAATAGGCAAAAAAGCATTATTGAATGGGAAATCAAGTTCAGTTTTCTTGTGAAGTCTATGATAACAATTGTTAAAAGAAAGTCATAAAACATCTTCAGCTATTACAGTCAACAATCAATCATTAAGCATTTTTAAAGTGCTTATTATTTGCCATGTGTCAGGCACTGCACTAAGTACTGATGATTAAAAAAAAAAGGCAAAAGTAATCCTTGCCTTCAAGGAGCTCACATGGAGGAAAAACAATTAAGTGAGTAGGTATATAAAAACACATTGAAGGTAATCTCTGTGGGGAAGACACTAGAAGCTGGGGGGTGGGGCAGGTAAGGCCTTGCACCTCATGCAAAGGATTAGTTCAGCTGCCTTGATGGAAACCAAGAAAACTAAAAGAGCTAAATGAAGAGGAAGACTGTTACAGACATGGGGAACAATCTAATCTTTCAGAGGAATGGGAATGGGAGATGTAACATCTTGTGTGAGTAATAACATGGAGAGTAGTGTAGCTGGATCACAGAGTGTGTGGAAGGACACAAATGGTAGAAAGGAGCCAGGTGGTGAAGGGCCTTAAATGTCAGATAGAGGACTTCAGAGGGAATAAGTAAGCCACGGTATTTGTGGAATAGGTAGTGACGTGGGTGCACCTATACTATAGGGAAAAAGAAAGCTCTGTTTGGCAGCTGAGAGGGGAATGGATTGGAGAACAGAGAGACTTGAGGCAGGAAAACTAATTAGATGGCTATTTTAATCATAAGGGTGAAGGTAATGAAGGCCTGAACTAGTGGGGTGGCTATATGAGTGGGGAGAAAGGAATGTATATGAGAGATATTACCAAAATTTTGCAACGGATCCACTATGTGGGGTGAGTGAATTAAACTTAAGGTCAGGGTTGCATTATACCTTTGAAAACAATAGGGGAGTTCTGAAGGAGAAGGAAAATGTGAGAAGGAAAGGTTTGTGGGGGAAATACATTGAGATCTGTTTTGGATTTGTTGAGATTAAGATGCCTACACATTCAGTTCAAGATGTCCCGAAGGAAGTTGGTGATGTTGTATTTTAGATCAGTAGTCTTGTTGATTCTCCACAATATCTCTTGCAATAATCCCCTTCTCTTCACTCACATGCCCACCACCTCAGTCCAGGCCACCATCACCTCCACCTTTCACCTGTTGCATTGCTTATAGACACCTATTTAATTCACATCTCATACTCATCCAATCTTTCACCAGTGTGACTTTAAAGTAGTATTTCTAAAGCATAGGTTTAACTATATCACTACTCTCAGATCAAGAATCTTAAGTGACACTTTACTATTTCTAGTACAGAATACAATCTCTGTCTCTCTCTCTCTCTGTCTCTCTGTCTCTCTCTCTCCACTTAAAATTGTCATAATCTTGATCCAGTTGATTTTACTATTTAACATATCTCCCTATCACATGCTTTACAAACTAGCCTATTAGCTGTTCTTCATGCATAACATTCCATCTTCTAGGACCATACATTTCTACAGGGCACTCCTCCATTCTAAAAATACTCTAACTCCTCAACCCTGATTCTTGGGTTCTCTAGTTGCCTTTAAGACTTAACTCAAGTGTTACTTCTAATAAAAAAGATTTTCCTGATCTCCCTTAGTGGTTAATGTTCCCTTCCACAGTGACTATTTAACATAAATATCATATCATGTCATATCATAAAACACACGTCTTTTTTTTTTTGCTTTTAGGCAATTGGGGTTAAGTGACTTGCCCAGGGTCACACAGCTAGTAAGTGTCAAGTCTTTTGATCTGAGGCTGGATTTGAACTCAGGTCCTCCTGACTTCAGGGCTGGTGCTCTATTCACTGCCACCTAATTGCCCCTACAGGGATATATTTTATTCAGTTGTCTGTATGCATTTGTTTTTCTCCTTTCCACAAAATGTGTGTACCTCGGGGGCAAGGATTTTTAAATTTTTGATTTTTCAATGCTAGCAAGATGCTAGCTCATAAGAGGCACTTAATAAATATTGATTGATTGAACTGAATTGAATCCCTTAACCTTATTGTTTGACCTGCCCCACCTCTTTTTTCTAACCATAAACTTTCTAGAAAAATATTTTTGTGCCGATTCTTGCATATATACTTAGAAGATTTGTTTTCATTTGCCCCAGAGGGAAGAAATAGCATTAATGTGCAGAAGTTGCAGAGAAGAAAGGTTCAACTCAGTATAAAGCCCAATTTCATAGGAACATTGTATCATAGAATTAGCATTGGAAGGAATCACAGAGGTCATCTTGTTTAATCTTTTCATTTTGTTGATGAGTAAACAAAAGTCTCGAGAAGTTTCATAAGTGATTTTTTTTTTCAAAATCACCCAGATAATGTCAAAATCAGGAAGTAAAATGAGGGTGTTCAGCAAAGTTAGAGATGCTGGATAATATGCAATATGGGGATACATTGAAGACCAAGGGAATATTTAACATAGAGAAGAAAACTTTGGTGGACTACCAACATTGAAGAGTCTTCAACATTTTAAGGCTTTTAATAAAGAATTGGAAAAGACCTTCCTTAGAGGTTATTATGTTTATGGCCCTCATTTTAGAAATGAGGAAACTAACACCAAGAGAGGCTTTGTAAAAGACCTCAAAAATCACACAGCTAGTAAGTGGCAGTCAGCATTTGAACTCATATCCACTGATTACAAATATAGACTTTTTTTTAGCATACTTCCTCCTGACAAGGAGAGACCTCTCATTTGAAATGCATTGTCATAGAAATATTTTGGATACTCCTTAATGGGAATCTTCAAGTGGAAGTGAACTAATCAGTTGACCATGTACAATAATATAGAAAGATTCTTTTTTTGATAAAATTGGTAGATCACTAAAATTATTTTCAGATTTATAATTCTGTCATTTTGCAAAATATTATGTCCTTAACAAATCTCTGTTCATTTGAATTGATGTATCATTCTATATGAAAGTTTCCTAAGGAAATGACTATTTTACAAATTAAAGTGGGTGAAGACTATACCTCAGCACATGATAATATTTGTTCAGGACAAAGGCATCCAGGTCTTTATAACTTAAGGCCAGACAAAACGTAAAAGGGAGTTTGTGTCTGAAAGGCCTTCCAGAGCACAAAGAAGAGAAACTAATAAAACACAGAAAGTCTTTTACTTGTAATGATGCCATTACATCAACAGGACCTGGTCTTATCTTCTGTTCTGATGAACTTGTGGTAACTAATAATGGATAGAAAATAAAGATTAATTTATGGATGAGTAGATGTGTTAGGTTTCATGAAGCTTATTTGTAACAAATTACTGAAAAGTGGAACATATGGGTCAGTCTGGCAATTTATATTGATTCATCATTTTTCCCTTAAGGAAATTTTAATGATTACCTATTAATTTAAGAGCACAGTAGTTGGGAAAATTGTCATTTGATCCAATTAACTTAATTCTTTTCAATCAGAATCTGGCAAAGTTAAAGTTCAAAATGAAATATTTTTGATGAAGAGCCACTGTTAAGAATTACAAAGGAACAACCATGATTTAAAAAAAAAAAACTAGAACAAAGTCCAAATGAATTTCTGGGTATTAAAAAAAGGTATTTTGTAGTTGATTTGACAAGAAGTCTTAACAGAACACTTTTTTAAGAATGATAGTAATTCCAGAAACAACCAGTAGGAAAAAAAAGTATCTAAAATTCTGAAATATAAGAAACAAAAACTTATTTTCAATATCTTGGAGCCAACCAAAGAGGGAAGAGACACTTTCTTTTTTTGTTTCTTAACAAAGGAGACAACCTCCAGATTTTTCTTTGGACAATCACAGCTTTTTCAGAAGTGTTCTATCTGTCCTCAAGTAAGTTTTCTACATTTGCCCATACTCTTCAAAAATTGATCCATTATACCCTCCTCTATGTTTGTTTCCAAAATAAAGTTCTATTTTTTTTCTTCATCTACCAGGTCACATATTTGCTTGCCTTTCATTCTTCTATATCTTTTTTCCTATACCTTTCCTATACATTTTTTTCTGTCAAACACATTTTTATTTTCCCCTTTCTTATTTTCTCCCCCTCCCTGGAAGCAGCCTTCCAGAGATCAACCTATGATGCCAGGTCTTTCCATCTATACTGTAATTTCTTTTGCACCTTCCTCCTAAATCCCTGTCCAAAAAATGGCAACAATATCAGTTTCTGATCTCTGTTCTCTTTTGGAACTCACTATATCCATATCATTCCCTTATCTGATGTTAAGGAGATTACCACCCCCACCCACCCACCCAACTTGTTCTCATATGTTGGTTTCATCAGCAGGATGACTAGCCCAGATTCAAGGCACCCTTTTGGTTGTCACTCCTAAAGCTGTTGTTCGTGATTTCTCATTGGCTCAATTTCCTTTAATTATAAGCCAGTGGGCACAAGCCATAAGCAAATACCTTACCTGAAATTGTCTAGTTTGAACAAAAACAACATGCATTCCTTCTATAACGCAGCACATACTCTTGCAAAAATCCACAGCCCATCAATGGAGAGAGTGAAAACACATGTAGATACTATGACAGTGGTACTTACTTAGGGAAAATGTAGCCAAGTCAACTTTTGTTTCTGATGCTTCATAGTCATGATGTCCTTTCTCTTCTCCAATTATCCTCACTGCTCTTTCCTAGACCTTGCATCTCTACTGGACAATACATTCTGCAGGGCTTATTCTTTATTGAACATTATTCCATTCCTAAGTGAGTCATTCTTTATGGTGTCATGACCAATGTATGGTAAGGAAAGAGAAATCCCATTCCTCACCAAGAGATGAAGATCATATTCTTCTCAAGAGCACACTGTTCTCAACGTCCAGTGCTCACATCATTCAGCTTTGGCTCTAGTTTTGATTATTTTCCTAGAGAGTGTCTTACCTTTTAAAGGGTCATGAAGGGTATGGCCAATAGCTAGCTGCCCACAAATTCCAACTGAACTAAAGAACTTTATACTTCATAAGTGGGGAAAAAAAGAATAGATCCTGCACTGTACTTGTTTAAAGACCTTAACCCCCTCTTGCTGCTTTTTAGAGGTAACTAGTAGGAGGACTTTGTAGAGTACTCATCTTAAAATCAAGAAGATCTAAGTATGAATCTAGGCTTAGACATTTACTAGATATGAGACCCTGGGAAAGTCACTTAATCTCTGTCTGCATGAGTTTCCTCATCTGTACAATGGGGATAATAACAGCATCAACCTCCAAGATTTGTTTTAAGAACCAAATGAGATAATATTTTAAAGCACTTGTACAGTGCCTAGTGAATAGTAAGAATGCTTGTTTTCTTCCTTATTGTCTTTACTCTCTATCCACTCTACTTTGTAATTTTGGAAAGTAAGGAGGGTGGTGGGGGCAAGGGCTTTGAAGGGGAAATTCATTGAGCAGTGGTCTTCTGACTCATCTCCTTTTTAAAATGACAAAAATCCCCATAGAGATTAAATCTTTTCTTGTGTTGCAAATGATTTCTATCATATAATTGTAAATATATATTCATGAATTATGTTACAATGTACCCCATTTAGAAAACCTGAAATTCATTTGATTGTTAACTTTTTAGATGCGCTTATCTAGTGCAATGCTACACACAAAGTATTCATTGAGAGAAAAAAAAGAAATTTGGGAAAGCTTTTGAAATACTTTTCCTTTTAAAGAGATCAATTAGAGAATTTGTTATTCAGCAGTCCTTTGTTTTTCTAAGTGATTCACAATAGACAATAAATGTAATTTTTATACCTAGGGCTTTACAAAACTTTTCCCTCAAAATAATCCATTGAGATAAGTACTACAAATATTTTATAGATAAAGGAAATGAGGCTCAGAGTGGTTAAGTGACTTGCCCTAAGGTTCACAGTTAGAAGGTACCTGAGTCAAGACTCCAATCCACATTTCCTGAGATCGGTCTAATATCCATTTTACTATGCACTATTTCCAATTTAAACATTCTTGTTGACTTTTATGGTTCATTTTTTAATCAATTAAAAAATATGAGACAGCTAGTAGAAATTAAAGTTATTTGTAAGGAGTTGCAGTTATAACCAAGGTGCTAAGAAATTAAGAAGCACATAGAATTAGTAATTTTGTTTGGTGGGAAATACATTGCTATTCAATAAAATATAAATTTCCCATAAATATTCAGGGAGTAATCTATTTTGTAAAATAAGACCCGCATTCATTTACCATTAATGTTAGAGCATTCATTGTCTTTAAAGATTAATTTTTCTGGGCCTTCTATGATACATCTTTAGTGCTTACTCATGTTACTCTAGACAAGAGTTTGTTTTAAGGTTATATATGTCTTTGACATTCTGGTGGAGCCTATTCTCAGAATAATGTTTTAAAATGCATAAAATAAAATGAAATTTGTAGAATAACAGAGGAAAACAGATATATTTAGATACATTTATCAAAATATATTTTTAGAAATCAGGTCCAGATACTCCAATTTAAAACCATGGGTACAAGACAGATTAGAAGGACTCTGGCATTGTGGTTATTCACAGGGATGAAGGTTTTTAGAAAACCATTTGGAACTGAGTTTCACATTCTGTTGCTTATTGGTCTTTATAGTAAAAATCCTATTGTGAAGCAAACAAAAAAAAAGTGAACAGGATTTAAGAGGTCCTGAACTCAGTTCCTGGAATTCATTGGCTAAAATGAGGAATGATTGAAAGGATATTGAGTTTCATTTACTATTCTATAAGCAGAGAAGAAGGAGCTACAGAGAACATTATGGAGAGGGGATGGTATTTGAGCCAACAGTCCAAAAACAGAAAAAAAATAGGAAATGTGACACAAAATATAAGAAACGTGTGAAAGGGAGAAGAGAATATTAGTTACCAAGTGACTTTTATTGAATATACTATCTCTATTCTCATTTTGTTAAATCATTTAAAATTGTAGCAAATACATTTGAGGCATGGGCAGCTCTGCTTAGAGGTGAGTATATCATTCTCTTACCAAAATTGTTTGTATTTCCAACATCATGAAAAGCTGGTGGTATTTGGGTACTTACCTAAATGTTGTGAAGAGTAGAAAAGACTATGGTTTGCTTTGAGAAGATGAAAACTAAAGAATGAATTTTCTCCATATTTTACAACCTAAAATATTTACATCACTTTAATGAATCATTTTAGCTTATATATCATTTTCAAATAGTTTCCTATTCAGAATGGCCTGAGTTAGGCAGGGCACAAATTATTCTCTTGTAATAAGGACACTGAGACTAAAGGAAGGTTTTTTTCCCTTCGGTTAAATTACTTGTAAATGACACTTTCCAGATAAGAATCCATTTATTCTCTTGCCTATCGTAAGGCTGTATTCAGTAAACTATCCAAGTGCACAGAAGCAAATGAACTACCCTCAGCTGCCCACTTTAGGAGAAGAAGCACTTCTGTTTGTCATTTGGAGGTATTTGTACTCTAAGGAGACAACTGAGGACACTGGATCTCTTAGGACTACTTCAATTCATGAAGACAGGCTCTCCAGAGAAGAAGAAATTATGCAATCTTCTCTACCTTTAATAATAATGTTCTCAGTAACATCCCTGGTAATTAGAATGAGAGCTAAATATTTCCTCCATGATCAAATGCTATAAAAACAGGAAAGGTAGGGGAAATTACTCCCCCCAGTTTTGTGCATTGAGAATGGCTATGAAGGGATAGATTGAGGTCATCAAATTCAGTTTTTCATTCATTCCATGAGTAGATACCTTCTCCTTTGGTACCTATAGCCTATTCTCCTCTTAACCCTCTCTCAGAAAGTGGAAGACCCTAACCACATACTGAAAAAAAGCATCATTTCTTTAACTTCATTATTTTCCATTTGTCCTTTTGAAATTTAATTCAATCAAATGGCTCTATCTCATCTGCTGTTGGGAGAAAATGTTCCCAACAGCCACTTAAAAGATAATTACTTTATATTTTTGAGAACTATCAGGTTCTTACTAATCAAAAATGTTATTATCAGAGCCAAATCTCCTTTTAGTATGCCATGTCCCCTTCTCCTATCCTCTTTTTCCAGCCTTCTCTACAAAAGGTATCTTATTTCTTACTGTACTTCCCATCTATGAATTGAGAGAAATTGATTCTGATTCCATTTTGTAAGTGATTCTCTTCTGTATCACCCACAATACGTGTTAAAATCACCTAAGCTGTGTTTCTTTGTTTCTGAGTTAAGTTCAGAAGTTCAGCTCTCCTCTCAGAGTTCTTTGTAAAACTTTTTGTACTTTTTTGTGTTTTTGTGTTTTTGCCTGTAGGATGGGATACCCACCTGCTATTCTAAGCAGGTCAGGTTTGGGTGAAGCAGACAATTTTGAAGGCACCTTCTCCTGCCCCTTTCTTGACCCAGAGGTGAGCAGTGCCCTCCTTTAAAAAAAGCTGCTCAGAGTGGACAGCTAGGTAGTACAGTGGATAGAGAACTGGCCCTTGATTCAGGAGGACCTGAGTTCAAATGCGGCCTTAGACACATAACAATCACTAGCTGTGTGACTCTGGGCAAGTCACTTAACCCCAATAGCCTCACTTAAAAAAAAAAAAGCTGCTCGGACAACCAGGAGGCTGCTGAATTCCACTGCTGCTTCAGTGAGATGACCTTATGGCCAGGGCTGCCAATGTTCAAAATTGTGACTACAGTTCCCAGTGTGTATGCACATGCTGCTTTATCACTTGCCTATCACCACAGGACTTTGAGGTAGGTAAAAATTGTAAAATGGCATGAGTGATATCTTTTGATTTGTACATAAATTGTATGTAAGTGAGTCAGGTACATAAAATTGTTGGCCTCACTCTCTTTTCCAGAGTTATTGGAATCCAGTGGCAAGACAAAGTCAAGATGACTGATGATAGCTCGGAGGACAATGGATGACCTTAGTATCTTTAATATCTAACCAAGCTGTAAGCATTCCATAGCACCTGCTTCTGTTGCCTTCATGGGTCACTGTAACAAATCATTCACATTGGTCTGTTCTGCCAGGGAAGTCTTTACGTTTTGGGGGTAGGATCCCCCACCCTCGCCAGTGGGTTTGAGTTCCTGAACCTGGTTTAGCACATCTGGTAAAATGGTTTACTTCAGTTTGGCCACTGCACATGTTGCAGCTTGTTGAGAGCTGGTAAAGCCACCCAGAAAAAGGTAGAAGGCAGCCATGAACAAAGCTTTGCAGCACTTACACCAGTGGTACAGTCTTCCCTGAATACCCATGAAACAACCATCTTTCCTGTCACCCAGCAACTTATGTCTCAATCACCATCAAGAAGGAAAAAAGAAAAGGGGTCTATACAGGAGTGGATCACTCCTTTTGCATGAAAAATTAGTTCTGACTTAGCAACTCATGATTCATCTGTCTTTGATTCTTAGACAGCTAATGGACTCTTTGTCACCTTGCAGTATTGCTTATGACTAGAAGTAGGTTCTCCAAGCCTTCATATGTAGTTGGATTGGAAGCAGGCTAAGTATATTTGCTTATACTTTAAGGACCGAAATAGGCTGGGAATGTTTGTGCCTGCTTCAAGAACTGACCCACTTGCCATTGGCCAGTCCTTCATTACACACATAGAAAACTTGTATCTTGTATAAAGAAGTCATCATTTGGTTCGTGATTGGAATATAAAATGTCTAAAATCCCTTCCAAGCCTGAAACTGATTCTATGACTTGATTTCATACTATACTCATGATGCTTTGAAGATGAGTCAGGAAGAAATGGTAGAATTCACCACTTTTTAAATAGCAAACATTTGCAAATATCTACCCTTATCAATGAGATTCTTCTCCTATCTGCATAGATTTACGTTTCAACTTTTAGAGCATAATGGACACAGGAAATCAGTATAAGGTGAAAGACTTTACCCTTATGAAATTAACTGAACAAGGAGAACTTGAGCTTTACTTCTCTCTACTCTTCCAGGAATCTACATACTCTTGATGGTGGGAAAATTAAGCTTAATCCTGTTAATCAGATTCTGTTCTCAACTTCCCACTATGATGCACTGTTTCTTTAGAAATCAGTGACTTTGCATATTTCTGTTTTCCTGCTGTTATTACCACTGAAATGTTAGTGAAATAGAAATCAGAGAAGAATATCATCTAGTTAGGGTATTTGACTCAATTTTTTTTTTACTCTTTCTATTTGCCATGGTATGTGATCATTAATGCTCTCATCTCCAGCCCTTTGTCCTATAATGCCATTATGTCAGAGAATGTCTACTTCTTGTTGGTGGCAGAAGTAAATAACATAGGATCCTCATATGAGATGCCACATTGTCCTTCTGTGGGAGTATTGTCATTATTTCTCTGACTTTTTTTTTTCTTCTAAAGCTCTCCTACTCCAGTATTTAAAACAAGGTGATGATTTTCTCATTGGATTCATTTTATTGATGACCACTGTACTCATTTTGATTTCTTATGTTTTAATTTCTTCCAACAGCATCTTCATCCACCACAAAAAGGCAAAGTACAAAGCCTTCAGCATGTGTAAATACAACCCAATAACTGTCTTTTATGGATTCATCATCTTAACTTAATGCATGATAAGCCAGCATTGGGCAGCAGTATCACTTGACAAAATTGCCTTAGTGGGTTGTACCACAATGATCCTCATATTGAATCCTTTGATCTACAGCTCAGATTTAATTCAAAATTTTATCTTCTCTTTTTTTAAAAGATAGTTCTTCATCTAGCTAGAATACCAAGATATATAAGAAGATATATGCACATTACTACCCATTCACTCATTGATACATTCTGTTGTGTTTGAAATCAAGGTTAACTGAGGCACAAGGTTCAAAGTACATTCAATTTATTGGTAACACTAACAATTACCAAGAAAAGGGGTTTCTTGCTCCTGATCAGTCCAAATACCATAAAGTAAGTCTTTCTATTCTTTATATGGTTTTGGTAAGTACAAGAGAACAAAGAACAGGAAGCATAAAACAATATGCAATATGATTGGTTATAAAGTCTGAAGTATCATAGATGATGGAAAACATTATGAATGTACAGAAGTCAGGAATACAGTTCTAGCAACAAGCCCCCTTCCAACCTGTTGTTTTTGAAAGTTCATTGGTAGTCTCCACCTGCATGGTTAGTTAGAGTCACAGTCATAAGATTCCAGACTTTCTTGAAGGACAGCCAACATTGGAGAAATTGCATATTTCCTGGCACCCACCTGCATCTTGCAAAGCTTGTTAGTAAGGTAACAAATCTTCCTTATTATATCTGGGCAATGAAATGTAAAGAGACAATATATTTCTTTGAATTAAGGTGATTTATGGCACAATAGAACTCACAAAAGAAAGCTGAACTTTTGAACTTAACTCAGAAAAAAGAAACATGGCTTAGGTGATTTTAACACACATCGTGGGGTGACAGAATAGAACTAACTACAAAATTGAATCAGAATTAATTTTTCTCAATTCATAGATGGGATACATAGTGATAAATAATATACCATCTGTAAAGGAGGCTGGAAAAAGAGAGTAGGAAAGGGCACATGGAATACTAAAAGGAGAGCTGGCCCTGATAATAGCATTTTTGATTAGTAAGAACCTGATAGTTCTAAAAATATAAAGTAACTGTATTTTAATTGGCTGGTGGGAGTGTTTTTTTTTTTTCCACAACAGCAGATGAGAGAGTTAGAGCCATTTGATTTAATTCAATTTCAAAGAAAAAAAGTTAAATAATAAAGTTAAATAAATGATGCTTTTTTCTGGTGTATATATAGGACATTTCAGGTTCTGAGAGAAGATTAAGAGGAGAATGGGATATAGCTAACAAAGAAGAAGGTATTTACTCATGGAATGAATGAAACGCTGAATTCAGTGACCCCTATCTAACCCTTTATAACATTCTCAATGGTGGAAGAGTAATTTTCACTGAGTTAATCATGGATGAAAGATTCAGATTTCTTTCTAATTACTAGGGATGTACTGGAAACATTATTATTAAAAGTAGACAAGATGCATAATTTTTTCCCTGGAGAGCCTATCTTCAAGTGTTTGAGTAGTCCTAGAGGATCCGTCATACTCAGTTGTCTCCTTAGAGTACATATATCTCCAAATGACAAATAGAAGTGCTTCTTCTCCTAAAGTGGGCAGCTCAGGGTAAGAAGATAGTTCCTTTGCCTGTGTGAACTTAAGTAGTTTGCTGCATAGAGCCCTACAATAGCAAGAGAATAAATGGACTCTTATCTGGAAAGTGACATTTACAAGTAATTTAACTGAAGGGAAAAAACCTTTCCTTTAGTCTCAGTGTCCTCATTATAAGAGAGTAATTTCTGCCCTGCCTAACTCAGGTCATTCTGAGTATCAAACTACTTGAAAATGGTTTGTAAGCTAAAATGATTTACTAAAATGATGTAAATATTTCAAGTTCTAAAAAATGGAAAAATCCATTTTTTTTAAAAATTTTTCATCTTCTCAAAGCAAATCATAGTCTTTTCTACCCTTCACAGGACTCAGGTAAGTACACAATACCACCAGATTTTCATGATGTTGGAAATAAAAATAATTTTGGTAAAAGAATGATATACTCACCTCTAAGCAGAGCTGCCCATGCCTCAAATGTATTTGCTAGGATTTTAACTGATCTAACAAAATGAGAATAGAGATAGGCTCTACCTTTCCATACATTCAATGAAGGTCACTTGGTAACACATATTCTCTTCTCCTTTTCACATGTTTCTTATTTTGTGTGTGTGTCATATATCCTATTTTTTCTGTCTTTAGACTAGTAGCTCAAATATCATCCCTTCTTCGTAATGATCCCTGTAGCTTCTTCTTCTTTGCTGATAGAAAAGTAAGTGAAACTCAATATCCTTTCAATCATTCCTCATTCTAGAGATTGAGTTCTAGGAGCTATGTTCAGGACTTCTTAAATCCTGCTCATTTTTTTTGTTTGTTTGTTTGCTTCTCTAGGGCTAATAAACTTATATAGATACTTTTCAGCTGCTACTTAGGAGTTTTATCAAGGCGAGACAGTAGGATTTATCACTATAAAGGCCAGAAAGTAGCAGAATGTGAAACTCAATTGCAAGTGTTTTCTAAACACCTTCAATGCTGGGAAGTACCATAATGTTAGTGTCCTTTTACCTGTCTAGCATTCATGTTTTAAATTTTGGTACACAACTTGATTTTTAAAAACATATTTTGATGAATGTATTTCAATATAGCTGGTCTCCCTTGTTATTCTGCATGTTTTATTTTACATATTTAAAAACATTATTCTGAGAATAAGGCTTCACCAAAATGTCAAAGATACATATAACATTAAAAAGAACCCTAGTCTAGAGTAACAATAGTTAGCACTAAAGAAGTATGACAGAAGCCCCAGAAAAAAATGAATCTTAAAAGACAATGTAAACTCTAACATTAATGGTAATTGCATGTGGATCTTATTTTGCAAAATAGAAGACTCCCTGAATATTTACAGACAAATTGCATTTTGTAGATAACATCATATTTCCCTCCAAATAAAATTACTACTTTTAATTATTTTCAGTAGTATTTTATTTTTCCTAATTATATGTCAAGAAAATTTTTAGCATTCATTTTTACAAGATTTTGAGTTCCAAACTTTTCTCCTTTCCTCTTTCCTTTTCCCCTTTCTAAAATGGTAGGCAATTTGATATAGGTTTTACATATGATATAATGTAAAATATATTTCCATATTAGTCACAGTTATGAAAGAAGAAAAAGATCAAAAGGAAAAAGCTACAAAAATAGAATAAAGTGAGTGAAAATAATATGTTTCAATCTGCATTTAGAGTCCATTAGCTCTTTATCTAGATGTGGACAGCATTTTCCTTCATGAGTCCTTTGTACTTGTCTTGGATCATTGTGTTGCTGAGACAAGCAGAGTCATTCAAGTCAGCCATAGCAACAATGTTGCTGATATTGTGTACATTGTTTTTCTGGTTCTGCTCTTTTCACTTTTCATCAGTTCATACAAGCCTTTCCAGATTTTTCTGAAGTCTACTTGAACAATAGTATTCCATTACATTCATATACCATACCTTGTTCAGCCTTTCCAAAAATGATGGGCATCCCCTCAATTTCCAATATTGTGCCACCACAGAAAGGGCTGCTCTAAATATTTTTGCACATGTAGGTCCTTTCCCTTTTTCAAGATCTCTTTGGAATACAGATCTAGTAATGGTATTCACTGTATTTCACTTAACTTCTCCTTTAAGAATTTGTGTGCTATACCCCTTGGTGCATACATGTTTAGTACTGAAATTACTTCATTGACTATAGTGCCTTTTAGTAAGATGTAGTTTCATTATATCTTTTAATTAGGTTTATTTTTGCTTTTGTTTTGTCTGAGATTGGTGTTGCTACCCCTGCTTTTTTTTTTTACTTCAGCTGAAGCATAATAGATTCTGTTCCAGCCCATTACCTTTACTCTGTGTATGTCTCTCTGCTTCAAGTGTGCTTCTTGTAAACAACATATTATAAGATTCTGGCTTTTGATCCACTTTGCTATTCACTTCCATTTTATCAGTGAGTTCATCCCATTCATATTCACAATTATGATTCCTGTGTATTCCCCTTCCTCCTATTTTTCCTCTTGTTTGTTCTCTCTCTTTTCTTCTCTTCCTTCCTCAGCAGTGATTTGCTTCTGTTTACCCCCTCCCCTAGTCTGCCCTCTTTTCCATTAGTTCTCCCCACCCCTTTACTTAATCTCCTTCCTTCCTATTGCCCTGTTGGATAAGATAGATTTCTATATTCAACTGATTGAATATATTATTCTCTCTTTGAGCCAATAGTGATATAAGTTTCAAGTGATGCCTATTACTCATCCTCCCATCTTTCCCTCCACTGTAATAAACTTTTTGCATCTATTCATGTGAAATAGTTTACCCCATTCTACCTCTCCCTTCCTTCTGCATCCAATGTATTCCTCTTTCTCATCCCAGTTATTTTTTTGTGTTATTCCCTCAAATTCACCGTATTTCCATATTCTCTGTCTATGTATATTCCTTCTAGCTGTACAGTTAGAAGTACAGTTTTTAAGAACTGCAAGTATCATCACCTCATGTAGTACTTAGTGGAGTGCCTGATACATGGCAAGTAATAAGCACTTTAAAAATGTTTGATGATTGATTGCTGACTGTAATAGCTGAAGATGTTTTATGACTTTCTTTTAACAATTGTTATCATAGACTTCACAAGAAAACTGAACTTGGATTTCCCATTCAATAATTCCTTTTTGCCTATTAGTGAATGATAAAACCAATTTCACCACCTCTCTTAATTGTCTCTTCAAGAGAGCTTGTGATCCATTCTTTCATCTAACCTTGCTACCTTTTTATTTTTTCCATCAGGTTTCACTTCAAGTAAGTGTGAGGTATACTATCCCTTTATAGCCCTTTTCATATGGACCAAGTTAGTGATGAAAAAGGTAGGAAAAATATTTTTGTACAAAAGGAAAATATTTATATTGTCAAAGAATGTGTGGTTTTGCACAATTGCATAGAAACATTCTGACACCTAAAAGGAGTAGGGAAAGAAATGTGTTTTCATTTCAACTATCAATATATTTATGAAAAAACACAGATTTGAGATGTAATTTTTAAAGTTTTAGAAAGAAAATTCTGATGTAAATTTTATGCATGTTTCATGTTATAAAGGAAACAGAATTTTTAATTTATTAAAATTTGGAGAATATAAGTATAAAGCAATAGTTACAAGGACACCAAAAGAAATGTTGTATTATGCTAAAGCCTTAAAAGTTGCAAGACATTATATTCCCCTCCAGCAAGCACAGCAATGAGTTACAACTTTGCCATATGTGCTCTCTAAGCCTGAACCCACTTTCTTCTAAACTCTTGAAGTATTTATGGGAGAGGTTACCATTGGTTAGGGGTGGGGGTGGAGGTGGGGAATGACTTATTAATTGTTATTACTGTACCACTTTAAGGGCAGCTTTGTGGTGCAATGGATAGAACACTGGGCCTGGAGTCTGAAAGATATGAATTCAAATTTGGCCTTGCACAAGACTGAAACAATTTAACAACCACAATACATACCACATTAGTAAGTACGAATTTCTAAAATCTAAATTAGTCTAGCTTTTTATTGTTTTCAATTGATAATTAATGGTGGGAGCATACTGAGGTGGGATAATGAAAAATAGGATTAGGAAAAAACTCCTTAGGCTGAGGCTAGAGCACTAGGGGAGAAGTAGCCAGCTGAGGTCTGGGAGGCAACTTCCTCTTGGCAATGAGGAAGTAGCTCTAGAGCTTGTGCCACAAATCTATTAGATTTGTAAGCTTCAATCCTGTCCCTCTAAATCAACTACCAAGATGATCTAGTGTAGATAATCTGACTAAAATATAATATCTTAAAATTTTAAGCCTTATTCCTCATGGATATCTTTCTATAGAGCTGGGTTTTTTTTTTCAGAATTAATGATCAAAAAAACTAAAGCCAGTGTATAGGTTTTATATGACAGAGGAAAATAGTTTCTCAAATGCAACGAGAAATGTTGCTTTAGATCCAGTGCTCTTAACCTATGTTGTATAGACACCTTGGAGATCCGTGGAGAGAGGTCAGGGAGTCTATGAACTTAGATGGAGAAAAAAGAAATCTTTATCTTTCCTAGCCTTTGCAATACTATAGATTTTATTTAATTCATTATTTTGAGAAGGGGTTCATAGGCTTTACCACACCCCTATAAGTTCAGACATTGATAAAGAAACCTGCTAGAGATGTTATCCCAATTTTAGAGGTGAAAAAGCTCAAGGTCAAAAAGTTAGGTAAGTCAACCATGATCAGGCAGTAAATAATACTGGGATGGGAATAAAACTTTGTTCTCCTGAGTAAAAGCCTTGCATCAAATCCTGCTTTCTTCAGGATACCTTTCTTGGTCCCAACCCATCCAACTGCTGATGGCTTTATTCTTGAGATTAAATTGTACCTATTTTATTCTTACATTTATCTAGTTATTTATGTAATGCTTACTTCATTAGATTGTGAGTTCCTTGAGAGGAGAGACTGCTTTTTATTTT
Source organism: Phascolarctos cinereus (assembly GCF_003287225.1). Lineage (NCBI taxonomy): Eukaryota > Metazoa > Chordata > Mammalia > Diprotodontia > Phascolarctidae > Phascolarctos > Phascolarctos cinereus. Next base: position 181,121,332 of record NW_027556098.1, read on the forward strand.
TTTTATATTTCTAACACTAAGTACCTGGCACTTAGTAAATGCTTAAATAGTGATGATAGATTGAGTGACTGGGACAACATGTTTTCTCCTTGATTAGACCTAATGTCAGTCCTAGGTAAAATTTTAATAGACAAAATTTGTCTTTGTCATTCTCCATTAATGACATGCTTATCCTTTATATACTTCAACATCTGTAAAATTAGGAGGTTGGAATAGAAGAATTTTTTTTAGGCAATTGGGGTTAAGTGACTTGCCCAGGGTCACACAGCTAATAAGTATCAAGTGTTTGGTCTGAGGGCGGATTTGAATGCAGGTCCTCGTGACTTCAGAGCCAGTGCTCTATCTACTGCACCACCCAGCTGCCCTGGAATAGAAGATTTCTAAGCTGATATTTAGCTTTTACATCTGTGATAAAAGCATAGACTATGTCTTACAGTTAAAAAGGATTGTAGAAGTCATGAGGAAAAGTCCTTAATTCATGCTTTAAATATCCTCTAAAAACAACTACCAATCCCAGCATAGTCAAACAACATCTGCCCAGATACCCTAATCAAGGGGAACTTATTACCTCATTATAAAGTTTATTCTGAGGCCAGACAGTTCCTAGGTCACACTGACCAAGCCCTATGCTTTCTGGTAATTGCTTGACTTTATTAGACCATAACTGCTATAACTGCTTTCTTCAGAGGTTTGGACTTTTTGTGGTTTTTCCGCTTTTGCCCCATTTAACTTTCAAAATCCCTTGTTGTAGAGGAGATTCCACTACATGGTCATTAAATTAGACATGCCAAGATAAAGTGGTTTTCAATTCTCCAGTTCTTTAATTCTATGAATAGGTTCATCAGATGCAATACTTAGTCTAAGTTTTGATAAATTGGCATTAATCATTTGTATGATAAATAAAAACAAAGGGGAGCAGTGTATGGTATACAAGATAGACAGACAGAGACAGATGGAGAGGGGAAAGACAGACTTAAAAAGCAATAGGGACAGAACATAAAAATCATTTTTGTTACTAAGATGTTTCTCTCACATCTTTGCAGATTTCCAACCAAATTATTTGAGGAGAATGGCAATGGGAAATAACACCATTGTGACAGAATTTATCCTCTTGGGCTTAACAAACCAAACAGAGCTCCACATACCACTCTTCCTTTTGTTTCTAGGAATCTACTTAGTCTCCATGGTGGGGAACCTCAGCTTGATTTTATTAATCTGGGTCAGTTCTCAGCTTCATACTCCCATGTACTATTTCCTCAGTAATCTGTCATTCATAGATCTCTGCTACTCCTCTGTCATTACACCCAAAATGTTGGAGAACTTTATATCAGAGAAGAACATCATCTCCTATCCAGGGTGTGTGGCTCAGTTCTTTTTCTTCCTCTTCTTTGTGATTGCTGAAGTTTACATGCTGACAACTATGGCCTATGATCGTTATGTTGCCATCTGCAGACCCCTGTTCTATAATGTCACCATGGTGCCATGGTTCTGCTCCCTGCTGGTGGCAGGTGTATACATAATGGGGGGCATTGGGGCCATTGCTCATACAAGCTGCTTAGCCAGACTTTCCTTCTGTGGGGACAATGTTATCCATCATTACTTCTGTGATATTCTTCCCCTTCTGAAGCTCTCCTGCTCCAGCACCTACTTCAACGAGCTTTTGGTGATGATTGTTGGTGGATTTAATTTGTTGGCTACAACTCTGCTAATCTGGATCTCTTACACTTTCATTCTGTTGAATATTCTTCATATGCAATCTACTAAGGGCCGTTATAAAGCCTTTAGCACCTGTGGATCCCATCTGGCAGCTGTTTCTGTTTTTTATGGTTCCATTTTGGTCATGTATTATATACCAACTTCTAATGGTGTGGCCCAGGAGAAAGCAGCCTCAGTGTTTTATACCACAGTGATCCCCATGCTGAACCCTTTAATTTACAGTTTAAGGAATAAGGATGTGAAGGATGCATTAAGGAAAATCATAAAGAGCAGAATGTTTCAAAGTCCACATAGGAAATAGCTAATCTGAAGATCATTATACTATTGGCTTTTCTTTTGCTTCTTCTTAGACAGTAGAGATTCCCCTCCAGAACAGGCCTTATCTTAGACAACATTATAATTAAGGCAAGTACATGCCTTGATTCTCTGTCACTGCTGATGTGTGTTTCTGTCCTTCACTGGCTACCTTTATGTGCATATAGCCTCCCACTCCATAACTATGCCTTCATATCCCCTTCTTCTCAGTTGCAGTTGCATATTGTATTTCAAATTATTTCAACGCTCTGCTCTCACAGAAGGGTGGTGATAATGTCTTTGCCTAAGTTTCAAATTGGAGGGCTGAACAAGATAGAAATCCTTCCAAGTTCTCTGATGATATTGCTATACAAATGCTTATTTCATCTTTCTTTATATTCCTCCCACCTTAATATACGATAGGTCTTTAATAAATGCTTGCTGCATCAACTGGGGAATGGTTGAACAAGTTGTTGTATGTGATTATGATGGAATACTATTGTACTATGAGAAATGATTTGCAGGATGCTCTCAGAGAAACCTGAAAATATTTGTATGGGCTGATACAAAGTGAAATGGACTGTGCACAAAGTAACAGCAATATCATAAGATGATCACCTGTAAATGATTTAGCTATTCTCAGCAATACAATGATCCAAGACAACTCTGAAGGACTTATGATGACAAATTATATCCATTCCCACAGAAAAAAACTGATGGTGTGTGAATGCAGATTGAAGTATACTTTTTAAACTTCATCTTTCCTGAGCCTTTTTTTTTGTCTGTTTTCTTTCACAACATGACTATTATGGATGTGTGTTGCATGACTACATGTGTATAACCTATATTGAATTGCTTGACTTCTCAATGAGGGAGGATAGGGAGGGAGGAGGAAGGGAGATCATGTGGAACTCAAAATTTTAAAAACAAATGTGAAAAATGGTTTTTACATGTAACTGGGGGAAATAAAATACTAAAAAATAAATAAGGCAAAGATGTTTGCTGAATTATATTTAATTGAAGAGTAAATTTATTTAAAAACAAATATTGGATCTATTTGAGGGTTTTTATGGTAATAGTGGGAAAGAGAGGAAAACTCAAACAATTAAACCCAATTGTGAAACAAAGACCAAAGAGGATTTAAAGAATAAGAGATACTATGTTATATAAGAAGAATCCTTCAATTCCTACGGTGAAAGGATGCAGGAGGGCAGTGAGTTGAGGGGAACAGGAACAACCCATAGAACTGCCTGGGAGGATTGTTTTCACTGACTCCAGTCCATACCTTCTGCGCTCTTTTTCACTCTCATATCCACTAAATCATCAAGACCCTTCAGATTTTATTTTATAACATTTCTCACATATGGCCTCTTCTTTTTTTTTTATTTTTAGGCAGTTGGGGTTAAGTGACTTGCCCAGGGTCACACAGCTAGTAAGTATCAAGTGTTTGTTATGAGGCCAGATTTGAACTCAGGTCCTCCTGACTTCAGGGCTGGTGCTCTATCCACTGCACCACGTAGCTGCCCGACATATGGCCTCTTCTTTTCTCTGATATTGTCACCACTATGGAGCATGCTTTCATAAGCCTTTGCCTGTATTATTACAATAAACTGCTAGTTGTTCTGCCTGCCACAAGTTTCTTCCCTCTACTGCATTACTCTATCCTCCTCCCCTTTGTCAAAATGATCTTCCTGTAATACAGGTTTGACCATATCACCTCCTGCTTAACAAACTCCAGTGGTTCCCTATCACCCCAAGATCAAATGTGAGATTCTCTGTTTGGTGTTCAAAGATCTTCATAACCTGTCCATCCTCTGCCCTCTGTTTTTCTTACACCTTACATCCTACCACATACTCTTTGATCTGGTGACATTGGCTTCCTTGCTGTATCTCAAACAAGACACTTCATCTCCTGGCTGATTCTATGCATTTCCTCTGGGCATCCACAATGCATGGAATATTGAGCTTTCTCATTTCCACATCTTTGCTACCTTGTCTTCCTTTAAGTCTTAGCTAAAATCGCACCTTCTATAGGAAGCTTTTACTGATCTCTCATAATTCTATGGCTTTTTCTCTGATGACTTCCTACCATTTACCATGTAGATAACTTGATTATGTACAGTTATTTACTGTCTATTTCCTTCCATTGTAAGCTTCTCAAGAACAGGTACTATATTTTAACTTTCTTTATATCCTTAGTGTTTAACATAATGCCTGGCATGGAGTGGACACTTGTTATTGTTAATTGGCTAACTGACATGTTGAGAGATAATTTTCTTGAAAGCTTTTATGGCCTGAGAAATACACACTCTGTGCTCAAATTAGCAATAATAGTAATTATAGCTAACATTTCCATGGAACTTTACAATTTATAAAATACTTTAAAAATATCTCATTTTATCATAAAAATAACCCTCAAAGATAGATACTATAATTATCCCCATTTTTCAGATGAGGAAACTAAGGTGGACACAATTTAATTGACTTATCCAAGATCACTCTGCTAATAAGTGTCTGAAGTCATATTTGAACTCAAGTCTTTCTAACTCTAGATGTGGCTATCAACAGCTTAAACAAGTTGGTACTCAGGTGCCACAGGCAGTGTGTGACTAGGCTTACGATCAAAGTTTTTCCTTCTTATTAATACCTTTCTATAATTGAATTCTACTTGCTTATCCATTAAGAACTCAGAGTAATCTCTACAATGTTATGATGCATTAGAAAAGAACTTTAGGGAAGGATCTACCCAATATCATACTCAAAAGCTATAATAACAATACCCTAAAGAATAAAAATTTCCAAAAACCTTCAAAAGAGAATTTGTTTTAGCAGAGGAACAACACTCAATGAAATGAGCAAATAAAGAGACATTAAATAAACAGACATTAAATAGAGAGATTTGTTTTTATAAAACAAAGTAATCCTAAAAGATGCCTTATTACACCACCTACAAGTTTTACTTTATATGGTTGCCTATCTTGCCCACCACTGATTCAAGTTACAAAGGAGCTGTGATTTTAGTCACTGGAGTTGGATCCAGGGTGATGGAATTATAGCTTTCTGAAGTATTGATTTACATATAAACATGACAAAGGAAAAACAGAGATTTGAAAAGTTGATCGATTATAGTTATGCTTATGGCTATGTTTATATATCATGATCTATTTAAAGAGAATTTGAGTTAAATGAGTGCTGGGATATTCATGCTAATGTGGTAAAAGTCTTTTTCTATCAGAAGTTATTAGAATTAAAGAATGGCTTTGTAAATGACAATTTTGTATATTTTTATTTCATTGGACTTTTATGTCACAGATTTAGATACCAGGTTTTCTCAATGATTTTCATGCCTCCTAGAGTAGAAGCTTATGAGAGATCAAGGACTAGCTCCTTTCAAGTAGGCACTGTTTTATTTTCTGTACTTGTATCTCCAGCTCCTGTCACCTAGTGTGCAGGTCACATAGTGTGAGTACTTAATAAAAACTTGTTGGTTGATTGATTAATTCTGTGTGCCTTACATAAATTTTCACAATATCTGCTGTGCTCTATAAATAGCAGCTACTGAATAAATGTTTATTGATGATGGAGAGAAATAATGAATGAATATTAAGGTGCATATCAGAAAATAGTAATTCAGCTTGAAAAGGTAAGTGCCTCCAAATTGTGGATGACCTTGATTGCCAGACAAAGCAATCTGAAATTCACTTATTGTACAATGTGGAATCACTAATGACCTTTGAGAAGAATGACAACATGAACAGATCAATGCTTAGAACGATTATTGTGATTATTATATGAAGGATTCATTGGAGGGAAGAGAGAGTGCAGTAGGGAAGGCCAGTAAGAGGTTTTTATAATAGTTCAAAAAAGTGATAATTTGGGCTTGTATTCCTATGGGAGCAATGAGAATTTCAAAATGAGAGTCACTGAGACAGAAAACGCCAGGCTCAGAGTCAAGAAAACCTAGGTTCAAACCTGTCTGTGATAAGTAAATTTTTGGTGGCCCCAGGCAACTTTGAAAAGAATAATTTGCATATTAGTTGCTTACTTTCTTTGTTGAAAGATGCCCCTGGCAATCTTTCATAGCAATCACTTCACACTTCTATATATCTCTCAGAGGTAGAGGGGACCTTTAAAAAATATTTTATTGCTGCTTCCTCCAGCATTTCACATTTTTTTCCATGAAAATATCATAAAATGGAATAGACTTCTTTTGGGAATGATGCTTTTATTTTTTATGAAAATAATGTTGATAAGATATATCTAGATTTTAGATTATCTAGAATTCCCAAGAAAACTCTTCTTCCCACACCATCCAAATAACTATTCTTTATCATAGAATAAAAGAGAAAAGAAGAGAGAGGAAGGCAAACAAACAAAAAGAAGAAAATATGTAATTTGTAATTCCTTAGGTCAGCAGACATTGGCAAATAGTCATCTTTGCTTAGGATTCTTCTTTTCTATGTCCACAGATTCCCACCTTAACTTTCAGGGGACAATAGAAGCAGGGAATCATTCCATGTTACAGACTTTATTCTTATGGGATTAACCAAACAGCCAGAATTCCAGCTCTCCCTCTTCCTACTCTTCCTACAAACATATGTTAACTAGATCAGAACTAGCCTCTAATCTGTAGCCAGAGCCAAACAAAGCAGATCAGAGGTGTGTGTAGGCAAACAGGAGTGGTTTAATTAACTTCAGATTGAGAAAAAACACTTGTAAGTCATGATCAAAAAAAGAGCTTGGACAACATATATCAAGAAATTATGAAGGAAAATTGCCCTTATATCCTAGAACCAGAGAGAGAAATGAAAATTGAAAGAATTTACTGATTATTACTTGCAGAGAGGGCCAGCCTCAGATGAGGCTGAATGAAAACTTCCAGGAATATCTTAGCCAAATTTTAGAATTCAGAGGTCAAGGAGAAGCTACTATAAGCAGCCAGAAAAAGAAAAAAAGATAATTCAAGTATCATGAAGGCACAGTCAAGATAATGCAAGATTTAGCAGCTTCTACATTAAAGAATCAAAGGGCTTGGAATATAACATTGTAGATGTCAAAGGAGCTAGGATTACAACCAAGAATTACCTACTCAGCAAAACTGAGTATAATCCACCAAGAGGACAAATAGAGGGCTTTCAAGTATTTTTGATGAAAAGACCAGAGCTGAATAGAAAATTTGACTTTCAAATATAAGATTCAAGAGAAGCATACAAAGGTAAATAGGAAAAGGAAATCATAAAGGACTTAATAAAGTTAAACTATTTACATTTCCACATGGGAAGATGATAATTGTAATTGATAGGAACTTTCTCATTATGAGAGCAGTTAGAAAGAATACATACATACATACATACATACATACATACATACATACATATATATATACACACAAAGAGAACAGGTATGAGTTGAATATGAAGGGATGATATCTTAAAATATAAAATTAAGGACTGAGAGAGGAATGTGCTGGAAGAAAGGGAAAGGTAGAGGTAGGATGGGGTAAATTATCTCACACAAAAAGGCAGGAAAAGTCCTTTACAATGGAAGGGAAGAGGGGAGAGGGGAGAGGGAATGAGTGAACCTTACTCTCATCACAACTGCCTCAAAGAGGGAATAATATATACACTCTATTGAGTATAAAAATCTATCTTGCCCTATAGGAAAGTAGGAGGGGAAGAGGAAAGAGAAGGAAGCAGAGGAGAGGGGGGGGCAGATTGGTAGAGGAAGTAGTCACAAGCAAAACACTTTTGAGGAGGACATGGTGAAAGAAGAGAAAGAATAAAATAAACAGGGGAAGGGTAATAGGATGGAGGGAAAGACAGTTAGCAATAGTAACTGTGAAAAAATTTGAACAAGTTTTTTTTCTGAGAAAGGCTTAATTTCTCAAACATATAGAGAATCAAGTTTATTAAAATAAGAGCCCTTCACCAATTGATAAATGATCAAAATATATGAACAGTTTTCAGATGAAGTAATCAAACCTAGCTATAGCCATATGGAAAAAAGAAAGCTTTAATTCACTATTGATTGGAGATGTGAAAATTAAAACAAATCTGAGGTTGTAACTCATACCTCTTAGATTGTATAATAAGATAGAAAATGAAAATTGCAAATATTGGCGGGCACATAGGAAAAATGAGAAATTAATATATTGTTGGTGGAGTTGTGAACTAATTAAACAATTCTGTAGAGCAATTTAGAACTATGCCCAAAAGGCTATAAAACGATATATACTCTTTGACCTGGCAATACCACTACTAGGTCTGTATCCCAAAAGGAATAAAAACAACAAAATGGGAAATGACTTGTATGTACAAAAACACTTATAGCAGCTTTTTTCTGGGGGCAAAGAATTAGAAATTGAGGGGATGCCCATCAATTGGGGAATGACTGAACAAGTTGTGGTATGTGATTATGAGGGAATACTATTGTATTATAAGAAATGAGGAGCAGAATGTTCTCAGAAAAACCTAGGAAGACTGGCATGGGTTGATGCAAAGTGAAATGCACTGTGTACAAAGTAACAATAATGTAAGATGATCAGCTGTGAATGATTTAGCTATTCTCACCAATGCGATGATCCAAGACAACTCTGAAAGATTTATGTGAAAAATGTTATCCATCCCCAGAAAAAAGAACTGATGGTGTCTGAATACAGATCGAAACATACTTTTTTTTAAACTTTATTTTTCTTGAGGTTTTTTTTATCTGTTTTCTTTCACAACATGATTAAAGTGGAAATGTTTTGCATGACTACACATGTATAACCTAACATAATAATAATGTGAAGGAAGGTGGTCTAAGAGTACCAGATTTCAAATTATATTATAAAGTGATAATCATCTAAATGATCTGGTATTGCCTCAACTAGAGAGGGAGATTAGTGGAATAGATTAGATACAAAATACGCAGTAGCAAATAACCATAGTAACCCAACATTTGATAAACCCAAAGATATAGCTTTGGGGGCAAAAACTCACTATTGGACAAAACTGCTTGGGAAACTCAAAAACAGTTTGGGAGAAACTAGGCACAGAAAAATATATCACAACGTATGCAAAGATAAGCTAAAAATGATAAAAAGATTTAGACATAAATGGTGATGTGGTAAGCAAATTAGAACAGCATGAAAAATTGTATCTTTCAGGTTTGTAGATAAGAGAAGATTTTATAATGAAAGAAGAAATGGAGAAGATCGCAGCAAGTGAAATGGATAATTTCTATTACCTGATATTAAAAAAGTTTTATTCAAACAAAACCAATACAACCAAATTTAGAAAGAAAGCAGAAACCTGGAAGGAGGGGGCGGGGATGATTGCAGCAAGTTTCTCTGATAAAGACCTCATTTCTCAATTATATAGGAACATTAGTCAGATTTATAAAAATAAGAGCCATTTCCTAATTGATAAATGATCAAAGAATATGAACAGGCAGTTTTTCAAAGAAGAAATCAAAGTTATCCATAATCATATAAAAATGCTCTAAATTACTATTGATTAGAGAAATACAAATTAAAATAACTCTGAGGCACCACCTCACACCTATCAGAGTGACTAAGATAACAAAAGAAAAATCACAAATGCTGGAATAGATATGAAAAAATCAGCATGCTAATGAACTGCTGGAGTTGTGAACTAGTCCTTTCATTCTGGAAAAAAATTTCTTACTATGCTCAAAAGACTATAAAACTGTGTCTACCCTTTGATTCAGCAATACGACTGACTACTAGGTGTGTATTCTAAAAATATCAAACAGATGAATAAGACCTATGTTTGCTAAAATACACACACACCTATGCTCTTGGTGTTGGTAAAAATTGGAAATTAAGAGGATGTTCATTAACTAACAACTGAAAAATACGTGTATATGATTATGATGAATATTATTGTGCTATAAGAAATGATGAGAAGGATAACTTCAGAAAAACCTTGGAATACTTAGATGAACTAATGCAAAGTGAAATGAGCAGAACTAGGAGAACATTGTATATAGTATCAGTAGCATTGCAATATTGATGAATTGTGAAAGACTTAGCTACTCTGATCAGTATAACTATCCAAGAGAGTTCTGAAGGAGTCATGACAAAAAATGCTGTCCGCCTCTACAGAGAGAACTGATTAACTCTGAATTAAAGTCGAAGTGCAATTTTTTCACTTTATTTTTCTTGCTTTTTTTCCAACATAGCTAGTATTAAAATTTGTCTTCCATGGTTTCACAGGTATAATTGATACAATATTGTTTACCTTCTCAACATATGGGGGAAGGGAAAGAGAAATTTTGGAACTCAAAATGTTTAAAAGAATGTTAATAATAATAAATTCAAAGAAAAAATTTAAAAGTTGTTATTAAGTTGCAAAGAGCTATATGAATGTAATATGTAAATAGTTTAAGTTCTAAGGCAGAGAAAACAATCCATTTTAAGCTTTTATGTTTTAAAAGAAGACCAGTGTCCTCTGCACTCTTCACAAGACTCAAGTTAAGTACCCAAATTCCATCTGCTTTTTATGATGTTGGAAATAAAAAAATAATTTTGGTGAGGCAATGTCATACTTGCCTTTAAGCAGAGCTTTTCATGATTCCGTATTTAGATATGATTTTAACTGATTTTACAAATTTCTTATTCTTTATGTCATGTATTCCAATCTTTCTTCTTTAGACTGGTGGTTCAAATTATATCCTCTCTCCATAATGTGCCCTGGAGCTCCTATTTCTCCTCTGATAGAAAAAAGAAATGAAGCTCAATATCCATTCAAGCTTCCCTCATTCCAGACAATGAGTTCCAGGAGGTGAATTCAGGACCTCTTGCCCCTTTCTTTTTCAGTCTGCTCCTGTAAAGATAATATACAACCCAGAATCTACCCAGCTTCACTATACCTGCTACTTAAGAATTTCATCCATGGAAGTAATAGGACTCATCATTATAAAGACAAAAATTGTCAAATCTAGAATTCAGCTCCAAGTTTTTTGAACATATTTATCCCTCTGAAGAATCACAATCCCAGTGTCCCTCTAAGTTGTCTAGATCTAGAACATGGACTTGAGGTCTGTGGACTAGTATTTTTTTTAATATTTTGATAACTGAATCTCAAAATTTCTATTTTCCTTTGCAATCCTATGTAATCCTATCCTATTTTATGCATTTAAGAATATTATTCTGAAATGGAGTCCATAAGTTATACCAGAATATCAAAACGGTCTATGAAATGAAAAAGTCGGTGATCCCTTGTCAAGAACAAAATGTGTAAGCATTCAAGAGATATCACAGAATCCCCAAATTAACAAATCCTGAACAACAATGAACACTCTAATATTACTGATAATTGCATGTGTCTTAGTTTACAAAATAGATGACTTTCAGAATATTAGCATTCAAATTAATTTTTAAAAATTGTAACATGCTTCCCTCTAAACTAGTTGTTTCTATGTGGTCCCTAATTTCTTAGTGATGTGTGGTTATCACCAACTATGGTTCCCTACATTATGGGTTTAATATCTCTGCCCTCTATCATATTTTTTTTCAAATGAATAACTAGAAAATGACCCCCTTAAATTAAGAAATACTTAGAAGGAAATAATGGCAAAGTAAAATAAATGTTAGACTTGATATCAGGAAAAGTGGATTGGAGTCTTGACTAGGACACCTACTAACAGATGGAGAGAAACAGAGATAGACTGGCAAACCAATAAAGAGAACATAAAAATCTTGTTTTGTTACTAAGACATTTTGCACCTCTGCAGATTTCCACCCTAATTATTGGAAGAAAATGGCAATGATAAATAACACCATTGTGACAGAATTTATTCTCTTGGGCTTAACAAACCAAACTGAGCTCCAGATACCACTCTTCCTTTTGTTTCTAGGAATCTACTTAGTCTCCGTGGTAGGGAACCTCAGCTTGATTTTATTGATCTGAATCAGTTCTCAGCTTCATACTCCCATGTACTATTTCCTAAGTAACCTGTCCTTCATAGGTCTCAGCTACTTCTCTATCATTATAGCCAAAAACATTGGAGAACTTTGTATCAGAGAAAAAATTATCTCCCATCTAGGGTGCATTGGTTCAGTTCTTTTTCTTCCTCTTCTTTGTGACTGGTGAATTCTACCTGTTGATGACTATGGTCTATAAGTGTTATGTAGCCATCTGTAGACCCCTGCTCCATAATGTCACCCCAGTGCTGTGGTTCTCTTCCCTGCTGGTGGCAAATGTATACACAATGTGGGGCATTTGGGTCATTGTTCATACAAGCTGCCTAGCCAGATGGTCCTTTTGGGGGGTACAGTATTATACATCATTATTCCTGTAATGCTCTCCCCTTCTGAAGCTCTCTTGTTCCAGCACCTACATCAATTAACTTTTGGTGATGATTGTTGATGGATTTAATTTGTTGGTCACAACTCTGCCCATCTTGGTCTTTTACCATTTTGTTCTTCTGAGCATCCTTTACATGCAATCTACAAAGGGTTATTGTAAAGCCTTCAGCATCTGTGGTTCCCATCTGGTAGCTGTTTCTGTTTTTTATTTTTATGGTTCCATTAAAGTATTATATACCAGCTTCCAATAGTGTGTCCCAGGAGAAAGTAGCCTCAGTGTTTTATTCCACAGTGATCTTCATGCCGAACCCCTTGATCTATAGCCTGATTTACAAGGATGTGAAGGATGCACTAAGGAAATTCATGAATGGCAGACTGTTTTCAAGGTCCACATAGCAAATACCAAATCTAAAGATCATTAAAATATTGATTTTCTTTCTAATTCTTCCTAGACTTCAAAGATGACTATCCAGAATAGGTCTCATGTTAGACAACATAGTAACGAAAGCAAATACATGTCTGTCCTCCACAGTGTCTGTCCTCCAAAGGCTGCCTCCAGCTGAATAGAGCCTTCCAGTCCACACCTATGCCTGCATTCCCTCTTTTCCCCAGTTGCACTTGCATATTGTACTTCAAATTATTTCAAGGCTGTGCTCTCAAAGAAGGGCCATGATAATGACTACTTTGGTTTCACATTGGAGGGCTGAACAAGATGGCCTTTAGGAACCCTTCTAAATTCTCTGATTATGATGTAATGATTTTAAGTTATTTATTTGACTTTGTTCAAAAAAACCTAAAGGTCTATTCACTACTCTTCTACTTTTAAGAAGCATTATTTAAATAAATCAACTGGAACAAAAAAGATTCCTCACCATAACATTTAATACTGAATTCATACATATTAAGTTCTTAAGATATGCTTATTGAATTTAGTTGAATGATATGTAGTCATAAGGTGTGCCATATCTTTCTGTTCTTCTTGTCTTTTGGATTTTTTTTTATTTACCTGTTACCACATGCTTTTTCCTGAGTAGAAAATAAAGTCCTTGAAGACAGTATTGATTTTGTTTTTGTCTTTATGCAGCTGGTGGCACAATGGATAGGTTTCTGGGCTTGAGATCAGGAAGATCTGAGTTAAAATTTGACCTAAAACACTTACCAGTTCTATGACCTGGGCAAATCACTTAACCTCTGCCCACCTCAGTTTTTTTTCAACTAGAAAATGAGAATAATATTATCTACCTCCCAGATGTGTTATGAATGTCAAATGAGGTAATATTTGTTAAAAATGCATGTCATTGCCTGGCATATAGTGGTTGCTATTCAAATGCTTATTATCCCCTTCTTTATATCCCTAATTTCTTTTGATATGTTAGACTCTTAATAAATACTTGCTGAACTATATTTACTTAAATAGCAACTTTATGTAAAAGAAAATATTGAATCTATTTGAAGGTTTTTGTAATCCAAACAATTAGACCTAATTTTGAAGCAAAGAATGAATGGGATTGAAGGGGTAGGAGATAGTATTTTCTATAGGAATGAGCCCTTAAATGCTAAGGTAAAGAGATGCAAAAGAGGACATCTTATGAAAGCATTTGGGGAGATTGTTTTTGCTGACTCCAGTCCACACCATTACTACCACATACAAGCTTGACTCTTGCTCCCCCTACCAGCAGAGGAATTCTATTCTTCTCTAGTCTCCAGAAATGCTCATGGGAATGTCATTATCTAGAGACAAACATACTCCACGCAATTTCTTCTTTTCCAGGGACACTAACCTCTGGAGAAAAGACATTATGATGGAGCATCTACTCTCATTCGTTTCCTCAGGGAAATTTTCCTTGAGATAATCCTCGGACAAATAAAAATGCTCCCTCATCTAGACAAAGGAGTTTAAAGAGAAGGTTGCTATTCCTAATTGTGCCTGGTAGCCCTTGAGGTATTGAGGAGAGACCTTCTTTCTTTCTTATGGCCTTAAAATTATCCACAACTTCTTCAGAAATGTTTAAAATAATCTCACCTTTGAAACATCATCATCAAAATAGTTATTGTTGCAGCAATAACTATTATGAATTATTCTAACATTATAAGAGATTGAGGAAAATAATCAGTCCTCTGACTCTTCTAATTCTGACAGGAATAAGGTAAATAACCAAATACATATGCTTGAACTAAGAAGTACTCGTGAGCTGAGGAGGGCATAAGGATGTCTGAGAAACACACAGTACAAGTTTATTGGCTAACTGATATGTTGAGAAATAATTTTCTTGAAAGTTTTTTATTCACTAAAATTTTTTTACAAAAATTATGTTACAAAGGGACTGTGATCTTAGTCCATAAGATGGTACCCAGAATGATAGAATTAGAGCTTTCTGAAGCATTGATGTACATGTTAACACAACAAGGAGGAAATGGAGTTTTGAGGAGTTGGTTGTCCTTAGAAATGTTTATAGATGTGTTTATGTATCATAAACAACTTAATAAGAGATGAATGAGGGCTGAGATATTCATGTTAATGTGTTAAAAATATCTTTGTCCATCAGAAATTATTAAAGTTAAACGATGGCTTTGTAAATGGTAATTTAAAAAATTTTTCTTTCATTGGGCTTTTGTTTCATACACTTTGAGCTGGTAAGGAACTTGGAGCTCATTCATTCCAGCTCTGTCCTTAAAGATGAGGAAATTGAAATCTTTAGAGGTTAATTAATTGTCTAATGTCACACAGGTAGCAAGTAACATGACTAGAATTTGAATCTGGATACTCTGCCCATGGTCTTTCTAAGATACCAGGTTTTCTTAATGACTTTCATCTTAACTAGAGAGAAGTTTATGAGATCAAGGACTAGCTCCTTTCAGGTAGGAACTGTTTCATTTTTTGTACTTGTATCTCCAGCTCCTAGCACACATAGTACCTGGCACATAGTGTAGATACTTAATTAAAAACTTGTTGGTTGGTTGATTAATTCAGTGTATCTTATCTGAATTTTTACAACACCTGCTGTGTTCTGCAAATCAGCTGCTGAAAACATATTTATTGAATGATGGAGTAAAAAAATGAATATTTTAAGGTGCATTTCAGGGAATATGAAATCAGCTTGGAAAGGTAATTGCTTCCAAACTGTGGATGACATTGATTGCCAGGCAAAGGTATCTGAAATTTACTCAATGTACAATATAAACTCACTAACAACTTCTGAGGAGAGTAACAACATGACCAGATTTATGCTTAGAAAAATTTCTCTGAAAATTATGTGAAGGATTAATTGGAGGGGAAAGAGAATTCAGTAGGGAAGATCAATAGGAGGCTTTTGTAATAGTCCAGAAAAGTGATAATTTGGGCTTTTATTCATACAGGAACATGGGAATTTCAAAGTGAGAGGCACTGTGACAGAAAGAGTCAGCCTTGGAGTCAAGAAAACCTGGGATCAAACTTATCTCTGATAAATTCTAACTTTGTGTCCT
Source organism: Phascolarctos cinereus (assembly GCF_003287225.1). Lineage (NCBI taxonomy): Eukaryota > Metazoa > Chordata > Mammalia > Diprotodontia > Phascolarctidae > Phascolarctos > Phascolarctos cinereus. The sequence goes on from NW_027556098.1 coordinate 181,137,119, forward strand.
TGGAGAAGTTACTCAATTTTTTAGTGGCCCTAAGCAATTTTGAAAAGAAGAATTTGCAGATAAGTTGCTTATTTGCTTTTTCAAAGGAAGTCTTCCTCAATCCTTAACCACTGTGACTTTACAGATATGTACATCTCTCAGAAATGAGGTTATGGAAGAAGAACTTTAAAAATATTTAATTACTACTTTTCCTGTCATTACCATTTTTTTCTGGAAAAACATCATAAAATGGATCTGTATTCTTTTGGGAAATGGTGCCTTTATTTTTTGTGAAAATAATGTTATTTTTAACATTTGTTTTTACATCATCTACAATTCCCAAGAAAAGTCTTATTCCTACTACTTCCAAAGAAGTATTCAAAAGATTAAAAGAGAACACAGAGAGAAAAGAGAGACAAAGAGAAAATTCCGTAGAATAATAACAAAAATCTAGCAGTGATACACACCATAGTTCCTATATATTCAAAGAAGGTAAGTAAGCATTTTCTCATTTTTCTTCTTTGAGGCTGAACTTGATCATTAAAATTTGACATCCTTCAATTTCAATTTTTATATTGTTTTGCTTTATATTGTTTTGAAGTATTGTAATTATTATAGTGTATGTGTGTGTGTTTGTGTGTGTATTCTTGCTTCACTTTGCATAAATTTATATCTTCCTATATTTCTCGGCATTCATCATATTTATGGTACCTTTGATCTTGATTGCTATAATATAATTTCCTTTTTATTATAGTCTTGAAGCTTGATACTTTTGAATCTTGAAGAATGGAACTGTGTGTTATTCTCCATTGACATCTTAAGGAATATGTTTAAGCTATCACACAGCTTCAATTTTTATGAGAAATGTTATTTTCTGTTTCTTGAAATGTAGAAATTAGATTTTTTTCTTTCTCACTGTTCAGAAAATCCAATAGTCGTTATTTTTTCCTTGATATTTCCCCCTACATCTGTTACAATTGCCATTGCTGTTTCTGAATCTTTGCATTCAAATAATTTTCAGGTTTTCCTTTTTGTTTATGATAATATTTCCACCATTCTATACTCCAGAAAATAAATTTACTTTACATTATATGAATTACTTTGTTTCATCATCATCTTGTTTTTGGACTTCCTAATTAGACGCAGTTCTTCCTTTATTTCATTAAACTGTTGTTTTTATTGTAGACAGAATTTATGGTGCTGGTATGGATTATTCCATAGAATATTGGAAATCTCTCTCAAATCTTAGACTTGTGTACTATGATCGAGTTTGACATTAATAGTTTATGAATAGTTGTGATATTTGGGGATGCTGGGAGTTCAATAAGAAATCATATCTTTCATAAGATCTTAGGTCATCAGACATTGGCAAATAATCATCTTTGCCTAATAGGATTCTTCTCTTCCATCTCCACAGATTCCCACCTCAACTTTCAGAGGACAATGGATACAGGGAATTATTCCATGGTGACAGATTTCATCCTTATGGGATTAACAGATGAGCCAGAACTCCAACTCCCCCTCTTCTTACTCTTCCTACAAATATACATTATCTCCATGATGGGGAATGCAAGCTTACTCCTACTTATCAGGATCAGTTCTCAGCTTCACACCCCCATGTACTATTTTCTCAGTAACTTGTCCTTTATCGATCTCTGCTTCTCCTCTGTCATTACCCCTAAAATGTTGGTGAGCTTTGTGTCAGAGAAGAACATCATCTCCTATTCAGGGTGCTTGATTCAGTTCTTTTTCTTCTGTGCTTTCTGTATTGCTGACTGCTTCATGCTGACAGCCATGGCCTATGATCGTTATCTTGCCATCTGTAGCCCCCTGACCTATAACAGTGCCATGTCCCAGAATATTTGCTTTCTGCTAGTGGTAGGAGTGTATACTATGGGACTCTTTGGAGCCATTACTCATACAAGTGGTTTAGCCAGACTGTCCTTCTGTGGAAACAATGTTATTAGTCATTATTTTTGTGACATTCCTCCCCTTTTGAAGCTCTCCTGCTCTAGCACCTACATCAATGAGCTTTTGGTGATGCTTCTGGTTGTGATCAACTCATTGGTAACCATACTACCTATCTTGATCTCTTATGCTTTCATCCTCTCCAGCATCCTCAAGATGCATTCTGCTAAGGGCAGATCCAAAGCCTTCAGCACCTGTGGATCCCACCTGGCATCTGTGGTTGTCCTGTATGGCTCCATCATTTTTATGTACTGTCAGCCTGCATCAACCAGCAACATCACTGAACAGAAAGTGTCCTCAGTGATCTATACCACAATCATCCCTATGCTAAACCCCTGGATCTATAGCCTGAGGAACAAGGATGTGAAGGATGCACTGAGGAAAATCAGGAAGGACTGGAGAGTCTTCTTGTTCCAGTAGCACCATTAAAAATCATTGAGATCTTAGATATATTTTCTACTTCTCCACACTAGTGATTTATTCTCTTTGAGACACAAGTCAGATTTGGACAACATTACAAAGTTGGGTAAGTCAAATTTTTCCTTGTCAGTTTCCCTTGCTGACTTGCCTGGCCCTTCTACCCAACTCCCAACAATTTATGTCACCAGGGTTTTTCCATGAATGTCCTAAAATAGCATACCACATCATATTTCCCCTCCAAACCTTACCTGTGCCATATTTCCTTATCTAATATCTCCATCTCAGATTGCTGAACATGTTAGAAAGCAAGCTGACCAACTCTTGCTTACTAAAATGATGTACTGAGGATTTATTGAATCATGAGATTCAATGGCAATTGAGTAGAAAGTATACTTCAACTGTAAAGTAAGAATGGCACTGCAAAGAGTAGTGTGATCCCAACATTTAGATTAATGAGGATCAGGCAAATATCAAGGTTAATGTTGTAGATGCATAAAATTTAGGAAGTTTACTCAGTACTGAAGTACTTCTAGCTTTATCTAAGTTCCTCTGTATTCCCAAAATTCAGAGACAAATCTCCAAGTTGTATATCTTCGGTTTCTTTTGCCATTATGATTTTTATTAACTTACAAACCTCAAATGGCACAAAAAGGAAATAACCTTTCATTATAATCTCAATGTTATTTACTTCAAGAAATCAAAAGTTTGAAAGATGTAACTAAGAAACTTCAAGTGCCAGTATATTGTTTAAATTGGGACAGTCAACTTCATTATAAGATGCAGATTTTATGATGGTTGGCAAAGATGGCATAAGAAGGAGCACTACAGTCAAGTTCCTCTTCAATATTCCTCTTCAAGCAACTCTAAAATAAGATATCACATTGAATTCTGGAGTGATATAGCCAAAAACAAGGTGAGGATTAGATATTTTCCAGCCCAAGATAACTTAGGAGGTCAGAAAGAGAGCTGTATGACCCTGGAGTGTAGCCTAGGCTGGGGTACAGGTAACAGCAACACCAGCTGAGTCCCTGGAGATAGCTGCAGTGGTAGTGGCACAGCTTCAGGTGCTTTCATCTCAGAAAGGGTCAGGGGATTGGACAACTGGGTAAAAAGTTATATCAAGGGACCCCAGTATAAGTGACCTAATAATAGTAATAAGGCACTGATAAGTAATTGCATGGCTCAAACCCAATTCCAGATCACAGCTCCATGGAGGAGAGGAGTGCTTGTAGCTTCAAGGGAACAGAAAAAAGACCACAGTGCAGACTAGAAGAGCATTAACCACACCTTTACCCCCACCACACAACCTTGGAAATACTTTTTAAAAAATCCCCAAAACATATGTTGGAAAAGCAGCATGAAAAAGCTTTAGCTTGGGATAATGATTGCACCCTCCCCATCCAACAGTGAGCAGAGTCCAAACAGATCAAGAAAGAGTCTAGGAAAATGAACAAAAACTTACAAAAGAATCTGAGCATAAACACCTACTATGGTGATAGGAAGATCAAGGCACAAACTCAGGAGATGACATGAAAACAACTAAAAACTTCAAAAAATATGATGAAACACAAACCCTGAATGAGCTAAAGAAAAAGCAACAAATGATTTTAAAAATCAAATAAAAGTGGTAGAGGAATAATTGAGGAAATAAATGAGATGGGTGCAAGAAAATTATGAAAAATAATTAACAAGGAGGTTGTGGGAAAGAAAGTATAAATAAAATAAGGAAGGAAATTACCTAATTCTCTAAAACTTTCCTCCAAATAACTTAAAACAATTCCTCAAATTGAATTTTAGGGTGGCAGAAATAAGAAAAAGCCAAGGTAAAGCAGTTATCCTCAAACAGTTTTGGAATACATTAGAAAAGACCTAACCTATAGGGGTGTGGTCTGACTGGCACTGAAATGCAGATATCAATCTGTCAATAAGCAGCAAGTCTTGGAGGCAGCTGTGTTCATGGTAGCTATGGCTTTGGGAGCTTTTAATGGAAGTGTTGGGTGGCTTATCGGGCAAATGGATTGCAAGCACCTCTGCTGGCACTGGACACAGGGTCCAGGCAAATTGGCCAACCAAGTCCTAGGTTGTGGCTACAGGTGAGGAGAGTGAGCATATGTTGGGGAGTTCAGTAGCAGAGGTGAGATCATTTCCAGATGGTGATGATTAGTTGTGGTCATTTACAGGAGAGTACAGTCCTTGGTTTCAGCTCCAGGGCAGAGAGGTTAACTGATTCTTGCATTCTTTGGAGAATGGGGCTGGTGGTGAGTTTATCAATTTATTGGGAGTGAGAGTATTTGCAGTGTCAGGACTACAGGGGGACCTGGTATCAGCTGAAAGATGGAGGTGAGTGTCTGAGGTCACTCATAGACCAAGGTGTAAAGCAGAAGAAGAGTGATATACATGGCCATGGATTATTGAACATTTTGAAGAATCACAAAGACAAAGACCCAGAGTTAGACCTTTGAAAGCAAAAACACAAAAAACCTTAAGCCTGAAACATACCCCACACCCTGAGAACAGAGCCCAACTCTAACATAAAATTAACCTAGTAGTAATAGGTTATTTAAAAATGAGTAAACAACAGAAAAAGAACCTGACAATAGATAGTTATTATGGTGATAGAGAAGGTCAACATTAAAACTCAGAAGACAATGAAGCTAAAACAGCTACATGTAAAGCTTCAAAAAATTCAAAATGTTCACAATCCCAAAAAGAATTGTTGGAGAAGATTAAAAAGGAAGGCAGAGGAAAATGGGGAAAGAAATAAGTAATGCAAGAAAATTGTGGAAAAAGCAAACCAATTAGAAAAGGTCAAAAACAATGAAGAAAAGAACTTAAAAATTGAAATTTGGCACAGTGAAGCTAATGACTTCATAAGACATAAATAAAAAATTAATAAATCAAAATTGAAAGAAGTGAAAAAAAGAGAAAATGAAATATTTCATTAGAAAAACAGCTGATCTGGAAAACAGATTGGGGAGAGACAATATAAGAATCATTGGACTACCTGAAAGTCACAATCAAAAAAAGAGTCTAGATGTTACATTATGAGAAAGTATGAAGGAAAATTGCCCTGAATTTTTAGAACTACAGGATAAAATAGAAATTGAAAAAAAAATCATCAATTTCTACCTGAAAGAGATACCAAAATGAAAAATCACAGGAACATTATAGCTAAGTTTCAAAGCTCCTACATAAAGGAGAAAATATTACAAGCAAAGAGAAAGAATTCAAATATTGTGGAGCTACTGTCAAGATAATGCAAGATTTACCAGCTTTTCCATTAAAGGAAGACAGAGTGTGGAAGATGATATTCCAAAGAACAAAGGAATTCTGTTTGCAATAAAAATAATTTACCCAGAAAAACTGAGTATAATCCTGCAAGAGAAAAAAATGAAAAATTAAAGAATTAGAAAGACTTTCAGATATCTTGAGGAAAAGACCAGAAATGAAAAGAAAACTCAACTTTCAAATACAAAAATCTTGAGAAACAAGACAGTAAATATGATAGTCTAATAATAAAAGGTTTAATAGGTTAAGCTGTTTACTGTCTTACATGGGAGAATGATATTTGTAACTGTGAAGAATGTTATCATTATTAGAAAGAGAATCACAGATAAAGGGCCTGGGCTTGAGGTCATTTTGATGAAATAATTCTAAAACACAGGTAAGGAGAGGTAAAATGGAATAATCTGTTTCATATAAAAGAGACATGAATAGAAGACCCTTTGCAGTGGAGGAAAAGATGGGGTAGAGGGTGAACAGTACAGTAACATTATTCTCATTGGAACTAGGTTAAAGAGGCAATAACTTATACATCTAGTTTGGTTTAAAAGTCTCCTTAACTTACAGGGAAATAGTAGGACATGGGGATAGGATAAGGGAGAAACTCTTTAGAAGGCTGTGTGAATTCAGGAGTCAGTGGTCAGAAGTAAACTACTCATCTGAAGAAGAATAAAGTAAAAAGAGAGATAGAAAAAGATAAACAGGTTGGGAGGTAAATAAGATGTAGAGAGATACAAAACTAGTAGTGGTAACTTAGAATGTGAACAGGATGCACTCATAAAATGGAAAATAATAGCAGAATGGATCAAAAGCCAGAACCCAAAAATATGTTGTTTACAAGAAACACATTTAAAAATTAGAGACACATATAGAGTAAAAATAAAGGGCTGCAAGACAATTCATTATGCTTCGGCTGATGTAAAAAATGCAGTTAATGTTAAAGCTAGAATAGATTTAATGATGAAATAAGCAAAAAAAAAGTATATTGTATTAAAAGATATCATAGATAATGAAGTAATATCAATACTAAATATATGCACCAACTGCTATAACATCTGAATTTGTAAGGGAAAAGGTAAATAAATTACAGGCATAAATATATAACAAAACCAGAATAGTGGGAGACTCCAACATTCCTCTCTCAGAACTAAATAAATCTAACAAAAAGCTGTTAAGAAATCAATGACAAGAATAGAATCTTAGACAAGCTAGAAATGGTAGACATTTAGAGAGAAATAAATGGGAAAAGAGAGGAATATGCCTTTTTCTCAGGGGTACATTATATCTTTACAAAAATTGACCATATATTAAGGTATAAAAATCTTATAGTTAAATGCAGAAAAGCAGACATATTAAATACATCCTTATCAGATCATAATACAACAAAAACTATTAAAAATTCATTGGAAAGTAAATAACTTAATTTTAAAGAAGGAGTGTATAAAAGAAGAAATCATAGTAACAATAAATAATTACATAAAGAGAATAATAGTAATGACACAATATGTCAAAACTTATGGGATGCAGCAAAAGCAGAAATCAGAGGAAAATTTATTTCTTTAATGCTTACATCAATAAAATAGAGAAAGAAGAATGAATTGTATATGCAACTTAAAAAACAGAAAAAATCAAATTAGAAATTCCCAACTAAATAGTAAATTCAAAATCCTGAAAATTAAGAGTGAGAATACTAGAATTGAATGTAAGAAAACCATTGAATTTATGAATAAAACATGAAGCTGGTTTTAATAAAAATAATAAAAAAGATAAATCATTAGTTAATATGATGAAAGACGGAAGAAAATGATGTTACTCATATCAAAAGTGGAAAAAGTGAACACACCATTAATGAAGATTAAATTAAAGCAGTTTTGGTTTAATCATTCAATATGTAACTATGCCCAAAGGGTATAAACCCATGCATACCCTCTGACCTAACAATACTACTACAAGCCCTGTATCCCAAAAGATATAAAAACAAAAAAGGAAATGATCTATATGTACAAAAATATTTATAACAGCTCTTTTCTGGGGGCAAAAGAATTAGAATTTATGGGGATGCCAATCAATTGAGGAATACCTGAACATGTTGTGGTATGTGATTTTGGTGGAATACTATCATATTGTAATGAATGATGAACAGGATGCTCTCAGAAAAACCTGGAAAGTCTTGCATGGACTGATGCAAAGTAAAATGTACTGTGTACAAAGTAACAGCAACATTGAAAGATGATGAACTGTGATTCACTTAGTTATTCTCAGCAATACAATGATCCAAGACAATTTTGAAGGATTTCTGATGAAAACTGCTATCCATCCAGAGAGAAAGAACTGATGGTTTCTGAATACAGATTAAAGCATACTTCTTTAAACTTTCTCTCTTTTTTGAGATTTTTTTGGTCTATGTTTTCTTTCACAACATGAATTTATTAACACATTTTGTATGACTACACTTGTATAACCTATATCAAATTGTTTGCCTTCTAAGTGGGGGGAGGAAAGATGAGAGGAAGGAAGGAGAGAATTTGGAAGTCAGAGTTTTAAAAACAGATGTTAAACATTGTTTTTACATGTAACTAGGGAAAAATAAAATACTAAATAAAAATTAAGTAAAAAAAATAAGTTAAAGCAATTATTAGGAGTTATTTTGTCCAATTATATGCCAATAAATTTAACAATCTAAGTGGAATAGAAGAATATCTACAAAAATAAAAAATGCCCAGATTAATAAAATAGGAAATAGAATATCTAAATAAACTTACTTTAGAAAAAGAAATTGAACAAGTCATAAGTGAGCTTCTTAAGAAAAATCATTAGGACCAATGTATTTATAAGTTAATTCTATGAAACATTTAAAGATAAATTAATTTTAATATTAAATAACTTATTGGGAATAATAGGCAAGAAAGGAGATTAACCAAAATCTTTTCATGAAACAAATATGATGGTAATACCTGAACCAAGAAGAGCAAAAAAACAGAGAGAAGATCACAGACCAATTTCCCTAATGAATATCAATCCAAAAATCCTAAATAAAATACTAGCTAAGAAAGTACAGCAATTCATTAAAAGATTATGTGTTATGGCCAAGTGGGATACATACCAGGAATACAGGGATGGTTTCACATAAGGAAAACCATTAAAATAGTTGATGCCAATTAAAAATCATATGAATGTATCAATAAATGAGGAAAAGCTTTCAACAAAATATAATGCTCAGTTCTCTTAAAAATATTTAAAAGCATTTTTCCTTAAAAGATAAGAAGCATCTATTTAAAATCATTAGCAAACATTATCTGTCATGGTGATATTATAAGCCTATCCAATAAGGTGAGAAGTAAAGCAAGGATGCCCATTATCATCATTATTATTCAATGTGGTACAAGAAATGTTAGCAATAGCAGATGATATGATGATGTCTTTGGAAAATCCTAAAGGTTAAATTAAAATAGTTGAAACAATTCATAATTTTGGCAAAGTAGGAGGATATAAAAGAAACCCACACAAAGCATCAGCATTTCTATATATTACAAACAAAGCCATGCAAGAAGAGACAGCAAGAGATATTTAAACCAAGAATAATCCACCCAACAAAACTGAATGTAATTCTTGGGGTGGGGGGGGAATGGACATTTAAGAAAATAGAAGACTTTCAAGCATTCCTGATAAAAAAGACCACAGCTGAATATAAAATTTGACTTTCAAACTCGACAAAGGTAAAAGAGGAATAATCAGGCACTTAATAAATTTAAACTCTTTACGTTACTATATGGGAAAATGATACATATAACCCTTTAGAACTCTATTGCTATTACAATAGTTAAAAGACATCTCCATTGACAGAGGGCATGGATGTGAATTGATTAAGTTGGGATGATCTCAAAGAAAATGGAGAGGTGAAAAAGAGAGATACATGGGGAGACAGGAAAAGGACAAGGAATGGAGGAAATTATCTCACATAAAAGAGGCACAAAGGGAAGACTTTTCACAGAGAGGGAAAATATGGGAGGGCTGGCAGGCAATTCTTAAACCTTATTCTCATTGGAATTGACTCAAAGAAAGAATGACATGTTCAGTCAGTTGGTATAGATATCTATCTTACACTATATGGAGGCAGACAGGGAAGGGACTAAGAGAAGAGAATAGGATCTGATAGAAGAAAGTGCAAATTAAGGGAGGAGTAGTCAAAAGCAAAACAGACTTTTGAGGAAGTACACAGTAAAAACAGAGAAAGAGAGAGAAGGCTAAGTAGGGGAAATAGAATGGAAGAAATACAGTTAGTAACTACAACTGTGAATTTGAATCCAATGAACTCACTCATAAAAATACAAGTAGATAACAGAATGGATTAAAAAACAGAATTCGATGACATGTTGTCTACAAGAAACACAATTGAAAGAGAGAAACATATTGAGAAAAAATAGAGGGCTGTAGAAGAATTTATTTTGCTTCAGAGGTAAAAACATAAAAGGAGGGGTGGCCAACATGATCTCAGACAAAGCAAAGATAAAAACAAACCTAAGTAAAGGAGATAAACCGGGAAACTGCATTTTGACCCCCAAAAGTAGCATAGACAAGAAAGTGAAATCAATACTAATAATTAATGCACCAAATGGCATAGCATTCAAATTCTTAAAGAAAACTTAACTGAGTCAAAGGAGAAAATACAAGGTAAAGTTATATTAGCAGGGAACCTCAACCTTCCTCTCTCAGAGCAAGTTAAATCTAACCATGAAATAAGCAAGAAGGAAGTTAAAAAGATGAAAAGAATTTTAGAAAATTTAGATATCATAGACCTCTAGAGAAAATTAAATAGAAACAGAAAGGAATATACCTTTCTTAAAATGATAAAAGGCACCTTCACAAAAACTGACAAAGTATTAAAACATAAAAATCTTAATACCAAATGCAGAAGAGCAGCCATATTAATGCATCTTTTTCAGACCATAATGCAATAAAATTATATTCAATAAAGGTCCATGGAAACAGATTAAAATTAATTTGAAATGAAATAATCTAATGCTAAAGAATGAGGAGGTCAAAGAACAGAACCTTAAGCAGTAAATAATTTCATTAAAGAAAATGATAACAAAGAAACAACATACCAAAATTTGGAATGCAGCCAAAGAAGTATTTAGGGGAAAGTTTATATCTCTAAACACTTACACCAATCAATTAGAGAAAGAACAGATCAATGAATTTAGGTCAGTTTAGATCAATGAATTAAAAAAATAAGAAGAAAAAATTAAAAATTCATAATTAAACAGCAAATTGGAAATCCTGAAAATCAAAGGAAAGATTAATAAAATTGAAAGAAGAAAACCATTGAACTAATAAGTAAAATAAGAGGTAGCTTTATTAAAAACAATATAGATAGGGAGCAGCTAGGTGGTGCAGTGGATAGAGAACTGGCCCTGGATTCAGAAGGACCTGAGTTGAAATTCGACCTCAGAAACAATACTTACTAGCTGTGTGACCCTGGTCAAGTCACTTAACCCCATTGCCTAGCCAAAAAAACTAATATAGATAAACCACTGGTTTATTTGAGTTTTAAAAAAGAAATAAGAAAACCAAATTACCAAGATAAAAAAAAATGCTAGAGTGAATTCAGCAGCAGTGCAGATAAAATTAAAGCAACTATTAAAAGCCATTATGCCCAATTGAAAGCCAATTAATCTGACAATATAAGTGAAATGGGTGAATATTTACAAAAATAAAAATTACCCTGATTAACAGAATAGGAAATTGAATACTTAACTCAATCTTAGAAAAATAAATTGGACAAAGAATCAATGAGCTCCCTAAGGAAAAATCTCCAGGACTAGATCAATTCATAAGTGAATTCTATAAAATATTTAAAGAACAATTAATTCCAATACTACCATAAACTATTTGGAAAAATAAGTAAAGAAGATGTACTACTTAATTCCATTTACATCACAATATAACACTGATATCTAAACCAGGAAGGGCAAAAAAAAAAAAATAGAAATCTACACATCAATTTCCCTATAGAATATTGATGCAAGAATTTAAAATAAAGTACTACTGAGAAGATTCAGCAATATATAACAAAGGTCATACATTATGAATAGGTGGGATATATAACAAGAATTCAAAGATTACTCAATATTAGTATTATTGACCATATCCATAGCTTGACCAATAAAAATATGTATTTCAATATATGCTTTGAAAGCTCTTGGTAAAATACAACACACCTTCCTATTAAAAACATAAGAAGTATAAGAATAAATGGAATTTTCCTTAAAGTGATAGGTAGTATCTCTCTAAAACCATCAGCAAACATTCTCTGTAATGGTGCTGAGCTAGAAGCTTTTTCCAAAAACATTGAGAGTGAAGCAAAAATGTCTGTTTTCACCTGTATCATTCAATATTGTACCAAAAACTAGCTATAGTTTCTAGCAATAGCATAGTATAGTGTAGCTATGGTATAGCAATAGCTATAGCAACAAGAGAAAAAAAAGGAAATTAAAGGAATTAAAACAGGCAATGAGAAAACAAAACTACCATTCTTTGCAACTGATATTATGGTATAATTAGAGAATTCTAGAGAATCATCTAAAAATCTAGTTGAAATAATTAACTTCAGCAAAGCTATAAGATACAAAATAAAGCCACGTAAATCATCAGCATTTATATAAATTACCAATGAAGTTGAGCAGGAAGACACAGAAAGAGAAATTCCATTTAAAATAGCTGCAGACACAAATAAAATACCTGAGAGTCTTCCTGCCAAGATAAATCCGGAAACTATTTCAACACAATTACAAAACTCTTCACACAAATAAAGTCACATTTTAACTAGTGGAGAAATATTAATTGCTCAAGAATAGGTCAAGCTAATACAAGAAAAATGACAGTTTTACCTAAATTAATTTGCTTATTCTGTGTCGTACTGTTCAAGCTACTAGAAAATTATTTTATTGAGGTAGGAAGTCATAACAAAATTGATTTGGAAGAACAGAGTTAAGAATATCAAGGGAATCAATGTTTTTTTTTATTTGAAGTAAGGTGCCTAAGCAGTCATAAACTCAAACTATGTTACCAAGTGGTAATCATCAAAATAATTTGGTATTGGCTAAGAAATAGAGTAGTGGATAAGTGAAATAGAATAGATAGACAATATGTAATGGTAAATGACCATACTACTCAAGCATTTGAGAAACCAAATAATATAAGTTTTCGGTATAAGAAATCACTATTTGATGACAATTTCTGGGAAAACTGGAAAGCAGTTTGGTAGGAATTCAGTATAGACCAATATCTCACACCATACACTAATATGAGGTCAAAATGGGTACATGATTTAAACATAAAGAGTGATATCATTAACAAACTAAGGGAACATGGAATGTTTTACTCGTCAGATTAATGGATAAGGGAAAATTTTATGACCAAACAAGAGATACACGGCAGTACAGGAGTTAAAATAGATAACTTTGATTACATCAAATTAAAATGTTTTTGCGCAAACAAAACCAATGCAGCCAAGATTTGAAGGAAAGCAGGAAACTGGAAAACAATGTTTACACCCGAGGTCCCTGATAAAAGCCTCATTTATCACATACAGAGAGAACTGTGTCAAATTTATAAGGATGCAAGTCATTTTCTAATTGATAAATTGTCAAAGGAAATGAACAGGCAGCTTTCAAAAGAAGAAACCAGAGCTATCTATAGTTATATAAAATGTTCTTAATCACTTGATTAGATTAGTTACAGTTAAAACAACTCTGAGGTACCACCTCATAACTATCAGATTTGCTCATATGACAGAAAAAGGAAAATGACAAATGATAGAGGGATATGAGAAAACTGGGACACTAACATACAGTTGATGGAATTGTGAACTGATCCAATCGTTCTGGAGAGCAATTTGGAACTATACCTAAAGGGCTTACTTTTTGACCCAGCAATACCACTACTAGGTCTGTATCCCAAAGAGATTTTTAAAAAGGGAAAAGGACCTATTTGTACAAATATATTTATAGCCACTCTTTTTATGATGGCAAAGAATTAGAAATTGATGTGATATGCATAAATTGAGGGATGGCTGAACTAGTAGTGGTATATGGTTTTAATGGAATATTATTGTGTTATAAGAAATGATAAGCAGGATGATTTCTGGAAAACCTGGAAACACTTAAATGAACCACTGCAGAGTGAAGTGATCAGAACCAGAAGAACATTGTACACAGTAACAGCAATATTGTATGCTCAACAACTAGGAATGATGTAGCTATTCTCAGCAATACAAGGATTGAAGACAATCCTAAAGGATTCATGATGAAAAATGATACCCACCTCCAGAGAAAGACCTAATGGCATCTGAATACAGATAGAAGCATACTATTTTTCATTTTCTTTCTTTTCTTTCATTTTTTCGTGGTTCAAGTTTTCTTCTACAAAATGACTAATATGGGAATATGTTTTACGTGATTTCATATGTGTAACTAATTGCTTACTCTGTCAGGGAGGGTATGTAGGAGGGAAGGAAGAATAAAATCTGAAACTCAAAACTTAAAAAAAATTGAATGTTAAAATTGTTTTTACCATAATTGGGAGGAGGATAATATTTTTTTAAAAAAACAGCAATATTGAACAATGATCAACTGTAAATGACTCAGTTAATCTTAGTAATAAAATGTTTCAATATAATTCACAAGAGATTTATAAAGAAAAATGCAATCTAACTACAGAGAAATAACTGAGAGGGAGTCTGAATGCAGATTGACACATACAGTTCTTTAAAACTTTTTATTCTTATTTTTATTTGTTTTGCATTTTCTTTTGCAATGTTATTAATGTGAAAATGGTTTGTATTACTGTACATGTATAATCTATATCAAATTTCTTGCCTTGTTAAGGAGAGGGGGTGGGAGGGAGAAAGTAAGAGAATAATAAACTCAAAATTTTTTATAGAAAAAATGTTAAAAATTTTTGTTTATATGTGATTTAGAAAAATAAAAATTAAATGTAAAAAATATAGGGAATGTTGTGAGGATCTTCTTTTAATAGCTTTTCAAATGAGGTTGATGGATAACTGGAGCCATTTCAATGCCTTTAATCACAAGTTGAAAGGATGGAGGGGAAAGTAGAAGACACTATATTCTAATTGCATGTGATTTCTCTAGTTTCTGAGTAAGGGTCAAAAAGACCATGGCAGCTGGTAGATTAAGAAGAAGGTGAGGAGCCCTGGGATAAATGCTATGTTGTCTTTTTGACCCCCAAACTACTGAATACCATTGTACCCAGAACCATTAACTTGCAGAATTCATTTTTTGCTGCCTCTCTGACTGAATAATTCATAATACTACAGAGGAACAAGGGATAGGCTCACTTCATCATAATCCAATTTTCCATTAGGAGAAGTCATGATGAAGGATATATACATGCACTGTGTGGTTGACTTTTCTCCAGAGAGCCCATATCTACATGTTGAAGAAGTCTTTTGATATCTTCAGTCATCTCCTCAAAGTCCAAATACCTTCAAACAACAAATAAAAACTATTTCCTCCTTTTTAAACCTGGCAATCTCAGAATCAAGAAACATTTTCTTCTCTGGTGTTCACTAGCAGAGCATATTGCAGAGAGATCTGCACTAGGATCTTCTCCAGATTGTGCCATTTCCAGTAATATGATCATGAAAGAGAAATATTATGTGCCTTAATTTGAATGTTCTCAATGTAAAATGAGATTTAAAATCCCTGCTCTGCCAACTTCAGAGGGGATCAAATGACCTATGTTAAAATATTTTGTATATTGTGAAGTACTACACTAATGTTATATAGGAATCTTTAAACTTTAAAGGGGTAACAAGATCCCTTCTTAAGTTTTCATTCTTCTCAAAATCTAATCAGACCAGAGACTTCTTTATTCTTCACAGTATTCAGGTAAGTAAACAGATCCCACCAGCTTTTCACCAAATTGTAAATCAATTAAAATTCTCGCATGGGAATGATAAACACACACACACACACACACACACACACACACACACACACACACACACATAGAGTGACAAATTATATGCTTCAATCTGCATTTAGATTCCATCATTTTTTCTCTGGACATGGATAGCATTTTTTATCACTAGTCATTTGGAATTGTCTTGGATCATTACATTACTGAGAATAGCTAAGTTATTCATAGTTAGTCATCATACAATATTGCTGTTACTGTGTACAATGTTGTACAGGATTTACTTTCTTCATTTGCATCAGGTCTCATAAGTCTTTCCAGGTTTTTTCTGAGAGCATCCTGTTCATCATTACTTATGGCACAATAGTATTCTATCACAATCACATTCTACACTTTGTTCAGTCATTCCCCAACTGATGGGCTTCCCTTCAATTTCTAATTTGTTGCCAGTGCAAAAGGAGTTGCTATAAATACTTTTTCACCAGTAGGTCCTTTTTTCTCCTTTTTAAAAAGCCTCTTTGGAGAAAAGACCTAATATTAGTATTGCTGCATCAAACTGTATTTACAGTTTTATAGCCCTTGAGTATAGTTCCGAATTGCTCTCCAGAAAAGTTGAATCACCTCACAACTCCACTAACAGTGTATGTGTCCTGATTTTCCCAAATCCCTTCCAACATCTATCTTTTTTTTCTATCATATTATCCTATCTGATAGGTGTGAGGTGATACCACAGAGTCATTTTAATTTGTATTTCTCTAATCAGTAGTGATTTGGAGCATTTTTTCATATGATTATAATTAGCTTTGATTTTTTTGAAAACTACCTGTTCTCATCTTTTGGCCAGGACTTGTGTTCTTATAATTTTAACTCACTTCACTACTTATATGACAAATGAAGCCTTTATTATAGACACTTGCTATGAAGCTTTGTCTCAGCTTTCTACTCTCCTAATCTTGGTTGCATTGGTTTTGTTTGTGCACAAACTTTGTAATTTAATGTAATAAAAGCTATCCATTTTATATCTCAAAATGCTCTCTCTCTTTTGTTTGGTCGTAAATTCTCTTGTCCATAAATATGACAGTTAACCTATACCATGCTCCCCTAATTTACTTGTGGTATCACCCTTTATGTCTAAATCATGTATTAGCATATAATGTGAGATATTGGTCTATAACTAGTTTCTGCTAAATTATTTTCTAATTTTTTGAGTAATTTTTGTCAAATACTGAGCTAACTCTACCTCCTTGGCTCTGCCCCTTCATTAGTAATATGTGGATCTGATGAGCCTTCTTGTCAAATGAACTACAAAATATTGCTTCTTTTATACCCAAAAAACTCACTATGACTTTGTTTTCATATATACATATATACATATATATATATATTTACTTTTTAAAAATCATAATTGTACTAATGCATTGTTGGTGGAGTTGTGAAATGATCCAACCATTTTGGAGAGCAATTTGGAACTATGCCTAAAGGGCTATAAAAATGTGCATACCTTTGACCCAGCATAGCACTTCTACGACTGTATCTCAAAGATATCATACAAATGGGAAAAGGACATACATGTACAAAAATATTTATAGCAGCTCTTTTAGTGGTGGCAAAGAATTGGAAATTGAGAGGATGCCCATCAATTGGGGAATGACTAAATAAGTTGTGGTATATGAATGTAATGGAATGCTACTGTGCTATAAGAAATGATGAGCAGGCGGACTTCAGAAAAACCTAGAAAGACTTGTATGGTCTGATGCAGAGTAAAGTGAGCAGAACCGGGAGAATGTTGTACACAGTAATAGCTACATTGTGTGATGACGAACTTTGATAAACTTAACCATTCTCAGCAATGCAAGGATCTATGACATCTCTAAGGCTTCATAATGGAAAATGTTATCTGCATCTAGTGAAAGAACCATGGAGTTTGAATGCAGATCAAAGCATACTATTTGCTATTTTTTTTCTTCTGTCATGTTTTCTTTCATCTTTTTGGTGGTTCCTCATACTGGCTCTAAAGCTTACTTACAACATCACTAATGTGAAAATATGTTTAATAGGAATGTGTATGTAGAGCCTATATCAGATTGTGCACCATCTTGGGGAGGGAGGTTGGGAGGGAGAGGGAGAAAAATTTAAAATTCAAAAGTTTATGGAAGTGATTGTTGATAAAGCAAAAGAAATTTAAAAAAATAAAATCCCATCTTATTCAGAAAAAAGAAAAGAAAAGAAAGGCAATGGATGCAGAATGCAAAATGAAACATATTGTTAGACATGGGCAACATGGGAATTTGGGTTTTTTTTATTAAAAATAAAAAAATCATAGTTGTATCTTTGTTACTCTTAACATTGGCCCTTCATCAAAACTATTTCAGTTTGAGCCTTAATATTAAAAAGATTCTGTTGAAAATATTTCAAATAAATAATTTTCCTTACTGTTGTGTTCTTAAATTTATAGGCATTCCTGTCAAAATTCCTGCAACAGAAAATGGGGATGACAGAAAAATGGAGAGAGACAGAAAGAGAAAGGCAGAGACAGACAAACAGATCAAGATAGAGTATATAGAAATCATTTTTGTTTATTAAGACTTTTCTCTAGCATACCTGAAAATTTCCAGCCTAATTGTTGGAGGAGAAAGGCAAGGGGAAATAATACCATTATGACCGAATTTATCTTCTTGGGCTTAACAAACCAAAAAGAACTCCAGATATCACTTCTTTTTGTTCATGGAAATCTACTTAGTCTCCATGGTGCGGAACTGAGGCTTCATTTTGTTAATCTCAGTTTCATACTTCCATGTACTATTTCCTCAGTAATGTGTCATTCCTAAACCTCTGATAGTCTTTTATCATTACACTCAAAACTTTGGAAAACTATTTATCAGACAATAACATTATCTCCTACCCAGGGTGCATTGCTCAGTTCTTTTTATTCCTCTTCTTTGTGATTGCTGAATTCTACAAGATGACAACTATGGCCTATGATCATTATGTTGCCATCTGCAGACCCCTTCTCTATAATGTCATCATGGTCATGGTTCCGCTTCTTGTTGGTGACAGGTATGTACACAATGGAGGGGCAATGTAGCCATTGTTCATAAAATTTGTCTAGCCAAACTGTCTCTCTGTTTGGTGAAATAATCCATCATTACTTCTGTGATGTTATGCACCTTCTGAAGCTCTCCTGCTCCAGCACCTACATCAATAAAGTTTTGGTGATGGTTGCAGGTGGATTTAATTTGTTGGCTGCAACTCTGTCCATATTGTATTTTAGCATTGCATTCCTCTGATCATCTTTCAGATACAATCTACAATGGGCTGTTATAAAGTCTTCAGCACCTGTGGCTCTCATCTGATAACTGTTTCTGTTTTTATGGTTCCATCAACAGTGTGTATTATATACCAGCTTCTAATACTGTGACCCAGGAGAAAATAGGCTCAGCGTTTTATACCACAGTGATCCCCAATGCTGAATTCCCTTGATCTACAGCTTGAATTACAAGGATATGAAAGATACACTAAGGAAAGTCATGAAGAGAAGAATACTTTCAAGGTCCACATAGCAAATAGCAAATCTAAATATCATTAGAATACTGACTCTTCTTTCTATTCCATCCTAAATATTAAGATTCCTCTCCAGACTAGGTCTTACCTTGGACAACATTTTAATGAAGGGAAATACATGCCTTTGTCTTTGGTCACTGCTGATATCAGTGTCTGACATCCATAGGCTGCCTCCAAGTGCATAGAATCTCCCAGTCCATGTATATGTCATCATCCTTCCTTATGCATAGTTGAACTTGCATATAATACTTTAAATTGCTTCAAGGCTCTGCTTTCATATAAGGATTATGGTGACTGTAGTCATGACTTTGGAGAGTTGAACAAGATCACTTTTATGAACCTTTCTTGTTCTGTGATTTTAGTGCAATAATTCTAAGTTATTTGAATTTGTTCAAAAAACCCTAAAAACTTCTTCATTATTCTTCTCTTTTAATAAGAATCATTAGAATAAATCAATTGGAGCCAAAGAAGAATTTGATTAGTTCTCCTAGTACATAATACTGAATAACACACATATTAAGCCTTTAAGAAATGCTTGTTGAATTAAGCTCAATTGAATGACATAGAAAGATCCAGATCACCGAATTCTTCCCCTCCTTGGATTATTTTATATTTACCTATGGCCATATACTTTTTCCTTAGTAGAAAGTAAACCACTTGAAGACAAAGTTTATTTTGTTTTTGTCTTTATGTAGCTGGTGAGGTAATGGGTAGAGTGCTGAGTCTGAAATCAAGAGGACCTGACATCAAATTTGGACTCAGACATCAGCTGTGTGACCTGGGTCCTCAATCCCTTAAATTCTGCCCACTTCAGCTTCTTCAACTGTAAAATAGGAATAATGACCACACCTAACTCAGGATTATTGTGAAGATTAAATAAGATAATATTTGAAAATTGCATAGCACGTTGCCTGGGACATAGTGAGTGCTAGAAAATGCTTATTACCTCCTTCTCTTTAACTCTATTGCCTTCATACATGATTGATGCTTAATAAATACTTCCTGAATTATATTTAATTGAATGAGTTTATCTAAATAGAAATATTGGGCTCATTTGAACATTTTTATGATAATAGTAGAAAAGGTAGGAAAACCCAAACAGTTGAACTTAATTATGAAACAAAGAATAGGGGAGTGTTTAAGGAATAGGTAATATTATGCTGTATAGGAAAACACTCTCAGTTCCTAAGGTGAAGGAAATCAGGAGAATAGTGAGCTGAGGGAACACTCCACATAAACGTCTAGGGAGATTGCAAGTTTTTTTTCCTGACTCCAGTACCTTCACCTCCACACTTAACCATGACTCCTGCTCACCCTACAACAAAGGAGTTCAGTTCTTCTCTAGACACCAGAAATGCTCATGAGAATGTCATTAATTAGAGATAAATATACTCCATGCAATTGCGTCTTTCCCAGGGAGACCAAGCCCTGGAGTGAGGAAAAACTGAAGGATGAGATGTTCTCACTCATTGTCTTGGATAAATTTTCCTTGAGATACTCATTGGACACATGAAAATCCTTCTTCACCTAGAACTAAGCAACTCAGAGAAAAGGTGGTTGTTTCTCATGCTTCTACCTGGTAGTTTATTGAAAAAGATTATTTTTATTTTGTTTTATTTATTTTATCCTCTACTTTTTCATAAATTTCCCACCTTTGGAGCATTATTATCAAAATCCTGTCAGTTGACAATTGCTGTGTCAATAACCTTTATGAATTCTTCTCACATTACAAGAGACTGAGGAAAATCATCATCAGTCCGCTGAATCTTCTAATCCTGACAAGAATAAGGCAAGTAATCAAATTTCATATATTTGAACTAAAAAGTAGTTATGAGCTAGAGAGTGTATAGGGATTTCTGAGACACACAGTGATGATTTATTTGAACTTAGTGAGATGAGACCAGAGGTAAACTCCTTTCTTTACCCTTCCCTGTATATGCTTAGATGATGGAGAGAAAGAGTTGTCCCACTTGCTTGTTTCATCCACCTTCCTTTTTCATCTATGTGAACCTATTGAAAAATAAGCAATTACTATAATAAAGGGCACTTCATAATATCAGTTTTTTATAAATGCCCAATTTTTAGTGACAAAATTCCTGCTCTCCTTGGCAAGTTGGTGTTTATTTTGTAGATGTCAAGGCACACCATTTACTGTGAAGGCTTAAAACCACTACAAGAGGGAAACAGTGGATACAATATTTATACCTTGTCGAGATATCACATGCTTGTTTGTCCTTCCCCAGGACTAAGTGAGCCCTGGATGACAGGATCACAGACATACTTCTCTGTGCCCATCACTGCCTTGCTACAGGTAAAAGATGAAAGAGGACACAAACACACAAGTTTCCAAGTATATTGATTTATTCAGCAAAAATGCCACTTCCTCAATAAAGTGGAATAAGGTCTCTTCAACTTTGTTACTAGACCCAGAATACAAGAAGAGACTGATTTTTATGCATTAAAAAAATGAATCAAATAGCACCAATTAATGAAAAGAAAGCAATTAATCAGAATATAGAATTTTCTAATTTGATTTGTAATTGGAGGCAAAATTAAAGACTTTCCAAGTTGGGAGGGGGAGAGTGAATGGGCACAATTCACTGAAATCACAAAAAGAGGTGTCCCACTTTCCCCAGGCATCTATAAACAGTCAAAGGAACATGGAAACTAACTGACTGATCAGTATGGAACCAATTTTCAGATAAAACATGTGACTTCTTTGAGATGCATTACTGTGAGAAAACTCTTTGCATCAATCTTTGGATCTCACCCAGTTTCTGGTTAGCATAACCTAGGTCCTTAGTTAAGGGTCTCTAAGCAGTAGTGGTCCAGCTTCACAGCCATGCAAGATTAGGTTTAGACAATGCAACAACGTCCTCTCACAATTCCCTCAATTCAATAAAGTTTTCTTACAAGACAGAAATTAGACTAGACCCATAATTGAATAGCAAGAGAATTGAGCTAGCTCCAGAACTGACTCACAAGACAGAGTCAATGTGGTTCACTCCATTCCCACTACCACTTGCTGTTTTAATTCCCTCAAATCTCTCAGCCTACCCTTTGTTCTTGCCACAGATTTGACTCAGGAAAGGTCTCTTAGCTTTTTGTTGGCGGAAGTGACATTCTATATCTTTTATTGTTTCAATTTATGACAGTCAGTGAGCCCCAGGAGTTCAAAAGAATGAATTAAAATGGTAAGTTACACACTTCAATGACCAAGAACTGTGCTTGAGGGATACAAAGCACTGGTGATGCAAATACAGAGCTACAACAGTCTTTTGCCTTCAAGGAGCTTACATTCTATTAGTGGAAGACAACACATATATGGGAGCCAGAGTTGGAATGCGACAGGACAATGTGTGCATGAGATAACCTCAAGCAGGGAATTCCCCTTTGGACAGCTATTTTTAGATTGATAATCTTCCCTCCAGACCACATCCTCCAAAGTCTTCCTCTGCTACTATTTCTAAATATAATAAGGATAGTATTTGCCACCTTAGAAAGTCAGGATCTATATATCATTACCTGTTTTACTTTTCTGTGGCATTGTCATCTCAGAGCTCCTAGACTCCATTTACTGTCGGCATTGCAACTCTCTCAGGAAATCCTTAGACTTCCCAGGTCTGATGGTTCTTAAAAGACAAAAGTCATCATAGCAGTAGACAATATTGGAGATTTTCCCCAAATCATACATTAAACTTTTACCCTAAAATGTTGCCCATAAATCCTGGGGGTTTTTTTATTTTTATAATTTGCTACCTTTGCACTCATCTCTGCTATTTCATTTGGCAATCTCATCAATTCCCATTAATTCAATAATCATCTTTTGCTGATCATTCTTAGATTTATTTATCTAGCCATAATTTTTCTGCTGACCTTCAGTGTCTCCTTTCCAACTACCTATTCAACACTTTCTATTGAATATCCAACAGATATCTTTAACTCGGCATGTCCAAAACTTAACTCATTACCTTTTCTTCAAACTACTTATTTTTATGAAAAAAAAAAGAACAAACTTCTTTTAAGGGCACCACTATCTTTCTAGGTATCCATTCTCACAACATAGGTTTCATCCTTAACCTTCTATTCTTTCTTATCCCTATTTTCCAATATTTTTCCAATGACTGTAAATTTTACTTTTGTAACATCTATCATAGGTCCCTTCTTCTCTCTCTTTCACCACCCTGGTGTAGGTCTTCATCATGTCACACCCAAACTATAGCAATAGCCCATTAGTTGGTCTTCTTGTTGCAAGTATATCCACTCCATTTCATCTACCACCCCAAAGTCAAAGTAATCTTCCTTAAACTGTCGTCCCCAACTCAATGAACTCTTGTGGTTCCCTATCACTTCCAGAATAATATATGAAATTCTCTCTTTGGTATTCAAGGATCAGATTCTTAAAATCTGGCCACTCCTCAGATTCTTATAATCTAGCAAATAGCTCAGTAATGTTCAGATTCCTTAGGAGTCTGGCCAATATGGTAGATGTTCTACTAAATCTTGTCTTTGGCTGAAAGAAGGCTTGGGTATTCAAAGTTTTTCATAACCTGCCCCAACTCCAGTATTCATATACTTATACCCTAACATATGCTCTTTGATCTAGTGACAATGGCCTCCTTGATATTCTTTGAATGAGACATTTCATCTTCTCAATATACTCAAAATAATATAGATTCCTGAAAGCTATCAAAAGAGAACTACTCTGAGGAGGGGAGAAATATTCAATGAAATTATGAAATAAAAAAAATTAAAATATTTTATTTTATAAAATGTGACATTAAAAGACATTTTATTATGCTACCTGTGTACTTCTTGTTATAAGATTGATTATCATGCCCACCACTAGTCTAAGTTAAAAAGAGTCTGCATGACAAATAAAAAATTCAGAAAGACATAGTTTCTGGGTAATTTAATAATTTTATTAATAAGGCTAGCGTGCTTATTAATTAAACAATGGTCATTTGGCCATCTCTCTCAGATCAGACATCCCTCATGGTGGTGGGCTTATGTATGCACTTCAATGAGTATAAGTTCTGAGGGATATCAATCAACTCTGACTGGTTAACACAATGGGAAGTGGGATATATTAAAATGAGAGTCTTGAGGTATGTGATTGTATCGCTGAAATCATGATCAAAGAGACTTATCCATTCCATATCATCTGTCTGACAAAAGGGGAAATCAACATTTCCCTAGAGCAAGAATACACCTATTAATCCAAACTTGGAACTTCTTTTACTGTCTGACTAGATCTTGGCCCGGGGAAATCTTTAAGAGAGATTCCCCATGCTACTTGGTTTCTGGATGAGGAAGTAGAAAAGGGAAAAAACCCTGGTACTAATTCAATGATTAGTTATTAAATATAAGAGAGAAATGTTCATTTCTCACAGCTGTAATTTTGGTCACTGAAGGGTGTACCTAATGTGATGGAATTATACCTTTCTGAAGTATTGATGTACATGTTCACAAGACAAAAGGGAGGGGTGTTTTGAGAAGTTCATTGATCTTAAATAGGTTTATGACTGTATTTATACATCATGATCAACTTAAGAGGAGACAACTAAGGGCTGAGATATGCTTCCTAATGTGTTAAAAGTCATTGTCAATCAGAATTTATCAGAGTTAAAAAATGGTCTTAGAAACATCAATTTTACATATTTTTTTTTTATTTCATTAGGTTGTGGTATGATAAATTTAGAGCTGGAAAGAAATTCAGAGTTTGTCTTGTCCAGCTCTGTCTTTTACAAATCAGGAAATTGAAGCTCTAAGAGTCTAATTAATTGTCCAATGTCACACAGGTAGTAAGTAGTAGGACTATGGTTTGAATCCAGGTCCTTCACCCAAGGTCTTTCTAAGAAACTGGGTTTATTCTATTACTTTCACTCCTACTAGATGGAAACTTATGAGGTACAATACTGGCTCTTTTCAAGTAAGGATTGTTTCATTCTTTGTCACTTATATCTCCACCTCCTATCACATACAGTACTTGGCACATAGTAGTGCTTAATAAAAGCTTGTTGGTTAATTAAGACACTATGTCTTATATAAATTTCAACAATATCTCCTGTGCACTATTTTGCTACTGAATAACTTTTTGTCAAATGAAAGAGCAAAAGAATGAATGAATTTTAGAATGCATAGCAGGGAACTTGGATGACCTTGATTGACGGTAGTATCTGAAATTTGCTTAATGTATGCTAACGATGTTTGAGAATAGTAACAACCTGAGCAGGTCTATACTTAGGAAGTTTATTCTGGATGTGAAATGAAGGATTCATTAGTGGGTAGAGAGAGAGATCAGGAGGAGAGACTAGTAATAGGCTTTTGTAATAGTCAAGAAAAGCGATCATTTTAGCTTCTATTCTTTTTTTGAAGATTTATTTTTTGAGCTGAAATCCTTTTTTTTTTACTTTGCAACATTCACTTTTATGAGATTTTGAATTCTAATTTTTTTTCTCCCTCCTTCACCAACCCCTCCCCAGATGGCATGCAATCTGATAAAGACTATACACGTACAAACATATTAAACATATTTCCATATTAGCCATGTTGTGAAAGAAGAATCAGAGCAAAAAAAGAAAAAAAGAGAAAAAAGTGATCAGCTTCTATTCTTTTGTGAGCAATGAGAATTTCAAATGAGAGGCACAGTGTTATAGAGGAGCACTTTGGAGTCATGAAAACCTAGGTTCAAACCTGTTTGTGATACACATTAAATTTGTGACTGAGAAGCTGCACAATTTCATAGTACCCCAGGAAATATTGTAAAAGAATTTATGGATTAGTTAATTATTTGTTTTGTCCTTGGCAATCTTTCACATCAATCACTTCACACCTCTGTACAGCTCTTAGGAGGAATGGAGGGGAACTCTAAAGATATTGAATTTCCACTTTTTATGTGATTTCACAATTTTCTGGAAAAATATTATGAGATGGAACTGGCTTTTTTGGAATATGATGCCTTTATTTTTTATAACAAATTTTCTTGATAAAATTTGTTTTTATATCACCTGAAATTTGCAAGATTACTGCCCCTACCATCCCTCTCAAAGAGCATCACTCATCATAAAAATAAGAGAGAGAAACAGAGGGAAAGTTCAATGTTCAATTAAACAATTTAAAACTTAAAAAAAAACCCAAGCCTGATTCCATATCTATGGCCCCTATATATTCAAAGAAGATGAGCTGACACTTTCTCAGATTTCTTCTTTGGGGCAAACTTGGTCTTTATAATTTCCCATCAATCAGTCTCAATTATTTTATGTTTGTTCTTTCAAACATTACTGTGATAATTGTGAGTATTGTTTTCCTGATTCTTCTTACTGAATTCACTTTGCATAAATTTATTTCTTCCTATGGGTCTCTGTGTTCATCATACTCATGATATCTTCTGTCTGAACTGCTATATTAGCATTTCCATATTATTATGTTCTTGAAGCTTGCTATTCTTATGTCTTGAAAATTGAATTTTGGATTATTCTACATGGAATATAATCAAACTATCACTTAGTTTATAATTTTCTGAAATATAAAAATTAGATTCTTTTTTTTCTCACAGTTTTTAGGAAATTCAATAATCATTAAATTTTTCTCTTTGATTTCTGTTGTAGATCTGTCACAATTGTTATTGTTTCTAAATCTTTCCATTTGAGGAATTTTCAGGTTTTCCTTTTTGTATATAGTAATATTTCATTATTCTAACCTCCAGAAAAACAAATTTATTTTATATTATATCCATTGTTCTATCTTCATCTTGTGAGATTTCTTAACTAGATAGAGCTCTTTATTTCATCAAACTTGTTCTTATTGTACACAGAATTTATTTTGTTGCTATTGATTCAATTATAGGATATTTAAAATGTTTTCAAATCTTAGATTTAGATGCTATTATCTAGGTTTGTATTAATAGTTTATGAATATGTGTGGGTCTTTGTGTTGAGTGCTGCTGTTGAGTTCAAGAAGAAGTTGTATCATTCATGAGATCTTAGGTCAGCAGACATTGGGAAATAGTCATCTCTGTCTAATAACACTATTTTTTCCCCATTTCCCCAGATTCCCACCTCAAATTTCAAAGGACAATGGATACAAGGAATCATTCCATGGTGACAGATTTTATCTTTATGGGATTAACAGATGGCCAGAACTCCAGCTCCCCCTCTTCTTACTCTTCCTACAAATATACATTATCTCCATGATGGGGAATGCGGGCTTACTCCTTCTTATCAGGATCAGTTCTCAGCTTCATTCCCCTATGTACTATTTTCTTAGTAACTTGTCCTTCATTGATCTTTGCTATTCTTCTGTCATTATTCCCAAAATGCTGATGAGCTTTGTGTCAGCGAAGAATATCATCTCCTACTCAGGGTGCTTGACCCAGTTCTTTTTCTTCTGTACTTTTGGTATTGCTGACTGCTTCATGCTGACAGCCATGGCCTATGATCGTTATCTTGCCATCTGTAGCCCCTTGATCTATAACAGTGCCATGTCCCAGAATATCTGCTTCCTGCTAGTGGTAGGAGTATATACTATGGGACTCTTTGGAGCCATTACTCATACAAGCAGTCTAGCCAGACTGTCCTTCTGTGGAAACAATGTTATTAGTCATTATTTTTGTGATATTTCTCCCCTTTTAAAGCTCTCTTGCTCTAGCATCTACATCAATGAGCTTTTGGTGATGCTTCTGGTTGTGATCAACTCATTGATAACAACTCTACCTGTCTTGATCTCTTATGCTTTCATCCTCTCCAGCATCCTCAAGATACATTCTGCTAAGGGCAGATCCAAAGCCTTCAGCACCTGTGGATCCCACCTGGCATCTGTGGTTGTCCTGTATGGTTCCATCATTTTTATGTACTGTCAACCTGCATCAACCAGCAACATCACTGAACAGAAAGTGTCCTCAGTGATGTATACCACAGTCATCCCTATGCTAAATCCCTGGATCTATAGCTTGAGGAATAAGGATGTGAAGAATGCACTGAAGAAAATCAGGAAGGACTGGTTAGTTTCCTGGTGCAAGGCATAATTAAAAGTCACTGAGATCTTAAATAAATTTTCTCTTTCTTCACACTAGTGATTTATTCCCTTTGAGACACAAGTCAGATTTGGACAACATTGCAAAGTTGGGAAAGCCATATTTTTCCTTGTCAGTTTCCCTTGCTGACTTGCCTGCCCCCTTACCAAAATCTCAACAATTTAGGTCACCAAAGTTCCTCCCCATTACAACATCCTAATGTAGTATATCACTAATGTCAGCCTTCCACTAATTGTATCTTCCCTCCAAAATTTACTTGTGCCATGTCACATTGTCTAAAATTTCCATCTCACATTGTTGACAGTATTAGAAAGCACAGTGATGAATTGCTTCTTCCTAAGTACTTCAATCCTGAAATACTGAGGATTGATTCAACCCTGAGGTTCAATGGTAGAAATGTAGAGACTATACCTCAGCTATAAAGTAGAAATGGCACCACAATGATTAGTCTTGTTCCCATATTTAGATTAATGAGAATCAGTTACATATCAAGGCTAATGTTTTATCTGAATAAAATTTAGGAAGCTTCCCTGACTTATAAACCTCATAATATTCACTTATGTGTTCATATGTAGAAAGTACACTCCTTCAGGGCAGAAACTTTCATGTATTTGTCTTTTTGTCTCCAATGTCTAATATAATGCTTTACACATTGTAGGTGCTTAATAAATGACTATTGATTTGAATTAATGTATAAAAGGAAAACAATAGTCTAGTCTGGCTGATGTGGTGAGGGAAGTGATATGAGATGGGATTGGAAGTATAAGGAGGTGCCCAGTTGTAGTAGGCTTTGAATGTCAGGCTAGGAATATGTATTTTATTGAGGATGTAGCAGGGTTTAAGGAGATGATACTGGATTTTGAATGGAGAAGGGATGATATGTTTAGATGTGCATATAAAAATATTGTTCATGTAGTTCTATGAAAGAATTAAAGGTAGAAGAGAGATTTGATGAGGGAAAGTCAATTAGGAGGTTATTACAAAATTATGAGAGGCAATTCATACAAAAAGGAGAGAACAGTTAGATCTGGTTGAATCCATAGGAATGGGCTACTGGTTTATAGTCCTGGATTCTGGTGTTCCCAGACTATGGAGATAGTCATTGCTATGGATTTGAGAGACTCAAGCAGATGCTATTTTGGAGTTCACCATTTGGTGATGTCTTTTGAATCTGACTATATGTTGAAGAATTCTGATCAACTGGGTAGTATTAAGGAGTGTACTCAGTCTTTGCATGACTGATTTTTCTCTTTTGATACTTTGTTGGACTTCTGTTCCTAAACACAATGATCAGAGATACTAAGTTTTCAAGAATCCATGGAGATCTTAGAGTGATTGTTGGTTAGATAATGCAAACACAGTGTCAGAACACTTCCCTGTTCTTCCTATCTTCCATTAATGGGGAGAAGCTCCTATTAACAACTCAACTTATCCCAACTCTAGCTTTCTTTCTTTCACATGGCAGCCAAGAATTAGGGAGGGGAAAGTGATTTTGCAAAAAGAGCTATTTGCTCGTTCCTATCCAAGAAATTTTCCCTGGTTCTTGCCTCCACTGCTTATTGTCCTTTCATTTCTATGGCATTATTTCTCCTACTCTCCTTTATAGAAAATCCATTAGTCACCAAATTCTGGCTGGTGTTATTATTGCTGATGTTGATAGAGATTAATGGAGAAGTTTGTATCTCTGAAGAGAGAGAAGAGACATTCTTTCTTCCAGGTGGCTGAGGTATGAAAGGAAACAATCATATTTTTGCACATGTAGATCCTTTCCCCTTTTTCTGATAGAACTAGGATACAGACCTACTAGTAGTGGTATTTCTGGGTCAATTGGTATGCACAATTTGGTTTCCCTTTGGGCATAGTTCCAAAGTGCTCTCCAGAATGGTTGGATTAGTTCAAGTATGCATTACTGTCCCAATTTTCCCATATCTTTTCCAGCATTTATCATTTTCTTTTTCTTCCATATTAGCCAATCTGATAGGTGAGAGGTGGTTACTCAAAGTTGTTTTAATTTTCATTTCTCTAATCAAATGTGATTTAGAATATTTATTCATATGCTTATAGACAGCTTTGATTTCTTTATCTGAAAACTGCCCCTTCATTGGTGAGAGTTGTTTTGCTTGTTTATCTTTGTATCCCCAGATTTTAGCATGGCACCTGGAAGACATGGTAAGCACTTAACTAAAGCTTTGTCTGCTTCTCTCTCTTCCACCCAGCCCCATCTTCTTTCTCCTCTCTCTGTCTCTCTATTTCTCCTCCTCCTCTTCTTCCTTTCCTTTCTTCCTTCCTTCTCTCTCTCTTTCTCTCTCTCTCTCTCTCTCTCTCTCTCTCTCTCTCTCTCTGTCTCAGTCTATCTCTGTCTGTCTCAGTCTCTCTGTCTCTCTCCTCCCTTCTCTTTTTCTCTGTCTCTCTGTTTGTCTCTCTGTCTCTGTCCCTCTCTCCTAATTAGGCATACATTCATACGTCACAGATATACATACCAATGGGCAAGCACTATAGTAGTCAAATTTCTCTTTTGGTAACTCGAACTTTTTGGTAACATTGCTGAGGGGGAGACCCTCTCTGTCTTTAAAGACCATGTAAAGCAATAAAAACTGAGAAAACCTCATGTAGAATAGTGGAATCTGGCTCCTTTCCTATTGCGGTTTGTTTCTTCACTACTGGTAATCAGAGGAAGGGCCAGAGTAGTTTGACTGAATCACTGAGTGAGAAGCTTACCAAGGGAACAGGTATAGAATTTTTTTTTGCAGTTCATGAGGATGTAAATGCCAAGATATGCGAATAGCTAACCTAGTTATTCACGGAACCCACAAATACCATAAGAATAATTAAGGCCCAAGTAGTCCTTGTGTTCTGGGAAAGAGGTAGGACACCACAAAGAGTGCACAATAGCTCAGCAATTAGAGGGCTGAGTCTGGATGGACTGGGAGCAGCAAAGCCAGAAAGGCCAACACAGTAGTATGCTGAGGGACACAGCTATTTTAGGAAGTAAGAAAACACTCATAGAATGGTCTGAGTTCCCTTTCTATTTGGAACATCTCTCATGATATACTTTTGTGAAAAATCTTTCTTTCTACTGAAGCATTTAAGTTGTACAGACTAAAAGAGATAAATAAAACCACCAGCATTATCTCCATTGAGGAAACTCTCATTTGGGGTTTGAGGCAACTTAAGTACTATTTACTGAGTTTTCTTTGGCTCTTTTGGTTGGTGTGAATCAAAGTCAACACTGGGGGGAAAAGGTGAAAATAAATATGAGAAAAAAGCAATGATGCCATTATCATTATTATTATTCAATATTGTACAAGAAATGTTAGCAATAGCAGATGACAAGATGGAATTCTTGAAAAATCCTAGAGATTCATCTCAAAATAATTGAAGCAATCAATAATTTTGGCAAAGTAGCAGGATATAAAATAAACTCACATAAATCATCAGCCTTTCCTTATATTACCAACAAACCTTGGCAAGAAGAGATAGCAAGAGATGTTTCATTTGAAATAGCCAGAGACAATATAAAGTACTTTGGACTATGCCTACCAAGAAAAACCAAGGAACTATATTAATATAATTATAAAGTCTGCTATATAAATAATGTCAGATTTAAATAATTGGAGAAGCATTATTTATTGTTGGGCAGACACGATACTAAAAATGACAATTCTACATAAATCAATCTACTTATTCAATGCCATCTCAATAAAACAACCAAAAATTTTATTGAGCTGTAAAAATAACAAAATTCATCTGGAAGAACAAAAATTAAATACTATCAAATGAATTAATGAAAAAAATGTAAAGGAAAGAGGTGTAGTAGTACCAGATCTTAAACCATAAAACAAGGCAGTAATTTTCGATATCATCTGATACTGGCTCAAAATGAAATGGTGGATGAGTGGAGTACTGTATGTATGTGACATACAGTAATAAAAGAATATATTAACTTCTTGTTTGATAAATTCAAAGTCCAAACCTTTTGGGATAAAAAGCACTATTTGGTGATAATTTCTGGGTAAACCAGAACACAATCTGCAAGAATCTAGACCTAGATCAGTATCACAAACTGTTTACAAAGATACGGTCAATGTACATACATGACCTAGACACAAATGGAAAAATCATAAGGAAATTAGAGGAATATGGAACATACTACCAATCAACATCATGAATAAGAGAAGAATTTATGAATGGACAAATGATAGAGGGCATTGTAGGATATAAAATGAATAATTTTCATTACAACAAATTAGAAAGGTTTTGTAAAAATAAATCCAATGTAGACAAGATTACAAGTAAAGCAGAGAATTGGGAAGATTTTGTAGCCAGTTTTTTGGATAAAGCCTTCCAAATTCAAAAATACAGAAAACTGTGTCAAATGTATAAGAACATGGATCATTACCCAATTGACAAATGGTCAAAAGATACGGGCAGAGAGTTTTCATCAAAAAAATTCAAAGCTGTATGGTCATGTACAAAAAATGCTCTAAGTCATTATTGATTAGAGAATTGTAAATTGAAACAACTCTGGGATATGATCTAAAACCTATCAGATTGTCTAAAATAAAAGAAGGAAAGGAAGAAAAATACTGGCGGGGATTTTATAAAATTGGGACACTAATATACTGTTGATAATACAGTGAACTGATAACATCATTTTTGAGAGAAATTTGGAATTATGGCCAAAGAATTATGAAATTGTGTATATCCTTTGACTCTGTGGTAACACCACTCGGTATGTTTCCCAAAGTGATCAGGCAAAAGGAAAAACATTTATACGTTTCAAAATATTTATAGCAGCTCTCTTTGTGGTGACAAAGAATTGCAAATTGAGAGGATGCACAATAATTGTGGAATGGCTGAAAAAGTTGTGGTATATGATCGTGATGGAATACTACTGTGCTATAAGAAACAATGAGTAGAATGATTTTAGACAAATATGGAAAGATTTGCATGAAATAATGAAGAGTAAAATGTGTGAAATTAAGGGAATGTTGTATATAGTAACAAAAACCTTGTTCAAGGAGTAACAGTGAATGACTAAGCTATTCTGAGTAATATGATCATTTATATCAACTGTGAAGGATTTATGAAGAAAAATGCTATCTACTTACAGAGAAAGAACTAATATATAGAAGTATGTGTTCCATAGTTCCAAATATATAAATATATATGCATATATACATATGTATATGTATGTATATGTATATGTGTGTAATATATACACACACATACACACACACATGTATATACACACACACACACACATATATCTCACATGTTGATCTTCCATTAAGTGGGGTTGGGAGAGAGACAATTTGGAACTAAAAATGTAAAAATTAAGTAATTAATTGATGAATCAATCAATAAATTAACAGTTTTTTTCAAAGATGTACAAAAATAACAAAGAAAATAATACCTAAAAAACAATTTTGCAAAATATTAAGAGTTATAAAACCTCACTGAAGAAAAGAATGCCTTAAAAAGCAGAAGTGGCGAAAAAGTAAAGAGGTTTAAATTTCAGTGATAAAAATAACTTCTTAAAAAGTAGAATGGTCCAAACGTAAAATGAGAAAAACACTGAAGAAAATGATTTCTTAAAATTTGGAAATAGGCAGGTAGAAGCTAATGGAACCATGAAACATCAAGAAATACTAAAGCAAAATCAAAAGAATGAAAAAAAGAAGAAAATTTGAAATATCTAATTAGAAAGACAACTAACTTGGAAAATAGATGGAGGAGGGATCATTTTAAATTATTGAATTCTCTGAAAGTTGTAATAAAAAAAAGAGAATAGATATCAAATTTCGAGAAATCATCAGGGAAAGCTTCTCTGATAGCATACAACCAGAAGGCAAAGTAAAAAGTGAAAGAATCGAATTCCGCTTCTGGGAGCCAACATGGCAGAGTAAGAAGTAACTCACTCTTACCCTCCCTTATTAACCTCTGAAAGCCCAGAAAATATCACCCCAGGAAAAAACTCTGGACCAGCTGAACCAGAAGAAAGACAGGGTGCAGCAGTCTGGTAGTCCGGGTAGCTTGAGAGATTAACAGAAAAGCAGTACAGAATGAGAGGCATCCCAGAAAGCTAGCAGAAAGCCCCACCTCAGAGTACCTGGAGGAGATCCTGAAGCTCAATTGGTGGAGCAGGCAAACACCAACAACTGGATCCCCCAGTGACTCAGTGAGGGTGGGGGATCTGGTAGAGATCAAGTCTCCCAGTGCCTCCGCAAAATTCTGGGAAATGCTCCAAGGGGCCCTAGGCAGATAAGCATCCTGCATCATCTATCTGAAAGGAACTAAAGAAAGTAAAAAGAAGGAAAGGCCCAAGTGAACAAACAATCTCCGAGGGCCAGACTACTCAATCCTACCCCTAGGGTTCCAGTGTTGTTGGTTCCAGCTCAACACCAGGTAAGCTGCCAGAATGCCACAACCTCCAACTGCTAGCATTGGAGGCCCCCAGTACACAAAGCCAGTGACCAGGCCTTGGGCTCCAAACAAAAGAAACTTGGGCCAGTGCCCCCTACTCCACATCAGGAGAGCTTAATTTCTTTAAATGCCAGGAAATAAGTAAATACCATGAACAAAAAGAAATGTATGTTATTATTATAGGAACAGTGAAGATCAAGGCAGAAATTCTGAAGAGGACAACATTGTCAAGAAACCCACAAAAAAAGTCTTCTTAGAAGAGCTCAAGAAGGATTTTAAAAGTCAAATGAGAGGGGTAAAAGAAAAATTGGGAAACGAAATGAGAGGTATGCAAGAGAGAGTCAATAGCTTGGAAAAGGTAGGACAAAAATAAACTGAAGAAAACAGGTCTTTAAAAAATACAATTGGCCAAATGGGGAAGGAGGTACAAAATCTAATAGAAGAAAACTGTTTGTTAAAATTAGAATTGAGCAAATGGAAGCTAATGACTCTATGAGAGAGCAAGAATCAGTCAAACAGAAACAAAAGAATGAAAAAATACCTCATTGATAAAACAACTGACCTGGAAAATTGATCCAGGAGAGACAATTTAAAAATTATTGCTTTACCTGAAAGAATGATGAAAAGAAGAGCTTGGACAGTTATCTTTTAGGAAATCATCAAAGAAAACTTCCCTGAGGTCCTAGAACCAGAGCGTAAAATAGTCATAGAAAGAATTCATTGACCATCTCCTGAAAGGGATCCCAAATTGAAAACTCCAAGACATATAGTTGCCAAATTCCGAAATTACCTGGTCAAAGAGAAAATATTGCAAAACTTCTTTAATCAAATTCTTTAATCAAAACCTTTTCAGTTTGATCCTTATCTTTAAAAAGATTCTGATTGGAAAGATGGCAAATGACTCATTTTCCATACTGATGTATTCTTAAATTAATAGACTTTCCTGTAAAAATTCCTATAGCAAAAAATGAGGAAGACAGAGACACAGACAGACAGACAGAGACAGAAAGACAAAGTGATAGAGATATAGGATACAAAAATCATTTTTGTTTATTAAGACTTTTCTGTAGCATGTCCAATTATTGGAGGAGAAAGGCAATGGGAAATAACATTATTATGACAGAATTTATCTTCTTGGGCTTAACTAACTGAAAAGAGTTCCTGATATCACTCTTTTTTTTGATCCTAGAAATCGACTTAATCTCCTTGGTAAGGAATGTGGACTTCATTTTATTACCCTGAGTCAGTTCTCAGTTTTATATTCCCATGTACTATTTCCTCAGTAATGTGCCATTCCTACATCTCACTATTCTGTCATTATGCCCAAAACTTTAGAGAACTTTGTTTCAGAGAATAATATTATCTCCTTTTCAGTTCTTTTTCTTTCTCTTCTTGGGATTGCTGAATTTTACTTGCACACAATTATGGCCTATGATCATCATGTTGCAATCTCTGTAATGTCACCATGATGCCATGGGTCTGCTCCTTTCTGAAGGCAGGTGCATGCCCAACATGGGGGTAGGGCATTGTGGCCTTTTCTCATACAACATGTCTAGCCAGACTGTCCTTTTGTGCACACATTACCCATTACTACTTCTGTGATATTCTCCCTTTTCTGAGTCTCTCCTGCTCCAGAACCTAAATTAATAAACTTTTGGTGATGGTTGCTAGTGGATTTAATTTGTTGGCTACAACTCTTCCCATCTTAATCATTTGTCATTTTATTCTTCTGAGCATCTCTCACATACAAGCTATAAAGGACTGTTATAAATTCAGCATCTGTGGCTCCCATCTGGCAGCTGTTTCTGTTTTCTATGGTTCCATTACCATTGTATATTGTATATTGGTTTGTGACAGTGGCTCAGAAGAAAGTAGGCTTAGTGTTTTATACCACAGTGATCCCCATTCTGAACACCCTGATCTACAGCCTGAGTTAAAAGGATGTGAAAGATGCACTAATGAAAGTAATGAAGGACAGAATGCTTTCAAGGTCCACATAGGAAACTGTAAATCTAAAGATCATTAGAATATTAATGCTTTCTATTTCTTCCTAAATATTAGAGATTCTCCTCCAGATTAGGTCTCCCTGAGGGGTGTAGGGCATGTTCAGGGAAGACTAGTACCTTTGGTATAAGGGCTACTGAGCCCTATTCAGGGCTGATTTCCACCTTTCATATCCACCTAACTCTCATCTGTAGCTCTAAAAAGTTGTAGCATGTGCAGCAGCCACATCCTGGTAAACCGCTTCCATGGATGAGCTATACCATGTTGAGGGTAACCAAGAGGTCTCCACCCCATCAGTGAGTTAAGTGTATCCCAAGCATGTGAAGACTTCTCCCAGTGCAATGGGTGAATGAGAACAGTATGTTCTAATGGCCACGGCTGAAGCAGGTGATGTGGAGTGTTTAGAGCTTGGTTAGACATCAAAGACACTAATGTCATCCACTGCATCTCAAGCCATGACCAGTCATCTTGGATCTTTCCAGCCATTGAACTGTGATGACTTTGGAAGAGAAAGTGAGATTGACAACTTTGTGCAACTCTGCCTCACAAATCCAATTTATACATGAATCAAAAGGCATCACCCTTGCCATTTTACCATTTTTACCTATATCAAAGTCCTATGGTGACAGGCAAGTGATGAAGCAGCAGGTGCTGATACAGTTGGATCTGTAGTCACAACCCTGCACACAAGTGTTGCAGTACACAGGGTCATCTTCTCACTGGAAGCAGCAGTGAGATTCCAAAGCCTCCTGGGTCTCTGAGAAGCCTTTTAAGGATTGAATTTCTCACCTGCTGCTGTGAGGAAGGGGCTAGAAAATACCCTAAAAAATTTCTGCTTAACCAACCTTGCCTGGTTACCACATCAGGCAGGGATCTCACTCTTCAGTTGAAACAAAAAATATACAAAGGCTTCTGCAAATATGATTTAATTCACCATTGGTACATAGAATGTGTGTACACTTGTAGACAACACAAAAGCCCATAGACCTGAAAGATGAAAAGCTCTTATGAGAGAACTCAAGAGGTATTACATCTAAATAACAGCCTTGAGCAAAATAAGGATGGCAAATGAAAGCCAGTTTACTGAAGTTGGATCCGTATACCCATTTTTTTGGAGCAGCCACAGTGAAGGGGAATGCCATGAAGCTGGTGTAGGTGTCACAATCAAAAATAATCTAGTCAACAAGCCTATATGCCTACCAAAAGGACTGAATGACAGGCTAATGACAATGTGATTTCCACTTGCAGGAAAACACCATACACCAGCATCAATGCTTATGCTCCCACTATGATGAACCCTCATGAGGTGAAAGAAAAATTTTATGAAGACCTAGTGACCCTCACCATCAATGTGCCAAAAGAAGACAAGCATATAATCCCGAGTGACTTTAATGCTAGAGTAGGCTCAGACTACCAGATATGGCAGTGAGTGCTTTGGAGGAACGGAGTTAGAAACAGCTGAAGTTCCAACTGGGGAAGAAGTTTTGAATGCCATTAGGCTCCTTTCATGTGGCAAAACACCTGGTGCTGATTCTATTCCAGCTCAGATTTACAAGGTGGGAGAGGATTCCATTGCTTATGCAAAAGTTGACTGAAATTTTCTGGGTTATATAGCAAGAGGAGGTTATCCCCTAGGAGATCAAGGACACCTCTGTTGTCTATCTCTATAAAGGTAAAGGAAATAGATTGTCTTGTGACAATCACAGGGTGACAATCTCTCTCTTAGTCATTGCTGGAAAGAATCTGGCCAGACCCCTCCTCAATAGGTTGATCCTTCAGCTGGAAGATGGTCATCTACCTGAGAGCCAGTGTGGCTTCAGAAAGGGTCAAGGAATGGTCGATATGATATTTGTTGCCAGAAACTCCAGGAGAAATGCCAATAGCATAACATAAGTCTGTTTACAGCACTTGTAGATCTCACAGAGGCCTTTGATATAGTCAGTCATGAGAGCTTATGAAAAATTATGTCCCAGTTTTGTTGCTGAGAAGTTCATCAGTATTGCATGTCAATTTTATAATGGCATGCTTGCCCAGGTTCTGGATAATGGATGATGCTCTCACCAATGGAGTGAAACAAGACTATATGCTTGCTCTCATACTTTTTAGCATGATACTTCCAGACATGTTGCCAAATGCCTTCAATGGGGAAGAACACAGCATCAAAGTCAACTACCAAAGTCGTGGTAAATTATTCAACTTGAGAAGGCTAAAAAGCAAGACGAAAATAGAAAGAGTGTTGGTGCATGATTTTTTGTTTACAGATGATTGTGCACTCAATGCAACCTCGAAGCTGAGATGCCAAAAGTGTGGCTCCATTCTCTGCTTGTGCTAATTTTGGTCTAACAATTAACACCAAGAAAACACAGGTGCTCCATCAGCCAGAACCACACCATCCATATATGGAACCATTGCTTACAGCAAGTGGAGAAGTTTTGAATGTT
Organism: Phascolarctos cinereus; assembly: GCF_003287225.1. NCBI lineage: Eukaryota > Metazoa > Chordata > Mammalia > Diprotodontia > Phascolarctidae > Phascolarctos > Phascolarctos cinereus. The sequence goes on from NW_027556098.1 coordinate 181,176,176, forward strand.
TTGCATAAGTTCACTTACTTAAGCAGTATATTTTCAAGAGATGCATGCATTGATAATGAAGGTGATCCAAGCATTGCCAGAGCTAGTTCACTGTTTGAGAGGCTCTGAAGGAAAGTATGAGAGAGAAGAAGTATTGGACTGATTACCAAACTGAAGGACAACAGAGCCATTGTGCTGACCTCAATATTGTATGCCTGTGAAGCCTGAAAATCATACCAATCCCATGCCAGAAACTGAATCACTTCCATTTGAATTGTCTTAGGAAGATTTTGAAGATCACCTAGCAGGAGAAGATACCAGCCACTGAGCTCCTTTCTCAAAATAAACTGCCAAACATTCAAACTCTACTACAGAGAGCATGGCCATGATAGGCTGGCCACATTGTTCAAATGCCAAACATACATTTTCCAAAAAGACTATTTTATGGAGAACTCATACAGGGCAAGCAGCCATATGGTGTTCATAACAAGCAATACAGGGACACTCTCAAGGTCCCTCTGATGAACTTTGGAACTGATAGAATGACATAGGAGACATTGGCACAGGATTGCCCAGTATGGTGTACCCTCATCAGAGAAGATGCTGCAATCTCTGAGCAAAGCAGAATTGAAGTAACTCAAAAGAAATGAGATGTGCAAATTTAGAGAATCCAACCCAAATGTTCACATGGACTGTTTGTGCCAAACATACAGTAGAGCATTCTGATAGCATATTGTTTTGATCAGCCAGAGTCTGAGTCATTGTAACTTGATTCTAATATAGTGATGTCTTTTTGGCCCTCTCTAAGAATGAAGGGCAACAACAAGGTCTCACCTTGAACCATATTTTAATTAAGGGAAATACATGCCTTTGTTTTCTGTCACTGCTGATGTCAATGTCTGTCTTCCACAGGCTGTCTCCAGGTGCATAGTCTCCCATTCCATACTTGTGCCCTCATCCTTCCTTATTCCCAGTTGAACTTGCATAATATACCTTAAATTACTTCAAGGATCTGCTCTCACATAAGGATCATGGTGACTGTGGTCATGAATTTGGAGAGTTGAACATGACTTTTATGAACCCTTCCAGTTCTCTGACTGTCATGCAATGATTCTAAGTTATTTGACTTTGTTCAAAAAACCCTAAAGGCCTCTTCAATATTCTTCCCCTTTAACAAGAATCATTAGAATAAATCAATTTGAGCCAAAGAGGAATTTGATTAGCTCTGCCAATACGTAATACTGAACTTCATACCTATTAAGCCCTTAAAGTAAGATCTCAAATTGAAAATTCCAAAGAATATTGTAGGCAGATTCCAAAATTACCAGATCAAAGAGAAAATACAAGCAGCTGGAAAGAAATTTAAATACCATGGAACCACAGTCAGCATTATGCAGTACCTTGCAGCTTCTACAGAAAAGATTAGAGGGCTTGGAATATGACATTCTGTAAGGCAAAGTAGCTTGATTACAAGCTAGTTGAATTAAGCTCAATTGAATGACACACAAAGACATGAAGTGTTCCAAATCACTGTATTCTTCCCCTCCTTGGATTATTTTATATTTGCCTATGGCCATATACTTTTTCCTTAGTAGAAAGTAAACTCCTCAAGTTGTTGGAGTAAGAAGTAAGTCACTCTCACTCCCCCTTATTGACTTCTAAAAGCCCAAAAAACTATCAAACCAGGAAAAACCCTGAGCCAGCAAAAAGACAAGGCACAGCAGTCTTGTAGTATAGGAAGCTTCAGTGATTAACAAGAAAAGCCCCTCTAGGTCTCAAGGAGGGAGACCAGTACAAGACTGGAGGTGTCCCAGTAAACCAGAGGCAAGCCCCACCTCAGCAGGCACAGGTTGGTGGAGCAGGCAAGTGCCAAGACCAAGACCCTCCTCCCCAAGAGCCTCAATACAGGCAGTGGAACTAGTAGACACCAGCTTGGAAAACCACCACACATGACTGTGTTCTCCAGCAGCCAAATCACCCAGTGCTTAAGCACAACTCTGTGAAGCACAACTCCAGGAGACAAAGCTCAAGGCTAACAGACATCCACCAGCAGCAAAACATCCTTGTGCAAGCTCCAGGTGAGCAGAAGAAAACATTCAAGTACAAGGCCTGGGTGAGCAGGAAAAGAAGCTTGGTTAAATGCCCTCTTCACTCCAACAGGAGAGCTGTACTTTATTTTTAAGTTAGGAAATAGGGAAACACAATGAACAAAAAGCATAAATGGGCAGTGACCATAGATTCTTATTATGGGGAAAGGGAAGATCAAGGCAAAAATTCAGAAGGGGGCAATGTTGTCAATATATGCACATCCAAAACCTCAAAGGGGAATATGAACTGGTTTCAAGCCCAAAAAGCCTTCTTGGAAGAGCTCAAGAAAGATTTTAAAAGTCAAATAAGAGAGGAAGAAGAAAAAATGGGAAAAGAAATGATAGGTATGGAAGGGAGGGTCAATAGCTTTGAAAAAGAAGGACAAAAATTAATTGTACTAGACAAGTTTTTAAAAAGTACAATTGGGCAAATGGAAAGAGACAGAAAAACTCACTGAAGAGAAGAATGCCTTAAAAAGTAAAATGGACTAAATGGAAAAGGAGTCACAAAATCTAATAGAAGAAAACAACCCATTAAAAATTTGAATGGAGCAAGTGGAAGCTAGCGACTCTATGAGATATCAAGAATCAGTCAAACAGAAACAAAAGAATGAAAAAATAGAAGAAAATGTAAAATACCTCATTGGTAAAACAACAACCTGGAAAATAGATCCAGGAGAGACAACTTAAAAATTATTGCTCCACCTTAAAACCATAATGAAAAAAAGAGCCTTGATAACATCCTTCAGGAAATCATCAAAGAAAACTGCCCTGAGGTCCTAGAAGCAGAAGGTAAATTAGTCATCAAAAGAATCCACTGATTACTTCCCAAAAGAGATCTCAAATTGAAAATTCCAAAGAATATTGTAGGCAGATTCCAAAATTACCAGATCAAAGAGAAAATACAAGCAGCTGGAAAGAAATTTAAATACCATGGAACCACAGTCAGCATTATGCAGTACCTTGCAGCTTCTACAGAAAAGATTGGAGGGCTTGGAATATGACATTCTGTAAGGCAAAGTAGCTTGATTACAAGCAAGGATCAACTACCCAGTGAAACTGAACATAATCTTTCAAGGAAGGAGATGGATATTCAGTGAAATAGGGGACTTCCTGATGAAAAGAAAAAAAATAACATTATTAATAAAGGCAAACTGTTTATATCCCTACAAGGGAAGATGACACTTGTAACTCTTTATAACTATAACATTTAAAAGGAGTATACTTAGACAGAGGGCATAGGTATAAGTTGACTTTGATGTGATGACAAAAAAAAGTCAAATTAAGTGGTGAAAAGGGATTGTACTAGGAGAAGAGGAAAGGAGAAGAAAGACAAGGGTAAATTACATCACAAGAAAAGGCATAAAAACCTAGTACGGAAGAGGGAAAGAAGGGAGGAAGATGAGCATTGTTTGAACCTTCCTCTCATCAGATTTGGTTCAAAGAGGGAATAACATAATCAGTTCTGGTAAAGAAATCTAACTTACCCTATAGGAAGTAGGAGAGAAAATGGAAAAGAAAAGGGAGCAGACTAATAAAAGGGAGGTCAGACTGAGGAAGGTGGTGGTCAAAAGAAAAACTCTTCTGAGGATGGAAAGGGAGAAAGGAGAGAGAAAAGTATAAAGGGGAGGAGGAATGGGATGGAGAGGAAGACAAAGATGTTAATCATAACTGTAAATGTGAATAGGATGAACTCCTTCATAAAAAGGAAACAGCAGAGTGGATTAAGAACCATAATCCTATGACATGTTGTTTACAAGAAATACATTTGAAGCAGAAGGATACACAGAGAGCATAGGTAAAAGGCTGGAGCAGAATATATTATGCTTTACCTGAAGTCAAAAAAGCGGGGATAGCAATCCCGATCTCAGACAAAGCAAGAGCAAAAATAGATCTAATTAAAAGAGATAAGGAAGGAAGCTACATCCTGCTAAAAGATGCCATAGACAATGAAGTAATATCCCTACTACACATATATGCACCAAGTAGTAAAGCATCTAAATTCTTAAAAGAGAAGTTAAGGGAGATATAGGAAGAAATAGGCAGCAAAACTATACTAGTGGGGGACCCCAACTTCCCCCTCTCTGAACTAGATAAATCTAACCACAAAATAAACAACAAACAAGTTAAGGAGATGAATAGAATTTTAGAAAAGTTAAATATGGTTGACGTCTGAAGAAAACTGAGTGGGGACAGAAAGGAACATACTTTTTTCTTAGCAATATATGGGACCTACAAAAAAACTGATTATGTACTAGGGCATAAAAACCTCACAATCCAATGCAGAAAGGCAGAAATATTAAGTGCATCCTTTTCAGATCATGATGCAATAAAAATTACCTGTAATAAAGGGCAATGAATATATAGACTAAAAATTAATTGGAAACTAAAGAAACTAATCCTAAAGGATGAGTGGATCAAACAACAAATCACAGAAATAATCAATTCCTTCATCCAAGAGAATGACAATAATGGGACAACATACCACAACTTATGAGGTACAGCAAATGTAGTACTTAGGGGAAGTTTTATATCTCTAAATGCCTACATGAATAAAATAGAAAAAGAAGAGATGAATGAATTGGACACACAACTAAAAAAGGTAGAAAAAAATCAGTTGAAAATCCCCAATTAAATACCAAATTTGAAATTCTGAAAATCAAAAGAGAGATTAATAAAATTGAAATTAAGAAAATTATTGAACTAATAAATAAACTCAAAATCTTATGGAAATGAATGTTGAAAACAAAAAATTTAATTAATCAATTATTTTTAAAAATTCAAGAGAAAAAAGAAAAAGAAAGCAAACTCCATGAAGAGAAAGGGTTTTTTTTTGTCTTTATGCAGCTAGTGGGGCAGTGGACAGAGCTCTGGGTCTGAAATCAGTAAGACTTCACTTCAAATTTGGACTCAGACACTAGGTGTGTGACATTTGTCCTTAACCTCTTAACTTCTGTGCACTTCAGGTTCTTAAAATAAAAAAATAGTAATAATTATAACACCTAACTCCCAGGTTTTTTGTGAGGATTAAATAAGATAACATTTTTTTAAAGTGTATAACACATTTCCTGGGACATAGTGAGTATTAGAAAATTCTTATTACCTCCCTCTTTATGTCGCTATTGTCTTCATACATGATTGATGCTTAATAAATACTTGCTAAATTATATTGAATTGAACAAGTTTACCTAAAAGGAAATATAGTGCTGATTTGAATTTTTTTTATGATAATAGTAGAAAGATAGGAAGACCCAAACAGTTGAACTTAATTGTGAAGGAAAGAATGGGAGATTGTTTGTTTAAGGAATAGGAAATATTGTGCTCTATAGGAAAACACTCTCAGTTCCTAAGGTGAAAGAAATCAAGAGAACAGTGAGCTGAGGAAACACCCCACAGAAATGTCTAGGGAGATTTTTGTTTTTTCCTGACTCCAATACTTTCACCTCCACAGTTAACCATGACTCCTGCTCACCCTACCAATAAAGGGGCTCAGTTCTTTTCTTGACACCAGAAATGCTCATAGGAATGTCATTAATTAGAGACAAACACACTCCTGCAATTGCTTCTTTCCCAGGGAGACCAAATCTGGAGTGAAGAAAGATTGAAAGACCAGCTGTTCTCATTAATTTTCTTGGAGAAATTTTCCTTGAGGAATTCATTGGACAAATAAAAATATTTTTCACCTAGAATTAAGCAGCTCAGAGAAAAAGTAGTTGTTTCACATGCTTCAACTTGACAGTTTATTGAAAAAGATTATTTTTATTTTGTTTTATTTATTTTATCCTCTACTTTTTCAGAAATTTCCAACAATCCCATTGTTGAATCATCATCATCAAACCCTATCATTGACAATTGCTGTGTCAATAACCTTTATGAATTATTCTCACATTACAAGAGATTGAAGAAAAGCATCATCAGTGCACTGACTCTTCTAATCCTGACAGGAATTAGGTAAGTAACCAAATTTCATATGCTTGAACTAAAATGTAGTTGTGAACTGAAGAGTGCATAGGGATGCCTGAGACACACAGTGATGATTTGTTTGAACTTAGTGAGATGAGACCAGAAGCAAACCACTTCTCTACCCTTCCCTGTACATGCTTAGATGATGGAGAGAAAGAGTGGTCCCACTTGCTTATTTCATCTGCCCTCCTTTTTCATCTATGTCTGGAACCTAGTGAGATGTATGCAGTTAGAATAATTAAGGTCGCTTTATAATATTAGTTTTTATAAATGCCCAACTTTTAATTTCAAAATTCCAGCTCTCCATGACAAGTTGGTGTTTATTTTGTAGATGTCAAGGCCCACCAGTTATTGTGAGGGCTTAAAACCTCTGCAAGGCAGAAACAAAAGGGCATACAATATTCATACCTTGCAGAGAGCTTGCATGCTTGCTTTTCCTTCCCTCGGGACTGTGTGAGCCTTGAATGGCAGGATCACAGACAGACATACTTCTCTGCTTGCTTCTTCCTTGCTGCAAGTAAGAGATGAAACAAAAGAGGAAACAAATACTCAAATTTTAAGTATATTGATTTATTCAGCAATGCATACCAATTGCTTAATAAACTGGGATAATACCTCTTCAGCTTTGGCACTAGACCCAGAATAGCATCAATTAAGGAAAAGAGAAAAATTTACTAGTATACACAAATTGGTCATCTAATTTCAAATTGGAGGAAAGATTAGGGACCTACCAGAAAGAGAGAGAGAGAGAGAGAGAGAGAGAGAGAGGGAGACAGAGAGAGAGAGGGAGAGAGAGAGAGAGAGAGAGAGAGGGAGAGAGAGAGAGAGAGAGAGAGAGAGAGAGAGAGAGAGAGAGGGAGAGAGAGAGAGAGAACAGGCACAGTTCCCTGAAATCACAAAAAGAGATATCCCACTTTATCCAAGCATCTGTAAACAATCAAAGGAACATGAAAACAATAACTTATTGATGAATATGGAGTCAGTTTTCAGATAAGATATATGAGTTGCTTGAGATGTATAAATGCGAGAAAATTTCTTACATCGATCTTTGGATATGACCAGATTTCTTCAAACCATTTATTTTTCTGGAAAAAAAAACTCTTAAAGGCGGCACTATCTTTCTAGGCAGCCATGTACACAACATAGGTTTCATCCTTGACTCCTCACTCTTTCTTATCCCCATATCCAGTATTTTGCCAATGACTGTAAATTTTACCTTTGTAACAGCCTTCACAGGTCCCTTCTTATCTCTATTTCACCACTCTTGGGTAGGTCTTCATCATCTCACAAGAGAACTGTTGCAGTAGTCCGTTAATTGCTCTTCTTGTCACAAGTGTTTCCACTCCATCTCATCCACCACCCCATTGTCAAAGTGACCTTTTAAAAACTGACTACATCACCCCCCCCACTCAATGAACTCTTGCACTTGACTATCACTTCCAGAATCATACATAAAATTCTCTTTTTATTATTCAAAGTCTTTTATAACCTGCCCCAAATCTAGTGTTCATATACTTATACCCTAATATGGGTTCTTTGTTCCAGTAACAATGGCCTCCTTTATATTCCTTGAATGAGACATTCTATCTTCTCAATATATTCAAAAGGATAGAGATTTCCAAAAGCTGTCAAAAGAGAATTATTCTGAGCAGGGGAGAAATATTCAAAGATATTATAAATGAAGAAATAATAAAACATTTTATTTTATAAAATGCAATATTAAAAGATATTTTATGCTACCTGCATGTTTCACTTTATGAAGTTGAATGCCTTGCCCTCCACTGACATAAGTTAAAAAGAGGCTGTATGAAAATTTGAAAATTCTGAGACACAGTTTCTGGGTAATTTAACAATTTTATTAATAAAACTAACATGCTTATTAATAAAAGGATGGTCATCTGGCCCTCTCTCTTAGACAAAACACCCCTCATGGTAGTGGGCTTATATATGCCCTTTGAAGAGTACATGTTCTTGAGGGGTACCAATCAGCTCTGATTGGTTAATAGAATTGGAAGTGGGGTATATTAAAATGAGACTCTTGGGGTATGTGATTGGATCACCCAAATCTTAGTCAAAGAGACTTATCCATTTCCATGTCACCTGTCTGACAAAAAGGGGAACCAACATTTCCCCAGATCTGTCTGAGTAAACTCAATGAGCAGGAATACACCCATTAATCTAAACTTGAAATTCTGTCTGATATGATCTTGGCATGGGTAAATCTTTAAGAGAGATTTCCCGTGCTACTTGGTTTCTGGATGAGGAAGTAGAAAAGGGGAAAACCCTTGGTACTAATTAGTTATTAAATACAAGAAAGAAGTATTCATTTCTCACATCTGTAATCTTAATCACTGAATGGGGAACCCAAAATAATGGAATTACAGCATTCTGAAGTATTGATGTACATGACAAAGGGTAGTGGGTTGAGAAGTTCATTGATCTTAAATATGTTTATGGCTGCATCATAATCAACTTGAGAGAAGATAACTGAGGGCTGAGATATTCATGCTAATGTGTTAAAAGTCTGTCTATCAGAAGTTATCAGAGTTAAAGAATAATCTTAGAAACATCAATTTTAAAAATTTATATTTCATTAAGTTGTTGTATCATAAACTTAGAGCTGGAAAGGAATCTGGAGCTCATGTTATCCAGCTCTGTCTTTTATAGATGAGGAGACTGCAGCTCTTACAGGCTAACTAATTTTCCAATGTCACAAAGGTAGTAAGTAGCAGGACTATGATTTGAAACCAGATTCTTCGCCCAAGGTCTTTCTAAGAAACCAAGTTTACTGAATAACTTTCATGCCTACTAGACTGGAAAGATATGAGGTACAGTACTGGCTCCTTTGAGGTAGGGATTATTTTTCACTCATCATTGCTTATGTCTCCAACTCCCAGCACACACAGTGCCTGGCACATAGTAGGTGCTTAATAAAAACTTGCTATTTAAGACACTGTGTCTTATGTGAATTTCAATAATATCTCCTGTGCTCTAAAATTACCAGCTATTGAATATATATATTTGTCAAATGAAGGAGCAAAAGAATGAATGAATTTTAAAATACACAGCAGGGAATATGAAATTGATGGAGTTGGGATCTGGACCCCAGAAAGGAAACACCCTGGACTTTCCCGCATGGCCAAATCTCTGGTGTTTGCCTGAGGTTATAATCCCATCAACTGGCCTTTCATTGTGGCTACTTCCAATCTCTCAATGCTGTTACCCTTAACCTAGCCTAGCCCTCCATTGGCTTACCTCCCTATGGCCCCAGCCACTTCCACCCTTAATCCTAGCTAGGCTCCATTTGTAGTCCAGGTCCCTGGTGTTCTATTACCTCACAGTCCCTGAAGACTACTTGGCCACTCTTAGATCCCTTCCAAAGTCTTTCTATATATAAGGTCCATCTTGTCTCAATTAAGGTGCTCAGATTCTTATAATCTAGCCACTGATCAGATTTTTACAATCTAGCCAATAGAGCACACATGCTCAGATTCCTTAAGAATCTGGCTAATATGGTGGATTTTTAACAAACCTTGTCTTTGGCTGAAAGAAGGTTTGGGTCAAATTATTTCAGGCAGGTCCCAGCACCCCTGAACTGCTAGTGGTCAGGTTGAGAGGGTATTTCCAAGAACCTAGCCAGGCTTGGCTTAGAAGTGTTTTTTTGAGCCTGACTTCTCAGATTCTATTAGGTCATACAGTTATGAGGCCGTCTCGAACTTAGCTTGATGCTCTGTCTCTCGGTCCAGTGATTCTGTTCAATTATGGAACTGGGCACACCTTCAGACTCCCTATCCAGAAGTGCAGGCCCAATCCTCTCAATTCTCTCAGTGCTAGGGACTTGGGAAAACCTAAGGTACTTCTTTGGGCTTTTGGGGGGTTTTTGTTTGTTTCCCAAGGTTTATTCCCAAATCCTCCTTTAAGGAGGGAAAGGCTTCCAGCCACAATGTCTGCAAAGGGTCAATCCTCTTCAATTCCCAAAGATTCACCTTTGGGATGTCTTTTACAAAATTGGGGAAAAAATTAGTGTCTCTAAAGAACTTAAAAAGAAAAGGCTGGTGTCATTTTGCAACACTGTTTGGCCTCAGTATCACCTGGAAAATTGTGAGGAATGGTCCATTTTGGGGACATTACATCAATATACTCTCTCAGAGTTAGAACAATATTGTAGCAGAGAAGGAAAATGGGTGGAGATTCTCTACATAATGACTTTTGTAGAACTTTCTTGTGACCTCATTCTCAGAAAAGGTTGTAGGATGCTCATAGCTAGAGCCACCCCACAAATGGGGAATGGGGATCAACTAGGCTTTTTAGATGACCCTCTTAAGGCCCCCAGTGCTAGAGCACCCCCCCTCTTCCCATCCTCTGTTAACATCACCTACCCAGCTCCTATCTCCACCCCATTCTCCCCTGGCCACCCCTGTTTTCCATGCCCCTATCCTTCCCTTGTTTAACCTTCCCTTTTCCTCTAGCCCACCTCCCTTCGTATCCTGCCTCGTTCATCTTCCATGTATCCTACCCTAGATTTCCTCCCCAGACCCCTGCTCCAGAGGCGACCTTTACTCAGGTTTTAGACAAGGACCTTGCCTTGTCACCTTCTCCCCAGGCCCTTTACCCTGAAGCAAGGACTACCCAGGCCCCAGTCTCAGTAGTATCTCCTCTCCTGACCCCTCCCCCTCCTCCAGTGACAGCTGATTTTTCCCCTTGCCAGCCAGATCCCCTGGCTTTGCAGGCTAGTCCAGTTCAGCCAGCATTCCCCAGTCCCTCATGCACAAAAAGTGAGACTTCCTATCTCCCTTCCTCCCTAGCCCCAGTTCCCAAAGTGCCTTCAGGGCTTTTTCTCTTAATGGAAGTTCCTGTCTCACTTAATGGGACAATTAGGGTGCATGTTCCTTTCTCAATTGCAGACCTCATTCAGGTCAAAGAGAAACTGGGGCAATACTCAGAAGATCCACTAAGTTTACTGAAGGCTTTAAGGATGTTTCCCTACAATTTGAGCTTTTTGGGGGTGATTTGTATATCTTCTTCTCCACCTGTTATACCACTAAGGAGAAGAGAAGACTCTGGGAACAAACCCAAAAATTTGGAGACCGTTTGGCTAGCAATGACTCCACAAAATACCCCCCAGGAATAGCTGCTGTTCCCACTACTAACCCAGGATGGGATTATCAGAAGAGTGAGGATAGGGGAGAGACTATATAGTCATTTGCCTGTTAGAAGGCCTAAGAACTGCATTTCAATAGCAAGTAAATTTTCAAAAAATTAAGGAAATTACTCAGGGAGAAAAGGAAAACCCTGCCCTTTTCCAAGATATGCTAGTAGAAGCTATTAAAAAGTATACGGATTTAGATCCCAATTCTATACAATTGCATGTATTTCATTAATCAGTCTGCCCCAGATATTAGGAGGAAACTGCAGAAATTGGCAATGGGACCCCAAACACCTCAGGCCCAATTGCTGGGGATGGACTTTGGAGTTTTTAACAACAGATTTAGTAGCAGCAGAGGAAAGAAAAAGAAGGGAAAGAGCTAGAGACAGAGAACATGCTTAATTATTGGCTGCTGTCATGGCCAGGAAAAGACCTAAGGGTGTTCCTAGCAGCTCCTGCAGTAGGAAACCTGCTTTTGATGCCACCAGGAGAGTCACTGGTCCAAGGAGTGTCCCTCCATGGTGCCCACTGAGAGGAAGCCTGTCAACTCAGGCAGTGAGGGCCACAAGGAAGCACACCGGTCCAAGGAATGCCCCTCCAGGGCACCCCTCTCAGAGGGAACCCCCTAAACTGATGCCTCTGGGACCATACCCAAGATGTGACCAGGAAGGACATTAGAGGAAAGATTGTCCCAGACGGTTGTAAAAGTGGTGGAGGCACCCCCCAGTACCCCATCCTCCAGTCTTCTCAACACTGTGAATGACAGGCAAGCCTGGGGCTTGGTACTGCTCCCACTTAATCCATCTCTCTCACCGAGTCCTGGGCAAAAATCAAGGCTGAAAATAAGATTACCCACTTTATAATTGTTTTAACCAATTACTCTGGCTCTACTCACCCCTTGACCCATCTGGTCACAGTCATTGAAGAGAAAACTAAGGGATGTCTCCAGACATACCCCCTCCCCTGCCTATTTGAGGGTCTGTTTGAATACTACCTCCTCATGCTCTCCTCTTGTCTGGCCTTTTTGTTGGAAAGAGACCTGATGGTGAATTTGAGGGGCCAATCTTCTCTAGGTAAGCCTCCCATCTCCCTTTTCCCTTTATGCACCAGACCTCCCCATGTTCCCTCGAGAAGTGTTGGGGAATGTTGAGCTAATTGTTTGGCATCAGGGAATTATGTCAAGCAACTTTTCATAATTTGGTTACTGCTAAAATAATTTGGCTATTGTTGATTATTGTTTTAATGTGTAAACTTGCCAAAAAGCTTGTTTGAGTTTTGTCTTGCTGAGAATTTGCAAGTATACAGAAATAATCTCTAAAGACTGGCTTTTTACATAAAGACAAATTTAAATTTGAGATGTAAATCCTGGAAAAGATTATCCTAAGCTGTGACTAGTGAAATTTGCTGTTTAAGGTAAAAAAGCTCGTGATTTTATTTTGATTTTTCTAATGGATCATAGTAATCCATTGATAAATCAATAATCCACCATCTGAGAAATGCTACAAGCTACTCTAAAAGAATGTGATGCTAGTGGGAAATCAGCATCAGGGAAAAGCTGAGAGGACAATTTTAGCCTCAGTCTAAGATGGGATCCTCTTGACTCAGTTTCTTTATTATGTTCCTTTGAAAATGAATGTTATACACCTGGCTATTTCTGAGTCTGGCTATGAGGTGGATTTGATACAGCATGTTTGGAAAACTGAATTATTCTGAATCCAAACAGAGCTAAGAATGTTTTATCCTGTCATTTGGGCCCTGCAGTCTTTTCTGTAAGATTTGTGTGTTCCAGACTACAGCCCATTCATGTACAGTTGGTAGCAAACAGGGGGTACCAGCCAATGTTCCCCCCATCATTCCCTGGATGCAGCCTGTGCTTGGTTCCAGTCAACCTCCTCTTCAGAACCCCCTTGAGGCAGGGACAGCTCTACACCCCTTGCCAGCAGGAAGCAGTTTCAGAAGCAGAGACCTTTGCCCATTACACCAAAAGAATTTGGGTCCCGTTTGTTTGTGGATGGAGTGATGGGGTTGAGAGGTGGACCCCAGAAAGGAAAAACCCTGGACTTTCTCACATGGCCAAATCTCTGGTGTTTGCCTGAGGTTATAATCCCATCAACTGGCCTTTCATTGTGACTATTCTCAATCTCCCAATTCTGTTACCCTTAACATAGCCTAGCCCTCCATTGGCTTACCTCCCTATGGTCCCAGCCACTTCCCACCCTTAATCCTAGCTAGGCTCCATTCTCCTTTGGACACTTAGTCCAGGTCCCTGGCATTCTATTACCTCACAGTCCCTGAAGACTACTTGGCCAATCCTAGATCCCTCCCAAAGTCTTTCTGTATTTAAGGTCCATCTTCTCTACATTAAGGCACTCATATTCTTATAATCCAGCCACTGATCAGATTTTTACAATCTAGCCAATAGCTCACAGGTGCTCAGATTCCTTAAGAGTCTGGCTAATATGGCAGATCATTAATAAACCTTGTCTTTGGATCAAAGAAGATTTGGGTCGAATTATTTCAGGAAGGACTTCAGTGTTGTGATCTTGGGGTCCCAGCACCACTAAACCTCTAGAACTCATTGTAATTAACTTGGAAAAGTAACTGCCTCAAATACCTCAAATTGTGGATGACCTTGACTGAAAGACAGTGTTATCTTAAATTTATTTAGTGTGTACTATAAAGTCATTAACGATGTTTGAGAATAGTAACAACCTGAGCAGGTCTGTACTTAGGAAGTTTATTCTGGAAGTGATATGAAGGATTCCTTAGAGGAAAGAGAGAGATATGAGGAGGAAAGACCAGAAAAATGTTTTTGTAATAGTTAAGAAAAGTGTTCATTTCAACTTCAATTCCTTTTTTTTGGAAGATGTATATATATATATTTTTTGAGCTGAAATACTTTTATTTTATTTTTTTTTAATTTTCAACATTCACTTTTATAAGATTTTGAGTTCCAAATTTTTTCTCTCTCCCTCTGCCCCCACAAATGACATGCAATCTCATAGGCTATATATGTACAACCATATTAAACATATTTCCACATTACTCATGTTGTGAAAGAAGAATCAGAGTAAAAGAGGAAAACCATGAGAAAGGGGAAAAAAGAGAAAATAGTGTTCAGCTTTTATTCTAATGGGAGCAATGAGAATTTCAAAATGAGAGGCACAGTATTATAGAGGATCAGATTTGAGGTCATGAAAATATATACAAAATTTGTGACTGAGGAGAAGTTACCCAATTTCATAGTGCCCCAGGAAATATTGTAAAAGAATTTACAGATTAGTTACTTACTTGTTTGTCCCTGGAAATTCTTCACAACAATGACTTCACACCTCTGTATGCTCTTAGAAGTGGTGGAATGGAGGGGAAATCTAAAAATATTTAATTTCCACTTTTTCTGTGATTTCACAATTTTCTGGAAAAAATATTATAAAATGGAACTGCCTGTTTTTTGGAATGTGATGCATTTATTTTTTATAATAAATTTTGTTGATAATATTTGTTTTTATGTCACCTACAGTTTGCAAGATAACTCTTCCTCCTAACTTAAAAAAAAACCTTTCACTTGTCATAAAAATCAGAGAGAGAATCAGAGGGAAAGTTCAATTAAACAAACAAAAACTTTAAAAAAAAACAGCCTTGTTCTATACCCATAGTTCTCACATATTCAAAGTAAATGAGAAGACACTTTCTCAGATTTCTTCTTCGGGCAAACTTGATCATTATAATTTTGCATCAATCAGTTTCAATTATTTTATGTTTGTTCTTTCACATGTTGTGATAATTATGTATATTGTTTTCCTGATTCTTCTTATAGAATTTACTTTGTAAAAGTTTATTTCTTCCTATGGGTCTCTGTGTTCATCATATTCATGGGACTTTTGGTCTGAACAGCTATATTATCATTTTCATGTTATCATGGTCTTGAAGCTTGATATTCTTATGTCTTGACAAGTTGAATTTTGGATTATTTTCCATTGAAAATGATCCAGCTATCACATAGTTTATTTTTTCTGAAATGTAGAAATTAGATTCTCACAGTTTTCAGGAAATTCAATAATTATTACATTTTCTCTCTTTGATTTCTCCTCTACATCTGTCAAAATTGTCATAATTGTTCTAAATCTTTCCATTTGAGGAATTTTTCTTTTTTGCTTACGATACTATTTGATCATTCTGTCCTCAAGAAAAATAAATTTGTTTTACCTTATTCATCCTATAGAAAAAACAAATTAACTTTATATTATATGCATTAACTTGTTGTGAGATTACTTAATTAGGTGGAGCCCTTTATTTCATCAAACTTGTTTTTTATTGCAGACAGAATTTATTGTGTTGGTATTGACTTGATTGTAGGATATTTAAATTACTTTCAAATCTTAGACTTAAATGCTATAATCTAGGTTTATATTATTAGTTTATGAATACATGTGGGTATTTGTGTCTACTGCTGCCATTGAATTCAAGAAGAAATTTATATCATTCATGAGATCTTAGGTCAGCAGACATTGGGAAATAGTCACCTCTGTCTAATGACACTATTTTTTCCCATCTCCACAGATTCCTGCCTCAAATTTCAAAGGACAATGGATACAGGGAATCATTCCATGGTGACACACTTTATCCTTATGGGATTAACAGACCAGCCAGAACTCCAGCTCCCCCTCTTCTTACTCTTCCTTCAAATATACATTATCTCCATGATGGGGAATGTCGGCTTACTTTTACTTATCAGGATCAGTTCTCAGCTTCACACTCCCATGTACTATTTTCTCAGTAACTTGTCCTTCATTGATCTTTGCTACTCCTCTGTCATTACTCCCAAAATGTTGGTGAGCTTTGTGTTAGAGAAGAACATCATCTCCTACTCAGGGTGCTTGACCCAGTTCTTTTTCTTCTGTACTTTTGGTATTGCTGACTGCTACATGCTGACAGCCATGGCCTATGATCGTTATCTTGCCATCTGTAGCCCCCTGATTTATAACAGTGTCATGTCCCAGAATATCTGCTTCCTGCTAGTGGTAGGAGTGTATGCTATGGGGGTCTTTGGAGCCATTACTCATACAAGTGGTCTAGCCAGACTGTCCTTCTGTGGTAACAATGTAATTAGTCATTATTTTTGTGACATTCCTCCCCTTTTGAAGCTCTCCTGCTCAAGCACCTATATCAATGAGCTTTTGGTGATGCTTCTGGTTGTGATCAACTCATTGATAACAACTCTACCCATCTTGACCTCTTATGTTTTCATCCTCTCCAGCATCCTCAGGATCCATTCTGCTAAGGGCAGGTCCAAAGCCTTTAGTACCTGTGGATCTCACCTGGCATCTGTGGCTGTCCTTTATGGCTCCATCATTCTTATGTACTGTCAGCCTCCATCAACCAGCAACATCATTGAACAGAAAGTGTCCTCAGTGATCTATACCACAATCATCCCTATGCTAAACCCCTGGATCTATAGTCTGAAGAACAAAGATGTGAAGGATGCACTGAGGAAAATCATGAAGGACTTCATAACTTTCTGGTCCAAGTAGCACAATTAAAAGTCACTGAGATCTTTAAAAAATTGTCTGCTTCTTCATGTTGGTGTTTTATTTCCTTTGAGGCACAAATCAAATGTGGACAACATTGAAAAGTTGGGAAAGATGTATTTTTCCTTGTCAGTTTCCTTTGCTGACTTGCCTGACCCTCTTACCCAACTCTCAGCAATTTATCTCACCAGGGTTCTTACCCATTAGAACATCCACCACTCATGTCAGTGTTCCATTTATCATCCCCTCCAAAATTTACTTATGCCATATCACATTGTCTAAGATCTCCATTTCAGGTTGCTGACAATAGTAGAAAGCACACTACCCAATTGCATCTTGCTAAAATGAAGTACTGAGAATTGATTGAATCCTGAGGTTCAATGGAAGGAATGTAGAGAGCAGTAAAGTAGAAATGGCAGCACAATGATTAGTCTTGTTCCCATGTTTAGATTAATGGGAATCAGTTACATATTAAGCTTTATGTTTTAATTGAAAAAAATTTAGGAAGCTTCCCTGACTTATAACCCTCATAACATTCACATATGTGTTCATATGTAGAAAGTACACTACTTCAGGGCAGGGACTTTTATGGATTTGTCGTCATGTCTCAAATGTCTAATACATTGCTTTACACATTGTAGGTGCTTAATAAATGATTTTTAATTGAATTAATGTATAAAAGGAAAACAGTAGTCTAGTTTGGCTGATGTATTGAGAGAAGTGATATAAGATGGGATTGGAAGTGTAGGGAGGTGCTCAGTTGTGGTAGGCTTTGAATGTCAGACTAAGGAATATGTACTTTATTTAGGATGTAGCAGGGTTTAAGAATATAGCAGATTTTGAATGGAGAAGGGATGATATGTTTAGAAATATATATATATATATATGTGTGTGTGTGTGTGTGTGTGTGTGTATACATATATATATATACACATATATATATATATGTATGTATGTATAATATTGTTCAGGTAGTTCTATGAAGGAATTAAAGGTAGAGGAGAGATTTGATGAAGAAAGTCAATTAGGAGGTTATCACAAAATTATAAGATAGGCAATGAATAGAAAAAGGAGAGAACAGATGTGGTTGAATCCATGGGACTGGGCTACTGGTTTATAGTCCTGGGTTCTGGTATTCCCAGACTATGGAGATAGTCATTGCTGTGGAGAAGAGAGACTCAAATAGAAGCTAACTTGGAGTTCAGTATTTGATGATGTCTTTTTAATTTGGCTTTCAGGAACTATATTTTGAAGAATTCTGTTCAATTGCAGCCAGAAGACAAGAGTTTATTCTCTTGTTCATGCCACACAGATGGGTTGTACCAAGCAGTGTACTCAGTCTTTTCATGACTGCTTTTTCTTCTTTGAGACTTTGGTGGATTTCTGTTCTTAAAGACAATGATCAGAAAATCCATTAGTCACCAAATTCTGGCCTGGTATTATTATTGCCTATGTTGGTAGAGATTACTGGAGAGGTTTGTATCTCTGAAGATTGAGAAGTGACATTCTCTCTTCCAGGTGGCTGAGACATGAAAGGAAACAGCCATGTTTTTGAACATTTAGGTCCTTTTCCATTTTTTTTCACGATCTCTTTGGGATACAGACCTAGTAGTGGTATTTCTGGGTCAAAGGGTATGTATAGTTTAGTTTTCCTTTGGGCAAAGTTCCAAGTTGCTCTCCAGAATGGTTGATTCAGTTCAACAATGCATGTGTCCCAATTATCCCATATCTTCTCCAGCATGTATCATTTTCCTTTTCTGTCATATTAGCCAATCTGATAGGCACCTGTGAGGTGGTAACTCAGAGTTGTTTTAATTTGCATTTCTCTAATCAAAAGTTATTTAGAGTACTTCTTCATATGCCTATAGATAGCTTTGATTTCTTTATCTGAAAATTGCCTATTCATAGATGACAGATGTTTTGCTCTCTCTCTCCTCTTTCTCACCTCTTTCTCTCTGTCTCTGTTGCATTCTCTTAATTAGGCATGCATTTGTACTGTCATAAATACACATACAAGCATTATAGGTAATCTAATTTCTCTTTTGGGAACTCAAACTTTTTTGGTGACATTGGTTAGGTGATGACACCTTCTGTCTTTAAAGACCAAATGAAGTAATAAAAATTGAGAAAACCACATGTAGAGCAATGGGATCTGGCTTCCTTCCTATCTGGGTTTCTTTGTTCACAAGTGGTAACCAGAGGTGGGGCCAAGTAGTTTGACTGAGGTATAGGTTTTTGTCATTTTTTTTTGGATTTCAGGATGGTGTAAATGCTATGACATATGAATAGCCAGTCTAGCTATTTAGTGAACCCACAAATTACATAGGTATAATTAAGGCCCAACCAGTCCTTGTCTTCTAGGAAAAAGGGAAGGACACTGCAAAGAGTGCAAATATCCCAGCCACTAGAGGGGCTGAGTCGAGAGGGACTGCAAGCAACAGAGCTAGGAAGACCACCACAGTACCATATAGAGGGGCACAACTGCTTTAGAGAGTAAAAAAAAACCCTTATGAAATGGTTTGAGTCCACTTTCTATTTGGAACATCTCTCATGATATACTTTTGTGAAAAATATGTGTCTCTACCCAAGCATCTAAATTGTAAAGACTGAAAATGAGAAATAAAACTACCAGCATTATCTCCATTGAGCAAACTCTCATTTTGGGCCTGAGGCAACTTACGGAGTTTTGTTTGGCTCTTTTGGTTGGTGTGAACCAAAGTCAACACAAGGCAAAAAAGATGAAAATAAAGATAAGAAAAGAAGCAAGGATGCCCATTATCATCACTATTATTCAATATTGTACTAGAAATGTTAGCCGTAGCAGATGGTATAATGGAATTCTTGAAAAATCCCAGAGATTCAACTAAAAATAGTTGAAAAAATAATTTATAATTTTGGCAAAGTAGGAGGATGTAAAATAAGCCAAGACAAATCATTAGAATTTCTATATATTTCCAACAAAACCCTGCAAGAAGAGATAGCAAGAGATGTTTCATTTAAAATAGTCAGACACAATTTAAAGTACATTGGACTATGCCTGCCAAGAAAAACCCAGAAACTATATTAACATAATTATAAAACATGTTATATGAATAATGCCAGATTCAAATCATTGGAAAAACATTGTTTGTGTTTGCCAGAGCCACTATACTAAAAATGACAATTCTACATAAATCAATCTATTTATTCAATGCCATCTCAATAAAAGTACCAAAAATTTATTGATATATAAAAATAATAACAAAATTCATTTGAAAAACAAAATTTAAATAATATCAAATGAATTAATGAAAAAATATAAAGGAAGGAGATGTAGTAGCAGATATTAAACTGTAATATAGTAATTTGCAGTAATTTGTAATACAGTAATTTGCAAAATCCTCTGATGCTGGATCAGAATGAAATGGTGGATCAGTGGAATAGAGTGTGTACACAACATACAGTAATAAAAGAATATATTAACTTCCTATTTTATAAATGCAAAGTTCTAAGCTTTTGGGGTAAGAATGCACTATTTGGTAAAAAAAAAAATTCTGGTTAAATCAGAACACAATCTGGAAGAAACTAGGTCTAGCTCAGTCTCACAAACTGCTCAACAAGATAAGGTCAAAATTGATGCATGACCTAGACATAAATGGAGAAATCATAAGTAAATTACAGGAGTATGGAACATATTGCCAATCAAAATTATGAATAAGAGAATGTATGAATAAATAAAAGATAGAGAGCATTGTGGGATGTAAAATGAATAATTTTAATTACATTAAATTAAAAAGGTTTTGTAAAAATAAATCCAATGTACACAGTATTACAAGGAAAGCAGAGAATTGGGGAGATTTTGTAGCCAGTTTTTTGGATAAAGCCTTCATAATTCAAATATATAGAAAACTGTGTCAAAGGTATAAGAATATGAGTGGTTACTCAACGATGAATGGTCAAAAGATATAGGCAGATAATTCTCATTAAAAAAAATTTTTAAGCTATATGACTATATTTTAAAAAAATGCTCCAAGCCATTGTTGATTAGAGAATTGTAAACTGAAACACCTCTGAGATATGATCGGCAATATATCAGATTGTCCAAAATAATAGAAGGAAAGGATGAAAAATGCTGGCAGGGATGTAGAAAAATTGAGACACTAATACATTGTTGATAAAAACTGTGAACTGATCTCATCATTTTAGACAGAAATTTGGAATTATGGCCAAAGAACTGTAAAATTGTGTATATCCTTTGACTCTGTAATAACATCATTGGGTATGTTTCCCAAGGTGATCAGGCAAAAATAAAGCATCTATATGTTTCAAAATATTTATAGCACCTCTCTTTGTGATGGCAAAGAATTGGAAATTGAAGGGACACACAATAATTGTGGAATGGCTGAAAAAGTTGTGGTATACGATTTTGATGGAATACTACTAAGCTATAAGAAATGATGAGTAGGAGGATTTTAGGAAAACACGGAAAGACTTGCATGAAATAATGAAGAGTGAAATGTGTAAAACCAAGAGAATGTTGTATACAGTAACAAGAACCTTATTTGAGGAATAACCGTGAATGACTAAGCTATTCTGAGTAATATGATAATTTATATCAACTGTAAAGGATTTATGAGGGAAAATGCTATCTACCTCCAGAGGAAGAACTAATATATGGAAGTATGTATTCTATAGTTTTATGTATATATATATATATATATATATATATATATATACACATACATACATACATACACATACATATACAAATACATATACATATATGTATATACATATGTATGTGTGTGTGTGTATCACATGTTGGTATTCCATTAAATGAATTTGGGAAAGAGGGAGAGAACTTGGAACTCAAATGTAAAAATTAAGTAATTAGTTGATGGATCAATCAATAAATTAACAGCTTTGTCAAAGAAGTACAAAAATACTGAAGAAAATAATACCTTAAAAAAATCAATTTTGTCAATTGGTAAAACAGGTACAAAACCTCACTGAAGAAAAGAATGCCTTGAAGAGCAGAAGTGACAAAATAATAAAAAGAGGTTCAAATTTCACAGATGCAAATAAGTTCTTAGAAAGTAGAATGGTCCAAATGTAAAAAGAGAAAATCAATGAAGAAAACAATTTCTTAAAATTTAGAAATGGGCAGGCAGAAGCTAATGCAATCATGAAACATCAAGAAACACTAAAGCAAAATCAAAAGAATGAAAAAATTGAAGAAAATTTGAAATATCTAATCAGAAAGGCAACTGACTTGGAAAATAGACTGGGGAGGGAATATTTAAAGTTATTGTACTCCCTGAAAGCCATAACAAAAAAAGACCATAGATACCAAATTTCAAGGAATAATCAAGGAAAACTTTTCTGATAGCTTACAACCAGAAGGCAAAGTAAAAAGTGAAAGAATACAGTGATCACCTCCTGAAAGGAATCCCAGAATGCAAACAACCTGGAATATTATAGCCAAATTCCAGAGTTCCCAGCTCAAGTAGAAAACACTACAAATAATCAGAAAGAAATATTCAAAAACCGTGGAACCACAGACAGGATTTACACAAGATTTAGCAGCTACCACACTAAAGGAGTTCAGGGAATGAAATACAACATTCCAGAAGGGAAAGAAGCTAGGATTCCAACCAAGACTAATCCATCCAGCAAAACTGAAAGTAATTCTCAGGGGAGAAATGGAAATAGAAGCCTTTCAAGCATTCCTGATAAAAAGACAACAGCTGAATATAAAATTTGACTTTCAAACTCAAGACAAGGGTTAAAGAAAACTAATAGGACACTTAATAAATTTAAATTTTTACATTATTATATGGGAAGATATATACTGTATGTGTGTGTGTGTATGTATGTATGTATATAACCCCTAAGAACTCCATTACTATTAGGATAATTTAAAAAAAATCTCCATTGACAGAGGGCATGGGTGTGAGCTGATTAGGTTGAGATGATCTGGAAGAAAATGAAGAGGTGAAAAAGAAGGATATATTGGTAGAAGGGGAAAGGACACAGAAGAATGGGGGAAATGATCTCACATAAAAGAGGTACAAAGGTGGGGCAGCTAGGTGGCACAGTGGATAGAACACCAGCCCTGAAGTCAGGAGGACTTGAGTTCAAATCCAACCTCAGACCAAACACTTGACACTTACTAGCTGTGTGACCCTGGGCAAGTCAGTTAACCCCAATTGCCTAAAAAAAAAAAAGGTACAAAGGGAAGACCTTTTGCAATGGCGGAGAAGATGGGAGGTGAGGCAAGCAACACTTTAACCATATTCTCACTGGAATTGGCTCAAACAAGGAAGTGACATGTTCAGTTATTTAGTATACTAATCTATCTCACACTATTCAGAAGTAGATGGAGAAGGAACTAAGAGGAGAGAATAGGAGCTGATAGAAGAAAGTGCAGATTAAGGGAGAAAGTGGTCCAAAGCAAAATAGACTTTTGAGGAAGAACAGGGTAAAAAGAGAGAAAAAGAGATGGAACAATAGGATGGAAGAAATACAGTTAATAACTACAACTGTGAATGTTAATGGAATGAACTCACCCATAAAACAGAAGTGGATAGCAGAATGGATTAAAAAACAGAATCCAACAATACATTGTTTACAAGAAACACATATAGAGAAAAAAAGTGAAGGACTGTAACAGAATTTATTTTGCATCAGAGGTAAAAACATAAAAGCCAACATGATCTCAGACAAAGCAAAGGCAAAACTAGACCTAATAAAAGGAAATAAGCTGGGAAACTGTAGTTTGCCCCAAAGTAGCATACACAAGAAACTGACAGCAATACTAAAAATTATGTACCAAATGGCATAGCATTCAAATTCTTAAGGAAAAGTTAACTGAGTTAAGCAACATATAACACGGTAAAGTTATATTAGTGAGGGCCTCAACTTTCCCTTCTCAGAACTAGATGAATCTAATCATAAAATAAATAAGAAGGAAATTAAAAAGATGACAAGAATTTTAAAATTTTAATTTGATGCACAGCTAGAGAAAATTAAATGGAAATAGAAAGGAATATAACTGTTTTAAATGATAAAAGACACCTTCACAAAAATTGACACTGTATTAGGTCATAAAAACCTTAATACCAAATGCAGAAAAGCAGGCTTATAAATGCAGACTTTTCAGACTATAATGCAATAAAAATTATATTTCAATATAGGGACATGGAAACAGATTAAAATTAATTGGAAATGAAATAATCTACTTCTAAAGAAAGAGGGGGTCCAAGAAGAAAACATTGAATAATAAATAATTTCATTAAAGAGAATGGTAACAACGAGACAACATACCTAAATTTGGGATACAGCTGAAGCACTAGTTAGGGGAAAATTTATATCTCTAAACACATCAATCAATCAGAGCAACAGCAAATCAATGGATGGGCATACAACTAAAAAAACTAGAAGAACAAATGAAAAAAGTCTAATTAAATAACAAATTAAAAATCCTGAAAATCAGAGATAAAGTTAAAAAGAAGAAAACCATTGAACTAATAAATAAAAATGGGAGATGGTTTTGCTTTTTAAAAAATTAAATGGATAAACCACTGGTTTATTTGGACTTTTTAAAAAGAGTAAGAAAACCAAATTATGAGGATCAAAAATGAAAAGGGTGAATTCACCAGAAATGCAGATGAAATTAAAGCAGTTATTAGGAGCTATTTTGCCCAATTAAGAGCCAATGAGGGGCAGCTAGGTGGCACAGTGGATAGAGCACTGGCCCTGAAGTCAGAAGGACCTGAGTTCAAATCCAGCCTCAGACCAAACACTTGACACTTACTAGCTGTGTGACCCTGGGCAAGTCACTTAACCCCAATTGCCTAAATGCCAAAAAATAAAAATTTAAAAATTTAAAAATTTAAACAAGAGCCAATGAATCTGACAATATAGGTGAAATGAGTGAATATTTACAAGAATTAAAATTGCCCTCATTAACAGAAGAAGAAATTGAATACTTAAATAACTCAATCTTAGAAAAATAAATTGGACAAAGAATGAATGAGCTCTCTAAGAAAAAAATTCCCAGGACTAGATCAATTCATCAGTGTATTCTATGAAATATTTAAAAACAATTTATTCCAATACTACTTTAAACTATTTGGAATAACAAACAAAGGAGTCCTACCAAAGTCCATTTATATCACAAATGTGGCACTAATACCTAAACCAGGAAGGGGAAAAACAGAAAAAAAAATCTACACAACAATTTCCCTATAGAATATTGATGCAAGAATTTTAAATAAAATACTAGCAAGGAGATTACAGTAGTATATCACAGAGATTGTGCATTATAACCAGGTGGGAAATATAAGAGGAATTCAGAGCTGATTCAACATTAGGGTGACTATCCACATTATTGACCATATCAACAGCATAACCAATAAAAATCATATGATTATTTCAACATATGCATTAGTAGCTTTTGATAAAACAAAATACTCACTTCTATTAAAAACCTAAGAAAATGTAAGAATGAATGGAACTTTCCTTGAAATGATAAGTAGCCCCTCTCTAAAACTATCATCAAGAATTATCTGTAATGGGCATGAGCTAGAAGTTTTTTCCAGTAAGGTCAAGGGTGAAGCAAAGATGTCCATTGTTATCCCTATTATTCAGTATTGTTCTGGAAACTCTAGCTATATCAATAAGAGAAGAAAATGAAATTAAAAGAATTAGAACAGGCAATGAGAAAACAAAATTATCACTCTTTGCAGATGATAGAACTGTACACTTAGAGAATCCTTGAGGATCAACTAAAAATCTAGTTGAAATAATCAGCAACTTCAGCATATAAAATAACAACTTCAGGATATAAAATAACCCCCCACAAATCATCAGCATTTGTATATATTGCCAGCAAAGTCTAGAGAAAGACATAGAAAGAGAAACTGTATTTAAAATAACTTCAGACAAATAAAATACACGGGAGTCTACTCACCAAGACAAACCTAGGAACTATTTGAACACAATTACAAAATTCTTCACATGAATAAAGTCAAATTTTAACTAATAGAGAAGTATTAATTGCTCAAGGATAGGTCAAGCCAATATAAGAAAAATGGCAATTCTACCTAAATTAATTTACTTATTATGTTCCATACTATTGAAGCTATTAGAAAATTATTTGATAGATGCAGGAAAAATCATAACATTCATTTGAAAGAACAAAGTCAAGAAAATCAAGGTCATCAATATTTTAAAGTGTGAAGGAAAGTGGCTTAGCAGTACTAGAACTCAAACTTTTTTCTAAGTAATAATCATTGAAATAACCCAGTAATGGCATTTCTAGGGCTGTATCCCAAAGAGATCATACAAATGGGAAAAGGACCCACATGTACAAAAATGTTATAGCAGCTTTTTTTTTTGTGGTGGCAAAGAACTGGAAATTGAGGGAACGCCCATCATCTGGGGAATGGCTGAACAAGTTGTGGTATATAAATGTAATGGAATACTATTATGCCATAAGAAATGATGAGCAGGTGGACTTCAGAAAAACCTGGAAAGACTCACATGGTCTGATGCTGAATGAAGTGAGCAGAACCAGAAGAACACTGTACACAGTAACAGCCATAGTATGTGTTGACTAATGGTGATAAACTTAGCCTTTCTCAGCAATGAAGGATCTAAGACATCTCCAAAGGTCTCATGATGGAAAATGTTATCCACACCCAAAGAAAGAACTATTGAGTTTGAATGCAGATCGAAGCATACTATTTGCTTTTTTTCTTCTATTTTGTTTTGTTTTCTCTTTCTTGTAGTTCCTCCTATTGGTTCTAATTTTTCCTTACAACATCAATAACGTGACAATATGTTTAATAGGAATGTATATGTATAGCCTATATCATATTGTACACTGCCTTGTGGAGGGAGGTGGGGAGGGAGGGGGAGAAAATTTTAGAACTCAAAAGCTTGTGGAAGTGATTGTTGATAAAGCAAAATAAAATAATAAAAAAAATAAAATCCCATCTTATCCAGAAAAAAAAAAGATCCCCAAGATGGCATGCAATCTGATATAGGCTCTACATACACATTTTTATTAAATGCATGACTTGCATCATTATAAATTTGACTCAATCCTCTATATATTTGAAAAGTGAGGCCTTTATGAGAGACTCTTTCTATAAAAAGTTTTTTCCAAGCTTTGTGCTTTCCTTCTAATCTTGGTTGCTTGATTTTGTTTGCACAAAACTTTTTAACAATATAAAGTTATACATTTTATATCTCTCTATTTCTTTTTTTATCACAAATTCTTCTCTTATCCATAGATGTGACAGTAATACTATTCCATGCTCTCCTAATTTGCTTGTAGTGTCACCCTTTATGTCTAAATCATGTACCCATTTTGACTTTCCATCGGTATATGATTTGAGATATTGGGTGTTGGAAACAGCAACAGCAATAGTCACTTACTACTGAACACTTGTGCATCTCATGACCTTTGCAACACCAACACTGCCTTTCATTTACCTAAATGCAATAAAACTTCATGAATGCTCCCTCACAGCAAACGTTGGCATTTAACAGATTATATGATTGTAAGGAAAAGAGACAGACATGATGTGAGAGTGACAAAGGCAATGTGTAGTGCAGAATGCTAGACTAATCATAAACTTACCTTCTCCAAGCTAAATATACCCATTCAACAAAAGGAGCAGCCCAAGGAAAAAATGATTACCAAAAGAATGTCAACAGAGTAGAGCTATTCTCCAAGTGGAAATGGTGTGTTGCTAACTTGGAAAGAAAGTTGAGCCAGCATACAGCTGGCAACAGTGGAGAAGAAAAGAAATGGGCAGTTTTCAAAGGTTTGGTATGCATAACTGCATTTGCTTGTCTGAGTCAAAATGCTCACAAATGTCAGACTTGTTTGACAAAAAATTATGGGGAAATTCAGAAACTAATCAATGAAAAACAAGAATTCCACTGCGTTTACCAGCAGGATAGTTCATCCAGAAGCCAGAATTTAATTTCATGCAAAGTAAAGTACTGGGGTCAGAGCTAAGATTACAGAGTAAAAACAGAGACTTGCTTGATTTCTCCCCTAAAACCCTCTAAATACCTGTAAAAAATGGCTCTAAACAAATTCTAAAGCAACAGAACCCACAAAAAGACAGAGTGAAACAAATTTTCAGCCCAAGACAACCTGGATGGTTAATTGGAAAGTCTATTGCACCTGGCTGATTGAGGAGCACAGTTCAGCATGGGCCACACAGGCAAATATGATTTTTGTTGCCAACAACTCCAAGCGAAATGCCAAGAGAAGAACAGAGGTCTGTACACAATGTTTGAAGATCTGACAAGACTTTTTACACCATCAGTCATGAGTTTATGAAAAATTGCTTCACAGTTGCCCAGAGAAGTTCAGGAGTATTGCATGTCAATTTTGTAATGGCATGATTGCCCAAGTTCTGGATAATGAATGATGCTTTCATGCATTCCCAGTCACCAATGGAGTGAAACAAGACTGTATGATTGCTCACATGCTTTTTAGCATGATTTTTCCAGCTATGTTGTCAAATGCCTTCATTGGGGATGAATGAACATGGCATCAAGGTCAACTACAAAGTAAGGGTAAGTTCTTCAAGTTGAGAAGGCTAAAAGCAAGACCAAAATATAGACAGTGTTGGTGCATTTTCTGTTTGCAGATGATTGTGCACTCAATGCAGCCTCTGAAGCTGAGATGCAACAAAGTGTGGATTGATTCTCTGCTGCTTGTGCTAATTTTGGCCTAACAATTAACACCAAGAAAATACAGATACTCCATCAGCCAGAACCACACCATCTATATATGGAACCATTGCTTACAGTAAATGGAGAAGTTTTGAATGCTGTGGATAAGTTCACTTACTTTAGCAGTGATTTTTGCAAAAGATGCATGCATTGATAATGACAGTTATCCAAGCATTGCCAGAGCTTGCTCCTGTTTGTGATGTTTGTGAAGGAAAGTGTGGGAGAGAAGTATTGGACTCAGAATGATGGCCAATGGAGCCATTGTGCTGACCTCATTGTTGTATGCCTGTGAAACCTAAATAATAAACCAATGCCATGACAGGAAACCGAATCATTCCATTTGAATTGTCTTAGGAATATTTTGAAAATCATGTAGCAGGATAATATACCAGACACCAAGGTCCTTTCTCAAATAAAACTGCCAATCATTCAAATTCTACAGAGAGCACAACTATGATAAGCTGGCCATATTGTTCAAATGCCAAATGTACACTTTACAAAAAGACTATTTTATGGAGAACTCACACAAAACAAGCAGTCACATGGTGGTCAGAAGAAGTAGTACAGGGACATCTCAAGGTCTCTGTGAAGAGCTTTAAAACTTTTTGTGTGACATGGAGACACTAGCACAAGACTGTCCAGTATGGTTGATTCATTGGAAAAGATGCTGCAATCTCTGAGCAAAGCAGAATTGAAACAGTTCAAAAGAAATTCAAGATGTGTAAATTTGGAGAATCTAACCCAAATGTTCACATGGACTATTTGTGTCAGATGTATGGTAGAGTATTCTGAGCTTATATTATTCTGATCAGCCAGAGTCCAACATACTGTACCTTGATTCTAACAAAGTGATGCCATTTTGGACCTCTGAGAACAAAGGACAATAACAACAAGATTTCACCTAGAACCACGTTGTAATAAAAGGAAATACAAGCCTTTGTTTTCTGTCACTGCTGATGTCAGTGTCTATCCTCTCAGGCTGCCTTCAGGTGCATACAATCTCCCATTCCATACTAGTGCCCTCATCCTTCCTCATTCCCAGTTGAACTTGCATATTATACCTTAAATTACTTCAAGGTTCTGCTCTCACATAAGGATTATGGTGACTGTGGTCATAACTTTGGAGAGCTGAACAAGATCACTTTTATGAACCCTTCAGGTTCTTTGATTTTCATGCAATGATTTTAAGTTATCTGACTTTGTTCAAAAAAACCCCAAAGGCCTCTTCAATATTCTAACCTTTTAACAAGAATCATTAGAATGAATCAATTTGAGCCAAAGAAGAATTTGATTAGTTCCCCAGTACATTATAATGAACTTCATACTTATTAAGCCCTTAAGAAATGACTTGTTGAATTAAGTTTAATTGAATGATGCACAAAGATATGAAGTGTTTCATATAACTGTATTCTTCTTCCTTGCAATACTTTATGTTTACCTATGCCCATATACTTTTTTCTTAGTAGAAAGTAAGCTCCTCATAATGGTGCAATAAGAAGTAAGTCACTCTCACCTTCCATTATTGACCTTTGAAAGCCCCAAAAATATCAACCCAGCAAAAATCCTGAGTCAAAAAAAGACTGGGCACAGCAGTCTTGTAGCCCAGGAAGCTTGAGTGATTAATGGGAAAGGCCCCTCTTGTTTTAGGGGAGGGGGAGCAGTACAGGACTAAAGGCATCCCAGCAAACCAGCAGCAAGCCCCACATCAGCAGGCCAGGGGGAGATCCTGAGACACAGGTTGATGGAGCAGTCACATGCCAACAGCAGGACCCCCCCCCAAGAGCCTCAATAAAGGCAATGGAACTGGTAGACACCAGCTTAGAAAATCGCTACCAGAGACAGTGTTCTCCAGCAGCCAAATCACCTAATGTCTCAGCACAACCCTGGGAAGCACAACTCCAGGAGGCAAAGCTCTAGACTGAATGACATCCACCAGCAGCAAAACATCACTGTGCAAGGCCCAGGTGAGCAAGAGCCAAACATTCAAGTGCAAGGCACTGGTAAGTAGGAAAAGAAGCTTGGGTAAGTGCTCCCTTCACTCCATCAAGGGAGCTCAATTTTTTTTAAAAGTCAGGAAATAGGCAAATACCATGAACAAAAAGCAGAAATAGACAATGACCATAGATTCTTATTATGAAGAAAAGGAAGATCAAAGGAGAAATTTGGAAGAGGACAGCATTGTCAATATACCCACATATGAAACCTCAGAGCGGAATATGAACTGTTCTCAAGCCCAAAAACTTTCTTGGAGGAGCTCAAGAAAGATTTTAAAAGTCAAATAAGAGAGGAAGAAGAAAAATTGGGAAAAGAAATGAGAGGTATGCAAGGGAGGGTCAATAGCTTGGAAAAAGAAGGACAAAAATTAACTGTACTAAACAAGTTTTTAAAAAGTACAATTGGGCAAATGGAAAGAGACAGAAAAACTCACTGAAGAGAACACCTTAAAAAGTAAAATGGACTAAATGGAAAAGGAGTCACAAAATCTTATAGAAGAAAACAAATCATTAAAAATTAGAATGGAGCAAGTGGAAGCTAATGACTCTATAAGATGTCAAGAATCACTCAAACAAAAACAAAAGAATGAAACAATAGAAGAAAACATAAAATACCTCATTGGTAAAACAACTGACCTGGAAAATAGATCCAGGAAAGATAATTTTAAAATTATTGATTTACCTGAAGACCATGATAAAAAAAAATGCCTGGACAGCATTTTTCAGGAAATCATCAAGAAAAACTACCCTGAGGTACTAGAACCAGAGGGTAAAATAGTCACCAAAAGAATCCACTGATCACCCTCTGAATGAGATCCAAATTGAAAATGCCCAGGAATATTGTAGCCAAATTCCAAAATTACCAGGTCAAAGAAAAAATATGGCAAGCAGCCAGAAAGAAACAATTTAAATATCATGGATCCACAGTTGGGATTATGCAGGACCTTGCAGCTTCTACATGAAAAGATCGGAGGGGGTGGAATATGATATTGCATAGGACAAAAAAGCTTGGATTACAACCAAGAATCAACTACCCAGTGAAATTAAACATAATCTTTCAGGGGAGGAGATGGACATTCAATGAAATAAGAGACTTCCAAACCTTCCTGAAGGAAATACCAGAAACCAACATAAAATTTGATCTTCAAATATAAGACTCAAGAGAGGGATATAAGGTAAACAGGAAAGGAAAAAAACAATCTATTAATAAGAGCAAATTGTTTACATCCCTACAAGGGAAGATGACACAACTCTTGAGAATCGTAATGTTATTATGACATTTAAAAGGTGTATATATAGATAGAGGGCATAGGCATAAGTTAACTTTGATGTGATTGTAAAAAATCTAATTAAATGATGAAAAGGGATTGTACTGTGAGAAGAGGAAAGGAGGAGGCAGACAAAGGTAAATTACATCAATAAGAAGGGAGGAAGATGAGCACTGTTTGAACCTTGTTCTCATCACATTTGGTTCAAAGAAGGAATACCACAATCAGTTAGGTATAGAAATCTAGCTTACCCTATAGGAAGTAGGAGGGGAAATGGAAAAGAAAAGGAAGGGGGTGAATAAAAGGGAGGGCAGACTGAGGAAGGCAGTGGTAGAAAGCAAAACTCTACTGACGAGGGAAAAGGAGAAAGGAGAGAGAAAAGCATAAATGGGGGGAAAAAGGATAGAGAGGAAGACATAGATATTAATCATAACTGTGAATGAACTCCCCCATAAAAAGGAAACAGATAGCAGAGTGGATTAAGAACCATAATCCTGCAATACTTTGTTTACAAGAAGCACATCTGAAGGAGAAACACACAGGGTATAGGCAAAAGGCTGGAGTAGAATATATTATGCTTCAGCTGAAGTGAAAAAAAAAAAGCAGGGGTACTAATCCTGTTATCAACAAAGCAAAAGCAAAAATCAATCCAATTAAAAGAAATAAGGAAGGGAACTACATCCTGCTAAAAGGAACCATAGACAATGAAGTAATGTCCCTAGTACACATATATGCACCAAGTAGTAATGCATCCAAATTCTTAAAGGAGAAGTTACGGAGATACAGGAAGAAAGAGACAGCAAAACTATAGTAGTGGGGGACCTCAACTTTCCCTTCTCTGAACTAGATAAATCAAACCATAAAATAAACAGGAAAAAAGTTAAGAAGATGAATAGAATTTTTAAAAAGTTAAATACGGTTGACCTCTGGAGAAAACTGAATGGGGACAAAAAGGAACATACCTTTTTCTCAGCAATGCATGGAACCTAAAAAACAATTTGCCATGTACTAGGGCATACAAATCTCACAATCCAATGCAGAAAGGCAGAAATGTTAAATGTATCCTTTTCAGATCATGATACAATAAAAATTACATATAATAAATGGCAATGAAAATATAGACTAAAAATTAATTGGAAACTAAATAATCTAATCTGAAGGATGAGTGGATCAAACAACAAATCATAGAAACAATCAATAACTTCATCCAAGAGAATGACAATAATGAGACAAGATATCAAAACTTATGAGATGCAGCAAATGTAGTACTTACGGGAAGTTTTATATCTCTAAATGCTTACATGAATAAAATAGAAAAAGAGATGAATGAATTGGGCATGAAACTAAAAAGCTAGAAAAATAATAAATTGAAAATCTCCAATTAAATACCAAATTTGAAATTCTGAAAACCAAAGGAGAGATTAATAAAAATTGAAATTAAGAAAACTATTAAACTAATAAATAAAACTCAAAATTTTATGGAAATGAATGTTGAAAACACAAAAAAATCAATTATTTTTAAAAACCCAAGAGAAAAAAAGAAAAAGTAAATTCCATGAAGACAAAGGGGGTTTTTTTTTGGTTTTTTGTTGTTTTTGTCTTTATGCAGCTGTGGGTCAGTGGACAGAGTTCTGGATCTGAAATCAGGAAGATCTCACTTCAAATTTGGACTCAGACACTAGGTGTGTGACATTTGTCCTTAACCTCTTAACTTCTGCCCATTTTAGGTTCTCAAACTATAAAATAAGAATAATTATAACTACCAGATTTTTTGTAAGAATTAAATAAGGTAATATTTGTAAAAGTGTATAGCACATTGCCTGGGACGTAGTATTAGAAAATGCTTATTACCTCCCTCTTTATATCCCTTTGTCCTCATACATGATTGAGGCTTAATAAATACTTGCTGAATTGTATTTAATTGAACAAGTAAATCTAAAAAGAAATATTGGGCATATTTGAAATTTTTTTATGATAATAATAGACAAGAGAGGAAATCCCAAACAGTTGAAATTAATTACAAAGGAAAGAATGGAGGAATGTTTAAGGAATAGGAAATAATATGCTCTGTAGGAAAACATTTTCAGTTCCTAAGGTAAAAGAAATCAGGAGGACAGTGAGCTGAAGGAACACCCAACAGAAATGTCTGTGGAGATTCCTTTTTTTTTCCTGACTCTAGTACCTTCACCTCCACATTTAACTATCACTACTGCTCACCCTACCAACAAAGGGGTTCAGTTCTTCTCTTGACAGTAAAAATGCTCATGGGAATGTGATTAATTAGAGACAAACATACTCCATGCAATTGCTTTTTTCCCAGGGAGACCAAATCTGGAGGGAAGAAAGACTGAAGTACAAACTGTTCTCATTCATTTTCTTGGAGAAATTTTCCTTGAGAATTTCATCAGACCAATAAAAATCCTTTTTCACCTGGAATTAAGCAGTTCAGAGAAAAAGTGGTTGTTTCTCATGTTTCTAACTGATAGTTCATTGAAAAGATTATTTTTATTCTGTTTTCTTTATTTTGTCCTCTCCTTTTTCAGAAATTTCCAACCATCTCACCCTTGAATCATTATCATCAAAACCTTATCAGTTGACAATTGCTGTGTCAATAACCTTCATGAATTATTCTCACATTACAAGAGATTGAGGAAAAGCATGATCAGTGCACTGATTCTTCTAATCCTGACAGAAATAAGGCAAGTAACTGAATTTCATATGCTTGAACTAAAAAGTAGTTGTGAATTAAAGAGTGCATAGGAATGCCTGAGACACATAGTGATGATTTGTTTTAACTTAGTGAGATGAGACTAGAAGTAAACCCCTTTATTAACCCTTCCCTGTACATGCATAGATGATGGAGAGAAAGAGTGGTCCCATTTGCTTATTTTATCTACGTCTGGAACCTAGTGAGTAAGTGCAGTTAGTATAACTAAGGTCACTTAATAATACTAATTTTTGTAAATGCTCAACTTTTAATTTCTAAATTCCACCTCTCTATGGCAGGTTGGTGTTTATTTTGTAGATGGCAAGCACACCAGTTACTGTGGGGCTTAAAACCACCACAAGGCAGAAACAAAAGTGGATACAATATTCACATCTTCCAGAAAGCTTGCAGGCTTGCTAGTCCTTCCCTCAGGAATATGAAAGCCTTGGATGGCAGGATCAGAGACAGTCATACTTCTCTTCTTGTTTCTTCCTTGCTGCAAGTAAGAGATGAAATGAAAGAGGAAACAAATATGCAAGTTTTTAAGTATATTGATTTATTCAGCAACACATGTTAATTGCTTAATAAATTGGGATAAGGCCTCTTCAGCTTTGGCATTGGACCCAGAATACAGGGTGAGACTCATTTTTATGCATAAAAAAATGAATCAAATAGCACCAATTAATGAAAAGAGAACAATTTATCAGTATACACAAATTGGTCATCTGATTTCAAATTGGAAGAAAGATTAAGGACCTTCTAAATTGGGAGGGGGAGGGTTAACAGGCACAATTCCCTGAAATCACAAAAAGAGAAGTCCCACTTTCCTCAAGCATCTGTAAACAATCAAAGGAACATGGAAACAACAACTGATTGATGAATATGGAGCCAGTTTTCAGATAAGATATATGAGTTGCTTGAGATGTATAAATGCGAGAAAACTTCTTGCATCAATCTTTGGATCTGACCAGATTTCTTCAAACCATTTACTTTTCTGGAAAAAAAAATTCTCTCGTAAAGGAAGCACTATCTTTCTAGGCACCCATGAACACAACATAAGTTTCACCTTTGACTCCTCACTCTTTCTTATTCCCATATCCAGTATTTTGCCAATCACTGTAAATTTTACTTTTATAAAATCTATCACAGGTCCCTTTTCTCTCTTTCACCTTCAGTAGGTCTTCATCATCTCACATCAGAACTGTTGCAGTAGTCCATTAATTGGTTTTCTTTTTTTTTTTTTGCCTCTTGGTGAGGCAATTGGGGTCAAGTGACTCGACCAGGATCACACAGCTAGTAAGTGTCATGTGTCTGAGGTCACATTTGAATTCAGGTCCTCCTGACTCCAAGGCCAGAGAACTATCCACTGCACCACCAGCTTCCCCAATTGGTCTTCCTTTCACAAGTATCTGCACTCCACTTCGTCTGCCACCTCATTGTCAAAGTGATCTTCCTAAAAGTGACTATATCACTCCCTATTCAATGAACTCTTTTGGTTGCCTATCACTTCCAGAATCATACATAAAATTCTCTCTTTGTTATTCAAAGTCTTTCATAACCTGCACCAACTCCATTGTTCATATACTTTAACTCTAACACATGTTCTTTGTTCCAGTAACAATGACCTCCTTGCAGCTCCTTGAATGAGACATTCCATCTTCTCCACACACTCAAAAAGATAAAGATTTCCAAAAGCTATCAAAAGAGAATTATTCTGAGAAGGGGAGAAATATTTAAAGAAATTACAAATAAAGAAATATTAAAATATTTTATGTTATAAAATATAATAGTAAACAATAGTTTATTATAGTACCTGCATGGTTCACTTTATGATGTTGAATGCCTTGCCCACCACTGGTCTAAGTTAAAAAAAAAGTTGTATGAAAATTTAAAAAATTTTGAGAGACACAGTTTCTGGGTAATTTAACAATTTTATTAATTAGGCCAGCATGATTATTAATAAAAGGATGGTAATTTAGCCCTCTCTCTTAGACCAAAGACTCCTAATGGTGGTGGGCTTGTATATGCCCTTTGAAGAGCATATGTTCCTGAGGGGCACCAATAAACTCTGATTGGTTGACAGAATTGGAAGTGTGCTATATTAAAATGAGGGTCTTAGGGCATGTGATTGGATCCCCCAAATCTTAGTCAAAGAGACTTATCCATTTCCATATCACTTGTCTGACAAAAGGGGGAACCAACATTTCCCCAGATCTGTAGGAGCAAACCCAATGAGCAAGAATACACCCATTAATCCAAACTTAGAATTTCTTTTACTATCTGATTTGATCTTGGCTGGGTAAATCTTTAAGAGAGATTTCCCATGCTACTTGGTTTCTAGATGAGGAGGTAGAAAAGGGGAAAATCCTTGGTACTAATGAGTTATTAAATACCAGAAAGAAATATTCTTCTCTCAGATCTTTAATCTTAATCACTGAATGGGGAACCCAGAATAATAGAATTACAGCTTTCTGAACTATTGATGTACACGTTAACATGACAAAAGGGAGAGGGGCTTGAGAATTTCATTGATCTTAAATATGTCTATGGTTGCATCATAATCAACTTAAGAGAAGATAACTTAGGGCTGAGATATTCATGCTAATGTGTTAAAAGTCTTTGTCTGTCAGAAGTTACCAGAGTTAAAGAATAATCTTAGAAACATCAATTTAAAAAATTTTTATTTTATTAAGTTGTTGTATCAAATTTAGAACTGGAAAGGAATTTGGAGCTCATCACATCTAGCTCTGTCTTTTACAGATGAGGAAACTTAAGCTCTTAGAGGCTAACTAATCATCCAATGTCACACAGTTAGTAAGCAACAGGACTATGATTTGAATCCAGGTTCTTCTCCTAAGGTCTTTCTAAGAAACCTGGTTTACTCAATAACTTTCACCCCTACTAGATTGGAAACTTATGAGGTACAATACTGGCTCCTTTCAGATAGGGATTGTTTCATTCTTTACCATTTATATCTCCATCTCCTAGTATACACCAAGCTTGGCACATAGTAGGTGCTTAATAAAAACTTGTTTGTTGAGGTACTGTGTCTTATATAAATTTCAATAATATCACCTGTATTCTAAAAATACCAAATATTGAATAATCTTTTTGTCAAATGAAGGAGCAAAAGAATGAGTGAATTTTAGAATGCATAGCAGGGAACATGAAATTGATGAGGTTGGGGTCTGGACCCCAGAAAGGAAAAAGCCTGGACTTTCCCACATGGCCAACTCTCTAGTGTTTGCCTGAGGCTATAATCCCATCAACTGGCCTTTCAGTGTGGCTATTCTCAGTCTCCCAATTCTGTTACCCTTAACCTAGCCTAGCCCTCCATTGTCTTACCTCCTTGTGGCCCCAGCCACTTCTCACGCTTAATATTAGCTAGGTTCCATTCTCACTTGGACATGTGGTCCAGATTCCTGGCATTCTATTGCCTCACATCCCTAAAGATTACTTGGCTACTCCTAGATCCCTCCCACAGACTTTCTGTATGTAAGGTCCATCTTGTCTCCATTAAGGTGCTCAGATTCTTATAATCTAGGCATTGTTCATATTTTTACAATATAACCAATAGCTCACAGGTGTACCATAAGAGTCTGGCTAATATGACAGATCTTTAATAAACCTTGTCTTTGGCTGAAAGAAGGTTTGCTCAAATTCTTTTGGGCACCCATATGCCATGATCTTAGGGTCCCATCACCCCTAAACCTTTAGGCCTCATAATAATTAACTTGGAAAAGTAAGTGTCTCAAATGCCTCAAATTCTGGAGACCTTCATTGAATGACAGTGGTATCTGAAATTTGTTTAATGTACACTATAAAGTCATTAATGACGTTTGAGAAGAGTAACAACCTGACCAGATCTATACTTGGGAAGTTTATTCTGGATATGATATGAAGGATTCATTAGGGGGGAGACATAGATGATGAGGAAAGACCAGTAAAATGCTTTCGTAATAGTTAAGAAAAGTGATCATGTTAACTTCAATTCTTTTTTTTTCTTGAAGATTTATGTATTTGGAGCTGAAATACATTTTTTTTTAGTTTTCAAAACTCACTTTTATAAGATTTTGAATTCCAAAATTTTTCTCTCTTTCTCCAACCCCCTCAAGATGTCATGTAATCTGTATACATGTACAATCATATCAAGCATATTTCCACATTACTCATGTTGTGAAAGAATCAGGGTAAAAGAGAAAAACCATGAGAAAGAACAAAAAAGAGAAAATAGTGTTCAGCTTTTATTTTCATGGGAGCAATGAGAATTTCAAAATGAGAGGCACAGTGTTATAGAAGACCAGCTTTAGAGTCATGAAAACCTAGGTTCAAAACCATTTGTGATATATACTAAATTTGTGACTGAGGAAAAGTTACCCAATTTCATAGTGCCCAAGGAAATACCGTAAAAGAATTTACAGATAAGTTACTTATTTGTTTGTTCCTGGAAATCCTTCACAGCAATGACTTCACACTCTGTACAGCTCTCAGAAGTGGTGGAATGGAGAGGAAATTTAAAAATATTTAATTTCTATTTTTCTGTGATTTCACAATTTTCTGGGAAAATATTATAAAATGGAACTGGCTATTTTTTTAGAATATGATGCCTTTTTTTATAATACATTTTGTTGGTAATATTTGTATTTTTATCACCTATAGTTTGTGAGATGTCTTCCTCCTAACCCTTTCAAAGAGCCATCACTTGTCATAAAAATTAAAGAGAGAAACAGAGGGAGAGAAATTTCAATTAAACAAACAAAAACTTAAAAAACAAAACCCAGCCTGGTTCTATACCCACAGTTCTCACATATTCAAAGAAGGCACTTTCTCAGATTTCTTCTTCAGGGCAAACTTGGTCATTATAATTTCACATCATTCAGTTTCAATTATTTTGTTTGTTCTTCAAACATTGTTGTGATCATTGTGTATATTGTTTTCTTGATTCTTCTTATGGAATTTAATTTGTATAAATTTATTTCTCCCTATGCATCTCTGTGTTCATCATATTCATAGTAGCTTCAGTCTGAATGGCTATATTATCATTTCCATGTTATTATGGTCTTGAAGCTTGATATTCTTATGTCTTGAACAGTTGAATTTTGGATTATTTTCCATTGACAATGATCAAGTTATCACTAAGTTTATGTGTTCTGAAATGTAGAAATTAGAATCTTACAGTTTTCAGGAAATTCATATATCATTTCATTTTCTCTCTTTGATTTCTCCTCTAGATCTGTCACAATTGTTCTCATTGTTCATAAATCTTTCCATTTGAGGAAATTTCAGGGTTGTCTTTTTTTTTTGCTTATGATGCTATTTGATCAGTCTGTCCTCCAGAAAAAATTTAATTAATTTATATTATATCCATTATTATGGTCTATCTTTATCTTGTTGTGTTATTTCTTAACTAGATGGGGCTCTTTATTTCATCAGACTTGTTATTGTAGAAAGAATTTATTGTGCTGGTATTGATTCAATTGTAGGATATTTAAACTTTTCAAATCTTAGACTTAAATGCTACAATCTAGTTTTACATTAATAGTTTACGAATACATGAGGGTATTTGTGTCTACTGTTGCTGTTGAGTTCAGGAAAAAAATCATATCATTCATGAGATCTTAGGTCAGCAGACATTGGGAAATAGTCACCTCTGTCTAATAACACTATTTTTTCCCCATCTCCACAGACTCCCACCTGAAATTTCAAAGGACAATGGATACAGAGAATCATTCCATGGTGACAGACTTTATTCTTATGGGATTAACAGACCAGCCAGAACTCCAGCTCCCCCTCTTCTTACTCTTCCTACAAATATGCATTATCTCCATGATGGGAAATGTGGGCTTATTCCTAGTTATCAGGATCAGTTCTCAGCTTCATACCCCATGTACTATTTTCTCAGTAACTTGTCCTTTATTGATCTTTGCTACTCTTCTATCATTACCCCCAAAATGCTGGTGAGCTTTGTATCAGAGAAGAACATCATCTCCTACTCAGGGTGCTTGACTCAGTTCTTTTTCTTCTGTACTTTTGGTATTGCTGACTGCTACATGCTGACAGCCATGGCTATGATCATTATGTTGCATCTGTAGCCCCCTGATTTATAACAGTGCCATGTCCCAGAATATCTGCTTCCTGCTAGTGGTTTTAGTGTATACTATGGGGGTCTTTGGAGCCATTACTCATACAAGTGGTTTAGCCAGACTGTCCTTCTGTGGAAACAATGTTATTAGTCATTATTTTTGTGACATTCATCCCTTTTGAAGCTCTCCTGCTCTAGCACCTACATCAATGAGATTTTGGTGATACTTTAGGTTGTGATCAACTCATTGGTAACCACTCCACCTGTCTTGATCTCTTATGCTTTCATCCTCTCCAGCATCCTCAGGATCCATTCTGCTAAAGGCAGATCCAAAGCCTTCAGCACCTGTGGACCCCACCTGTCATCTGTAGCTGTTCTGTATGGCTCCATCATTTTTATGTACTGTCAGCCAGCATCAAACAGCAACATCAGTGAGCAGAAAGTGCCCTCAGTGATTTACACCATAGTCATCCCTATGCTGAACCCCTAAATCTATAGCCTGAGGAACAAGGATGTGAAGGATGCACTAAAGAAACTCAGGAAGGAGTGGAGAATCTCCTGGTGCAAGTAGCAGGTAGAATCTAATGCCACCATGAAACTTTAAGAAATACTAAAGGAAATTAAAAGAAAGAAAAAATAGAAGAAAATTTCAAATATGTAATCAGAAAAACAATTGACTTGGAAAATAGATGGCAGAGATCATTAAAAATCATTGGCTTCCTGAAAGTTATAATAAAAAGAAAGCACATAGACATTGAATTTCAAGAAACTATCAAGGTAAATTTCTCTGGTAGCATAGAACCAGAAAGCAAAGTAAAAAATTAAAGAATACATACATCACCTCCTGAAGACATCCTAGAATTAAAACTTCCTGGAATATTATAGCCAAATTCCAGAGTTCCCAGGTCAAGGAGAAAATGCTACACATAGCCAGGAATAAATATTCAAAAACCATGGAGCCACAGACAGGATTCACACAAGA
Organism: Phascolarctos cinereus; assembly: GCF_003287225.1. Lineage (NCBI taxonomy): Eukaryota > Metazoa > Chordata > Mammalia > Diprotodontia > Phascolarctidae > Phascolarctos > Phascolarctos cinereus. Next base: position 181,217,654 of record NW_027556098.1, read on the forward strand.
TTAGCAGCTACCACACTAAAGGAGTGTAGGGCTTGGAATATGACATTCCAGAAGGGAAAGGAGCTAAGATTCCAACCAACAATAATCTACCCAGAAAAACTGAATATAATTTTCAATGAAGGAAAAGGACATTTAAGGAAATAGAAGACTTTCAAATATTCCTGATAAAAGGATCACAGCTGAATATAAAATTGGACATTCAAATTCAAGACAAGGATTAAAGAGAACTAATGAGGCACTTAATAAAAAGAGAGAAAGAGAGAGAAGGATAAACAGGGTAAAATAAGATGGAAGAAATACAGTAATAACTACAACTGTGAATGTGAATGGAATGAACTCATTCATAAAAACAGAAGTGGATAGGAGAATGGATTAAAAAACAGAATCCAACAATATGTTGTCTACAAGAAACACAACTGAAAAAGAGAAACATATCAGGAAAAGAATAGAGGCTATAGCAGAATTTATTTTGTGCCAGAGGTAAAAACAAAAAAGCAGGGGTAGCCAACATGATCTCAGACAAAGGAAAGGCAAAAGCAGACCTGATTAAAGGAGATTATCTGAAAAATTGCATTTTGTAAAAAAAAATGTAGCATAGACTAGGAAGTGATAGCAATTCTAAAAATTAATGCATTCAAATTCTTAAGGCAAAGTTACTTGAGTTATTGAAGCAAATGACACAGTGAAGTTATACTAGCAGGGGACCTCAACTCAGAACTAGATAAATCTAATCATAAAATAAATAAGAAGGAAATTTAGAAAGATGAAAAGAATTTTAGAACATTTAGATATGATAGACCTCTAGAGAAAATTAAATGAAAGTAGAAGGGAATATATCTCTTATAATGATAAAACACACCTTCACAAAAACTGACAATTTATTAGAACATGAAAACCTTAATACTCAGTGCAGAAGAGCAGACATATTAATGCAGCCTTTTCAGACCATGATGCAACAAAAATTACATTCAATATAAGGCCATCGAAACAGATTAAAATTAACTTGAAATGAAATAATCTAATACTAAGAATGAGGGGGTCAAAGAACAAAACATTAAATAGTAAATAATTCATTAAAAAGAATGATAACAATGAGACAACATAGCTACAGGAGTATTTAGAGGAAAATTTATATTTCTAAACACACCAATCAAATAAAGAAAGAGTAGATCAATGGATGTGGCATCTAACTAAAAAAACTAGAAAAGGAAAAAAAATTTAAAAACCTCTGAAACAACAAATTCAAAATCCTGAAAATCAAAAGAGAAATTAACAAAACTGATGGAAGAAAACCATTGAACTAATAAATGAAAATTGGAGAAGGTTTTATTTTTAAAAAATTAAATAAATAAAGCACTGGTTTATTTGAATTTTATAAAAGAAGTAAGAAAACCAAATCACCAACATCAAAAATGAAAAAAGTAAATTCACCAGCAATGCAGATGAAATTAAAGCAATGATTAGGAGCTATTTGCCCACTTAAAAGCCAATGAATCTGACAATAGAGGTGAAATGGGTGAACATTTACAAAAATAAAAATTATAGTGATTAACAGAAGAATAAAAATAAATTGGACTAGCAATCAAAGATCTCCCTAAGAAGAAAATTCTCAGGACCAGAATGATTCATAAATGAATTCTATCAAACATTTAAAGAACAATTAATTCCAATTCTACTAAAAACTACTTGGAAAAACAAGCAAAGGAGTGCTACCAAATTCCTTTTGTATCACAAATACAGCACTGATACCTAAACCAGGAAAAGCAAAAAGCAGAAAGAGAAATCTATGCACCACTTTCCATATAGAATATTGATGCAAGAAATTTATTTTATTTTATTTATTTTATTTATTTTATTTTATTTTATTTTATTTTATTTTTGGTTGTTGAGGGCCGATCTTAAGAGTCTGATAAGGGTTTAAGATCCAAGGCAGAGTTTGACCTCTGCTCAGGCTTTCACCCCAAAGGGCTCAGGGATTAAGTGGTACAGCTCCCCAATTCCTTCCTGATAAAGAGGTCTCTGAGACATCCCTTCTCTCTCTTTGAACCTTAGGTTTACATATTTACTCCTCTATGCAGGTGGCGCCTAGGCGCCTGGGAAAACCTTGGAATCTACAGCCCAATCTAGGAACCCTGATAAGGAGGAAATTCGTGATTGTTACATCCTCAGCAGATGTTCTGGGGAGTATCTCATGGGGAGGACTCTTTGAAGTTAGGCTAGATATTCCCTATATATTCTGTGCCCTCAGATGAATAAACTGAGTCAGTAATTCTACTCCACCTGGCCCATGTCATAAGTTATTTCACGCCTCTCTGTTCGGTGTACAATCTGGTTGCAGGCAACATTTGGTGAAGCAGTTGGGGTTGTACAAAAGTTTCAAGTATCTGAGTCCAGATTTGAACTCAGGTACACCTGACTTCAAGTCCAGAACTCTATATAATGCACCACCTAGCTACCACCTAATGTAAGAATTTTAAACTAAATACTAGCAAGGAGATTACAGCAGTATATCACAAAGTCCATACATTATAACCAGGTGGGAAATATAAAAAGAATTCAGAGCTGATTCAACATTAGGGAGACTATCAGCATTATTGATCATATCAACAGCATAACCAATAAAAATCATATGATAATTTCAATATATGCATTAGTTGCTTTTGATAAAATCAAATACTCATTCGTATTAAAAACCTAAGAAAATATAAGAATAAATGGAACTTTCCTGTCTAAAACCATCATCAAGGATTATCTGTAATGGCCACAAGCTAGAAGTTTTCCCAACAATATCAAGGGCAAAGCAACAACACCCATTTTCATCCCTTTTGTTCAATATCGTTCTAGAAACTCTAGCTATTAGCATAAGAGAAGAAAAGGAAATTAAATGAATTAGAATAGCCAAGGAGAAAACAAAACTATTACTCTTTGCTAAGGATACGATGGTATACTTAGAGAATCCTTGAGGATCAACTAAAAATCTAGTTGAAATAATTAACAACTTCCACAAAGTTATAGGGTATAAAATAAACCCACATTAATCATCAGTATTTATATAAAATACCAGCAAAATCAAAAGGAAGACATAGAAAGAGAAATTTCATTTAAGATGACTGCAGGCAAATACTTGGAAGTCTACCTGCCAAGATGAACCCAAGAACTATTTGAACACAATTACAAACTTTCACAAAAATAAAGTCGAATTTTAACTGGTGGGGAAATATTAATTGCTCAAGAATAGGTTGAACCAATATAAGAAAAATGAAAATTCTACCTAAATTATTTTACTTATTCTGTTCCATACCATTAAAACTACCAGAAAATTATTTTATAGATGTAGGAAAAATCATAACATTTATTTGGAAGAACAAAGTCAAGAATATCAAGGGCATCAATATTTTAAAATGTGAAGGAAGGTGGCTAAGCAGTACTAGACCACAAACTGTATTTCTAAGTGGTAATCATCAAAATAATGTGTTATTGCTAATTGTTGTAGAGTAGTGGATCCATGAAATAGAATACATACACAGTATACAGTAGTAAATGACAACACTTCTCTAGCATTTCACAAACCCAAAGATTTAAGATTTTGGTACAATAAATCACTATTTGACAAAAATTTTTGGGAAAATTGGATAACAGTTTGGCAGGACCAACATCTCACACCATACACCAATATGAGGTCAAAATGGGTGCATGATTTAGACATTAAGGGTGATAATCATAAACAGACTAGGTGAACATGAAATATTTTATTTGTGAGATAACTGAAATTTCTATGACCAAACAAGAGATAGAAGGCATTACAGGATCTAAAATGGCTAATTTTGATTACATCAAATTAAAATGGTTTTGCACAAACAAAACCAGTGCAGCCAAGATTTGAAGGAAAGCAGGAAACTGGAAAACAATTTTTACAACAAATTTCCCTGATAAAGGCTTCATTTATCACATATATAGAGAACTGCGTCAAATTTATAAAGATACAAGTAATTTTCCACTTGATAAATACTAAAAGAATGTGAACAGACAGTTTTCAAAAGAAGAAATCAGAGATATTTATAGTTATATAAAATGTTCTAAATTACTTGATTAGAGTAATGCCAATTAAAGCAACTCTAAGGTACCATCTCACACCTATCAGATTGGCTCATATGACAGAGAAGAAAAATGACAAATGTTGGAGGGGATGTGAGAAAACTGGGACACGAATGTACTATTGGTGGAGTTGTGAACTGATCCAATCATTCTGGAGAGAAATTTGGAACTATTTCGAAAGGACTCTAAAACTGTGCATACCTACCCTTTGAATCCATCAATACCACTACCAGGTCTGTATACCAAAGAAATTTTTAAAAGGAAAAAAAAGTATTTGTACAAAAGTATTTATAACAACTGTTTTTGTGGTGACAAAGAATTGGAAATTGAGATTATGTACATAAATTAAGGGATAGCTGAAAAAGTTGTGATACATATATTATTGTAATGGAATATTATTGTGCTATAAGTAATGATTAGCAGGATGATTTCTGAAAAACCTGCAAAGACTTATACAAACTCCTGCCAAGTGACGTGAACAGAACCAGGAGAACACTGTACACAGTAACAGCAATGTTGTATGCTGAACAACTGTGAATGGCACAGCTATTCTCAGCAATGTGATGATTGAAGATTATCTTAAAAGATTCATGATGAAAAATGCTACCCACCTCCAGAGAGAGAACTAATAACTTTAGAATACAGACCAAAGCTTATGATATTCATTTCCTTTCTTTCCTTCTTTCTACCTTCCTTCCTTTCTTTTTTTCTTCCTTCCTTCCTTTCTTTTTCTTTCTTTTTTCTTTCTTTCCTTCTTTCATTTTTTTCTGGTTCCAATTTGCTTCCACAAAATGACTAACATGGAAATATGCTTTACATTATTGCATATGTATAACTAATTGCTTACTGTGTCAGGAAGTCAGTATAGGAGTGAGGGAAAGATAGAATTTGGAACTCAAGACATAAAAAAAACAACCCAAATGTTAAAAATTGATTTTACACATAATTTACTAAAACAATATATTATCTTTTAAAACAGCAATATTGAACAATGATCAATTGTAAATGACTTAGCTAGTCTCAGTAATGGAAAATTCTAATATAATTCACAAAGGATTTATGAAGAAAAATTCTATTTACCTCCAGAGAAAGAACTGAAAGAGTCTGAATGCAGATTGACATATACTTCTTTAAAACATTTTTTTTATAGGACCATAGGTAGCTTTGATTTTTCAATAACAGCTTGTTATCATCCGAGCACACTGATTTATTAAGCAATGCATGTTAATTGCATAAAAAATCGGGGCCAGGGCTCCTCAGTTTGGCACTGGACCCCAAATCCAGGGGGAGACAAAATTTTATGCATTAGAAGAAGACAATTAACAAGATGTAAACCAAAATACAAGATTAAGTAATCTAATTTCTAATTGGAGAAATGATTAGGGGCTTTCTAAGTTGGGAGGGGAATGAATGAGTTTTGAGACTAGGGTAGGGGGAGAGGTAGCAGAAGCAATTACCTGAAATCAGGAAAAGATAGGTCACATGCCTTCCAAGTATCTGTATTCAATCAAAAGAACATGGAAACAGTAACTGATTAATCAGTTTGGGGCCAGTTTTCAGGTAAGACATATAGATTGCTTAAGATATATAATTTTGAGAAAACTCCTTGCATCCATCTTCAGATGTGACTGAGTTTTTAGTCAATATAACCTAGGTACTTATTTAAGGGTTACTAAACAACAAGTAAAGGTGGTCCTTCTTTCTAGCTATGCAGGGCTAGGTTTAAACAATGCAATAAAGGTTTCTCTCAATTACCATAATTGAATAAAGTTTTCTCACAAGACATTGGTTGGACTAGAGTCAGTAGACCCATAATTGAATAGAAAGGAAATTGAGATAAATCCAGAATTGAGTCACAAGATAGAGTCAGTGTGGTTCACTCAATTCCTACCATTACCTCACTATAGAAGTGCAAATTACTATTCCTCAGATCAATTACTTAACCAGAGGATTAAGTAATTGTGTGAAACCAAAGCTTGACTTGAAATATGGAATCTGTGGCTAGAATATTACATAATCCCATTAGATGCTGTTACTAGGGGAGAAGAGAATAAGAATTTATATAGTGCTGCCAGTACTAAGTGTGTTTTCTTTTTTTGGTTCATTTTACAAATGTTATATGAGTTGATCCTCACAATAATTCTGGAATGTAGATGCTATTATTGTTCCTGTTTTATAATTGAGGAAACTGAAACAAATCGAGGTTAAGTGCCTTGCCCAGGGTCACACAACTTGTAAGTGACTGAAGTTGTATTTGAACTCAGTTCTTCCTCAGTGCCTCCAGGCACAGTGTTCTATCCACTACTTTACCAGGTGACTCTCAAGTTAGTGTCAAGACTTCTTTTCTTGTTAGATTGAGCTTGCACTACCAATCAGTCAATCAATCAATCAATCATTCAATCAATCAATCAAAAAAAGCAGTCATTAATCCCTTACCATGTTCCAGGAACTGCACAAAATCAGAGGATACAAAGAAAAAGCAAAAACAAAAATAGTCTCTACCCTGAAGGGGATTACTTTCTACCAATTTTTTCCAAGTTAATTTTAAAAGAGATTTCCCCAGTTTGCAAATGTAGTCACTATATGAACATGTGATTACATTTTAAACTTTAACATGTCTTCTTGAACTGGAGATACCTATATCCTGGTGTTTATCCTCTCTCAATCTTTAATGTTACCATGTCACGGATCTTAGAAATCCCATGACCAGATGCCATAAGGGCTGAGGTTCTGGCAGTAGGCTATGGAATGTGGGAAGAAATCTGACAATGTTTGTTTTTAATTAATGTATTTATTTTTAATTTTCAACACTCACTTTCACAAGATTTTAAGTTCCAGATTTTCTCCCCATCTCTTCCCTCCCCCCACATTAAGACAGCATGCATTCTGAATACACCTTTCCCCAATCTGCCTTCCCTTCTATCACCACTCCCTTTCTCTTTTCCCTTTCCCCTTCTATTTTCCTGTGGGACAAGATAAATTTCTGTAGCCCTTTGCCTGTCTATCTTATTTCCCAGTTGCATGTAAAAACAATTTTTAAAATTCGTTTTTAAAACTTTGAGTTCCAAATTCTCTCCCTTCCCCCTGCCCCACCTTCATTGAGAAGGCAAGCATGGGTTATACATGTGTAGTCATGCAAAACATTTCAATAATAGTCATGTTGTGAAAGACTAACTATATTTCCCTCCATCCTATCCCTCCTCCCATTTATTCTATTCTCTCCTTTGACCCTGTCCCACCTCAAAAGTGTTTGCTTCTGATGATTCCCTTCCCTAATCTTCCCTCCTTTCTCTTATCCCCTTCCCCCCTATTTTCCTATAGGGTAAGGTAGATTTCCATACCCAATTGGGTGTGTGTGTTATTCCCTCCTTAAGCCAAATATGATGAGAATAAAGTTCACTCATTCCCTCTCACATACCCCCTCTTCCCCTTGAATGGGATGTCCCAGTGAAGACTTCTCAGTGTAATTAAAGTTTGGGATAAATCTGGTAATGAGTTCAGAAGGTAGGATAGGGTGAAGTATAGATTTCTGCAAGGTTTTTTTAGTGCCATATAACAGCAGGTAAAATTTGTCTAGTTGTTAAGCCCTGGACTGCTTTCTGATCTTATCCAGATGTGCCTTTTGTCCCAAGCTCCGGAAAATCCTTAAATTTTCAACTCCCCTTATCTCCCTTTGACAGGACCTTATTAGATGCCTTCCAGTTCCCTTCATTGTCTGTTCAATCTCTCAGACCTTCCAAAACAACTGTAAACTATCTTTTATGGTAGCCTGGTTCCACAGTACAAAGTCTAGCTTAACTGCACATTTTTAATTGCTTCTTTGACATTATCTCAACAAACTAAGAAATATAGAAATGTATACTATGTCCTTTGTCCTCTGTTAGAGTCTCTCATGTAAAATTGCGAGCCAGTTAGTGGACAGCTGGGGGGGAGGGGGAATGTAGGCTATTTAAACTGACTTCTGTTCCTGTGTCTGTGTCTCCCCTCATCAGAGCTTACTTGTGGAGGGACACCCAAATCTCGAGATTTGAATAATAACATTAATAAATTAACTTTCTGTTTCTCCTTGGACACCTCTGTGTTTTGTTTTATTTTTAATTTAGTGGCATCCCACACACCCTCCACTGTAAAAGCTTTTTCTTCCTTTTTTCATGTGAAATAATTTACCCCATCCTATCACTCCCTTTCTCCTTCTCCCACTACAATCCTCTCTCATCACTTAATTTTATTTTTAGATAGCATTCCTTCATATTAACTCACTGTGTGTCTTCTATATATGTATATGTATATAAATACATATACATATATATGTAAAAACAATTTTAACATTTGTTTTTAAGACTCTGAGTTCCAAATTATCTCCCTTCCTCCCCCCCAACCCACTCTCATTGAGAAGGCAAGCAACTCAATAAAGATTATACATGTGTAGTCATGCAAAACACTTCCATAACAGCCATGTTGTAAAAAATTAACTATGTTGGTCTGTATCTAGTTTCTATCAAAATATTTTCTAATTTGCTGAGTATTTTTGGTCAAGTACTGAGTTTATTCCACTACCTTGGCTGTGCTCCCTACTATCATTTATAATAAGATGATCAGATGAGTCTTCTTGTCAACTGAACTACAAAATATTTCAAATTTTTCTACCCAGAAATTCACTCTGACTTTGTTCTAGATTGCTTTTTTCCCCCATTTTAAAATCATAGTTATTTCTCTGTTATTTTTTGCATTGACCCTTAATTAAAACTTTTTTTTATTTTGATCCTTATCTTTAAAAAGATTCTGATTGAAAAGATGTCAAATGACCAATTTTCCCTAGTGCTGTGTTCTTAAATTAATAGGCTTTCTTGTCAAAATTCCCATAACAGAAAATGAGAAGACAGAAAGATAGAGACAGAGTCAGATAGATAAAATGATATAGAGAATATAGAAATTATTTTGCTCAGGGCAGAGCCAAGATGGCAGAGTGAAAGCAGTGACTTCCTTGAGCTCTCCCCCAAACCCCTCCAAACACTCATAAAAAATGGCTCTAAACAAATTCTGAAGCAGCAGAACCCACAAAAAGACAGAGTGAAACAAATTTGCAGCCTAAGACAACTGGGATGATTGATCAGAAAGGTATATTGTGCCAGGCTGGGAGCGTATTGCAGTGCAGCGTGGTCACACAGGCCGCAGCAAAGCTGGAGCAGGCCTCAGAGGACTGAATCATGGGCAGCTGCGGAGGTTTCCAGACTCCTCAACCCACTAATGCGAAAGACAACTTAGAAGGTCAGTGGGAAAAGTCTGTTTCTGTTGGTGCTGAGAAAGGAAGGCAGGGTCTCAGCTTCATTTCCCAAAAGCATGGTCCCGGGTGGGGGGGGGGGCAGCTGCTTCTCAAGCTTCTGGCCCACAGACTGAGGGGGAATCCAGTGGCTGATCAGAGAGGGATTGCAGGGATCTCTTTGCCAGTGCGGAGTCAGGAATCTCTTGCTTTGCCCATGTTTGGATCTGGGTCACAGTTCTGGGTGGCAGTGCTGGGGTGAGGAGGAACACTGACATGGTAGATCTTGGAGTGGCTGTGGAGAGGAACTCCCCCTCACAGTTACAGAAAGGAATACTTCTGGTCACAGGCCAGGAAAGGAGTAAGCACCTCGCCCCTTGTCATACCACCTTGCAAGAACTGAATATTTATTTTTTTATTTTTGTAATTTCCTCTCTTTTCATTCATCTCTTCTATTTCATTTGGTAATGTCCTCAATTACCATTAATTCAGTTATCATCTCTTTGCTGATCATTGTGAGATTTACTTATCTAGTCCTAATTTTCGTGCTGACCTTCAGTCTCTCTTATCCAACTATAACTACTTCAACTGGAAAAAATAATATGAAATGGAACAAGCTTTTTTGGAATAAGGTGTCTTTATTTTTTATAATAAATTTTCTTGATAGTTTGTTTTTATATCACTTACAGTTTGCAGCATAATACTTCCTCCTACCCTGTTCTCCTTTTTTTGGTTTTTTTTTGTTTATTTTTCCTCCTACACTTTTCAAAGAGTGATCACTTGTCATAAAAATGAGAGAGAGAAATAGAGGGAAAGAGAGTTCAATTAAATGAATAAAAACTTTTTAAAAACCTAGCCTCATTCCATACCCATGGTTCCCACATATTCGAAGTAGTGAGTAGGCACTTTCTCAGATCTCTTCTTTGGGGCAAAGTTGGTCATTGTAATTTCACATCAATCAATTTCAAATATTTTATGTTTGTTCTTTCAAGCATTGTTCTGATCATTGTGTACATTGTTTTACTGATTCTTCTTACTGATTTACTTCGTATAAATTTATTTTTTCTTATTAGTCTCTGTGTTCATTATATTGGTGGTACCTTTGGTCTGAACTACTTTTTATCATTTCCATGTTGTTATGGTCTTGAAGCTTGATATTCTTATGTCTTGAAGAGTTGAATTTTGGATTATTCTACACGGAATATGATCAAACTATCACTTAGTTTATGTTTTCTGAAATATAAAAATTAGATTCTTTACTTTCTTACAGTTTTCAGGATATTCAATAATCATTAAATTGTCTCTCTTTGATTTCTCCTCTAGATCTGTCACAGTTGTCATCATTGTTTCTAAATCTTTTCATTTGAGGAATTTTCAGGTTCTTTTTTTTTTTTGCTTAAGATACTATTTGATCATTCTGTCTTCCAGAAAAAATAAATTAACTTTATATTATATCCATTATTTTGTTCTATCTTTATCTTCTTGTGAGATTTCTTAACTAGGTGGAGCTCTTTCTTTATTTCATCGAGCTTGTTTTTATTATAGACAGATTTATTGTGTTTGTATTGATTAGATCATAGAATATTTAAACTGTTTTCAAATCTTAGACTTACATGCTACAGTCTAGGTTTATATTACTAGTTTATGAATACATGTGGGTATTTGTGTCTACTGCGGCTGTTGAGTTAAAAAAAAACCATATCATTCCTGAGATCTTAGGTCAGCAGACATTGTCAAATAGTCATTGCTATCTAATAACACTATTTTCCCCCATTTCCACAGATTCTGACCTCAACTTTCAGAGGACAATGGATATAGGGAATCATTCCATGGTGACACACTTTATCCTTATGGGATTAACAGACCAGCCAGAACTCCAGCTCCCCCTCTTCTTACTCTTCCTTCAAATATACATTATCTCCATGATGGGGAATGTGGGCTTGCTCCTTCTTATTGGGATCAGTTCTCAGCTTCATACCCCCATATACTATTTTCTTAGTAATTTGTCCTTCATTGATCTTTGCTACTCTTCTGTCATTATTCCCAAAATGCTGGTGAGCTTTGTGTCAGAGAAAACATCATCTCCTACTCAGGGTGCTTGACCCAGTTCTTTTTCTTCTGTACTTTTGGTATTGCTGACTGCTACATGCTGACAGCCATGGCCTATGATCATTATGTTGCCATCTGTAGCCCCCTGATTTATAACAGTGCCATGTCCCAGAATATCTGCTTCTTGCTAGTGGTAGGAGTATATGCTATGGGGGTCTTTAGAGCCATTACTCATACAAGTGGTATAGCCAGACTGTCCTTCTGTGGAAATAATGTTATTAGTCATTATTTTTGTGACATTCCTCCCCTTTTGAAGCTCTCCTGCTCTAGCAACTACATCAATGAGCTTTTGGTGATGCTTCTGGTTGTGATCAATTCACTCATAACCACTCTGTCTATATTGATCTCTTATGCTTTCATCCTCTCCAGCATCCTCAGGATCCATTCTGCTAAAGGTGGGTCCAAAGCCTTTAGTACCTGTGGATCCCACTTGGCATCTGTGGCTGTCTTGTATGGCTCCATAGTTTTTATGTACTGTCAGCCTGTGTCAACCAGCAACATTACTCAACAGAAAGTGTCCTCAGTGATCTATACCACAGTTATCCCCATGCTAAACCCCTGGATCTATAGTCTGAGGAACAAGGATGTGAAGGATGCATTAAGGAAAATCAGGAAGGACTGGAGCAAGTAGCACAATTAAAAGTTGCTGAGATCTTAAATAAATTTTCTGCTTCTTCATGCTAATGATTTATTCCCTTTGAGACACATATGTAAACAAAATTGGAAATCTGGAAAGCTGTATTTTTCCTTGTCAATTTTCCTTCCTAATTTGACTGCCCCTCCCACCCAACTCTCAAAAACATATGTCATCAAGGTTCTTCCACAATAGAACATCCTAATGTAATGCACCACTCATGTTAGCCTTCCATCAAATCATGTCTTCTCTCCAAAATTTAACCATGCCCTAGTTCATTGTCTAATATCTCCATCTCAGATTGTTGATAGTACTAGAAACAAGCTGACCAATTGCTCCTTGCTAAAACAAAGTACTGAGGATTGGTCGAAACCTGAGGTTCAATACTAATTGAGCAGAGAATTATGCACCTCTAAAGTAGAAATGGCACTTAGCCTTGTCCCACATTTAGATGAATAGGAATCAGTTATATATCAAGGCTAATGTTGTAATTGAATAAAATTTAGGAAGATTTTCTGGGTGTTAAAGTAGCTCTACCTTGATGTAAGTTCCTCTGGGTTCAGTCTAATGCTACAAAAGGTAATTCTGATTTGGAGAGCAAAATGTCAGGAAACTCCAAGGAACTAGTTCAAAAAAATAAAAATGAAGGAGGTTTAGCAGCACCAGATCTTTAACTATAAGGCAGTAATTATCAAAACTATCTGGTTCTGACTAAGAAATAGAGAAGTAGATCAACGCAACAGTGGAGACTTACAAGTTATGGTAGCAAATAAATATAATAACTTTGTATTTGACAAGTGTTAAAACTTAAGATCAAGGATAAAGATTCATTATTTGGTAAAAATTGTTGGGAAAACTGGTAAGCAATATGGCAAAATTAGGCATAGACCAATACCTTACACCATTTACTAGGATAAGGACAAAATGGAGAAATTACCTAGACATAATGATAGATATTACAAGAAAATTAGAAGAACATGGAACATATTATTTACCAGACTTGTGAATAGTGAAGGATTTATGAATAAATAAGATAAAAATCAAAGTTAGGTACAAAAGAGATTATTTTGATTACATTAAATCAAAAGTATTTGTGCAAATAAAACAAATGTAGACAAAATGAGAAGGAACATAGAAAATTGGGAGGAAAGATTTTATAGACAGTTTCTCAGATAAAGATATCATCTCAAATATATAAATAATTGTCAAATATATAAGGATATGCATTACTCTCTAATTGATGGTCAAAGGATAAGCAGCTTTCCAAAGAAGAAATCGAAATAATTTATAGCCATATGAAAAATGCTCTAAATCATTATTGAATAGAGAAACGTGAATTAAAAAATCTTGAGATATCATTTTACATCTATCAGATTGGCTAACATGACTAAAGGGAAAGTGAAAAATGTTGGAGGAGACATGGAAAAATTGGGACACTGATTGTTGGTGGAATTGCGAACTAATCCAACCATTTTGGAGAGAAATCTGGAATTATGCCCAAAGAGTTACTAAAATGCCTATATCCATTGATCCAGCAATATCAATACTTGGTCTACTTCCAAAGATGATTAGGGAAAAGGGAAAAGAATCTATATGTTCTTGTATGTTTATAGCACCTCTCTTTGTGGTGACAAAGAACTGGAAATTGCAGGGATGTCCACAATTGGGAAATGGTTGGACGAATTGTGATATGATTGTGATAGAATACTACCATGTTATAAGAAATGATGAGCCCAATGATTTTAGAAAGACATTGAAACACTCACCCAAAAAATGAAGAGCAAAATGAGCAGAACTATGAGAACATTGTATACAGTAACAGAAAAGCTATTTAGTAATTAGTTTGAGCAAATTAGGTATTTTGACTATTATAATTGCCCAAATTAACTGTAAAAGACATATAAAGAAAAGCCATATCTGTATCTAGAGAAAGAACTGATAATAGAAGTATGTATATAATAATTTTACATATATAATATATGTATACAAAATTATTGTAAATTTTATATCTGTATAATTTTAAAATGTGCATATATATGTATAAATGCATACATACATATATATTATAAACCTGTTTGTGTCTAGTGGTAGCCATCTCTAGGTAGGGGAGGGAAGAAAAAAGGTAAAAAAAGAAATTTGACAAGTTAATTTTATTAGAAATTTTTAAGGAATATCAAGTAGTACATAATAGATTCGCAGTATCCTGTGCAATTCTCTTTTTATTATACTGTTATGGAATTGTTTATTTTATTCCATAAATTAAAAATTAAAAATAATTAATTCTGATATAATTTTCATAAATTCATGGCTTATTATGCTCTTACCCAAAATTCAGGGGAAAATCTTCAAAATATATATATCTTGTTTTGCTTTTGCTATTAAGATCCTCATTTAGTTTCCAACCTCAAATGGAACAAAAAAGGAACTTATTGTCTAGAATTCAATTACTTCAAGAAAGCAAAATTTTAAAAGCTTAATTAAGAAACACTAAGTTGCAGTATGTTATTCAAATTGAGTCAGTCATCTTCATGATAAGAAGATTTCATGTTAACAGTCAAGTTCACATCTTTATTTTTTTCCAGAGGTACCATCATTTTCTGATCCTACGTGTTCAACACTAATGATCAATTGAGGCAAATACTTTTTATACAAGTTCTCCCTGTTCTCTATTTTCAAAATATCTACATGAAAGGGTTCAGTACATTTCACTGAATCTATGACCTGAGGTACCCAGAGTTGAAAGCATGTTGGCTCTGGTTTCCAGCAGAATGTCCCAGCCTCCAGTAGATCTTAAACTGACATCTGACATATGAATGACCCCAAATCAGATAAAAAGAGAGGTGATAGTGGTGTTCCACCAAGTAAATTTCTACTCTTTGTGCATTTCTCCAGCATAGCTTCCTGGTCAAGGAATCTTTATCTCCTGTGTTGTCATCAGACATGACTGCCCAAATCCTGTTTTTTTTTAAACTCTTTTCACCTTACCAATTAACAATAATCCTATTTCCTTATGCTTCTAGTTACTTCCACTCAACTTCCTTTTTTCTAATTCCTGAATTATGCAGGTTCAGGTCAAAACCAGGGTAATGTGGAGGAAAGAGCTAACCTAATTAGAGCTATAGTTATCATTACTTATACTTTATTAGGTTTCAGGATCATAAGAGCTATAGAAATGAATCTCTATTGGTAAAATGTTATTATGATATAGTCTTATGCATATCTATGAAGCTCACTAAAAACACAATGAAAATTATCCCTCAGAGCCAGAATTAGTACCACTGAGATTCCAAAAAAAAAAAAAAAGCTTACTGGTATTTATCATAGGAAAGGAAAGGGAAAGATTTTCTTTGTATTTCATAAATAGCCTCCTACTGATACCTAAAATAACACATACCTATTCCTCTTAACTCATACTTAAAAGTCATTTCAATAAAGTAGTCATAATAAAATACCAGCCACCATCACCACTCTGTTCCATTCCACTCCACAGGTGACCAATGTGAAACCTGATTTATCAGAAATTATGGAATCATGGAATCATGAGAATCTTAGAAGTCACTTAGTCCAACAGACTACATGGGAATTTCCTCTAAAATATCCCTAATAAGTGTTCATCCATCTACTACTTGAATTTTTTTATAGTGGGTTCACATTTCTACTTTAATGTTTTCTAAAGACCACTTTAATTATTAGTAAGTCTTAGATGAGCTCATATCTTTTTGCAAGTTAAACTTATTGTTCCTAGTGAATAAGCATTTTTATTAAGAGTTTACTATATATTAGGCACTGTGCTAAGTGCTGGGATTACAAATATAAAGAAAAAAAGACAATCCTTGTCCTTTAAGAAATTGCATATTAATGCATAAAAGGAAGCAAAAAAAAAAAAAAGGAGTGTGAAGGAGGAGAAGGCATCCCCATAATGATATAGTGGCAAAGTCCAGAGTCAGAAGCAGAACTGGGAAGGACATGAAGGACTAGCTTGGAGATTTCCTCAAAATGCAGTTTCTAACAGTAGTTCACCACCAAAAGAAGAAGGCTACGGAGATGGAGACATCTTCCAGTGTAAGAAGGCACCTAACCGAGTGGTAAAGTCTAGAGGATTATTAATGGAATTTACTTGAGCAAAAAAAAAAGACAAGCCCAAAAATTCTTAAGTGTGACTGACTTTCAGCATACTAATTGTAGAAGAAAATTGTATTGTCTTTTTTACATCACCAAATTTACCCCATTATCTTTCACCTTGCACCGTTCCAGAGAGCCATCCCATATAACAAACAATATTTTAAGATAAACGAAGAGAAATTAGGAAAAAAATCAGCAAAGCTAATCAATATATTAAAAGTATGAAAATATGTGCATGTACCACAATCATGGACCTCCACCTTTACACGTGGGAGAAGAGGTGTCTTTTCACATGACTTATTTAGAGCCATGCTAGTTTATAATTTTGCAACATTGATTTTTTTTGTGGTTGTTCTTCCTCTTTACATTGTTGTAGTTATTAAGAATATGTGTGTGTGTGTATGTGTGTGTGTCTGTGTGTCTGTGTATTTTGCTCTGCTTGCTTCATTTCTCATCAGCTTTTGTGGATTTTCCCATGTTTCTCTATATTCATCATGTTATCATTTCCTATCACACAGTAATGTGCCATTATATTCATGTACCCCAATTTGTTTAGCTATTTCCCAGTCAATAAGCACGTACTTTGTTTTCAATTCCCTGCTGTCAAATAAAGTGCTACTATAAATATTTTGGTTTATATGGGGAGGTGATTCCTATCAGTGACCTCCCTGACATATAAAGCCTCACAATATTCACTTAGATGTTCATATGTAGAAAGCACACTCCTTCAGGACACATACTTTTACATATTTGTCTCTATATCCTCAATGTCCAATACAATGATTTGCATATGGTAGGTACTTAATAAATGATTAATTGAATTAATGTATAAAAAGAAAACAATAGTCTAGTTTGACTGGTATGTTGAGGAAAGTGATATGAGATGGGATTGGAAGTGTAGGGGGGTACCCACTTGTGGTAAGCTTTGAATGCCAGACTAAAGAATATGTACTTTATTCAGGACGTAGCAGGGTTTGGGAGAAAATAGAGGATTTTGAATTGAGAAGGCATGATATGTTTAGACATGTATATAGAAAAGATTATTCAGATACTTTGTGAAAGGATTGAAAGCTGGGGAGAGATTTGATGAGGGAAAGTCAATTAGGAAGTTATTACAAAATTATAAGTGAGGCAATGAATGCAAAAAAAGAGAAAACATAGATCTGGTTGAATCTATGGAACTGGGATACTGGTTTATAGTCCTGGGTGCTGGTGGTCCCAGACTAGACAGCATTACTATAGAAATGACAGACTCAAGCAGATGCTACCTTGGAGTTCACCATCTATTGATGTCTTTTGAATTTGGCTGTCAGGGACTGTATGTTGAAGAATTCTGATCAACTGGAGCCAGAAGAGCTTATTCTCTGGTTCATGCCACATAGATGGGTCGTATCAAGGAGTGTACTCAATGTTTGCATGACTGTTATTTTTTCCTTTTGGGACTTCAGTGGACTTTTGTTCCTAAACACAATGATCAGAGATTTTAAGCACAATGTTAAGAGTAGTCTTAAAGTTTAAACCCAAAGTACATTTTGGGTTGATTTGAGCCTTTTAAAATCAATCTTAGATATTGCCATTTTCTATTCTCTCACATTTTAGGAAACATGGATGGACCAAGGCTTGAAAGTTGAAGGGTCATCTCTGGGAATCTGAAAGGAAGGACAAAAGGAAAATAAGAGCATGAAATTAATTTTACAAATCAATCACAACTCATTCATTCCTGCCCATCTTGTGTAACTCTTATTAATGTCTTCCTATAGGTTCACCACAGAGGATCTATTCAGTGTACTGGGTGTCCTTCCTCACATTCTCCTGACATCAAGAAAATACCAGTAGAATATTAGAGCTGTCCACCTCTCCTTCCTCTTCCTTCCCACATGACCAACCCATTTTCTCTTCCTATCTCATATTTCCCCAATGATATCTTTTATGCCTGTTCTCCAAAACTCTTCATCAATCGTATGTTGTAGCCTGCTCACATCAACCTAGGCCTCTCCACTGCCATACTGATTTTCAATTCCTTGGAAATTTATATGTATTATGTTTCACAGGTATGTAAGCATGACAGAATAGTGGCATTAAAAAGATAGGACTTCTGAGTATTTAGAGGAGTCTTTGCAATTTCCTGAAAGTAACCTGGGCACTAATCTACTCCACTCCTCTTTCTTCTCTACTTACTTATTATCAGCTTTGCCCTTGTACACATACTTCCTTCCTTCCCACTTTCCAGTTCCTCTGTATGTGTTGTCTTCCACCTTAGAATGTAAGCTATATACTGTTGAGAGCTGTTTTGTTTATTTATCTTTGTATCCCCAGACTTTAGCACAGCACTCCATCTTCTCTCTTCTTTCTCTTTCTGTCTTTCTATCACTCTTCCTCCTTCTTCTCTCTGTCTCTCTTTCTATTTCTCTCTGTCTTTCTGTCTCTCTGTCTGTCTCTGTCTGTCTCTGCCTGCCTGCCTGCCTGTCTCTCTGTCTGTCTGTCTGTCTGTCTGTCTCTCTCTCTCTCTCTCTCTTATTTTCTTCCACTCCATTTCTTTCATTCTATCTCTCTGCTTATCTCTCTGTCTCTGTTCCTCTCTCCAAATCAGGCATACATTTGTACTGTCACAGATGTCCATACCAATGGATAAGCATAATAGGTAGCCAATTTTCTCTTTTGGTAAGTCAGACTTTTTTGGTGACATTGCTTAAGTGAATACCCCTTTTGTCTGTGAAGTAATAACATTTGTGAAGTAATTAATTTGCAAAGTAATAAAAAATTGAGAAAACCACATCTAGTGCTATGAGATCTGGCTCCCTTCCTATTTGGGTTTGTTTCTTCAAAAGTGGTAACCAGAGGTGAGGCCAGAGTAGTCTGACTGAGTCACTGAGTGAGAAGCTTACCTAGGGAACAGATATAGAAGGGGTTTTTTTTTTTGCATTTCATAATGGTGTAAATGCCAAAATATATGAATAGCCAGTCTAGCTTTTCACTGAACCTATAAATACCGTAGAAATAATTAAGGCCCAACCAGTCCTTGTGTTCTGGGAAAGAGGTGGAGACACCATAAAGAGTGCACAACAGCCCAGCAGCTAAAGGGGCTGAGTCCAGGGGAACTGGGAGAAGCAAAGCTAGGAAGTCCACCATAGTAGCATGTTAAGGGGCACAGTTATTTTAGGGAGGAAGAAAACCCACATGGAATGGTCTGAGTCTCCTTTCTATATGGAACATCTCTCACGATATACTTTTGTGAAAAATCTGTATCTCTACCCAAACATCTAAATTGTAAAGAAAGAAAAAAGAGAAATAAAGCTACCAGCATTATCTCCATTGAACAAACTTACATCTGAGTTTGAGATAACTAAAGTACTATTTACTGAGTTTTGTTTGGCTCTTTTGGTTGGTGTGAATCGAAGTCAACACTGGGGAAAAAAGATGAAAATAAAACTTTTTCAGTACAATTTGGGAAATCTTATCTGTGGTGTAATTGGACGTGTTTAAATCTAATTAATAAATGAAAAAAGACCAAGGATCTGAAAACCCATGGAATTTATCAAAGAACAATTAATCCCTCCCAGTGCTCCATATCTGTTCAGTAAACTGATTCACACATGCCATTCTAATCATTTCTGGAGTTGCTGGGCTATTCAAAGTGAAGGGCTCCATCAGTCCTCTCTCCCTGCTTGCTGCAACCACAGCATCAGTAATAGCAAAAACTACAGATGATCCCATAAACATTCCAGCTTCCCCTAGTTCCTAACAGGAGAGGAGGAAGGAATCAGAAGGGCATTCTTCATTTATGTCTGGCACACATTCTGTCTCAATACCAACTACTGAGAATCTGCTGAATGGTAAGAATTTCATTTCCCCTCTAAACAGCAAAGGGCAATCTTCATAAAGCAGACCCAATAAATCTATAAAGTGCTATACTGTACATATCAAGATGCCAGGCCACTAGACAGAATGTCAGGGCAGCTTATCACTCTCATTCCAACTTTTGTAAAAGTGTAAAAGATATGATCCCTCCTCCTCAAAAACAGCAGCAAAAAAATGATGCAGTGAAAAATGCAATCTTTGCAGCAGAATTTTAAAGGCATAATTATGCACTAATCTTAGAATAGTAAAAGTATAGAATGTTAAAGTCAGAGGAAAAAAAAAACTTTACAGATCTCCTCCACAGTTTATTTTACAGATTGAGTCTGAGTTCAAAGGACCTAGTAACATCTCACAGCTTGTTAAAGGGATCAAGACCTATGATTTTTCTGCTTTCCTTTTTGGTGATAATTGTGAAAAAGAGAATGAAATTCTGAGTGATTATCCTTACCTTGGATGAGTAGATGGCTATTGGGTTTCGGGAACACACAAAGGTGACATAGAACTCTTATGGGATTTCAGTGACTGTAGGGATTTTATAATCTTCTGGGCCCCTAGAGTAAAGAACACCTTCTGGGGAATATTTCAGTTCTTCAGTCGTGTATAATCCCATGCCTTGGATAAATCCACCTTCAACCTACATTCAAAATAAGTACATGGTTTATAAAAGGTGAAATATACTAAATTTTAATGTTTTGGTGTGAAAATGAGTGCTTAATCAAGCCTGAGTCAAAAATAGTGGGCCTTCTTAATCATTTGGATTGCTATAAAATAAGCTTATTTTAAAAGACACTGATAGAATATTATTTATTAGATACTGTACCTAGACAGCATCTTGGGGGGTTTATCCTTTTTTAAAAAATTATTTTGAAAAGGAGAGCTAGCACTAGCCAGTGCTTTCTCATATTTGATAGCATTTTTCTGAAAAATAGATAAAAAATTCAGTAAGTAGCTAGGATAATTGTGAAAATTACCTTTAGCTCAAACCCTCATCACCTTTCAGATAGACTATTGAAGTCTGTCTAGTGCCTTTGCCTCAGGTCTCTTTTCACTGTAATCTATCCTCCACTTAACTTCACAGATCTGATCATGCCACCTCCCTATCAGGTAAACTTTGCTAGCTCTCTATTACCTCCGGGATCAAATATAGGATGTCCCAAAAGTTTTAGTGCAATTTTATGCTGTTAAAGCTTAAAATGATTTTGTACATCTTCAGTTGAATCAGTTATTAAACACTGACTATGTAGCAGGCACCAAAAAAGAAGTTTCATACAGGTGAGATGGTGTTGATTGTTACATACCTGCCCCATGTCAATAGCAAGACTTATGCTGAAAGCAGCATCCATGAAAATGTCAGTTCTGAGGAGCTGAGAAAAAAAAAATGAGAAAAAAAAAACATCAGGGAACATATAAGCTGAACGACCTAGCTTTAAAAGTAGATTATTTTGGATTAAATGACTTTACAGGTGAAAATCTATGATCCTACGAACCGGGGAATCAATCAGTAAAGGTCTCTTGAAGGAGACAGAACTTGTTTAGGCCTTGAAACATTATGGGTGTTCCAAGAGGCAGAAGTGAGGAGAAAGAGCATTGGGGGCATGAGGTTTTTGTGCATATGAAAACGCACAGAGGTAGGAAACAAAATATCATTTGCAGGGAAAAGCAAGTAGCTCAGTCTGACCAGAATATGGAGTGCTAAGAGGAGTGATGTGTGATTAGCCTAGAAAGATAGGTTTCAGCTAGATTGGAAAAGGTTTTAAATTCCAAACTGATGAATTTATATTTTATCTTAAAGGCAATGGGAAACCATCTAAAATTGGAAGGATAATATGGTCAGAACTATATTTTCTGAATATCAGTGTGGCTGCTATGAGGACAATGGATTACAGAGAGGAGAGATTAGAGATAAAGACATTAACTTGGTCTAGTCTAAACTAGAGGTGATGACGGCCGACCTAAATTAGGAGTGGGAGTAGAGAAAAAAGGACAAATATGAGAGTTGTTGAGAAGATAGAAAGAATCGGCGAGACTTGGCAGCTGATTTGGGTATGGGGGGTGAGTGAGAGTGAAGAGTCAAGCATGGTATGAGGTTGCCGTGATGACTCTGGGTAATTGGAAGGTCAGCATCCTTGATGGAATTATAGAAGTCAGGAGGAGAAGTTCCTTTAGGCAGAAAGATAATAAGTTCCATTTTGGGCATGATAAGTTTGAAATACTTGTGTGAAACTAAAGGGGGATGCTGGGTTGGTGGTCAGGAGAGACAGGAGGGATGTACATGCGAATTTGGGAGCCTTTTTCATTGAACCAATAGTTGAATCCATGGAAGCTTATGAGATCACCAAGAATGTAGAGAGGGAAGAGAGGGTCAAAGACAAAGTTGAGGTTGATACCCATACACAGAGGAAGGGTCGTGGACAATGATCCCACAAAGGAAAATGAAAACTATTCCCTAGTTGTTGGAGAACAAGAAGAGGAGGGAGGAGTCAACGATATTAAATAGAGTGGAGAGGTAAAAAAAAAAGATAAGGAATGAAAACAGGCTGTTAGCTGTAGTAATAAAGTGGGAAATGGTGAACTTGAAGAGAAAAGTTTTAGAACAGTAGTAAGGATGAAATTCTGATTACAAAGAATTAAGAAATTAATAACGATAGCTCACATTTCTATAGCACTTTAAGATTTGCAAAGTGCTTTAAAAATTTATCTCATTTATATTTAGAACAAACCTGGGAGATAGGTGCCATTACTATTCCCATTTTATAGATTATGAAACTGAGGCAAAGAGAGATTAAGTAACTTGCCCAAGGTCACACAGCTGGTGGGTGTCTGAGGCTGGATTTGAACTTGGGTCTGTGCTGACTCCAGGCCCAATACTCTTATCTATTGCACCACTTAACTGCCTTAAAGGAACCAGTGAAAGTCACACAACTAGTTCAGGGAAGATTTGGGATGAGATCCTAGGCCTCCCAACTCTTATTACAATGTTCTTTTTATTCATTATTATAACAGTTTCTTCCATTTCATATACTCAATGAGAAAATGTCCTGAGAAATTTTCATTGTATAGTAATTGTAATTGTAAGTAAGAAGACATTTACTTTATGAGCTCCAGTCAGACAGTCAATCTCAACTTCAGAGCAACTTGCTCCACAAACAAAATATGGATATGGATTACCTTCTTCCTTCTCCCAGTCCATATATGTCTGATAGTCCTTGAGAAGACAATGCCACATAAATCAGGATGGAAACAAAAAGAGAAAATTTTATCCCACTGGGGAAGAATCTTTTTTTACCTACCTGTGCTCTAGCACAATGTGGTCATCATGCTTTCTGTCAGATAATGCTCCCTAGGCAGCTCTCTCAAACAGTTGTTGCCTATAGGCACTGCTAACCTTCTCTTACTGTGGCTATGTGATACCCTTTCCTTACCTTGCTTCCACTGCAGGAGATTGAGCTACTGGTGGAAAAATCCCTTGGTTACAAAAAAAGGTGGTCAGGAGTTCTATGTATGGGGACAGTGAGAACAATCTTCCCTTAGAATGTAAATCTCCTAGGGTGTATAACTTGCTTGAGATATCTATGGAACCTCCACAATCACTGGAAAAAGCAAAAAAAAAAAAAAAAAAAAAAAAAAATATATATATATATATATATATATATATAATATTATATATATATATATATATATATATGCCTAGGGGCAGCTAGGTGGCACAGTGGATAGAGTTCTGGCCTTGGAGTCAGGAGGACCTGAGTTCAAATATGGCTTCAGACACACATTTACTACCTGTGTGACCCTTGGCAAGTCACTTAACCCCATTGTCTAGCCAAAAAAAAAAAAAAGAATTTTGAAACTGATTGTGTGACATGGGAGACACTAGCACAGGACCTGTCAGCATGGCATGCCCACATCAGGGAAGGTGCTGTGCTCTATGAGCAAAGCAGAAGTGAAGTAGCTCAAAAGAAACATGAGATGTGCAAATTTAGAGACTCCACCCCAAGTGTTCATATGGACTATTTGTGCCTGACTTGTGGTAGAGCATTCCAAGCTTGTATTGGTCTCATCAGCCACAGTTGAACACATTGTAACTTGACTCTAGCATAATGATGTCATTTTGGTCCTCCTCGAGAGTGAAGGACAACAACCAACCAAATTGACAAATGGTATTTTAATCATTGAGCACGTATTATTTTCCTGCTTTTGCTTACTCTACATTAATTAATAGAAGTCTTCAAATGTTTTTCAGATTTTGTCATATTTGCCAATTTTTATGTCACAATATTATTCCATTTCATTCCTGCTGCACAATTTGTTTAGCCATTCCCTACTGATGTATACCTACTTTGATTCCAGTTGTTTGTTCCCACAAAAAAAGTGTTAAATATATATGGGGCCCTGCTTTCTATCTTTGACTTGCTTGAGAATATATGTATGTATGCATGTATGTATGTATGTATGTGTGTGTGTGTGTGTGTGTGTGTGTGTGTGTGTGTGTGTGTGTGAGAGAGAGAGAGAGAGAGAGAGAGAGAGAGAGAGAGAGGGAGGAGGGAGGGAGAGAGAGAGTGTGTGTAAAATCAGTAGGAGCTCTGGTCAATCTATTTTCATTTTTGACACAGATTCCAAATTACTTTTTCAGAATTGTTGCAATAATTCATAACTTCACCAAACAATGTATTAGTGTCACTGAAGATTCTTGAGCTGGGCAATACCATGGGTAAATCTGAGTTTTAGAAAGATGATCTTGTCCACTATTGGACAATCAGATTGGACTGGAGTGGGTAGTGATTAGAAGCAAGAAACCTATTGTCTTATAATAGTCCGGGTGAGAAATTAGAGGTGATAAGGGCCTGAATAGTTGTGGCTCTGTGGGAAAAGAAAAGGATCTGAGACAAGTTATGGCATAGACATAGAATTGACAAGATGATGATTGGTTAGATATAGGAAGATCCAAGGATGACTCCAAGTTTACTAACTTGGGTGACAGGAAGGATGGTGATACCTTCAATAGAAATAAGGAAGTTTGCTTACAGGAATGGTTGCTTCAGTGGAGAAGATAATGAGTTCCATTTTGGAAATGTTGAGTTTGAGCTATTGCTATAATGTCTAGGTGGACATGTCTAACAAGCAATTGGTGACCCTAGACTGGAGCCCAAGAAAGATATTAGGGCTGGGTATATATTTTTGTATCATCTACATGAAAATGATTAAACCTATGGGAGTTGGTGAAATCACTGGGAGGTGGTATAGAGAGAAAAGAGAAGAGAATCCAGGATAGAGACTTGGGGAACACCCATACCTGGTGGGCAGGACACCTATAAAATGATCTAGTGGGGAAACAAAAAGACAGAAAAAGCAGTCAAGCAGGTGGGGGGAAAAGCAGTGAAGATCAGCATCACAAAAAAAAAAAACCAAGAAAGAATATCCAAGAACAGTATCAAAAACTACTGAGATCAGATAGGAGGATGGATGAGAAAAAGGGACATTTTGCCATTAAGGGATCTTTAGCAACTCTGAAAAAAGTAGATTTAGAATGGTGGGGATTATGATTCACATTTTTTAAAGAGTGACTGAGAAATGGAGGAATAGAATAATAACTTGAAGGGATGGTAGAGTTAAGTTTTTTTAAGAATAGAAGAGATCTCTATATATTTGTAAACAGAGAAGGTGCCAATATAAGAAGCAATTGACAGTGAAAAACTGAAAGGCATATAGTCATTCTGATGAATGAAAATATATTTCTAAAAGATATTTGTTACTCCTTTACTACCCACCATAACTCATTCTCAAAAATCCCATATTTAATTTCTTCCTAGTTTCAATTCCCCAGGCAAGTCCTATACTGAACTGATTGTGAGGATAGACAGGTACTATGTATGAAACTACCCTCACCTTTCTATTGATTCTATCTTGCAAGTTACCAATGACTTCCTTCTTACAAAATCCAGTGACCTTTTTGCAGTCTTCAACATTTTTCACCTCTATGCAGAATTCATAATTGTTGACTACTCACCTTTTGAAACTTTTTCTTCATTGGGTCTTCATAACACTACTCTAACTTGGTAATCTTTATACGTCTGATTGCTTCTTTTCTTTCTCCTCTTATTCCTGATGCCTCCCTAAATGTTTTAATTCTTGTAACTCTTGGTAAGTTGGATCTTCCCAAGGTTTTTTCCTTATTTTTCTACTCTACTTTCTGTATCTATTCCCTCACCAGAATTCATTCACACTTTTGTAGAGAACATATTTATTGAGATATAGCCCAAGTAGACACTCAAATCTGTTTTGGTCTGAAAGAAACTTCTATCTAGAGACAGAGTAAGGAAAGCTGAATCCAGAGATTGCTCCTTTCCTGACTAATGCTGTAGATGTGGAGGCTTCTGGGGAACAGAGACCATTTGCAGTGCCTGAAGGCAATGATAGACAGCCTGGACTATACACAAACTCGAGAGTAGGAATGCAGACCAATAGGTCTGATGTTACCAAGGGTTCAGAGCTGACAACAGTTTATGGCAAAAGAATCATCACCGTTTGGTTGTGGATCAAGAGAACGTATGAAACCCGAAGTGTAATGGTTAAAGAAGAGATTTCATGTAGGCAGACAATGCCTATTGTTGTAGCGCATAGTATGAACGTATTCAATATGTAACAATAGATAATGTCATATATTCTGGGTGTTATATTTCTTTCTTACATATGTTAATATGCTTATGTTTAGATATATATTATAGTCTATTATGTGAAACCATGTGCTATATATTACATATAAATTGTGCTGCTGGCCTACTGTATACAATGTTATCTATATGTGCTATATATTGTTTTTCTATATGTGCTTATGACTGCTGTATGTAACTCTAATGTGAAATATATGTTAGGTACTTGCATATGTTGTGAGATATGCAATGCAGCATCTGCCCCCAATGCTTCTTGATATTAGATTTTTGAAAGTAGAGTAATTAAGCAGTGGCCTTTTTCAATGAAAGAGTTGTAGGGATAGACAAGTACAAGAGCTAGTCTGATGAACAATTAAGCTTTCCAAGAAAACCAAGTTGTGTAAATTGAATTATATCAATGTAATCTATATTTGGAATTATCTTTGTCTTGATCAGAGTAGCTAAGTCTTTCACAACTTGTCATTTTTAAAGATATTACTGTCTTCATATAAAAATCTAATCACTTTGCATTAGTCCTTATAAATCCTCCCAGGTTTTCTTGAAACCATCCTGCTCATCATTTTCTAGAGCACAATAATATTCCATCACAATCATATATGACCACCCAATTGATGAGCATCCCCTCAATTTCCAATTCTTTACCTCCGCATTTGGAGCTACTATAAATAGTTTTGTACAAAGAGGCCCTTTTCTCTTTTCTTTGATCTCTTCAGGGTAAAGACTCAGTAGTGGTATCGCTGAGTCAAATAGTATACACATTTTTATTACTCTTTGGTTATAGTTCCAAATTGTTTTCCAGAATGGTTAGACTATTTCACAACTCTACCAACAATGCATTAGTGTCTTTTTTTTTCCATAGTCTCTCCAGTATTTATCATTTCCTTTTTTTGCCATATTAGCCAATTTTATGGGTATGAGGTAGTACCTCAGAATTTTTTTTAAATTTTCATGTCTCTAATCAAAGACGATTTAGAGCTTTTTTTCATATGATTATTGATAGATTTGATTTCTTTTGAAATCTGCCTGTTCATTTCCTTTGCTAATTTACCAATCAGGAAATGGCTTTTATTTTTATAAATTTTACTCAGTTTCCTATATATTTGAGAAATGAGATCTTTACCAGAGAGACATTTTTTTTAAAAATTCCATTTCCTGTTTTCCTTTTTATTTTGATCACATTGGTTTTGTTTGTGCAAAAACTTTTTTTAATTTCATGTAATCAAAATTATCTATTTTATTTCCCATGATCCTCCTTTTTTTTTGGTTATAAACTCTTTTCTTATCTATATACCTGACAGATATATTTTTCCATGCTCCCCTAATTTACTTATGATATTACCTTTTATGTCTAAATCACTTACTTATTTTTGCCTTATTTTGATATGGTGTGAAATGTTGGTCAATGCCTAATTTCTTCCAAACTTCTCTCCAGTTTTCCCAGCAATTTCTGTGAAACGATGAGTTATTGCCCCCAAAACTTGGATCTTTGGATTATAAAACACTTGATTACTATCATCATTTAATATGCTACAACATGTACCTAATCTATTCTGCTTTTCTACCACTTTATTTCTTATCCTGTATCAGATTGTTTTTACAATTGCCACTTTGTGATATAGATTGAAATCTGGTACTGCTAGGCCACTAACTGTCACATCTTTTTTCATTGATTCCCTTGATATTCTTGAACTTTTTACCTTCCAGGTGAATGATATTATTTTTTTCTAGCTCTGTGAAATAATTCTTTGGTAGTGTGATTAGTATGGACTAAGTAAATTTATTTAGATACAGTTATCATTTCTATTATATATGCTTGACCTAACCATGAGTAATTACTATTTCTCCAAATGTTTAGATCTGTCTTTGTGTGCAAAGTGTTTCATAGTTATGTTCCTGTTGTCCCTGGATTTATCTTGGCTTACAAACTCTGAAGAATTTTATATTGTCTGCAGTCATTTTAAGTGGAATATCTCTCTCTTCTTTCTAGTTTTTAATGTGTAATATACGGAAATGTTGATGACTTATTTGCATTTATTTACATCCTACAACTTTGCAAAAGTTGTTGATTATTTCAACTAGTATTTTACTTGATTCTCTAGGATTCTCTAAGTATGTCATGATATCATCTGCAAAGAGTGATAATTTTGTTTCCTCATTGCCTATTCTAATTTTCAATTTCTTTTTCTCCTTATTGCTATAGCTAACATTTTTAGCACAATGTTGAATAATAAAGGTGATAATGGGTATCCTTGCTTCACCCCTGATCTTATCAGAAGGTTTCCAGCTTATACCCATTATAGATAATGTTTGCTGATGGTTTTAGATAAATATCACCTATCATTTTAAGAAAGGCTCCATTGATTCCTATCCTTTCTAGTGTTCTTAATAGGTATGCTTGTTGTATTTTGTCAAAAGCATTTTCTGCATCTATTGAAATAATCATATGAATTCAGTTCTTTTTTGTTATTGATATGGTGGATTATTCTGACAGTTTTTCTAATATTAAACCAGCCCTGCATTTTTGGTATAAATCCTCCCAGGTCATAGTGCATGATCCTCATGATATATTGCTATATTCTCCATGCTAGTATTTTATTTAAAAAATTTACATCAATACTCATTAGGGAAATTGGTCTATAATTTTTTTTCTTGGTTTTGGCTCTTCCTGGTTTAGGTATCAGCACTGTCGAAAGTTAAGTTAACTCAGTTACCCATAGTTCCCTAGCTGTCCTTATCAAATAGTGTTGGAGGAATTGCTGATGGGAAAGGAGATACCAAGTCTTCAGTTTTTTAATTACTTGTTCTTTGTCTCATACCCCACCTACAAATTGTCACTTTCTTGCTAACTTGCTAACAGGAAAGAACTAAGATTCAAGAGCCCAACCTTTTGTGTTGAGAAGGACCCATCTGGATTGTCTTAAAGTTATTTCTTAGAAGCTGTTCCCACCTTGAAGCCATTGTTGATCTTCAGTAATCAGCCCATCAATGTGTTAATACTTTGATGTACTTATAATAAATTTTTAAATTCTCTCTGTCCTGGGTTTTGCCTCATTAATCAGGGTGAAAATCAAAATGAAGAATTTTCCTTTCAACAGCACCATATTTGTGTTATAAAAGGAATTTGGTAGGACTACTTCTTTGTCTATTTTCCCAAATAGCTTATGTAGAAGTGGGATTAAATGTTCCTTAAATGTTTGGTAGAATTCACTTGTAAATCTATCTGGCACTGGGGATTTTTTCTTAGGAATTACACTGAATGGCTTGTTCAATTTATTTTTCTAAGATTGAGTTATTTAAGTATTCTATTTCTTCTTCTGTTAATCTGGGTAATTTATATTTTTGTAGATATTCATCCATTTTATTTAGATTGTCAAATTTATTGGTATATAATTAGGCAACATGTCTCCTAACATTTTTTTTCTCCTTCAAAAATTTAGATGCTATGCCATTTGATGCATATATGTTTATTACCTCATTGTCTTCTTTCAGCAAAATATAGTTTCCTTCCTTATCTCTTTTAGTCATATTTGCTTTTGCCTTTGCTTTGTGTGATATCATGATTGCTACCCCTGCTTTTTTTGTTTCTTTGTTTCAGCTGAAGTATAATATATTCTGCTCTAGCCCTTTATTTTTACTCTGTGTGTATCTCTGTGCTTCAGATGTGTTTATTGTAAATAAGATGTTATAGGATTCTGGTTTTTAATCCATTCTGCTATCCATTTCCATTTTATGGGTGAGTTCATTCAGTTCACATTTATAGTTATAACTTCCCTCCATGCTATTTTTCCCTTGTTTATAATTCTCTCTCTTACCCCTACCCTGTCCATTCTCACAAATGTTTTACTTCTGATCACCATATCACCCAGTCCACCCTCCCTTCTATTATACCAGTCCCTTCTTACTTCCTCATGGAATAAGAGAGATTTCTGTATTCAACTGTGCCTCGAGTGCCTGCGTCCACGGCCGTGGTCTGATGCTGGCAGAGTGTGAAGAGAGAAAGAATCATGGGCCAGGTGGAAGATGTGAAGAACAAACTTTGTTTATTGATCTGAGGGCTCAGGCTTATATAGTACTGGACCAAGCAATAGTAACATTATTTTCCATGAAAAGCACAAACCTAATTAAGTGATTTCCTTACTTCCTTGTACCTTGTCTGTTACTTTCTTTCCTGCGTCCTGTCCTGTACCCTTTCCGTTTCCTCCCTTCCTGCAACCTGTTCTCAGGAGACAGAACAGGGGGGTGGTGAGCCAACATCCTGTTAGGCTTAGTACAAACTACAGGTAAGACTGGGCTGGCCTAAGCCCTCCAATTCCCCAGAGCTGGGCCTCTACACAACTGAGTATGTATGTCATTCCTTCTTTGAACCAATTCTGATAAGAGTAAGGGTTAAGCTTTGCCTGCTGCAAATCTTTCTCATCCCTTTATTTTGTTGTGGGGTTTTTTGGATATCATCCTACCAAAGTCACCTTACATCGGCACCCTTTCTCTATGTAAACTCCTTCTAATTGCCCTTATAGTATTATCTTGCCATAGTAGGGATTTAGTTTAAACGGGCTTTATACTTTGTTAAAGGCTTTCTCTGCATCTTTTGAAATAATCATCTGATTTGGGGATATTATTGTTTTTAATATAATTAATTGTGTTGATTTTTTCTTCTAATGCTGAGTCATTATAGTATCTTTGGTATAAATCCAACTTGTTTAAATTGAATGATTTCTTGGGTTAATTGCTGCAGTCTGTATGACAGGATTTTATTTAAAGTTTTTGAATTAACATTTATTGATGATATTGCTCCATAGCTTTTTTACTTTGCTTCATCCTCTGGTTTAGGTATTAAAAGTAAATTTGTCAGGGCAGCTAGGTGGCACAGTGGATAAAGCACTAGCCCTGGAGTCAGACCTGAGTTCAAATCCAACCTCAGACACATAACACTTACTAGCTGTGTGACCCTGGGCAAGTCACTTAACCCCCCATTACCTAGCGAAAAAGAAAAAAAAAGGTAAGAAAAGTATATTTGTCTCTTGCTTTCTTGTTCAGCTTTTGATAATAATTTGTGTAATAATTGTAGTAACTTTTTCAAAGGTTGATAGATTTTCCTATAAATCAATCAGATCCAGGGGTTGCTCTTTTGTTTTGAAAGTTTTGGGTTTTTTTTAAATTTTTGTTTTTGGTATTTTCTTTATAGCTAGTTCTATTTCTTTTTGAGACTGTATTATGTAAAACTTTATTTGGCTTCTGTTAATTTGGGTATTTTATATTTTTGAAGGTATTCCTTTATTTCTTTTGTATTTTATTAGTTTTATTAGCATATAACTTATTCATAGTAGGTTCCACTATTTGTTTGTGTTCTGATTTTGTCATGATTTTACCTTATTCATTTGATATTTTGTCGATTTTATTTTCTATCCTTTTTTCAATTGAGTTGGCTGAAGGTATATCAATTTAGTTAATTTTTTCAAAGAACTAGATTTTAGTTTTACTTATTTATCTTTTTTGTTTCCATTTTATCTATATTTCCAATAATTTTCATGATTTTTTCTACTATACCTACTTAGGGGGTTTTTTTTTGGCTTTCTAATTTTTTCCAATGTATATTTAGCTCATTAATCTCCCTTTCTGTTTTGTTAATGTATATTTGTATAGATATGATTAACTGCTTTAATTTTGGCATGTTGTTTCATCATTATCACTGTCTTTCACATAATTACTATTTTTTCTATTAGTTATTCTTTGACCCATTATTTGTGATTTCATTATTGTCTCCATTTGTATATGTTTTTATTTGTGTTCCATGAAGTAATACTATTTTTATTGTTATGCTAGATAAAGGATGTGCCTACTATTTCTGCTGTTTACATTTATTTATTTTTAAAGTGTATTTTTTCAATTAACAATATATCCTCATTGAGAAGTTTTTTAAACTTAAAAAAAAAAACCCACTAGGTACATAGCTGCACAGACCAGCCAAATAAATTCTCACGTAGTTATGTATCTTACCCTACAGGAAAGTAGAGGGGAAGGGAATAAGGGAGGGCATATTGGTAGAGGGGGTAATCAGAAGCAAACGCTTCTGATGAGGGACAGAGTTAAAAGAGAGAATAGAATAAAAGGGGGACGGGATAGGATGAAAGGAAATATAGTTAGTTTTTCACAAATTGACTCCTATGGAAGTGTTTTGTGTGACTACACATGTATAACCTGTGTTGAGTTTCTTGCCTTCTCAATGAGGGTGAGTGGAGAGGGAGAAAGGGATAAATTTGGGACCCAAAGTTTTAAAAACAAGTGTTAAAAATTGTTTTCACATGCAACTGGGAAATAAGATATACAGGCAATGGGGTATAGAAATCTATCCTGCCCTACAGGAAAAGAGAAGGGGAAGGGAATAAGAGCAGGGGGGGAGGTGATAACAGGGAGGGCAGATTAGGGGAAGGGTTATTCAGAGTGCACGCTATCTTGAGGGGGGAAGGGGCAAGAATGGGAGAAAATTTGGAAGTCAAAATCTTGTGGAAGTGAATGTTGAAAACTAAAAATAAACAAATTTAAAATGTTTAAAAAATAAATAGTCTCATGGGGGAAAAAAGAGTTTTGAAAGGAGCTAAGACATAAATACTTGTAATGCTTTGAAGGACAAACTGCATCAAAGGGAGCAGAACTCTTCAGTTTGTCTAAGAAGGAACTGAACATCAAGAATCAAAACAATGGCTTGCTGCCTTATGCCAGGGCTTGGCCTCTCCTCAGAATGCCGTGACTCCTGGAATTTCTATCTTTAGCCCAATGATGCATATGGTACAGG
The DNA here is from genome assembly GCF_003287225.1 of Phascolarctos cinereus. Taxonomy (NCBI): domain Eukaryota; kingdom Metazoa; phylum Chordata; class Mammalia; order Diprotodontia; family Phascolarctidae; genus Phascolarctos; species Phascolarctos cinereus. The sequence continues at coordinate 181,251,193 of NW_027556098.1, forward strand.
ACTGACTCTCCAGCCTGTCCAAAGCACAAGCAGTCTTCTTATTCTAAAAGCCCAGCGGCGGCAGCTGCTGCAGGAAGCTACCCAGCAGTCCACGCCTCATGGCTAAACGCCACAGCTCTTCCCTTCACAGACTCTTACCACAGCACCTCTGCTGGGCACCACACCCTTGGAACCTTCCCCAGTAACACCTATGACCCCCATTACACCAGCCACACCTGTGTCTGAAAGCTCTGGAGTTGAACCACAGCTAAAGAACATTGAATCCACAGTCAACCTTGGTTGTAAACTCAACCTAAAAAATTATTGCACTTCATGCCCAAAATGCTAAATACAATCCCAAGCATTTTGCTTCAGTCATCAAGAGAATAAAAGAGCCAAGGACCACTGCTCTTGTTTTCAGTTCTGGGAAGACATTGTGCGAAGGAACTAAAAGTGAAGAACAGTCCAGATTAGCATCCAGGAAATATGGCAGTTGTACAAAAATTGGGCTTTCCAGTTAAGTTCTTGGATTTTAACATTAGAAATAGGGTGGGGAGTTGTAATGTGAAGTTTCTCATAAGATTAGAAAGGCTAGTACTGACACATCAGCAATTTAGCAGTTATGAGCTAAAGTTATTTCCTGGCCTAATCTACAGGATGATCAAGTCCGGAATTGTCCTGCTTATTTTTGTTTTGGGAAAATTTGTGTTAACTGGTGCTAAGGTAAGAGCAGACATACAGAAAGTATTTGAAAACATTTCCCCTATTCTAAAAGAATTCAGGAAAACTATGTAACTTTTTTCACATTTGTATTTTTTTTTTTACCAAGTTGTCTTATTACAAGGGGTTATTGTGTATGGCACAAAAGTGAGATGGACTTTCAGTTGCAAATTAAAACAATAAAATACTTTTCTAGTGCCATTTCCTGGCATTGTTGAAGAAATTATTATTTCTGAAGAAGAACATCTATTCAGCATTACTCTGAGTTGCTTTTATGGGGCTGTTTTGGAACAGCACTGTCCATTTATAGATTTTGAACACTTTTATCCTCAATTGAAATTCACAAGTTGGTTTACAAGGCAAAAACTATGTTACTAAGTATTAAAAACTACTTCCACTGTTGGGGGGTTTTGGTTCAAACTTTTATCCATAAACTATAATTTTTACATTTCTACCATAAAATGAAACCATTTTAAAAGTGTTTATTTCTGATTTATAACTTAAAAGGGTTTTGTTTTTGTTTTGTGCCACACATTCCCTTTCCAGTGTTGCAGGACAAATTAGGTAAATTAATAGAAAAAAGCTTGGCTATATATTTTCTTCTTTTCACACCAGGACTGTCATATTTCCTCAGAGCACTCTATACAATAAATGCCATTTATACAAAAAAAATTATGAATATGAAAAATTCAGAGGAATTTTGGAAGGTTTATATAAATTGTTGCAGAGCAAAGTAAGCAAGATCAGATAATGTTACACATTAAACACAACAATGTTAAAGAAAACCACTGAAAAGCTTCAGAACTCTGATTAATGATCTGATACTGAAGTATGCCTCCTTCCCCTTAGAAGAGATAAGGTGGACTAGAGGTGTAGCCTGAGACATTTATTTTCAGATTTGGTTGATGTGTTGATTTGTTTTCTTTGAGTTTACTTATTTCTTACAAAAGATGGCTATTCTGATGGGTGAGAGTCACTGAAAACCAATAAAAATATGGAGGGGGGAGAGAAAGATGCACCAAAAAAGCATATTCAAAAAGCATATTCTTAAATTCAAAAGAGAATCACATTCTCTGTGACAGTTTCCAGTTAAGATGATTGAGTAAGAGTGTACAAGGGAACTGGACCCCTCATGTGCCTCTATTTGAATAATAGAAAAACTAATGAGAAGAAAAAATGGCTTAAAACTATAAATAATAATAAAAATGATCCAAAAATAAAATGAGCAAAATGAGAAAGGAAAAATACTGCTTAATATTTGAACTACTAAAACACTGTAAGCAAACACAGATGAAAAAAGGAAATGGTGTAATATATTCCAAGACATTCACAAATAGAACAATTTTAAGAATTCAAGGAAAAAATTAATGTGAATAAAAATGATTACAAGAATAAGTAAAGGGGGAGTATAGGAAATGCAAAAATCATGAAAAATTAGAATTAAAAATGCTTGAGTGTGGGAAAATAATGAAAAAAGATGGTTTTAAAGAAAGATGGAAAGAAATTATAGATTTAATGAATCAATTTATTTTAATCAATAATCAACTCCTGCCTACAAAAAAAAAGGAGAAATTAGACCTGAATGAATTAAGTTCAGAAGAGAAGATTTCAAGGGATAGACTATCAGGGTAGTGGCAGGGTAGAAGAATGGAAGCAAATTAAAACAAGCCAAGTGGACAAAACTCAAAGATAAAGTTTGCCCTGTTCCTGAAAAATAGAGAATGTCTCATTTTTTATTCTTAGATCCTAGCTTGGAGACTGGCACTGAATAAGCACTTAATATATGTTTATTAAAAGAATTAATTTTTTTTTCTAGGTTCATAGATTTAGAGCTGGAAGCGACCTTGATTTATCATTTTGCAAATGGGCAAACCAAGGCCCAAAGAGTTTAAGTGATTTGCTCAGTCATCCAGATAGCAAATATCGAAGCAGAGATTTGAGACCAGGTCCATTGATACCAAAGCCTAATTTTCCTTCTTTTTCAGAAAGTTTTATTGATTTTTTTTAACTCCTGTGATTAAATTACTTCTCCAAGTAGTTATCTTTTAAACTCTCACAATTTGGAACTCAACTTTCCAACTCTAGCACAGTCTTTGTAGAACATTTATCCTTCCTCCAACACAGTAGCATCTCCTCAATAAAATGGAAGTGATAATAAAAATATTAAATGATTCATGCTGACATGACCCTTTGAGGACCATAAAGCACTTTCTATATCAACATTAGTTAACTTTAGAACTCTGGTGAGAAATCAGTGATACAAAATGAAATGCTGCATGTAAGGAGAAATTTCAACACGAGCATTTGCATGCTAAATGATGTTCTCTATTGTCTAACCCAAATCAGTAAAAGGAGGTGGAGGCATGGGTAGCAACCATTAAATAGCAACCATAGAACAACATCTCAAGAAAAAAAAATATATGAAACAATAGTCAGCAGCATCTGGAACTGTTTCTGCATAGATTTCCTTAAAATCATTTTCCTCCCCTGACTTAGAAAGACTGCTCCAGAGATTGTTTTACAAGCCTCATCTAGACCTGTGGATTTGGTTACCCATGAAGTGTGGCTCAGTCTCCGTTAGCAATATATCCATCCTCTCAAGTTAAAACGGCCACCATTGTCCCTTTCCCCAGGAGATGAGATAGAGTGGAAAGACCACTGGATATGGAAGTTAGAGTACATGAGACTGAATCCTGGGTCTGCCACTTGCTTCCTGCCATTTAACATCTCTGGGCTTTGTTTCCTTATCTGCAAAATGAGAGCATCAAGATGACCTCTAAGGCTCAGGTCCAAATCAATGATCCTATGATCTTTCAGGCTATCTTTGTTTCCTCTAATTACATTTCAACCACACAGCTGGCAAAGATTTGACAGGCTCAAGGGGAAGAGAGGCAATGTAACAGAAGACTTAAACTCAAATTCCGTCTCTAATTCTGACCAATTTACCCCAAGCAGGTTATTCCAGTAAGGCTCTCTGAGCCTCAGTTTCTTCCTTTATGCAAAAGACAGAGGAAACATCTGTAAGCCAGTAAGTCCTAGGAAGATGGTTGAGGCACTTAGAAGTTAAGCTACTTGTCCAGGGTCACATGGCTAATGTTAGAGATATAACCAGAATACAGGCCTTCTTGAATCCAAACCTAGAACTTAATTCCTCTGCTGCACTGCCTCTTCCTCTCCTACTGTATGGGCCCTTTTTCAGAATAAAGCTTTTAAATGCATAAATTAAAATACGTGGGATTACAAAGGAAAACAAAGGTTACTGAACATAAAGATGCATTTTTTTTCTCAATCAGGTTCATGGACCCTATGATATCTATTAGTCCTGTTATGAGTGATATTACAAGAATTTTTTTTCCTTTTTTTTATTCAGGTCCCAACACCATTCCTCCCAAAAATTTTGGTTAATATTTTCCTCAATATTATTAACTGACCAAAACCTGTCCCATGGAATGTGAAAGTTTATGTAGAGCTTTAAACATTCTTTAGATAAAAATCCAGAGGAAGAAACTCAACTGTTCCTGACTCTTTAGGAATGTGTAAATCTTGCACCTCAATCAGCTTATTTGATAATCTTCTAAATGTAATTTAATCTATAACTGACAGATTACCTATATAGAGAGTTTGTCTGATGAAGTTTGTTTACTTGGGGGAAATATGAGATTATGATTTTGTTTAACTAGGGTTGTTCAACTTATATGACATTGTAGGGAATATAGGATTATGGATCTATTTTTTCTTTAACTTTTATGGCTTTTGTGCTCTCCTTTGTAATGAGAAGCAAGGTGGTTGCTTATCCCTGTAGGAAACCTTGGGTAGTGAGTAGCTTCCCATGGAAATCAGAGGTACTGGTGGACAGCAGGGAATTTATCCTATCATACCTTAAATTGGGGACAACGATTCAAGGGATTTGCATGTGATCCTCGCTTCCTTTTCCTTGTATACTTATCATATTTGGTTTGTGTTATGTCTAGTGATTTCTGATTGGATCAAAAGTTCCTATCTCTGGTCTTTATATTTATCCAGTTTATATTTTTGGATTAGGATAGAACAGTTCTAGGGATGAGGAACTTGTTGGAACTAATTCTTAGAGATTGTCTTCAAGGCTGCTTTAGCCCAGGAGCTGAGAACTCTGTCACTGTCATCCAATTGTTGCTCAAACTGCTCTGACTCTCTACCTGAGTTGCTTTGCACAATTAACAGAGAACCAGGTCCTAAGCACCCTAAGGCAATTTTCTTTTTATATACAAAGATAGTATACAGAACAATCACTTGGGGCAGATCCAAAATGGTAGAGTAGAGAAAGCATTCAGCCGAGCTTTTTCAACAATCCAAACAATTTTTAAAACACCTCAAATTGAATTCTGGAGTGGCAGAGCCAACCAAAGTTCTGAGTGAGACATTCATTCTTCCAGCCCAAGACAACATGGGAGATCAGAAAGAGAGATCTGTGACATGGATGTGGAAGTTAGACTAGAATACACATGGATGAAACACCAGTGGTGGAACTACACGGTGATTACAGAAGAAGCAGCAGTTTTTGGAGCTCTCAAACAAGAGATAGTAATGGTACCCAGTAATTGGTCAGATAAAGATTACAGGGTACCCATGTGCTAGCACTAGATGTAGAACCAACCTCTGTTTGGTAATTCCATTGCCTACACCCATTTTTGAGTCATAGTTCAAGGGCAAAGAGGGAGTTCTGTCAAGAGGGAACAGGGGCACTGAGGAGCAATATCCCTTTCAGTACAAAGACCTTGAGGAATACTACTGATTGTGTACACAAAGGAACAAGGGAACCTGAGGAGCAGTATTGCTTCAGGTCCCAAGGAGCAGGGGCCCTGAGGAACAGTATCAATTACAATCTCAGGAGATCGTGGGCCCTTCCTGTGTAAAGGCCAAAGCACAAATAAAAAGAGCAGTGACCACACATCTCCCCAGATCATAATACCTTGGAAACAACAAAAACTTCCAAATGCCCAGAACTAGATTGAAACCAGCAGAGCAAAACAGCCTGATACTTAGGACACTACCCCACCCCCACCATCCTGGGAGTAGAGTCCAAATTTAAAGTCAATTCAAAGTCAAGAAATGATCTGGAAAATTGGGCAAACAACAAAAAAAGAACTTGACATAAAAAGAAACTATGTTGACAGGGAAGATCAAAACACAAATTGAGAAGGTGATAATGATAACATGATAAAAACAGCTACAAGAAAAGCCTCAAAAAGAAATGTGAATTTATCACAAGCCCAACAATTCTTAGAAGAGGTAATTTTTTTTTCAAATTCAAATAAGAATGGTAGAGGAAAAACTAGATAAAGAAATGACACCAAAGGAAGAAAATTAAGAAAAAGACAATTAACAGCCTTGTAAAAGGGGTACAAAAAAAAGACACTGAAGAAAATGACACCTTAAAAAAAATAGAATTGGCCAAATGGGAAAAGAGGTACAAAAGCTCACTGAAAAAAAATAATTCCTTAAAAAGCAGAAATGGGCAAATGGAAGTTAATGATTCCATGAGATATCAAGAAAAAGAAAATGAAGTCCAAAATGAAAAAAATGAAAGAAAACATGAAATATCTCATAAGAGGAATAATTAAACTAAAAAATAGATCAGGAAGAGATGATTTAGGAGTTTTTTGGATTACCTGAAAATCATGATCAAAGAAAGATCCTAGATATCATATTTCAAGAAATTCTGAAGGAAAACTGTCCTGATGTTTTAGATCCAGAGGGCAAAATAAAAATTAAAATAATCCACTTCCTAAAAGAGATTCCAAAATGAAAACTTCTAGGAATATTATAGCTAAATTCTAGAGAAAATATTTCAAGTAGCCAGAAAAAAAGCTATTCAAATACCATAGAGCCACAGTTAAGATCACACAAGATTTAGCAACTACCACATTAAAGAAACAGAGGGCTTGGAATATGATATTCTGGAAGGCAGTGGAGCTCAGATTAGAACCAAGAATAATTTACCCAGCAAAACTGAATATAACCCATCAAAAATGGACATTTAATGAAAGCTTTTCAGGCATTCCTAATGAAAAGACCACAGCTGAATAGAAAATTTGACTTTGACATACAAGACTCAAGACAAGCATAAAAAAGGTAAACATGAAAGAGAAATCATAGGGGACTCAATAAATTTAAACTGTTTGCCTTTCTATATAGGATGATGATACATGCATCTTCTAAGAAATTTATCATTATTAGGTTAGTTAGAAAGATTCTACATAAAAAGAAGGTGCAGGAGTAAGTTGATTATGTTGGGATGATGTAAAAAAATCTATAGGCAAGAAAGGAAAAATGCTATGGGAGAAGAGGGAAGGGAGAGGAAGAAGAGGGAAAATTGTTTCATATAAAAGAGGTGTGCAAGAAAGAGCTTTTATAATAGAGGGGGAAATGATTTGGGGAGGACAATGTTTGAACCTCACTCATATCTAAGAAAAAAAATACACACACACACACACAAACACACACACACAAAATCAACTGATAAAAGAAATCTTCCCAACAGGGAAGGAGGAATGGAAGTAAATATAGGAAAGGGAGAGGTAACAAAAGGGAGGACAGATAAAAGAAAGAGGTCATCAGAAGCAAAACAGACTTTAGATGAGGGACAGGATAAGAAGAGAGTAAAAATATACCTAATTAAAAGGAATAAGGAGGGAAACTGCATCTTGCTAAAAGGCACCATAGAAAATGAAGTTAAATCAGTACTATACATAATATCTGTACCATAGCATCCAAATTCTTAAAGGAAATGTTAAATAAATTGCAGAAGGAAATAGACAGAAAGAGTCCGACCCAATTCCTTTTACAATACAAATGTAGTTTTGATCCTAAACCAGGGAGGGCAAAAACAGAGCAAGAAAACTATAGATCAATTTCCTTAATGAATACTAATGCTAAAAATTTAAATAAAATGCTAGCAAAGAGATTACAGCAATATATCACGAAGATGATACACTATAACCAGGTGGAATTTATACCAAGGATGCAGGGCTAATTGAATAGTAAGAAAAATATAAGCATAATTGACCATATCAACAACAAAAAAAAAAACAACAAAAGTCACATAATTATATCAAGATGCAGAAAAAGCATTTGACAAAATACAACACCTGTTCTTATTAAAAGCACTAGAAAACATGAGAATCAATGGAATCTTTCTTAAAATGATAAGTAGTAATCTATCTGAAACCAAGAGCAAGTATTATCTCTAATAGGAATAAAATTCCCAATCAGATTAGGGCTAATTGATGGTGTAATAAAATGAATGCTGTACCTAGAGTCAGGAAGATCTGAGTTCAAATCCAGCCTCAGGCACTTATTAGGTGTTTGACCCTGGGCAAGTCACTTAAACCTTTTTGCTTCTGTTTCCTCATCTATAAATTGAACTGGAGAAGGAAATAGCAAGTATCTTTGCCAAGAATACCCCAGATGGGGTCATAAAGAGTTGAGCACAATTGAAACAACTAAACACCAACAAAAAAGATGTCCATTATCACTGTTATTATTCAGTATCATAAAAGAAATGCTAGTTATAGCACTAAGACAAGTAAAAGAAAATGAGTAAATAAAAATAAGTAATAAGGAAACAAAACTAAAATTCTTTGCAGATGGTATAATTATTACACTTGGAGAACCCTACAGAATTGACAAAAAAAAATTAGTGAAATAATTAACAACTTTAACAAAATTGCAAGATCTAAAATGGATCCAATAAATCATCAGAATTTCTATATACTACCAACAAAATTCCACAGCAAGAGATAGAAAGAGAAATTACACTTATAATAATGACAGACAATATAAAATTCTTTGGGGTCTACCTGCCAAGACAAACCCAGGGATCAAATGAACACATTTACAAAACATTTTTCACACAACTAAATAATTAGAAAAATATAAATTGTTCATGGGAAGACTAAGACAATATAATAAAAATGACAATTGTACCTAAATTAATTTACTTATTCAGTGTCATACTAATCAAACTACCTAAGAACTAGAAAAAATAGCAACAAAATTGATCTGGAAGAACAAAAAGTCTAGAAAATCAACAGAATCCATGAAAAAAAATGTTAAGGAGGTAGCCTACCAGCACTAGATTTCAAATTATATTAGGGTGAGGAAATTATCTAAACAATATGGTATTGGCTAAGAAATACAGTGGTAGATCATCAGAATAGATTAGGTACACAATATACAGTAGGAAATGACCATAGTAATCTAGTTTGTGATTATCTCAAAGATCCAAGCTTTGAGGGTAAAAATTCAATAAACTTCCCTTTTATATACTGCAACAAAACAATGAATCCAAAGTGAAAGGGGAAAAAAAGGATAAGGAAAACATCTTCTCTGCATATATCAGATATAAACTTGGCAACCAAAATTCATAAGGAATTGGCGCAATTTTAAGTAGTGTTCATTCCCAAAAGACAAATAGTAAAGTGAGTCAAACAGGCAGTTTATGAATGATAAAACGTAAATTGTTCATAACCACGTGAATTCCTGCTCTTCTACTTACTTTACTGTGTGACCTTGGATGAGCCTTTTAATCTCTCTAGGTCTCAGATTTCTCATCTCTAATACTAGAGGACTGGACTTAATGAACTCTCTGGTTCCTTCTAGCATTATCATTCAAAGATTCTTTGAACACCATTCGAAATCTCTCACAATTAAAGAAATATCCAGAACAACCTTGAGGTACTTCTTTATGTCCACAAAGTTGGCAATGAGTTCAAAATGATAAAATTCAATCTTGCCATGCTCAGTACAAAATAATTATAGTGATGGCAAAGTTGCTGCTTCTTATGATCTTTTTGGAAAGCAACCTGGTAATATGGTAAGTATTATAAAACTCATCATATTTTTGACCCAGTGATCTTACTCCTAGGACTATATAACATAAGGATAAGATTTAAAGGGGGGGAAATGATCAAATTATTAAAAAATCATAGAAGTTTTATTTTGATAACACAAACTCAGAAGTAACCCCTATGCTTAGTGATTGTGAAAGGATTACATAAATTGGGGAAGTGAAATAGAATAATTGTCTGGTGGAAAAAAAATAAGAAAATATGGAAAGATTTCAATGAAGTGATGACGATGCATACATAGATATTGACCATATATAAAATAACAAAAATGGCAAAAATTATAATGTGAAAAAGAGGCAAATATGATGATATTTTGTGAATGTAAATAAATACACTTCTAAGCCAACAATAAATAGATTGGTGTTTATGGTGTTGTATTTGATTTTGTTGTTTATATTGTTAGTTTGTTTGAACTGTTATTGTTGTTAGGTTTATTTAGGTTTTATTTAAATATTTTAAAAGTTAAATACTTTTTTTCATTGAAGATATTCCTTAATTCTTTCTTTTGTTCAGACTTGGCATATGATTGTTCGTTTCTTTTTTCAAAAGCAGGTCATGTCAAGTATCATTGCTTCATTGTTTTTGACAACTGCTCTATTTCTGTGTAGGTCAATACTATAGAAAAGAAAGCATTTCAGTACAAAAATTATACAGAATTCAGAAATACTTGCTTATGATATGACTCAAAGTGTGATTATGTGTGTGTGATAAATGGCTGGTCTACTGTTGGCTTCTTTCTCTAGCTGACTCTATTTATTTCCTTTTGTTAAATTCCTTTGTTGGATTTTGGAGGTTATCCTTAGTTTCATATTTTTGAAAAAGTGACAGGTAAGGAAGAAGATATGAGTTTGCTCAATATCTCAGTCACACATAGTAAAGTTCTTATGCACTCATAAAATATCTCTTTATAAAATTTTGCAGGAGAAAATAAAGGAAGATTGAGATATACTATCCCATAATCTACTAGTCTTAGTAACACAGACAGGTAGCCTTAGGAGCTCTAGGTGGTGCAATGGATAGAGCATTGGGCTTGAAATCAGGAAGACTTATCTTCTGGAGTTCAAATCTGGCCTCATTCTAGCTATGTGACCCTGGGCAACTCACTTAACCCTGTTTGCCTCAGTTCTTCATTTGTAAAAAATGAACTGGAAGGAAATGGCAAGCCACTGTAATATCTTTGCCAAGAAAACCCCAAAATGGAATCACAGAGTCTGAAATACTGAACAATGACATGTAGCTTGATCAGCATAATTTGACAGGAAAGTGACTAAGAATCTGAGTGGAAAGATAAATACTGTATAAATGCTGATTCAATATAGAAAAATGTAAAGTCTTACACAAAGTACAAAAAGATCAGCTTTTCAACTATAAGACAGAAGAGACGTGGTTGGAGAGCAGTTTAGCAGACTACGAATTTAATATTAGTTAGCAGTGTGATGCAACAGCCAGAAAAGCTAATTCTATCTTGAGCTCCATTAAAAAAGACTGTTTCCAAGAATAGAGAAGTATACGCTGTCCTTGTCAGACTTCATCTGGACAGTTACGTGGGAGTCACAATGAGGTGATTTTTGGTTTGATGTTAAAAACTTGCTAAAAATAGGATGGACTACCTCCACAAGTAGTGAGGTTTTCCTCCTTGAAGATCTTTGAAAGATCTAGCATATGCTAGATAATCACTTCTCAGGTATGTTGGGGATTTCTTTCAGATATGGATTGGACTATATGGCCATGGAGGTCCCTTCCAACTCTCAAAATCTATGATTCTGTGACCATTGGTCTCCCTCTTTCTAGGCTCTTTCTTTTTCAATCTGTCTCCTCTATACAACTGGAGAAAAAACCAGCACAAATCTGATCATGTTACTCCACTTCTCGGAAGCCTCAGTGGTTCCTAGTAGATACATGCAAACTCTCAATATGGCATCTAAAATCTTTCACAATCTTATTGCAATCTGCCTTACTAATGTTATTTCATATTACTCCTTTTCATGCACTCTATGTTCCACCCCAAGTAGACTACTAATTGTCCCCTGAATTCATATTCTACTTCTTATCTCTATAGTTTCCCATAGTCTTCCTTTACCAGACATATCCTCCCTCTTCCCCTCTGCCTCTTAAAAGGCTTAGTTACCTACCATCATGGATCAGCTCAAATGCCACCTGAAGCCCTTTCTGATCCCTTCAGCTTTTAGGGTTCTTTTCCTCTTCCTTTTAGCTCAGATTTATTTATTTTTGTATATATTGTGTTCCTCCATTAGATCATAAGCTCCTTGAAGGCAGCTGATGTGCATGTGTCTGTGTGTGTGTACATGTGCATATGTGTATTTGGATTTATACCCCTCATCTCTAGCACACTATATCATACATAGCAAGTGCTTGATAAATGTTTGTTGAGTTCACAGGATCAGTGTCAGACTTGGTGATCTAGTTCAAGTCTTTCACTTAACAGATGAGGAAACTGAGATCTAAAAAGTAAAATGACTTGGGTAGGTACACACAGGTAATAGAGGCAAAAAGCAACCTCAGATACCCTCACCCCAAATTCAATCCTGTGTCATGCCACCTCTAGCCATATTCATGACCTGTAACTTGCCTCCAATGTGATTCTTTAGCTCCCAGCCTAAGGCCCTGTGTCCCAATAATCTCCATAACTATCCTGGACCAGATTTAGGGCAGGGAGGTCACCTGTCTCCTCTCCTAGAACTCTAACTAAAGAGTCTGGATGAATAGTTGAGTGAGATAGGAAAAGGGTGGTAGATAAGTGATCCCTTCCTCTAATACCACTTCTTCTACAATTTCTCTGTCTCCTACACTTATTCTCCTAATTAGAAACTTTTCTAAGAGAAAAAAATTTTTCTTTTGGCTTACAAAGATCCTTTTTTAAAGTGCAAATGAGACAGAGAAAGGGAAATGCAGAGGAGGGAAGGGTAAATGGGAATCTTACCATTCTGGCAAATGTAAATACATTTCTATAAGACATTTAACAAAACACTTTCTCAGAAATCCTAAGAGATATCCTGCACTTTTAATTGGTTTATTATTTCAGCACACTGTACAATTTCAGTCTTTACTGTGCGCTAAGGCGAGTATTATCAACCAGCACTACATCCACCCTCCATCTTCAACTAGCATATTTCTTGCTAAATATCACATATTTCTAATTCAAATATCAATTCTTGTTCTAATTCAGTTCTTCTAATTCTTGACTTCTATACACCATTTATGTTGTCATTATTCTATGTAATGTCATTACATATGAATATGAATACTCTATGGAATGTCATTACTCTAATAGTAAACTTCCTTGGTTATTTGGTTACTCTTTTTTCTTCTTCCTATTTTCTTGACTTTTTGTGTCTTACCTAAGTCTCTACTCTTGGCCCTTTCAATGGCTTCCCAAGGTTCTGTCCTTGACCTTCTTTCTATATTCACTTCTTCAATTCATTCACCCAATCAACAGTACCAGGCACTGTCCAAGACTTTGAGGATAAGACAAAGGGAAAAAAGGAGTTTACATTCTAGCAAGAGAGACAACATGTACACAAACTATATACAAAATAAATGAAAATAGTTGTTTTGGTGAGAGAGAACACTAAAACAAAGGGGGTTTTAAAATATTTTCATGTAGAAGGTTCTATTTAAATAGAAGTTTGGATAAAAAGGGGGAATCCTAAAAGGCTCAAAGTGAAGTGGTAGTGCATTACAAGCTTGTGACAACCTCTGCAAAAGTAGTATGACAAGAGATGGAGTATTGAAAAACAACAAGAATTACAGTTTGGATGGATTGTAGAATTCAGGAAGGGGAAAAATGTATATGTTTCAAAGTGTATGTTGAACCTAGTTTCTGGGGAGTTTCAAAAGCCAAATAAAGCATTTTATAATCTTATTCCAGAGGCAATAGGGAGCTACTAGAGTTTACTGAGTAGAGAAATGACATGGTAAGACCTGCACTTTAGGAAAGTAACTTAGTTGTTGTTCAGGCTTCATTTTCAAAGAGGACCAATGACATCATGACATTGAGGTCAGGGTCCAATGTGCTTGGCCATGGCTGATCAGTCCAATGTGAGTTCAGAAGGCTCTACCACAGGTCAAGCACAAATAATCCATCAGAACGTTTGGGATGGAGATGTCACTGGATTTGCCCCGCTCATATTTCCTGTGTGCTACTTCAGTTCTGCTTTGCCTGTGGAGTACAGCACCTTCTCTGGTAAGGGCATGCCAAGCTAGGCAGTCCTGTGCTAGTGTCTCCCATATCATACAATTGATGCTACAGTTCTTCCCAAAGACCTTGAGAGTGTCTTTGTACCACTTCTTCTGACCTCTGTGTGAGTGCTTTCCTTGTACAAGTTCCCTGTAAAATAGTCTTTTAGGTAATTGCATGTTTGGCATTCAGGCCATGTGGACAACCCATTAGAGTTCTGCTCTACTTCAATAACCATGTGGAAGATGGATTGCAATATAAAATCCCCTAGCAATCTTTACAACATGGCTTATTCCTACCTCTCCACTATTCTTACTCTGGGCTTTCTTCCATGCACTCTATGATCTAACTATATTGTCCTATTTGCTGTTTGTCACACAAAATTCTCTGTCTCCTCATTTCATAAATTGCAATGGCCAACCTCAGAATGGCCTAGAATTCTCTTTCTCCTCACCTCTTAGTTTTCTAGTTTTCTTAGTTTCTTAGTTTTCCTGGCTTTATTTAAGATTCAGCTCAAAGTTCAAAGCTCAGATCCTACCTTCTGAAGCCCTTTTCCAGTATTCTTCACCTCCTCTCCCTGCCTGCTCCCCCTAATTCACTTCTGTCTGAGATTTTCTATATACATTGTATATTTCTTGTATTTACATAGCTAATTGCATGTTGTTTTTTCATCCCCAGAGTTTAGTATAATGACTGATGCAAGGCAAGTGTTCATAAATGTTTGTTGATTGATTGACAAACTAGGAGGTGGTTTCAGTAACCCAGGTGATAGGTGATGAAGGCTTAGACTAAGTAGAGTAATGAAATGGATATGAAAGATGTTATGGAGTTAGATTAGATTTGGCCATTGAATGTATAGATGGATGGGGTAAGAGAGAGTGAAAAATCAATGATAATACTAAAGTTGCAAATCTAGGTGATTGAAAGGTGGGGGATACCCTTGGCAGAAGCAGGAAAGTTAGCAAGAGAGGCAGAAGTGGGGGAAAGATAATGTGTTTGGTTTTACATGTGCTGAGTTTCAGATACCTGACCCAACTTGATGTTCCAGTGCCATAAATAACTTGGATCCAGTCAAGTGTGGGCACGTACTTGGAGCTCGCTGACAGGTGAGGGAAAGGGCTTGAGATGAATGATTGACTAGCCAAAGGGATTGAAAAGGAATGGCCTAATAGAAAGAAGACAAAGAGCAGTGTCATGAAAACCCAAAGAGGAGAGAGAACACAGGAGGAGAGGAATGGCCAAGAGGATCAAATTCTGCAAAGAGGTTGAGAAAGATGAAGACTGAGAAAGGATGATAGAAGCCAGAGGGTAAAAGACTGATAAGTAGCAAGGTGGGGTCTAGGGCAGCTAGATGCCACAGAGGATGGGGCACCAGGCCTAAACATTTACTAACTATGTGACCCTGAATAAGTCACTTACCCCTGTTTGCCTCAGCTTCCTCATCTGTAAAAAGAGCTGGAGAAGGAAATGGCAAACCACTCTAGTATCTCTGCGAAGAAAACTCCAAATGAGGTCACAAAGAGTCAGACACAACTGAAAACAACTGAACCCCCCCCAAAAAAAGTCTATGGATAAAAAGAGCTTTTCTAGGGTTTTGGCTCTGAAAGGGAAGAGGCAGAGGATGAAAGCTTGAGGAGATGGTAGAGTCTAGTAAGGGTTTTGGTTTTGTTGTTGTTGCTGTTATTATTGTTTCCCGAAAGGAAAAGCCTTAGGTGTATCTGTAGGCAGCAGAGGAGCAAATAAATAGGAAGTAAAGATTATAGAAAGATGAGGAGTAAGCAATCTGCTGGAGAAGACAAGAAGGCATGGTATCTAGGGTTTGCAGGATTGGCCCTATTCATTCATACTTATGTAAAGAATGTGTTTTTTGGCCACAGGTTTGGAAATCAATGGAATGTGATCCAAGAAATACTTTTGAAGACAGAATAAGGCTGAATCCAGAGGTTACTCCTTTCTTAATATTCCAGTTATGGAAACAAAAGTTTCCATCGTCTTAAGACAGTGATAGCCATCTAAAACTCCTTTATTCTGAATCCCAGGCTTTTAATTCTGTCACAGATATGACCGAATTACAGAATCCCAGTGTTAGATGAAACTTCAGAGACCGTCTACTGAGTAACTTATTCCTAATTACCCCCTTTCCCTTCTGCTGTTTTCATTGCACTTGATTATAATGTATACATTTACACACTTTTCCCAAGAACTTCTTGAATGCTTAAATTGTGGCCAAGATATATTTTTTCCTGTTTACATTTTCCTGCTTAAAAAAAAGGCAAATGAACAAATACAGATCAAAATATGCAGAACCAAGAGAACAAGAAACACAATGACTAGAGTAATGTAAGATCACTAAAAGGAAGCCAAATTCAAAATAATAGAAACATTAGTGGAGGTCCTAGAGAAGAGATAATGAGACATGTCTCCTTCCTCTACTACTGTAGATATTATTAGAACCATTCTCTGCATTATATGTTTTTTGCTTAATTTTTTTTCCTTTTCTTAAGGGAGGGTTCAGTTTGAAAGGACATGTGGGAAATGAGTGATTTAAAGACTAATGGCATCAAAAAAATGTTAATATTCAAAACTTTGTTTTCTTAAAACTATAATTTTAAAATTGACATGAAATTATTGTTTCCTTAAATTCTCACCCTACTTGATTGTACACAACTGGCAAGTTGGCAGCTCTACAGAAATACATTGAGAGAGTCAATGATAGGAACACAAAACACTTAGACAAACAGTAGTTATATGTTGACACATAGTATTTCAGACCAAGTTATACAATAAAAGAAGCAATTAGATTATCTTGGAATACATACTTTCATACTACTTTAATAAGCTAATGACCATTTTCCAAATGTGCTAAAGAAAAATTCAACCAAAATAATTTTACTAGTTGTAAGAAAATAACTTGTTTTCTATTCTCACAATTTTACCTAAGAAGTAGCAATGTGTTACAGAGCCTTCTTTTTCTTTTTTATTCATCTAGTCGAGAACTACCCATTTTGTCCATTATCACAACTGAAAAATAATAGGTTTTAGAAATATCATTTTTATTTAAAATCTTAGTAGTAAATAAATTTGATTGCTTAACACATTTTGAGATTCTAAGGCATCTGGTAAGTATAATTATATTTAAGAATTACATATCCTTTTCTGTGGATTTAAAAATAGCAACATTTGTATTGGTTAATGGCAATCTCTAAATTCATCAGATAGTTACATTATGTTCTGGAACTCAAACATTAGGCTACAGGGATGGACCAAGGCTTATAGGATTTAGGGTCGTCTCGTGGAATCTAAAAGACAAAATACAGATTTTTAAAAGGAATATTAAGAATGTTTCAAAAAGCAAAGTTCATACATTCATTCAAATCATATAACTGATTGCAATTTACTTGAGCTGTTATCTATACCGAGTTTTTTTTTTAAATTCAAACAGTAAATCTTGATGGGACTGATGCTGCCATGAATATTCAGGAGGGGTTATCAGCATCTCCCCAAGGCTTAGAGGAAGAAGTATCCCTCAGGACCTGGGAAGGAAATACCTTCTCTGGGAGTCCAGGTCATGTCTGAGTGCCCAACTCCAAATGAGATCTCCCATTTGCATGGTGGCTAAGAATAGCTTCTTTTTTGTTTTTCAAATTTGTCCTAAAAGATTTTTTTAACCTGTTATTTCAGAGAAGAGTGGTTTAGTGGAAAGAGTGAAAGACTAGGATTCAGAAGAAGTGGATTTTAATACAATATTCATTATTAACTACCTATATGACCCTGAGCAAGTCACTGCTCTCAGTGTTTTCCTCTGGAAAATGGAAGGATTGGACTGGACAATTTCAAAGGTCCCTTATAGCCCTAACATTCTATGAGTAGCCAGGATTCTCAGTTGTAAATCACTGATTTAGTGAAGTAAGTGAATTAATATAGTTTGGAAAGGTCTTTATTTAATTTCCAGGGAAAGGGTGGCTCAAAGTCTTTACAACTGCTAACAAAGCAATATTTCTAATGATGCTGAGTCACTTCAGTGGCTCATAACTTATCAGATATAAAGGAAAATATGCTGCTTTGTTTGTTCCTGAGGACTTCAGGAGGAGTTAGAGGTCCTGAGCCTTATCCACTGGTGCCAGCCATATATTTGGTTTGTGGTTAGTGTCCTTTGCTTCAAACTTTTCCCCCTTCTAAGTATTATTTGGCTTTCCACAAGAAGGGGTTTCCTTTAAATAGGAAATTCTATGCCTCTTTTCTTGGAAGAACTTTGATTTAATGATGCAGTGAAATCAACCCATAATTAATATCACCAATGCTTGATTGTGACTCTAGGCAAGTTATTTAACCTCTTTTTACCTCAGTTTCTTCATCCATAAAATGGGGGTCATAATAGTATCTACCTTCCAAGGTTGTTGTGAAGGTTATTGGGAGATAATAATTATAAAGCACTTAGCACAGCGTCTAGCACATAGCAAACCCCACGTAAATATTAGCTATCATTATCGTATTCATTATTAGGTAACACTTTTTGAATGCTTGATAGGCACAAAGTTATTAAGGCACAATGGTGAGGTCTTGCTAACGTTGGAAAGAGCACTAGGGTTTACATTTGGAGGACTAGTTCCATATCACAAATCTTGCCTTTCTGTGTCTGTTTCTTCATCTGCAAAATGAAGGGATTAAACAGGAGGACCACTTCTCTTCCAGCTCTAAGAGTCTTAACTCTATCATATGTCACATGTTGTGCAACAGAAATCTCAAAAGTATATTTTGCAAAGGGCCAATGTTCCAAACATTTTTAACAAATTCAATATTATGTGTATTGAGATCATTTAGAATATGTGTAATATGTGATTATCCTGAATACTCTCTCCTCCCAAGGCAGAAAACAGAATATTGTACTGTAGCAGGTATTGGAGAGATGTTTGTTAAAGATCTAGAAGCCTAAGTTTCTAGTAGATAATAAGTCGAAGTTTGTCTCCAGTTCTCCTGCCCCTTTTTAGTGCTCTCTTCCCAGGGGTTCTGTGTCCTCATACCTGTGTCCCTCAGGGCTCATCCATTCTTTATTTGTTTTTTATTGAGGCTATATCTTACCTCAATACAATCTTCATTTATCTCTCCAATTCTGCAGTACCCTGCATGGGCACCTTGACTCAGGACCAACCCTCACACTGTTAACAATGAAGACAAAAGGAAAACAACACCCAGGCCCAATACCATGGGTAATGCCAGGCACTGCACACCTTCCAGACGCAACCAGTCACTCATGTACTCCTTCCATTCCCTTACTAGGACACTACAGTGACCGTCACATTCAAAATAGCCTGATCCATAATATCCTACTCCTTTCTCATTATCTGTGCATTAGAGGTTCAATGATGGTACAAGTTTAGCTGTCACCGTGTCCTAGGAATATCTCCAGGATTCCAAGCAAGATGAGACCCACATTGCTCTTCTTCTACCTTCAGGCTCAACAGTGCCCCAAATTCTCCTTATCATAACAGCATAATCACTGTTGGTCACTTCCAACAGGAGCTTCTCTGTCCTTGGCCCACTTATTTTGATTTTCATTGTCTGAAGGGTTTGAAAAGTTACAGCTAACTAACCTGATAATCTTGCTGCTAATGACAATGTAGTATCCTTCCCAGTGTTCTGACATTTACCATAATGCCTAAGGCCAAAGCAATGACTGTGAATTTCAGAACTTTGGAAAGCTGACAAGACAGATTTGGGACAGGAGGATCTTTCAGAAGCTCTGGTCACACCATAGAAGTTGCAGCCTAATCCACTTATATATACAGATGGCAATTTGGAAAGGGCCTGAGGATTAGGATTAGCATCATGAGTGTGACTGAGGTAAAGTTATGACTATAAGCCCTTCAAATATGTGTCCACACCCATGCACTGGTGTTCACACCCTTGGCAACAGTTTTGAAGCTAAGAAGCCCAGAGGAAGGTTGATTAAAATTAGCATACTTTCTTCAGTGTATCCCATTATCCTCTCCATTCTTCTTTAATTTTCAGATTTAACTAAATCTCTGAATGTAAAATGTTCTAACATTTTATCCTTCCCTTTCTTTTCTTTGCCTCTGTAGCACATTGCTAATAATAATCACATCTTAAAGTTTACAAAGCACTTCCACAGATATTATCTTAATTTGATTTTCACACAGTCTTGTAAAGCATGTAGTATTTCTATTTCATGGATGTGGTAAATGAGGTTCATATACTAATCCAAGGTCTCACGATGTGGGACAGCTAGGTGGCACAGTGGATAGAGACTTGGGTCTGAAATAAGGAAGACAAGAGTTCAAACCTTACTTCAGATGCTTACTAGCCATTTGACTGTAGGTAAGTCACCTTAATTTCTATTTGCCTCAGTAAATGGGAAGTAAAATGGGAATAATAACAGTATATATCTCCCATAGTTGTGAAAATCAAATGAGATAATATTTACAAAATGTTTAGCACATAGTAGGTACTATATAAATGGCATATAGTAGGTACTACATAAATGCTAGATATTCAATATTGTTATTATTTTTTGATGCTTATTAGTCATGGAATCAAGATTTTAATTTCAGGTCCACTGCTCATTGTACTTCACCACATCTACCTCAAAGGGCAACAATAATAATAAAAAATTTGTGTAATTTTTATAACTTTTTTAAAGAGGCATTTCAGCTATAGTTTGATCCTTACCAACAACCCTATAAGGTAAACATGTCAGGCATAATAACTATCAGATGTGAAGATATCAAATGACTTGCTCATCTTGTAGGTGGTAAAATAAAGACTTCAGAATGAGTCATTAGAACAGGTCTGGATAAAGTGAGTGGCTAAAGTAGGTCTTTAGTGACCTTTTTTTAACAAGAATTCCTAGTAAACCTCAAATAACTGTCTTCTTTTTGAACTGTGGTGGAATTATCTTCCTCAGGATACTTCATGAGAATGATTTTAGGAGCTAAATTGATATTACTAAAGAAAGTCTTGCCCCAACTATATTCAGAGATCTCTTGTGCTTATCCTTTTCTTAGCACCCAACATTTTAGCTTTTGGCTGGGATGGCATGATATGGAAATGTCCTAAAGTGATATAATGGAAAGACCACTTGATCTGGAGTCAGAAGGCTAGGGTTCAAATCCTATCTCTGATACTCCCTGTGTGATGACATTGGGTAATACACTTAATCGTTCTGGGCCTCAGTTTCCCAAAATGTAAAATAGGGGTGTGGATTAGATGGCCTCTGAGGTCCCTTCCAGCTATATAGATGTATGATTCCAAGAAATAATGAAAGCTTTCTAATTTTGGCTGGTATATAATAAAAGAGAGCATATAAACCTGTATGTGTCTTTAAAAAGCTGTACTGAATGCTTTCTTAGTTCTCCCACTACCAAATCCTTTGATGGCCTTTGTCTTTGCCTATGTAGCACTCTTTACCAATAAGCACTGTGTGGCTACTGTTCAGTCACTTTTTGTTACATATCTACTCATAAAATATCTCATTTGTCTTTTTCTAGTTTTCCTTTCTTGTGGCTCTCCTCTTTCAATATATAGTGTTTCCTCTCTTCCTTTCCTTTGTGCCTTTTTGCTCTTGGGCTGGGATTCAGGACTCTTCTCCTACCCTTGAGGGAACTGTTAATAAAACTAAGGAAAATTAGAGAGCTTGGAAAGCTAAAGAAACCCAAGGCGTGGGTTGAATGGTTTGGAAATGGAAACCCTTTCAACCAACAGTTATTAATTGAGCTTTCAACCTAACTGGGTAAACCAGTTTGCAATTGGCTTATGACCTCTTTGCTCAACTGAAAATACCCTTTCAAAAGTTACCAAAGATCTCTTAATTTCCAAATCTCCTGGGCTTTTCTCAATTCTCATCCTTCTCTACCTCTCTGCACCATCTGACATTGTTATTTGCCTTTTCCTCCTGGATTCTCTTTCTTCTCTGGGTTTTCATGTCACTGCTTTCTTAGTTCTCCTACCTGTTTGATAGCTCCTTCTTTGTTTCTTTGTTGATTCAGCATCTATATCACTGTGTGCCACAATGCTGTGCCCTAGCTATTCTTCCCTTCTCTCTGTACATTCTCACTTGGTGATGTCATTTTTAGCTTCCATCATTTCAATTATCTTCTCTACGCAGATGACTACCAAATATATATACCTAGTCCTAGTTTCTCCCTTGAGCTCCAAATGTCTCTTGGACATTTCAAACTGGATTTTCCATACTCATTCTGAACTCAACATGTCCAAATCTGAATCATTGTCCTTCCACTCAAATTCATCTCCCTTCTGAATTTCTCTTGTTGTTGAAGAATCTACTATCTTTCCATTAGACTGGGTTCACCACCTTAATATTAACTTCAACTTCTCATTCTTCCTCATCCCATATATCCAATCTGTTGCCAAATCCTGCCATTTCTATCTCCACTACATCTTTGCATCTGTCACCCTCTCTGTGCATACATGGCCACCACCCTATTTCAGAACATCATCACCTCTGGCTTGGACTATTACAACATCCTCCTAATTGATTTCCCTGCATCAAATCTCACCTCTTTTCAATCCTTCTTCCATAGAACTGCTAAGGTGATTTTTCTAAAGTGCAAGTTTGACCATGAACACTTTTCTTTTCAGTAAACACTAGTGACCCCCTATTGCCTCTAAGATCAAATATAAGATGCTTCATCTCGCTTTTTTTACGTCTCTTTAGAAACTGTCCTAAACCTACCTTTCTAATTTGATTATGCATGCCTTCCCTCACCACTCTAGCGAGTCTAGTCAAACTGGCTTTCTTGCAATCCTTCATATATAATACTCCATTTCCCATATCAGCACCTTTGCACTGGTTGCCTCCCATGCAACTTCCTGCAAACTTCAGACCAGTAATCACCTTCTACATGAAGCCTACCATGATTCCCCTAGCTATAATGCCCTCCCTATCTTTTATTTATTTTGTATATATTTATTTATGCATATGTTGCTTTTGTGACAGATTGTAAATTTTTGAGGGCAGGAACTGTTCCATTTTTGTCTTTGTATTCCAACACCTTGCCTAGCACTTCGCAATAGCAAGAGTTTACTAAATGTTTGACTGACTGCCCAATGATAAGGGATACAGATCAGAGAAGGAGAGATCCACTGTGGGTTGGATTGGAAAAGGTTTTCTGGAGGGAGTTAGACTTGTTTTGGATCCCAATTAATAGCTCACATTTACATGGCATTTTAAGGTTGACACTCTCCTAACAACCACCATCTGAAGCAGGTGAGGCAAGTGTTATCATTCCATTTCAACAGATGAGTGAACACATTGGCTTCAGAGGTTGTGACTTGCCCGAGGTTACATAGCTAATAAGTGTTGAAACCAAGTTCAAATGTAGATTTCTTGGCTCCAAGACCAGTGTTCTTGCTACTATACCATGGCGTCTCTCTTGATGGACAGTTAAGGTTTGGGAGAAACCTTTTCTTTTTGGAACATAACTTTCTATTCCAGAAACAAGTCAGTGTTTGACTGTTTTGTTTTCTTCTTCTTCCCTCCCCATAATCACTAATAAAGGGATCTGGCTACTTGACGATAAGCCCTACTGCCTTCCTTCTTCAAAGTGAGAAGTCGTAGAGAGGGTTTTGATAACAACAGAAAGAAGTTGCAAGGAATACATAGAAAGAAAGAAAAAAAGAGCTCCATACCAGGTCAGTAAATTTATCCACACAAATCTTTCTAATCAGCTCAGGGGTTGCAGGGCTGTTCATTGTAAAAGTCTCAGTTAGGCCTCTCTCCTTTCGTGCTGCAGTCACAGCATCAAGTACAGCAAAGAACACAGATGATCCAAGGAACATTCCCGACTCACCTAGGCCCTAAGAGAAAACACAGTTGTTTGAGCAGGGGTGAGTTTCACATCCATTCCTAGAACAAACAATATTTAGACAATACAACAAGCAATGTATAAGCATAGGTAGCCACTTCCTTAACAGCTTTTCAAGGGTGGTGTAGGCAACCCACATAGACTTAAAATAATTTTTAAAACTACTTTATTGATGTTCTTTTAAAACATCATTGTCCCTTTGCACTACATTTCTATCCTATCTGCCAACAGAAAGAACCCTACCCTATAACAAAGTACATTTAGACAAAATAAACCAACACATTGGCCATGTTTGAAAATAAACGCATGTCTGCCTCATTCTGGACCCATAGTCTACCACCTCTCTGCTGAAAAGTGGGAGGCAATACTTTACTGTCAGTCTTCTGAAGTCAAGACTGGTCATTGCATGATCAGAATTCTGAAGCCCTTTGCAGTTGTTCTCCCTTATAATAATGTGGTAAGCACATAAATTATTCTCCTATCTCTGCTTATTTCATTCTTCATCTGTTCATGTAACTCTTTCCAAGTTTCTCTGAATTCTTCATGTTCCTCATCTCTTACAGCTCAATAATATGCCATTACTATCACAAAAGAAAATTTGTTAAGCCATTCCCCAATCAATGGGCATCCAACATTCATTCCAGTTCTTTGCTACTATAAAAAGTGCTGCTATACATATTTTTACATACATTGAATCTTTCCTTCTGTCCTTGACCTACATGCAGTATATCCTGCTTCAATTTCTAACTCAAAAATAATGTATGCCTAGACCATCTGCCTTCAAATTCAATGTACTTTTCCCTTGCCGCAGGTCTCGGGTTTTGTTCTTGTTGTAGAAAAATAGGAATATACTACTTTGAAAAAAGAAATCTCTCGAAAAAACTTGAACAAATTTACAGATATTTATTGAGGACCTAGTATGTGCAAGTCACTGTGCTTTGAGCTATCAAGGATACAGAGGTAAGTAAAAATAACATTCTATGTTTCATTTAAATGAGAAGACTGGGCATCGACATATGGAAATGTAGTTAATATTAGGGTCTAGATCTCACCCTGATCAATTTTTAAGACCCTAAACTTCAAAGTTCCCCTCTCTGACCTTTGTGAAAGGAAGTCATGAATAGGAATATGTCTTGGGGTTAAGAAGATGTTTGTTTTAGATATGCTGAATTTAAATGAATTGAAGCATAATATCCAGGTAGAAATGTCCAGTAGACAGTTGGGTATGATCTGGAGCTCAAGAGAAATCCATGGAGGATAGATATATATTTGAGAGTGATCATTAAAGCTCTGAAACTGAAGATACCAGAGAGGTGATAACTGAAATCACAGGACTACATGAAGTACCAGTCTGAGAGTAAAATTTCAGATTCATATTTTCCTACTGGCCATTTCTACCTAGATATACCAACAAAATCCTCAAATATTTGAAACAAACTTATCTTTCTCTTAACTTCTCTTTCTGTTACCACCACTATAATTCTCTAATTCACCTATACTTAGAACTTCAGGCATTGATTTTTGTCTCTTTCTCACTCAATCATCTATTCCAACTGCAAAGTATCTCATATTCCTACTGCTGCCATTCTGAAGTTAGACCTTCATTACCTATTGCCTGGATTATTATTTAAAGACTCCCTCCTGGTCTTTATACCTCTATTCTCCTCCATCCAAACCAATTAGTCCTCTATACTGTTGCTAGATGAATCTTACTAATGCAATGTCATAAATAATAATCATGAAAGCTCCTCATCTCAAAAACCTTCAGTGACTCTCCATTACCTATTAAATGAACTGGGTACTCCATAATTGGAGTTCAAGGCCTTCGTGATCTGGTTCCAACCTACCTCATCTCACACTATTCCCCCATACTGATATATTCTAGACATACACTGGATGCTGCATTGTTCTGTGTTCTATGAACTAGTGCTTATCCTGAATTTTATGCCTGAATTACCATTCTAACCCAATGATACTCTTTAGTGTGATCACTACCTATTTTTAGTCTTATCTATCTTTAAAAATCCAGTCCAAATTTGACTTTTTTCCATTAAGCCACCTTCATATGTCTCCCACCTCTCTCTTCTGAACTTTTTTTTAAAAAAATCATATTCTAAGGCGCAGTGGATAGAACACTGGGCCTGGACTTGAGAGGACCTGAGTTCAAATCCAGACTCAGACCAAACGCTTATTAGCTGTGTGACCCTGGGCAAGTCACTTAACCCCAATTGCCTCACATACCCAAAAAAAATCATATTCTATTCTACTTTATAAGTATCCGTGTACATTCAACTTGTTGATGTTCAATAATCCAGTCATGTCTGAAGTCATGAGCCTATTTGGGGTTTTCTTGGCAAAGATACTGGAGTAGTTTGCTATTTCCTTCTCCAGTTCATTTTACAGATGAGGAAACTAGGGCAAATAGGGTTAAGTGACTTTCCCAGGATTATATAACTAGTAAATGTCTGAGGCTGCATTTGAATTCAGTTCTTCCTGACTGTAGTTTGGGCACTTTATCCACTGTGCCACCTAGCTGCCAAAAATCAATCATACCTTTCATTATTGGATATCTGTCCAAATTTCTTAATTTAAAGGACACAAAAGTATGTCTTTCCCAGAAGTACATCTTTTGAATTATCTCCATCAAACAAACTATTTGTCAAAGATGATCAAATGAGGTACACAGAAGGTGCTGAATAATTAATTAACTGACAGAGAATTTCCAGATCTATCATCAGGACATTAAGTTTTGAATTACTCCTACATATAATGACATCATTCTAATGCAATTTTCCCTTCTCATATTCAATAGTTCAAAGGATCTGTGATCTAAGATTTAGATCAAAATCAACTTATACTTTCTCATTATGTCCATGCCCTCCCAGAAATTCCCCACAGCAGATATACCAAGACCTTCTTTAAGGGCCTTTTAACATGCCATGTGTATGAAAGGCAGTATGACATAGTAAATAGAGAGCAAACCTGGTGGCCAGGAACACCTAGCTTTAAGTCTAACCCTTCACATACAGTATCTGCATCACCCTAAGCAAGTCACTGAACTTCTCAGTACTCCAGGAAACTTAAGACTATAAGTACGGTACCCTATACCAGGGGAATCATAGGATTAGTCCCTATCTCTATATTCACTTTAGCAATGACAAGTAACAGTAATTATGTTTAGATTCATCCATTAAGTAGCCATTTTTAGATTTAAATAATTTAAAGTCATGGATGTTTACCTTAGATGAGTAGATTGCAATTGGGTTTTTTGTTGATGTTAATAAGGAAACATTAAGCTCCTCTGGGATGTCAGTGATTGAAGGAATCTTATATTCATTTGGGCTTCGGGTGTACAAGACTCCCTCAGGAGAGTATTTCAGTTCTTCCAAAGTATAAAGTCCAACTCCTTGGGTAAATGCACCTTCAATCTGAAAAAAAAAAGAAAGAAAGAAAGAAAGAAAGAAAGAAAGAAAGAAAGAAAGAAAGAAAGAAAGAAAGAAAGAAAGAAAGAAAGAAAGAAAAAATGGGCCTCACTAAATATTTTATTACTTATGCATTTCAGGAATCCATGATTTTTGTCCCCATGGGTTCTCCCTCTACCAACAAAGATGTAACCTCCTCTTATGCCTTAGCTGCTTAGCAATTTTTTGAGTTGCTATAATCAAAAATATTGATTATCCCACGGCCAATCCAGTGATATATTAGTGAATCTATTCTACAGGTATTAAAAATATACTCCATCAATGGGCCTATCCATGAAGCCTTTCAGCTTACAAGGACCAGTCAGAATTTGTGATACTCTAGGTGATCCTTGCAGAAGCCAGGGTAATTTCCACACTATGATGGGACACTGGAATGAAATTTTTAAACGTATTTTGTATTTCAAAATCATAGAGTAGGCAGTTGAAGATGTCACTTTAGATCACATCCTGCAGTCACAAAAAAATTCATCTCTTTATATCCAAAATACTGGTGAGCCTCTCCAAACTTAAATCCTTCCTAGCTTAGCCCAAGCTACCATACACTCAACAACTTGGATTGCCTCCATGCCACAATTTGACATTGGAATAAAAGTTTGTGGACATTTTATACAGTATAATAATATCTTACATTAAAATAATAGCACACACACACACACAAACACACACACACACATATATGTATATATATGTACATGTATATGTATATATATGTACATATATATGTATATATGTGTACATGTATATGTATATATATGTACATATATATGTACATATATATATATATATAAACACATATATATGTATAAAATCTTGCTTGATTCTCACAACCCTTTGAGGTAAACATTTTATAGTTGAATAACCTGATTCAAAACATTTAAGTGACAGCACAATGTAAAGGAAAGGGTATAGTCATAGAGCCATCAAGGACATGGGTTTAAATCTTATATCTGATATTTATTAGCTGTGTCACCATGGATAAATTAGTTAATTCCTCAGGCCTCAGTTTCCTCAATTGCAAAGTGTGAATGTAATGCCCAGAGTACCTACCTCACAGAGTTGTTTGTAAAGGACAAATGAAATAATATATATGAAGTTCTTTGAAAACCTTAAAGCATCTTACATGTTAGCTATTAAATAACTTGCCTGAGACATCAAAGTAAATAAAAAGAGCTTTGATTTCTTCCTAGACTTTCTGACTCCAAGCCAATTCCCACTTACTTTATACCTCAGCTACTCCTGTGGTACTAGAGAGTGCTAAATACAGTAAAATTCCTGTTAATTTCATGTTCCTAGCTAAAATTTTACTATTTCAGAAGAAAATTGAAAATTGTTCAGGATATTCTGAATTATCATAAAATGTATCATAATGCCCTAATATTAGTAATCAACTCTTTTTCATACATTACTACTCCTTTTCAATCATTTTCCTTCTTTCTCCTTGCACCATCCTCTCTTTTTTGGGAAGCTGCGATGAAATGTTGGCTTAGCTATTATTGTATCATGAGTTAAACAGAGGTGGCTGCTCTGTTCCACAATCACCTGTGAGCGGGGTGGATCAAAGCTAATATGGCAGCTTTACCTGTTCAATTTTCCTCTTCTTATCCCCTAAGATCCAATTTGGTCAATTGAAAAGTACAATTTAAGATCAAATTTAGGTAGGTTGCCAAAACTACTTAAATAAATAAGGAGCTATGAATGTCTTATGTGGTATGAAGGAAGGATTCAATAAAAAAGAAAATCATTATGATGGTGGAACTTTTTAGTTGCCTTTAAAGGATATATGTCTTCTAGTCTGTTAGCAGGAATACTCAGGGGAAGCACATGGTCTTTTTCACACATACTTCAAGGCTCAATTCAAGTGCCACCTTTTCTCTTTACACTTGCCGTATTCTTCCTTCTCAATTTTTCCTTGACTACACATAGTTGTGTTTTAAATACCACCTGCTATTAGAATGTAATTAGAATTTATACAGGTTTCCTATAAAGGCATTCTCCTTTCTATCTGTATAGTCCTAGCACCTAGAATGGTGCCTTAAATGGTTTTGGGTGATTTGGCAGTTTTGGTTTGTTTGGTTTTTTATTTTTATTTTTTAAATAACATTTTATTTTTTCCAATTACATATAAAGATGATTTTAACATTAATTTTTTAAAAAATTTGAGTTCCAAATTCTCTCCTTTTCCCTTCCAGCCCTCCAAGTTGTTAAGCAATTCAATAGAAGTTATACATTAGTGATCAGGCAAAACACATTAGTCATGCTGTGAAAGAAGACAGACCAAAAAAGAAAAAAATCACAAAAAATATAGAAAGTGCTTCAACCTGCTTCAGTATGCATTCAGATTCCATCAGTCCTTTCTCTGGAGGTGGATAGCACTTTCGTCATGAGTCTTTTGGAATTGTCTTAGATCATCATATCACTGAGAATACCTAAGGCATTCACAATTCATTATCATCAACATTGCTGTTATTGTGTTCAGTGTTCTCCTGGTTCTACTCACTTCACTTGTCATAAGTTCATATAAGTCTTTCCATATTTTTCTGAAATCATCCTGTTGATCATTTCTTACAGCACAATAGTATTCTATCACAATCATATATCACACTTTGCTCAGCCATTCCCCATTTGATGCGTATCCCTTCAATTTAAAATTTTTTGCTACAACAGAAAGAATTGCTATAAATATTTTTGTACAAATAGGTCCTTTTCCTTTTATTAAATCTCTTTGGGAATACAGACCTAGTAGTGGCAGTGCTTAAGCAAAGGGTATGCACAGTTTGATAACCCTTTTGGCATAGTTCCAAATTGCTCTCCAGAATGGTTGGTTCAGTGTCCCAATTTTCCTACATCCCCTCTAATTTTTATCACTTTCATTTTCTGTCATATTAGCCAATCTGACAGATGTGAGGTGGTACTTCAGAGTAGTTTTAATTTGCATTTCTCTAATCAATAGTGACTTAGATCATTTCTAAAGATAGCTTTGATTACTTCATCTGAAAACTGCCTGTTCATATTTTTTGACCATTTATTAATTGGGGAATGGCTCTTATTTTTATAAATTCAATTTAACTCATATATTTAAGAAACAAGGTTTTTATGAAAGAAACTTTCTGTAAAAAAATTTTCACAGTTATGATTACTAATTGTTTATTTCCCTCTATCCTACTTTTCCCTGTTTATCTAACTCTCTTCTTTCACTCTGTCCATCCTCAAAAGTGTTTTCCTTTTCAATACTACTTCCCTCAATCTGCCTTCTTTTCTATCAGTCCCCCTAACACACACCTTTCTCTTTTTCCCCTCTCCTTCTACTTTCCTATAGGGTGAGATAGATTTCTATACCCAGTTGGGTGTATATGTTATTTCCTCTTTGAGTCAATTCATATAAGAATAAGGTTCAAGTGCTCCTCCCACCACTTCCCTCTTCCCTTCCACTGTAAAATCTCTTTGACACCTCTTTTATGTGAGATAATTTATCCCATTCTGCTTTTCCCTTTTCCTTTCTCCCAGTGTATTCTTCTTTCTCACTCTTAATTTTATTTTTCTTATATCCCATTCCATCATATCCAACTTATACTCATGTCCTCTGTTTATCTATACTCCCTCTAATTGCCCTAATAATGAGAAAGTTATTAGGAGTTAGAAGTATCATCTTCCCATGTAGGAATATAAAGTTTAACCTTATTGAATCTGTTATGATTTCACTTTCTTCTTTACCTTTTTATGCTTCTCTTGAGTCTTATATTTGAAAGCCAAATTTTCTCTTCAGCTCTGGTCTTTTCATCAGGAATGCCCAAGTCCTCTATTTCATTGAAATATTTCATTTTCCCCCTGAAGGACTATACTCAGTTTTGCTGGGTAGGTGATTCTTGGTTGTAATCCTAATTCTTTTGCTCTCCAGCTTATCATATTCCAAGCCCTACAATCCTTTAATGTTTAAACTGCTAAATCTTGTGTTATCTTGACTGCGGCTCCATGATATTTGAAGTTCACAGAATCTCTAAAATCTATCTACTCACCTCTAGCAGGCATCTATTGACCCCAGATTAAAAACCTCTGCTCTAAAGTGTCATCTTGACTGTGGCTCCTCAGTATTTGAATGGTTTCTGTCTCACTGCTTGAAGTATTTTTTCTTTGACTTGAGAGCTCTGGAATTTGGCTAAATATTCCTGGGAGTTTTTATTTTGGGATCTCTTTCAGGAAGAAATCAGTAGATTCTTTCAATTTCTATTTTATCCTCTGATTCTAGGATATCAGGGCAGTTTTCCTAGATAATTTCTTAAAACATGATGGCTAGGCTCTTTCTTTGATGATGGCTTCCAGGTAATCCAGTCATTTTTAAATTATCTCTTCTCAATCTTTCTTTTCAGGTCAGTAGTTTTCCTGATGAGATGTTTCACATTTTCTTCTATTTTTTTTCATTCTTTTGAATTTATTTTATTGATTCTTAATGTATCATAGAGTATTAGCTTCCACTTGCCAAATTCTAATATGTGAGGAATTATTTTCTTCAGTGAGCTTTTATACTTCTTTTTCCATTTAACCAATTCTGCTTTTTATGTAGTTCTTCTCTTCAGTAAAGTTTGGTGCTTTTCACCATTTGATCTATTCTGTTTTTTAAGGCGTTATTTTCTTTTTGTGCCTCCTTTACTAAGCTGTTGACCCTTTTTTCACGATCTTCCTGTATTGCTCTCATTTCTTTTCCCAATTTTTCCTTTACCTCTTTTATTTGATTATTGAAATCCCTTTTTAGTTCTTCCAGGAATTCTTTTTGGGCCTGAGAACAATTCACATTTTTCTCTGAGACTGTGGATATAGTGGTTTTGATTTTGACTTCTCCTGAGTCTCTGTTTTCATCTTCCCTGTCACCATAATAAGTTTCTATAGTAAGGTTCTGTTGTTGTTATTGTTTGCTCATTTTTCTAGCCTATTTCTTGAATTTTAATTCTGTTAAAGTAAGGTTCTGTTCTTGGGGTGGCAGGGACACTATCCCAAGTTTCATGCCTTTCTTGCTGCTGCTCTCAGAGATAGTTTGGGGGGCCTGTAAGTTTTTAGTTCTTCCAAGGTAGTATGATATAAAGAGAAATGTAGTCACTGCTCACCTGGCCTGCATTCTGATCTGTGAGCAACCACAAGCACTCTTTTCTACCCTGGAATTGTGACCAGTGTCCCCACACCCCTGTGGCCACAAGCTCTGTATGCCATGGCTCCTTCTCATCCTATGACTGTGACCCAGGACTATGAACCAGATCAGTATATGGGCAATGCAATAGAGTCATGGACCCATTGCTAGCAAAGAGACCCCTGTAATCTCCTTCTGACCTCCCTTACTATCTGTGAGCTGAGAGCTCCAGAAGCTGCTGCTTTTGCTACAGTTGACTCAGTCACCCCCATGGCCTGCTGCTTGTTCACTGGAGCACAAGTCTGTGCTGGAGTGTGCTCTATTCTCACCCTTGTGCAACAGACCTTTCCTGCCAAACTTCTGAGTTGTCTGGGGCTGGAAAATTGTTTCGTCCTATCCTTTTGAGAGTTGAGACACTCCAGAATTTGTTTGAGACATTATCTAAGGAGGGGAATTTTGGAGAGCTCAGGAAAGTGTCTGCCTTTTCTCCCCTACCATGTCTAGGCTCTTGTTTGTTTGTTGTTTTTGAGTGTATATTTTCTTATTCAATTAAGCCCAATGTTCTAACTTTTTGAGATTTGGGTGGATCCTTTTTATCTTCTAATGTGTTAGTTATGATAATCAGCCAGGTATATGACAGCTAAAAATTCAGTAACCATGACAAGCCTTATTTTATCAAAGTTATTGATAAATAAAAAATCACACAGCAAATGCCAAGCACAAATCCCTTTGGCATTCTACTAGACACCTCTTCCCAAGATAAAAATCAATCATTAATAATAATTCTGAATATGTTTCTCCAATGAGTTCTGAATCTACTTAATATATAACCTCAAACATAAAAACTAACAAAAGAGACTTCATCTAATGTTTTGTTAGTATTAAAGTAAACTATATATGCTGTATCCTCTAAAGTACCAATATGGTAGTTTAGATAATTTCTCTGGGTTTTCTAAAACTAGTCTTTCTCCTGATAAGCTATCTCAGCTTTAGATATTCCTTTTCCTCCCCCCTAGAATACCACCTCTCCCTCACCACCCCCCATCCAATATTTAGACCCTTCCTTGCTGGAAACTTCTAGCTTCCCTGGTAGATGTATGCCTTCAAGGTTGAGAGTCAGAGTTTCCTGCTAAAGATTCCAACTTCCCCAACAAATCATTACTTTTTTTTTTTTTGCACCGCTGCTCTCCCTTGATGCCATGGTGATTAATAGACCTATAGAAGTACCATCCATCAAACTAAGTAGAAGTGGTGAGAGTTTTGGGTAACAATAACCAGACCAAATGGGCAATAATACACAGTACTATCATGGATTCCCTCCTTTTGCCATAATCCAAAGATATAGAGCCTGATGCTCTGGCAACATCCCTAGTTACATCCCTTCATTTTTCTTCTTCACCAAGATGTGTATGTATTAGATTTTGCCCTACTATGACAGTCAGATACTGCTGTAATTTTGGAGGTATGTCATTTGCTTAAAAATTAACATAGAGCAAATGGAAGCTAATGACTCCATGAGAAATTATAAAACAAAACCAAAAGAATGAAAAAATAGAAGACAATGTGAAATATCTCATTGGAAAAACAACTGACCTGGAAAATAGAGCCAGGAGAGATAACTAAAAAATTATTAGACTACCTGAAAGCAACGATCAAAAAAAGAGCCTAGACATCATCTTTCAAGAAATTTTTAAGGAAAACTACCCTGACATTCTCGAACCAGAGGGTAAAATAGAAATTGAAAGAATCCACCAATCACCTCCTGAAAGAGATCCCAAAAGGAAAACTCCCAGGAATATTATAGCCAAATTCCAGAGTTCCCAGGTCAAGAAGAAGATATTGAAAGAAGCCAGAAAGAAACAATTCAAGTTTTGTGGAAACACAGTAGGATAACACAAGATTTAGCAGCTTCTACAATAAGGGATCAAGAATATGATATTCTTGAGGTCAAAGGAACTAAAATTAAAACCAAGAATCACCTACTCAGAAAAACTGAGTGTAATCAATGAGGGAGAAAAATTGACATTCAATGATATAGAGGAACTTAATGCATTCTTGAGAAGCCAGAGTTAAATAGAAAAAAATTGACTTTCAAATACAAGACTCAAGAAAAGCATGAAAAGGTAAACAGCAAAGAGAAATCATAATGGATTTACTAAAGTTGAACTGTTTACATGCCTGTATGGAAAAATTATATTTGTAACCCATGAGACCTTTCTCATTATTAGGGTAGTAAGAGAGAATATATATAGACAAAGGGCACAGGGTGAGTTGAATACGAAGGGATGATATCTAAAAACGAAAATTAAAGGGAATTTAAAAAAATTAATGGGAGAGAGAAATGTACTGGGAGAAAGCGAAAGGGAGAGGTAGAATGGGGTAAATTATCTTACATAAAAAAGGCAAGGAAAAGCTTTTACAGTGGAGGGGAAGAGGGGGGAGGTAAGAAGGAATGAGTGAACTTTACTCTCATCGGATTTGGTTTAAGGAGGGAATAACATGCACACTCAGTAGGGTATGAAAATCTAGCTTACCCTATATGAAAGTAGGGGGGAAGGGGAAAAGAGAGGGAGAGGTGATAGAACAGGGGACAGATTGGGGGAGGGGGTAATCAGAAGCAAATACTTTTGAGGATGGACAGGTCAAAGGAGAGAATAGAATAAGTGGGGGTCAGGATAGGATGGAGGGAAATATAGTTAGTCTTTCCCAACATAACTATTATGGAAGTGTTTTGCATGATGGCATATATATATAGCCTATGTCAAATTGCTTGCCTTCTCAGTGAGAGTGGGTAGGGAGGGAGAAGAAGAAAAAATTTGGAACTCAAAGTTTTAGAAATGAATGTTGGATATTTTTCTGCATGTAACTAGGAAATAAGATACACAGGCAAAGGGGGTATAGAAATCTATCTTGCCCTACAGGAAAATAGAAGGGGAAGGGAATAAGGGAAGGGGAGTGTGGTAATAGGAGAGAGAACAGATGGGGTGAAGGGGAAATCAGAACACAGGCCGATATGGGGTGTGGGGAGAGGCGGGATGGGGAGAAAATTTGGAGCTCAGAATCTTGTAGAAGTAAATGTTGAAAACTAAAATAAATAAATAAACTGAAGAAAAGAAAAGAAAAGAAAAAGAACTACCTCTACTTAGAGTAATTCGTTTGTGTCTAGTGACTCAAGTTCAGTAAAGGAAATTAGTTATTCTCTTATTATCCACATGTTTATCTTGGGTTTCTACTCCCTATTAGCCCTTTTTTTTGTTCTCTTTTCCTCTTCAAGAAAGAAAAGAGAAGTAAAATAAAAGTTGAACACTTTACTCCATGCTAGTGTGTTATAGTGGAAAGAATACAGCATTTGGAGTCTGAAGATCTGGGTTTTCATCTAAGACTTTACTATTTATTAGCTGTCTGACCTTGGGGAAAGTCACAATTTCTCTAAGCCCTAGTTTGTTCATTTGAAAACTGAGAAGGTTGGACTAGATAATACCTAAGGTCCTTTTCAGCTCCAAATTCTAAGGTGTTTTCTGTTTATAGAGTTATATCTCTTGTTATTGAAAATTTATGATTGTAAATTGGTGGGAGCCTGATCTGAGGACTTCATGTAATTGTCAAGCAAAACATATACCTTAGGATCACAGCTTGAGAACATACTAATTTGGAATCAGTGACTAAGACATCTGCAATCCCCTGATGACAATGTACTAAATTTCAGGTTCAGCTTTTTGAATCTGAACAACCTTATCTTAAAATAATAGCAGATATCTCAAGGTTATTAGGATCTGGGGTTCAGCAAAGGTGACCGGGGAAGGCATGGATTGTTGCATGCCTTTAAAAAATTTATTAATATTCACAACAGTGTTGATTTCTTGAGAACTTTAGGGACAGCTAAGGTTGCCAACTGGTCAATAAGGGACTACTGATCGACATTTTATCACAAAAGATGGTTTTAGTTGCTTCTTCTGTTTTTATAGTCAATGTTTTCGTTTATTTTTCATTTTGATTCTGATGAACCCAGAAACAACTGAAAAGCTCCAGAATCAAACCAGTTAATTCATGCCACCCACGTGTATGTATATATATATATATACATATATATATATGTCTGTGTGTATATATACACACAGACATATGTGTATGTATATTATATATGAGATACATGACAAAGTACCTCATAACTGATTGAAACAGCCAATAAACATTATTGAGCAATTGTTATGTTCCAAGTACCTCCAGTACACTGGAGAAACAAAAAAAGCTAAAACAGAGTCCTTATGGTAAAGAAGCACATATTCTAAGTGGGATAGATAACATATAAATAACTATGTAAGTATTATATATATACATACACACACACACATATATATATATATATATACACACACATACATATATAAATAAAATTATATATGTATGTAAATATGTGCATTGTGTATATTTATATCTATAGCCGCAGAGACAATGTAAACAAAAGGTAATCTTGGAAGGAAGGGATCAGCAGCACAACTGGGAAGGCTCCTATGGAAGGTAAGCTGAGTCTTGAAGGAAACCAGGGAGAGTAGGAGACAAAGGTGAAGAGGCACAGCCTTCCATATGTAGGAGAGAGCAAGCGCAAAGGCATGGAGTATTGTGTGAGTAAGGAAAGGTAGCTGTATTACAGAGTACATGGAGAGGAGTGAAATGTAGAAAGATAGGAAAGGAACAAAGGAGCCAGCTTGTGAAGGGCTTTAAATGTCAAACTACTCAATTCAACTTAATTCACCTAGAATTTAAGGTCCTATTACATGCCAGACACTGTATTAAGTGCTAGGGATATAAAGAAAGGAAAAAGTCCCCGATTTCAAGGATCTCATTTTATATTTGTTCCTGAATTTCCTGAGAGTTTATTGAATAGGAGGTTGACACAGTCAGACCTGCACTTTATGAAAATCACTTTGGCAGCTGAGTGGAGTACGGATTGGCAAGGGGGAAAAATTGAGGCAGGGAGACCAAGTGATAGAATACTACTGTGCTATAAGAAATGATGAACTCAATAATCTTAGAAAAACATGGAAAGACTGGCATGAAATTATGAAAAGCACATAATAAATAATAAAGAGCAAATAACAAATGAGCAGAACCAAGAGAACATTGTATACAGGAACAGCAATATTGTTTTAGAATGCTTTAAGTGAATAAGTTATTTTGACTATGATAATTACTCATAACTATAAAGGACATATGAAGAAAGATGGGGTCTGCATCCAGAGAAAGAACTGATAAATAAAAGCACGTATAGAATAATTTTACATATATATGTATATACACATGCATACAAG
This sequence comes from Phascolarctos cinereus, assembly GCF_003287225.1. Classification (NCBI taxonomy): domain Eukaryota; kingdom Metazoa; phylum Chordata; class Mammalia; order Diprotodontia; family Phascolarctidae; genus Phascolarctos; species Phascolarctos cinereus. The sequence continues at coordinate 181,288,727 of NW_027556098.1, forward strand.
TATATATACCTATTTGTGTCTAATGGTGGCTATCTCCGGGGGGAGAAGAGGAAAAAAAGAAATTTACATGATAACTTTGTTATAAATTTAAAAGGAATAGGAAATTGTACATAGTATTTTTGCAGTTTCATATGCAATCATCTTTTTTAATTATAACACAGTATAACAAATGCTTGTTTTATTCCATAAATTTAAAACAAAACAAAAAAGACCTCCAAAACAAGAGGTGATGAGGGCCTGTACAAGGGTGGTGGTCATATGTGTGGAGAAAAGGGGACACAATGTTGAGAAAGTAAAAATGGCAAGATCTAACAACTAGTTGGAAATATGGAATAAATGTTTTTAAGAGACAAGAATGACACCTAGTTTGCAAATCTGGGTAACTGGAAGGATGTACAGGAAAGTTTTTGGGAAGATGGGAGTGTTAAAAGGCAAAGGTCATGAGTTCTGTTTCAGGCAGGTTGAATCTGAGATGCCAATGCATTCAAAAGACAATTGATGGTATGGGACTAGAGTTTAGAAAAGGTATTAGAATTGGATATTTAGATTTGGGAATCATCTGCATAGACTGAACTCATAGACACTGATGAGATTACCAAGCAATAGAGTATAAAGGGAGAACAGAAGAGGGTCCAAGAAAAAATCCTGGAGGACCCCAGCAAAGGAGACTGAGGAGTCTCGGTCAGGTAAAAACAAAAAGAACCAGGAGAGAGCAGTGTTTCCAAAACCTTCTTATCAAGTTTTCAGAAGACAAGATCGTTTTAAGCCAGCCATATACTGGGCACAGAAATAAAAATTTTTAAAAACCCCTTTGTTGTTATTCATTTTATACAAACTAATGTTTGATAATGGCTTTAAAAAACCACCACTAAGTTTCTTTAGTGTAGCATTGACACAGCTATTTAATAAGTCTTCTCCCAGACTTTTAGGTATAAGATAATTGTGGGGCAGGGGAGGGAGGAAGAAGATCAAATATTCTGCCACATTTAGACTCAAAAGTAACATATTAGTAGGACCTAGAAGGGAAGACAGAAGAAAAATTGATTAAGCAGAGTGTAGGTTCCCTCATTCCACAGCCATTGTTTGATTAATATGCATTAAGACTAATGAAAAAATTCAGTGACACCATGTAACAGAGAGTGTTCATACCTGTCCTATATCTATAGCTGGATTAATGCTGAAGCAGGCATCCATGACAATGTCAGTTCTGGTATTCTGTATGAAAATAAAATTAACATATTAAACAGTAAACTATATTTAGGAATGACTTCAATAGTTCAAGGATCTGTGATTTTATCAGTGTAGGAACTCTCTCAAGATATGCAGACTATGGTCCCTCCCTAGCTTAGAAAATGTTTTCATGAGCTGTCCTCTGGTGTTGAGCATTTCCAAATATATCTTTGGCTTGTCCATAGTCAATAAGCATGCAATCTATCACAAGGCCTAGCTTTAAAACCTTTCCAGCTTGATAGGATGCGCCAAACATGCTTGGACTCCACTGGCATAGATTTAAAGAACCCAGTATCTCCTCTATACCACAATAATCTGTCAGTAGGATTTTGGTGGAGGCTGTATTAAATAAGCCACATAAATATTTTCTTTCTCTGGGGGTGAGGGGAGGAGAAAGGTGAACACAAAGAGCCAAAGAAAAGTTATACTTCTGGAAAAAATCCTTAAAAAATACTAGTTTGTTAGTTTAAAGTTTCACATTTTTTTTAAAGAAATAAAAGAGTATGGAAGTTTCTATCATAGTCAAGATTAACATCATTCCCATATCTGATTGCCTACCATCTCAGGGAGGGAGTGAGGAAAGGAGGGAGAAAAAGGAATAGAATTTGGAACTCAAAACTTAAAAAAAAATGTTAAAAATTGTTTTAACACAGAATTGGGAGAAAATTGTATATATATATATATATATATATATATATATATACCTATATATATATAGGTATATATATATATATGTGTGTGTGTGTGTATATATATATAATACATATACATATATACATACTATATATATATACACACAATACTATATATATGTACATATATATATATGAAAACAAGATTAATTTCAATGCAAAATATAATGTTTCAGCAGAGACTGAAAAAAATCTCTTAACCAAATCTATTTGTAATGCTGGATACTTTTTATAAGAAGGTATTATACATAATTTTACAAAATTCAGCTCATAGAATTTCATTTCCCCTCCTTTCATCCAAAAGCATGGCATAGGGATATGTCTAATAGCAATAAGCAGCACTCTCAGTAAAGGGCATGGGGTCTTAGCCACAATTTTCAATTAATGTTTAACTCATCAATACTCTGCTTTCTCTTAAGGCTTGTGTCCCCAAGATGCTGTGCACAATTGTGACATGCAGTCTAGAAAGATATTAAGGGCCTGATAACTTTGTGCATGCTGACTGACTTGCCAGAAGAATCCAAATCAAAGTCTCTGTTGCCTTCTCTTTGTCTAGAAACAGAACTGAATAAGGTACTTGATTGCATGTGCCAACTGCCACACCCTTACCTTGTGACCCATAGTGGTTCTGGCTTGTTTGATGGGTTGCTAACTCTGTAGTTCAGCAAAATGACTATCGCTCGGGGAGAGCTTGCTGTCTACTTTAGCAGAAAAATCTATTTAGATATCTATCTACCTCTGATGCAGGAAGTCTGAATGTTAGGACTGATTATTATCTATGCTTGTGTTTTATTCTCTAATAAATGTAAGCTTCATGAGGTCAGGAACTATATTTTCTGTAAATTTATATTTCCCAAAATGTCTAGCCAAATGCTCTGTACACAGCAAGTTCTTAATAAATATTTGAATGAATGAATATACAAATAATTAATCCAGGAACTCTAAGGTTTACCCTAGTTGCCCAATGTGTAGAATACCCAAAGCTGCCTAATTGAAGAGGTGTCATGTCTGGTTTTCTGGGCAAGCAGGAACAAGAACAAAGTGAAACCAGAATTAATGAGGGTGATCATTTCTACATTGAAACAAGGAGACTGGGAAAGTATTGCCACCACATTTATGCTATGTCTTAGTGAAAAAATAAAGTTTGATTAGAACAAAGACCATTGAAAGGAAGTTCATTGAAGTCTAAATGATCCTTTTTTGCCCTGCTATACTTAAGAGCTTAATATTTCCCCAGAATTCTGAAAAGAGTTTATGTGGCTTAACATAGTGTGACCCACCTCAGGAATTTGGCATGCCCAGTGTCTTTCTTAAATGAAAAAAAAAATAGAGATTTAGAAGGAACTGGACCACCCAATGTTCCTCTAGAAGAAAAAAAAAAACCTCTTACTTTTGGCACACACACACAAAAAAAGGAACATGAACTTTCTGAACTCTTGTCTGAAAAACTCAGTTTTATTTTAACAAGTAAGATGACAAAATGACGTGGGCTCCTTACCTTATGTGCTCCTGTTAAGCAGTCAACTTCAACCTCGGAACAGGCTGTTCCATAAACAAAGTATGGAAAAACATCACCTTCTCCTTTCACCCAGTCCATGCCTGCTTTGTAGCCCCTGGTTCAATTTAATTCGATAATCATGTATTAATTAAATATCTATTACGTTCAAGGAACTGCAGTAGGTACTAAAGAAACAAACACAAAATTGAAACAGTCCTGCCCTTAAAGAGTTTATATTCTACTTGGAGGATCCAGCATGCGTACCAGTAAGGGAGCATAGCATACACAGGACAAAGTATGCTCAGAAGTATCCAAAGCATGGGCAGCTAGGTGGTACAATAAATAGAGTGCTAGTCTTAGAGTCAGGAGGACCTGAGTTCAAATCCAGCCTCAGACACTTGACATTTACTAATTGTGTGACTCTGGGCAAGTCACTTAATCCCAATTGCCTCACCAAAAAAAGAAAAAGAAAAAAAAAAGAAGTATCCAAAGCTATAAAGGTCATATTGGATAAGGACTGAGAACAGGTACTAGATTTGGGTATTAAGAGCTCATGAGTAACCTTGGAGACAATAGTTATAGTAGACAGGTCAAGTCAGTAGTGAGTACAGGGGTCTGAGAAGAGAGTGGGTTATGGCAAAGTGAAAGGGGAAGTGAGGATTCATTAAGCACCTATTAAATGTCAGGCACTGTGCTAAGTGCTTTACAAATATACAAATACAGATATCATTAATTCTTACAATAATACTGGAAGGCAGGTGCTATTTTTATCCCCATTTTACCATTGAGGAAACTAAGATAATGAATGTGGATTAACAGACAGACAGTCTTTGAGCTAATGATACATGAATGGTATATCCAACTGGATATACCAAACAAATTATTGACCATTCATGTTAAGGAGAGTCATGGTACAGATGATCCACCCCCAAAATCATTTATATTGACTTTGAAATGTTTTTTTATACTTACCTATAAACAGATAAGTAAGATTGAAGTAACAATTCAAACAAAATTAACCAAAACCACACTATGAACTGAGTAGGGGAGCCCTAAAGTTTTCTAGATTTTCCATTCTGTTCCGCTTTGCCCAGATCTTTTCCCTGTTTCCCATTCATGCAGGAAATGCACAGCAAAACTTCTCCAACTAATGCTGAACAGTAGCCTAAATTCAACTCTTTTTTTCTTTATATTCACTCAGTTGCAGTACTTGTTTTCTGAGAGGTAGTGAAGAAAAGGTCTGGCCTTGGAGTCAGGAAGATGTGGGTTCAAATCCTGTCTTTGTCACATATTAGCTCAGTTACTATAGGAAAATCATTTAATCTTTCAGTGCCCCCAAACAACTTTGTAAGATTATGAATTATAGGCATGATGTATCAGTGAAGGAAATTTTCATACTTAGAATTTTCCATGCCCATGAACTCGCAGGTATGGACCAAAATTTTTTTCTTAATATTTAAATAGGTAAACACATATATTACATAATAGACCCCATATGTACACGTGCGTGTGCACACACACACACACACACACACATACTCTAATAAGATCATTAAATGGTTTTGAATCAGTATTACAGAATACAAAGAACATTGGTTATGGACCAGAATACTTAGGTTCAAATCCTTATTCCATCACTACCTATGTGACCTTGGGTGAGTCCTAATTTCTCTGGGCTTCACAGTTTCCTCATCTGCAAAATGATGAGGTTGGGGTAGATCAGAGGATCTCTAAGGCTCCTTTGAACATTAAAACTATGACCTTTATATGTTCTAAATCCCATGATTATTTGGCTTCAAGCAGCCTAGGCAAAGTATGTTATCATCAAAAGAAATTTAATGGTTACTTTGCTTATGTCAATACAAAGCAAGATTTGCTAAAGGTACCTTACAGAACTGATTGTAATTAGACATGGTTTCATAAGAGGAATATAAATGAGAAGTAGGTACAAATCATAAGATATATATTCTCTCTCCCTTCAACATTTTGGGGAGCCTATATTCAGTGTTCCCGAACCTAGAGATATGATTTAAAAGAATTTGAAGAGGAAAGCAATAAATATGGTTAAAGGTGAGAAATTGGTTTTAGCATGGATAGAAAAGGAACTGATTAATTATTCTTGAGAAGATAAGACTGAATGTGGCCTTAATAATCTTCATATATGGTAATTATTCTTATGAGGAGGGAGAAGTGTATCTTTTATATTTAGTCAACTTATACTCATGCCCTCTGTGTATACCCCTTTTAAATGGCATAATAACAATATAGTTCTCAAGAGTTACAACAGTCATCTTGCCTTGTAGGGAAGTAAACAGTTTTCCTTTATTAATAACATGTTGTTTTCTGTCTTGTTTACCTTTTTATGCCTCTCTTGAGTCTTGTATTTTCTGTTGAGCTCTGGCCTTTTCATCAGGAAGGTTTGGAAGTCCTCGATTTTGTTGAATTTCCATCTCCTCCCCTGAAAGATTATATTCAATTTCATGGGTAGTTGATCCTTGGTTATAATCCAAGCTCCTTTGCCTTATGGAATATCATATTCCACATCCTCTGATCTTTTAATGTAGAAGCTGCAAGGTCCTGCACAAACCTGATAGTGGTTCCATGATATTTAAATTGTTTCTTTCCAGCTGCTTGCAGTATTTTGGAATCTGGCTACAATGTTCAGTGGTGTTTTCAGTTGGGGATCTCTTTCAGGAGATGATTGGTGGATTCTTTCAATGACTATTTTACCTTCTGCTTCTAAGACCTCAGGGCAGTTTTGTTTGATGATTTCCTGAAAGATGTTGTCCAGGCTCTTTTGTTCACCATGGTTTGTTTTACTAATGAGGTATTTTACATTTTCTTCTATTTTTTTCATTTTTTTGTTTCTGTTTGAATGATTCTTGATATCTTATAGAGTAATTAGCTCCCACTTGCCCAAATCTAATTTTTAAGGAATTGTTTTCTTCTACTAGATTTTATACCTCTTTTTCCATTTGGCCCATTTTACTTTTTAAGTTCTCTTCAGTGAGTTTTTGTGCCCCCTTTTCCATTTGGCCAATTCTACTTTTTAAGGATTTATTTTCTACAGTCAATTTTTGTCTTTCTTTTCCAAGCTATCGACCCTCTTTTGCATACCTATCATTTGTTTTCCCAATTTTTCTTTTATCTCTCTTATTTGGCTTTAAAATCCTTCTTGAGCTCTCCCAAGAAGGCTTTTTGGGCTTGAAAGCAACATATTCCCCTTTGAGGTTTTGGATGTGGGTATATTGACAATGTTGCCCTCTTCTGAATTTGTGCCTTGATCTCCCCATCCCCATAATAAGAATCTATGGTCATTGTCCATTTTTGCTTTTTGTTCATGGTATTTGCCTAAGTCCTTGCTTTTAGAGTTGAGCTCTCCTGCTGGAGTGCAGGGGGCACTGACCCAAACTTCTTGTGCTAGGAGCCTAGTACCTAGGCACTGGCTTCGTGTGCTGAGGCCTCAGGTGCTGGCAGCTAGAGGCTCTGGAGGTCTGGCAGCTTACCTGGTGCTGAGCTGAGCACTTGGGGTGGGGGAAGTCTGGTCTCTGGGAGATGAAGGCTCACCTGGACTTTGCACTCAAATGTTTGACTGCTTGAGGATGTCTGCCAGCCTGGATCTGTGCCTTGTGGAGTTGTGCTTCCTGGATATGTGCTGAAGCACTAGGAGATTTGGCTACTTGAGAATGCCAGTGCAAGTGGTGGTTTTCCAAGCTGGTGTCTTCTGGTTCCCCTGCCTGTGCTGAGGCACTCAGGGGTCTTGGTGTTGGTGCTTGCCTGCTCCACCACCCTGAGGCCCAGGATCTCCTCCTGGTTTGTTGAGGTGGGGCTTGCAGCTGGCTTGCTGGGACACCTCCCATCTTGTACTGCTCCCGCTCCCCTAGAGAGAGACAGGACTTTCCCATTAATCCTTCAAGCTTCCTGGGCTACAAGACTGCTGCACCCCATCTATCTGCTGGCTCAGTTGTTCCAGGGTTTTTACTGGGGTGACATTTTCTGGGCTTTTAGTGGTCAACAAGAGAGGGTGAGAGCAACTTACTTCTTACTACATCATCTTGGCTCTCAGAAGCGGAACCTATCTTTTATATTTTAGGTAGAGACCATATAAGAGAAAAGTATATCATAGGAGACTTATGAAAATGAGTATGAGCTTCAAAAGACCAATTTTGCTATTAAAATTAATTGTTGGATCACTGAAGTGACAGGCACAATTTCTAATAAAAGTGTTGCTTTAGGATTAATCTGGTAGCAATGTGCAAGACAGAATGGAGAAAAGAGAAAGTGCTCCTCTCTACCTGAAAGCAGTCAAGATGATGTAGAATAGTGATGATGTTATATAAATCATCACTTGGGGACTTTATGGTACTGGTGATTCCAACTGTCCCCTTCCCAGTTTGCTAGAGACTTAACTGCAAAGTGGTCAATCAATCAGCCAGTCAATAAACATTTATTAGGGACAGGACCTATTATGTACCAGGCACTATGCTAAGCACTGGGGACACAAAAGAGGCAAAAAATTATTTTTACCCTCAAAGAGTTCACAATCTAATGATCACTCTATATGTGCAAAGCTAAGAAGCTTGTTCTCCAAGGAACCCAACCAATATAGTGCCCAGGGTCAATTCCTCATATAATGATCCAAGGAAAGTGAGCTTTCTCTTCTGTAACCCTGGGAGAATGAGGACCTCCAAATTGACTGAAAGGGACAGCTAGGTAGTGCGGTGGGTAGAATGCCCAGCCTGGAGTCAGGAAGACCCGAGTTCAAACCTGACCTCAGACACTTACTAGCTATGTGACCTGGGTAAGTCATTTAACCCTGTTTGCTTCAGTTTCCTCATGAGCTGGAGAAGGAAATGGCAAATCAGTCCAATATCTTTGTCAAGAAAACCCCAAAAGGAGTCACAAAGAGTCAGAAACAACTGAAAAATGCTTAAACAACAACAAAAAACTCTGACTAAACATTCTTTTCTACAGAGAAAACAACAAACTTTTATGTAAACATTGGCATCACAGGTGTAATAATGGGATTCTTCTTGAAATAGCCTATATTTCATCAATAATGCTTTTGCTGAAAATTAAATATCACTCCACCTAACAGAATTTATAGGAGAAAATACACAAAATGGGTACTCTGAAGTAAAAATAAAATGTTAATATTTAACAGACAATGTAAAAAGAAAAGTCCTATATCATTATAAACATAGTCTGCATTCTAATCTTTCATATGAAGAATAATTTTGGGGAAAAAAATTAAATATTCCTTACCTAAAATATCCAGTGGCTGACAGACTAATGCTTTGGGCAAAGGCATCATTAGCCTATAAAAAGAAATATATACTAAGAATAAAATATATTTTATCAAAATAATAAAATAATAACACCACTAAATAAGAGGCCCAAACCAACAAGGAAAAATATGACTGGGTTGCATGCTACCCCATGATTATCTGGAAGATTATTTCTCCTGAGAAATAAGTCAATGAATCTTGAGTCAAATTCAAACACAAACGTGTTTGTGCAATCATACTGTCCTTGTTCTTGGCAGCTGTCATTAATTAAAGATGCTAATTCTACTTAAAGCTTTGGGAAGGTTTCAAGTAAAAGTAACATCTTTAACTAAATGAGAGCTGCCAAGAACAAGGACAGTGTGATTATACAAACATGTTTGAGTTTGAATATATATGTGTGTATATATGTATGTGTGTATACATATGTATGTATGTATACATATGTATGTGTGTGTATATATGTATGTGTATATGTGTACATGTGTATATATGCACGCATATATGTATATATGCACACATATATGTATGTGCATATGTGCATGTATATATGTGTATATATGTATTGTGTATATATGCATGTATATGTATATATGTATGTGTGTATATGTGTATGTGTAGATATACGTATGTGTAGATATATGTGTATGTGTATATATATGTATGTGTGTGTATATATGCATTTGTATGTATGTATGTATGTATGTATGTGTATATCTATGTGTGTGTATATGTATGTGTGTGTATATATGTGTATATATGTATTGTATATATGTGTGTATATGTATGTATGTGTATATATACATATGTGTATATATGTATCTATGTGTGTATATATTTATGTGTATATATGCACGTGTATATATGTATGTGTGTATATATGTATATGTATATGTGTATATATGTATATATGTGTGTGTATATGTATATATGTATGTGCGTGTGTGTATGTGTGGATAGATAGATAGATAGATAGATAGATAGATAGATAGATAGATAGATAGATACAGATACAGATATATAGATATGTAGATATACACACTTTTCTTTTGAGAAAATACAAGTGCCTTGAAGGTAATGACCATTTCCTTTTTCATCTCCATACCATAGCCTAGCACATAGTGATGCTTAATACGTGTCTGCTGATATAATGATTCTTGATTTACAAAGTGTGAACATAGATAAAACTGTAATTCTATTGACTAACAAGCCAACACATAATTCCAATGATTACTGTCAATGGAATAAGTTTTAATTCTGGGATTCCCAAGAAAATTTGTCAGTTTTCCTTCCACAACTTCCAGATAATGTGCTTCCCAATATACTTCAACGGTATCCTCTTTTGTATGTTCTCTGCACTACAGGGCTATTTGAGAAATAGTTATATCTACATTTTAATGCATAATCTTAATTTTAAAGAAACTTGGTGAAAAGTGCTGAATTATTGATAAATTAATAACATCATTACAAATGAGTCAATAGTTTTTGTTCTTCCTTAGCTGAGAGACTCGTCCCTAAGGACTTGTTTCTCATGACAATTCTACATAATTAACAAGCATTAAATGTTTTAATGACTCTGTGTTAGTCTCAACTGTTCTCCAATTTACTCTGTGCTAATTAATGCCTTTTCCTAATGATTTTTTTTGAAAGTGGAGGCAGATATTCTTCCAGATCCAAACAGAAAGTTCCAGTCCAGAAGATTTTCTCCACAGGTAGCTATTACATGTATTGAGAATATCAACATTATTAGGCCATACCAAGAACATTTTTTAGAAAATCACTAGCAACATACTAACCCCTGTACACATTTGTTAAGCAAAAGTTCTCCTTTCATTTTAAAAGGCTCTGTAACATGGAATTGTTATTTTGATCAATAAAAGGAAACCTAGCATACACTGTGCTATTAAGTCAGTATGAGAGTAATAGTTCTTCATTTGTGAACTGTGAAAGAATGACTGGTCAGCTGCATTCAAGAATATTTTAATAAAGAACTGATTATGTGATACATCCTAAGTAACTTGTCTAATCCAGGGAATTAAGAAATATAGAAGTATATAACTGACTCTTTAAACTAGTGATCTAATGCAAATCTATATCTGGAGTCACACTGGTTTTATCCTTTGACTAATGATACTCACCCATTCTTTCCAAGTGCCATTGGGATTTTTGCTGATGATGGGTTCAAGGCGTTTCATTAGTGTCTGACATGCAATCTAGATGTGATAACAGTATGAATCATGTAATAATATTAAATTTTAAATATTTCAAAACCAGAACTTATTTAGATGCTATATAGTATATTAAACAGCAACCCAGCCTTTGATACCACATCACTTCTGTACCAATCAGCCTACCTGAAATGTAACTTACAGGAAACCTCTATTGGATTTCCATTGCTACCTAGTTTTATTGGGTTCTTTACAACCATGTCCCAGAGAGAATCTGTAAGTAAGTCCTTCCTGCTTTCCTTTTTTAACATAATGTACTATAGGAAGTGGGGAAAAATGAGTATATAGGGAAGAGATGTGTATGGTGAACAGCTGAAAAGGGTATGTTATCAGTTTCACCACTTGCAAAGATTTTTATAATTTTATTTTGGTCTTCAACAACAACTTCAGGACTTGAACCTTATGCTTTGTTAGCTCCTTTTCTCTTCTTTCCTTAGTTTCTAGTGCCTGATTTTCCATCTGGAATCTACACAGCCTGCTCTAAATCCTAAAATCTACTTGCTTTCTAGTTTGGAACTTAGCCCTCATGTAGCCCCACCCTAGCCCCTCACTCATTTTTCAGGCTGGGTTAACATACTCACACTAGTACTAGTAAGTATTTGAAAACTTTCCTTCTTCTGGGCTACATGAACCAATCACTTCTCTTCTTCAGAATGCCAAATCACAAGGCCCCAGTCCCTTAGCAACTGACACCAAAGACTGTATGTTTTTCATAAACTACAAATGAAAATTTAATGAACAGATAGGAATATCAATGTATTCAGACCCAGGAACCAATATGTTTACATGAGAGTATTATGTAGGTATTTTTTCAGATTGGACCTATTATTTCATTATATGGACCTTTCAGAGAAGAAACTACTTTTATCATACATACTGTCATGTGCTTTGAAATTCATAGTCTTAGGGATTAGCTTGGCACACTGATTAGTTAAGTGATTTGCACAGGGTGACAAAGTTAATATGTGTCAAAGTTGAGACCTAAACCCAAGTGTTCTTGACTATTGGGTCAGCTCACTCGACATTGTCATACTGTCTCTTTTATCTATATGTTTACATCCCAAATGGTATCACAGTATAGAAAATAGCAAAATAGCCTAGTAGAAGATGTCATTGGCTCATATCTTGGTGAAACAAGAGAGACAGAGAAGAGAGATAGAAATAGATAGATAAGAGAGAGATAGGAGAGGAGAGGAGAGACAGACAGGAGAGAGGCATAGAGAGAGGAAAGTCAGACAGACTGACAGGAGAGAGGCATAGAGAGAGAGAGAAGAAAGATAGGAGAGTCAGAGAGACAAAAAGGAGAGACAGGAGAAGAGATTAGAGAAGAGAAGAAAAGAGAAGACAAGAGAGAGAGGGGGAGAGGGAGAGAGAGAGAGAGAGAGAGAGAGAGAGGAGATTCCAAAGCGAAAACTTCCCTACCAACGCAGCCTGATACCTGCTCTGAAAATTGTAGGCTTACAAAGTGAGCTAGGGCACTGAGAGGGTATCTGACTTGCACAGGGTAACACAATCAGTATACTATGTCAGAGGTAGGTTTGGACCCAGGTGAGGTTATCTCTCTATTAGATAGGGAGGTTTTAATCTAGTTCTACTCTGGTGTTTTCTGGGCCCCATGGGACCTGTAGGCTGTGAGTCTGACAATCTCTGACCTACAGGGATGCATATAAGCATAGATGTATAGCTGGAAGGAAGCTCCCAAATGGATAGGTCAAAGGGAATTATGCAAGACTGAAAAATAAAGAATTGAACTTTACCTGCATTAATTCATTTGATCCTCACAATAGCCAGGTTAGATCTTATATACTAAAGTGACTTTGGGTGACCAGGGGAGGGTCTGGGAAAAGGGTGTGGGTGAGAATTCTGATTGGAAGGTCTGAGATATTGAATAGACAATGGAAATAGATGATGAGATGAAAAAGGTGGGGCTAGGACTTTCAAAGGGAGATGAGGGACTTGGGCCTGTAGACAAAGGGGAGCCAGATTCCCTTTGGAGCAAGGGGTGAAGACTTTGGCTTGGGCCACACCCCATCAGAAAGGTCACAGACTTTGTTGGTATTGCCTCTACCATCATGCCTTCCTTTCACAAAGCTAGATCAGAGCTCTTTCGAGCTCTATGTCATTGATTCTATGACTTCCTGCCTAAACTAAGAAGGTCTAGAAACTCCCTGATGTCACATCAACAGTGCTAGGTATTGGTCTGGCAGACAAAGGCTCTACCAACTATCAGCTATGAGACACTAGGTAATTTATTTAACCCCTGATGATAATACTGATTCTTGCCAAGTAGAAGGAATTTGTTTTTAGGTACATATTGGGTTAGACAGACACTAAAGTTCCTTCAAACTGTGAGGTTTTGTGACCACATTCTACTACCTACCTCACAGGGCTATTGTGAGGATCAAATGAATTAATGCAGGTAAAGTTCAGTTCATTATTTTTCAGCCTTGCATAATTCACTCTGATCTACGCATTTGGGAGCTCCTTTCCAGCTATACATCTATGCTCATATGCATCCCCTGTAGATCAGAGATTGTCAGACTCACAGCCTACAGGTCTCATGGGGCCCACAAAACTCCAGAGTAGAACCAGATTAAAATGTAATTCATAAGTGTTTAAGAAAATAAATAAAACTACAGCAGAACATAGATAATGTTAATTTGTGGTTTTCTAAGCTAAAGTGCAGTCCACAGGGATGTCTCTATTTAAGCATGACACCACTGCTACAGATTACCTTACATCTTAGACCTTTCCATCTTGTAAATCAAAGGATTTAGATATGGAAAGAATTTTACAGAAACCTAATGAAGTTTTTTTTTTCATTTTATAGATAAGGCAATTAAGCTAAAGAAGTTAAGCAACTTTCCAAAGTCACACAAGTAGTAAGTAGTAGTATTAGGATTTAAATGCAGATCAGGTACTGCCAGGAAAGGTGGACAATCCCTTACTAAATCTAAGATTTTATCATCATCTAATACTCTAAAATAGTTATCTGTGTCTCTCTTATACCCCCAACTAGACTGCAAATTCCATAAGGGATAGAGTTTACTTAAGCTTTCATCTTCCCATCACTGCATAACAAAATATGTGAGGAAGAGAGAAAAGAAGGGAGGGATGAAAGGAAGAAGGAAAGAAGCAAGGAACCAGGGACTGTGCTAAGTATTGAGGATATAAAATACAAGTAAAGGAGACAGTCCCTCCCCTCAAGGAGTTTACATTCTGATACAGGAAGAGAATACATAAAGAAGAGCTGGAAAGGAAAGGAGAGGAAAGTCCAAGGAGATGAAGTCCAGAGAATGAGTACAGGTGGAAGTGAAGGATATCTAAGGCCCCTCATTAAATGGCAGTCCAGACTGGAGACTCACTGACCAGAAGAATGCTGCCTGAATAACAATATTAAGTATATGAATAATTAATGAATAATATCCCTCCTCTCAACCTTTCAAAAGGAATGATTACCATTGCCCTCTGTTAGCCTGCAGGCTCTTCAGTTCTGTATGAATTTTTATGTTCTCTATTCTATTTAATAGGCTATCTGTCGAAGTATTTATGGCTACCTAACCCCTAAGATTTTCAGGCAAGGCCCCACTCATACCTTTATTTGGTCTTGATATAGAGATTTAAATTTAAAGAGAGATAAGAATTAGTGCAAATTTATACTTGCCCCTAGACAAAAATTTCAGAAAGAGCTTTGTTAATGGCAAAGTTATATAGCCTTCTGATAGAAAAGGCACACTCCTTTTTTCCTTACAACAAGGAAGGGGATGTAGGAAGAAAAGATATAATGCTCCTCCTTCTTTTGAAGGGATAAAGAGTAGACTTGGGCTTTGTGGTAATTAACTGTGGAAAAAATAAAATTAAATATTTGCTCTTCCATGATAAAAACAAGTAAACTTTGTGATACTTGTTCTTTCGATACAAATGCTCAAACAAAAAAAGGATCAGGAGAAATTCTGAGGTACAAAGATTTATCTGTGAAAAGGTGAGAACTGAATTTTAAAAAAGAAATCTGAAAGTTGAGCCCATAACCTGCACTGCTTTCCCGTTGACATCAGCTCCAATTGATCCCGCAGTGGCGACTGTATTTGGCACTGTTATGGTATTCATTTCACTCAGGTACACATCTGACATTGGTATCTTTAGTTCATGACTGGCCACCTGCATGGCAAATGAACAGATTACTTCCAACCCACTTGGTAGCTGAGATTTTTAATGTACTCAAGGTCTGGTTTTTTAAAGACATTTTTTCTTTTTTTTTTTAATTGCTAGTTAGAGGAACTCCTAATCCATATTTTTATGGGCATATCAAAGAATATTCCATTTTAACTTTAGTTTTTTTACTTTATTTTTATATTACATTCATTTTCTCCACCCACCTTACCAGCAAAAATATCCCTAGATTTTAAAAACCTTAATTTGTATAAAGTATTAAATTTTGCCAAAGGTATGTGGGCTCAAATCCTGGGATTCTGAATTTAACCAAATGAAGAACATAATTTTTTTTCCTCACCTGTATCATTTTGGTGTTAAGACCTTGTCCCAATTCAGTTCCCCCATGTGTAATTAATACAGACCCATCTGTATAAATGTGAACCAAGGCAGCAGCCTGGGGGAAAAAAGCAGAAATTGATTCTTCTTACTACCTTGAAATCAATCTTTATAAACCATGTCAACGTGGAGCAAAGTAACTTATCAAATCATATTTAGCATAGTTCAATTCTAGAAGTGATAGAAGTAAACTTTTCCTCAATATATAGAAAGGATATTTACATCATTCAGGCTAGCAGAGATACCTTTTACTGAAGAATTCAGAAATAAAAGAAGTTGAAATATACAGCTAATTATTGGAATTCAGCCATGGCCTCACCATCACTTTCAGCATTTTATTCCAATACTTAACTAAATGTTTGCTGGGTAACCAACACAAAGCTGGATTTTTCTTTAATCAAAAAACAGTTAGGATTGATCCCACCTTATTTTGTAACTTTTTAATGCACTCATTATATGAAATCAATATTATAGTTATCTGTGGAGTCTTCTCATCACCTCATCAATTGTAAGCTCTTTGGGGAGCTAGAACCATGTCTTATCTAAACTCTGTATCTCCCTCCAATAAACATTTGTCTTATATTGAGCTAAACTGTATCCTAACAAGAATTGCTCTTTATGTTTCTCCCATCTGTCTGCCATACTGACATCATTGCCTTCCACTCAGAAGTGGTGGGAGGGGTAGGAGAGATGGTCAAGAACTGTCCTTTTCTGTGGTCCATCTGGAAGAACAGGAAGGTAAGTCCACTCCCTCCATCCCCATAGACTTACAGACCTCAAATATACAAGGATGAGTCTGTTCAGTGTAACAAATTGTGAGAAACTCTTTGCTTGGATTTAGACCCTTTATCCTGATCTACTTGGCCTTGAACTATTAATTATTCCTATTGTCTCAGTTTCCACTAACTGTTGAATTCTGATATACAGGCATATCTTTCACCTCTGACTCTTTTCCTGAACTCTGTGATCATTAAGCTAAGTAATCTCTTATTACTTCTAAAGTACCCCATTTACCTCTGGCCCTTTAGAAACACACTGTGCTGGGGTGGGCCAACCTTCCCTGCCTCCTTCAGTTTTTGTGAGTTTCTGAGCTCCAATAGGTGAGACTCTTGGGCATGCTACTACTCCTGGTGTAGGGCAGGCCTAGAGGAAACAGTACACTATCCTCCAAAGAAATAAATGTTTAAACCTAAATTCTGGCTGGCTTTTAGAATCTTAGAGTTTATTGTTCTTTACTAACTTCAGCACTCCCTTAGCCATGCTTATGACAGCTATTAGCAATGACAGTCCCCCAGCCTAATCCCTCTTTTCCAGGCAGATCTGTCTTTTTATTGTCCCTCACATGTCATTCTCATTCTGGCATCATGACTTTGCTCAAGTTGTCCCTCTGCCTCAAATGCCCTCTCTCTCCCACCTTCTGTTTATTCTAACCCTACCCACTCTCCAGGGCACAGCTTACGTTCTTCTTCTTCTTCCATGAAGACATTCCTGATTACATCAGCTCTTGCTGACCCCTTCTCAGGACTCCCCATCTATAACACTCAGGTGAGTATTCCTTCACACAGGATTTTATACTGTTATTTAAACATTCCATGGGAGTTGGTTTTGTATCCCCAGTTTGTATCTCACACTTTTTTCCTACTTCTCACTCTGCTACACATAGTGCTAGCCCATAAGAGTTTATCAATAAACAGATGTTGACTTAAATTAAATTAAATTGAGTTTTACCATTTCTTGATTCAAATATATAGAGATTTTTCTTAGAGAGACTGCAAAATGAGTTCCTTCCACACATGACGGAAAATTCCTGTCACGGAATTCCAAAGTAGGCAGGCAGACTAGTGCCTCTCAACCTAAGGACCTCCCTCCACCCTTACAATTGCTGCCCTACCTACTCAGAGTGTTCAATTAAGGCAAATTCTCTCCTCCTGGCCTCTATCTATCTTTCTGCTTACGAGGGAAAGTAAGTGATTAACCTGCTAAATAAGAATGTATTAATTGCCTGCTATGTACTGAGCATAGATATAAAGATTTAAAAATGAAACAATTTCTACTCTAGCATATATAAGTAAATACAGAATGTATACAAAATAAATGCAAAGTATTTAAATATAAGATAGTTGGGGGAACATTAGCAAATAAGGGGATCAGGAAAGGTTTCATGTAGAAGGTTTCTTGATAGATGACAAATTCATAGATGAATTTCATTAATGTTTAAAATTAAAACAAATGTTTTTAAATTAATTTTTTTTAAATTACCTGATGATAATATGTCTTTGGATATCCTACAGAGAATTTCATGGGAACAATGGCAATCCCTCTCTTCTTCCAGTAATTCTGCTGATTGAATAATTCTATGGCCTTTTTTCTGCTATAGTATAAAGATTTTTCCATACATTCATCCCAACATCTTATCAGGTTCTTTGGATCAAATTGCTGTTTGTGGATTGTTCTATCAATGGTTTTGTACATGTTTAGTTCCCTAACCTGGTGGAGGAATATATAGATATTAAAATAAAGATCTGTAGAAATCAGGTTCGTATTTGAGACATAGACAGAGTATGATCAACTTAGAAAGAAAAAAATGTCATCCAAGAACTATTCCAAAAAAAAACAAACAAACAATTTGTTACATAGGATGACTGGGGTCAGGAGGGAAAGAGGGAAAGATAGTAAGATGACCCAGAAACCAAAGTTTTCAATGAAAATGTATTTTAAAAAGAAAAGATGTTATACAACTATGTCAAAAAAAAATCTTATCTCCATGTGATCTTTGCTTTTTTTTTTTTTAGTTACCTTCTCTGGTGGTAAATTACATTTAGCTGCCACAGCTGTTATCCAATACTCTGTCACAAAAGCTCCTTGGGGAAAACCAAAGCCTCTGAAGGCTGTATTGGATGGCAAGTTGGTTTTGCAAACCCAGCCTTGGATTCGGAGGTTAGGAATTTTATAAGCATTTTCCAGTTTGAGTAAAGCATATTCTATTACCTGAAATTTTTCCAAAGATGAACACTGGTTTAGCATCATAAAATTATAAATGTTAGGTAGCATTTCAAAGTATCAGCAACCCAATCTTTCTCCCCAAAGGCAAAATAACACCTAATCTATCAGAGGCATGGTCATCATCCTTTACATAAAAATCCTGACTTCAAAAATTTATTACTGCCAGTCTTCTCTTGGCTAGACAATCCCAACTTCTTTTTTTTCTTCTCCAAATCTTTTCTAATTTCTCTATGTCCCTTCTGACACATAAAGTCTCAAATCATACCCAGTCCAATCTTTTGATTAGGACCTAACAAATATGTTGTTATTCCTGTATTTAGTAGTTAACGATAATATTTAGTTGCCATTCTGTGAAATGGACTCTGTCCATGATAGTTCTTATTGAAAATAGAGTGATTTCTATATTTCTGTCACTGAGGGATGAGAGCTACATCACTGAAAGTTTTGATATTCTATTATTGCTTACTGATTATCTTAACAGTTCCCTACCTACCCCAAAATAGTTTATAGTATTCATTTCCTACTTTTAAATAGAATACATTTTTTGAGAAAAAAAATATTTTGACACCATTGGAAACATTCAATGTGTAATACAAAATAGGGTTGAATTGTGGGAATGTACCATCTTAGTCCATCCACCCAACTAAAAACCAAATGTCAAAGGTCTACATCTGTGGAATTCCAATATTTCTAGTGGATACTCAACAAGCAACTGCTAAACGAGCAGATACATAAACCACTTGAGAAAAGTCAATGATTACCACTGAGTTGATGAGAGACCCTTGCTCTCCTCACCAGGAGAAACAGCTAAGGTCTTTAACAATAGAATGGAGAAACATTAACACTGGAAACTTGATTGGAATAACTGAAGCAAAATAGAAAATAATAATGGTCCTAACATTTCTTATAGTGACTTGTAGTTCATAAAGTACATTCCACACAACAACCCTGTGAGATAGGTAATGAAAATATTAGTATATCTATTCTTCAGAAGATAAAACTCAGACCTAAAGAAAGTCAAATAGTAAATAAGTGAACAGGCTAGAACTTGGTCTTTGGACTGCAAGTCTAGTGCTTTTTCTAAATGTGCCATTCATGTCGGAAGTATCTCCAGCTGTCCCAATCTGTATCTTGCCACTGGACCCAAATGGCTCTGGAGGAGAAAGTGAGACTGGTGACTTTGCACAACTCTGCCTCGCTTAAATCCAATTCACTTGTAAGTCATGACATCTCCTTCCTGATGTCATGGTCCTCTTCAAGAACAAAGGACAAACAACAACAACCATTCATGTATAGTAACAAGACTCATCACACCATTTTGGAAATAACCTTTCTATTTGAAAATGAATCATGAACCCAAAGATACTAAGTGATTTCTATAGTTTTATCAAATTTCCTCCCAAATACTATCACTTCAAAAAATGAAAGTTTCAAAGGGGGGGAGGAGAGAAGGAAATAAAGGTAATTTTGGAGTGTAGGGCATTGCCTGAATAGAGTGTCACACAAGGTTATTGGAGAGTCAGGATCTGGGTTCAAAGCCTGACTTAGCCATTTACTATCACTGTGACCCTGGGCAAGTCAGTTCTCGGCTCTTCAGCTCAGGGTTTTCACTTGTAAAATGAAGGCATTGGACTAGCGGGTTTCTAAGGTCCCTTCGGAAAGATTTCACGTGTTTTTTAAAGGGAAGCATGGAAACCAAAGGAACAAAGTAAGAGTCCTTCATTCCTTGTGGGTAGTAGAGGAGAACATGCCAAAAGGGGAAAGAGTCAGTAAATTGAAAGAAAGGTTTCCCCAGATAGAATTCTGACTCTTCTCCTTTTCCTAGAAGTCAAAAGTACTAGTTTCCCAAAACATTAATCCACAATTTCCTCCTGCCCAGAATAGTAAAGTGTTGACAGGGATGAGCCAAATGCAAAAAGTCGTCTTTACGGTAACACTGGAGGTACACTCAATAAGAGGCCAGAACCAGACATGTGCAGCCAAAGGAAGGTATGGGACAGGGAAATGGGGAAGAGGGACATTTATTTGTTCACAGTAGTAGCTGAGCTGGAATTAAAGAATGAACAGGAATCAAAAGAAACAGTGAAATGAGGGAATATTTAATTCGTATACCATATGATTCTTCTCTTGCTAACTAAAGTTTTATTATTCTACATTTCATCTACTGGTGACCCATTAAAAGAGACCCTCCAACACACTATGCTAACAAAGATCATTTTAAATTGATTGCTCTCAATAATAAATGGCATTGCACATTTATATAAGTAGCTTACCATTTCTGATTCATCTGGTGTACATCCTCCATTAATATAATATTCGATATCTGCTGCCTTGATTTTTCCATCATTCATAAAACCTATCTAGAATTGGTAAATAAACACATAAATTTGTGAGAACAGCTGGGGGGAAAAGCATTATAGTGAATAAAAAGATAGTAAATTTGTATGCAAAATTGCATAATTATTCATTTTGTCTTTAGCATCCTCCCAGGGACCACTCTTTCCTTCTTGGCAATCCATAAAAGAATATATTGGTGTAGCATACTGCAGAAATTTGAAATCACAAATCTATCAATCTCTCATACTTTCTCTATCACTTTCTCAGCATTAATTTCTGGGCCCACTCACTTTATATTTCCCAAGTAGTGGGTGGCGTCCTCCAGTAATTAGCATATCATCTCCACGCTCCAAAATAAAGCGAATTGGGCGGCCAGTCCTGGAAGAAACAAATCAAACCCTTTAGGAACATCCCAAGTGAGTGATAATGGACAGTTGAATCAGTTACTCAGTCAATAAATATTTATTAAGCACCTACACCAAGTTAAGGACACAAAGAAAGACAAAAGGCAAATTCTGTCTTAAAGGGGATCACAACCTAGTAAGGGAGACAACATGTAAACAATTATGCATAAACAAGCTATATATAGAATAAATGGGAAATAATCAACAAAGAGAAGGACCTGGACTTAAAAGGGATTGGGAAAGGATTGGTGGAGAAGGTAAAGTTTTAGCTGGAACTTGAAGGAAACCAGTGAATCTAGGAGGCAGAGATCGGTAAAAATGCCTAGAATCAAGTGACAGAGGGTCTTATGTGAGGAACAGCAAGGACGCCAGTGTCACTGGATCAAAAACTATGTGAGGCCATATGAGGTTTCGTACTGGAGACTGGAGAGGTTGGAGGGAAGGGAGACTACGTTATGAAGAGCTTTAAGCACCAAGCACAGGATTTTATATTTGATCTTGGATTGAGGATCAAAATGAGGACTGAAGAGATTTCACGAAGTCTTGTTCATTCCTTAATGATAAAAACAGCCCAAAGTCTAATGAAATAATTGGTCAAGTTAGTTTCAAGAAGAATTATGAAGTAATTTGTCTTATTTAAGCTTGAAAATAAAGAAAGGTAAATTAAAAAGTTTTCCTTGTGTAGGAACCTCTGTAGGATTTATAACAGGTTATTTTATAACAGACAGATAGGTGGTGCAGTGGATAGAGTGCCACACCTGGAACCAGGAAGATCTGAGTTCAAATACAGCCTTAGACATTTACTAGCTGGGTGACCATGGGCAAATCACTTAACCCTGTTTGCCTCAGTTTCCTCATGTGTTGGAGAAGGAAATGGAAAACTACTCCAGTATCTTTGCCAAGAAAACCCTAAAAGGAGTTACAAAGAGTCAGGCACTACTGAAAAATAATTCAACAATGACATAACTAATTTATAACTGTTAGCAGACTTTGATTAGTGTTCTGGTTGATTAATTTAGGAATTTTAAACCTCCTCTGAAGATTAAGGTTGAAACAGTCGAGTGCACTGGAGGAGTATAATAATGAATTCTTTTAGATGTCGAGTTTGAGTTGTCTATGGGACAACTAGGTGCAAATGTCCCAGTCAGTGATGTTTGACCAGAACTCAAAAGAGAAATGAGAGTCTGATAAGTTTTTTTTTTTCTGCCAATGAAAATTATCTCTGGACTGGAATGAACAAGACAAAAAAAATAGCTATTACAGGGCTGATATTCAAGATAAATAAAAAGATAAGTAATAAGGTATCCCATTTCCTTAGATGAGTTCAATTCTCCTGGACCAAATGAACTACATTCTAGGGTACTGCAAGAACTGTCAGAGGTGATTACTGAGCCATTGGCAGTGGTCTCAAATGATTATGAAGAGATAGTGCAGGATTAAGAATGGTAAGTGTTGTCCTGATTTTAAAAAAAGGGAAGAAGATAAAGCCTACAAGCTATGTTAAGACATTGAACTTCACTTTGATTTCTGGCAAAATTCTAAAATATTTTACTAAAAGAGGTCAGTAAATATCTCAAAAAGAAATCAAAAGTCACAAAGGTCCAGCATAGCTTCATCAAGAACAGGTTAAAACAAACTAATCGTATTTCCCTTTTTTTGACAGTTACCAGAATAGTAGATTGGGGAATGTTAGAGGTAGTTTGCCTAAAGTTCAGTAAATCATTTGACAAAGTCCTTTATGTAACTTTTATTTTAAAAAATAGGGAGAGATTTTTGTGTTAGTACAAGCAGGTAGATTTGGAACACAATGAATGGCTAGATTCAAAAAGTAGTTATTAATGGTTTGATATCAGCTTTGAAGGTGACCAGTGGACTTGTGCTTGGCCCTGTGCTGTTAAATATTTTTATCAAATATTTTATATGTTTGTTAATATTTATTGGAAAAAGGCATAAATAGTGAGCTTAATAGATTTGCTGATGGGAGGGATAGCTAACACACTGGAAGACTAAGACAGGATTCAGTAAGATTTTGACAGACTCACACACAGGGCCAGATCTAATAAGGTGAAATTTAATAGGAATAAATAAAGTCTTACATTTGAGTTCAAAGACTCAATTTCACATGTACAAAATGGGGAAGGTATAGTGAGAATACAATCTGTCTGAAAATGATGTTCGGATTCTAGTGAGTTACAAGTTCAATATAAGTCAACAGAGAAATAGGACAGCCAAAAAAGAATATCATATTCCCCTTGGCTGCACCAAAAAAAAAACAAAAACATAATAGCATCCAAACCTGTGGATTCTAACATATTCTTCTAGTCAGGATACTCTGGAATATAGTGCTATGGAATACTGCTATGGAAAAGACATTGTTAAGTCTTCTTGGTTTCTCAAACACTGATAACAGAACTCCACTACCCACAATTGTGTAGAAGCCATGACTCAAACAAAATACAAAAATATTTACTTCTCATTTGGCTTCCACATCATGGAGCTCACAGGGGGTCTCCCTACTGTTAGCTGCAAAAAAAAAATTGGTAGGTAGGTATTAACTCTGTGTGTGTGTGTGTGTGTGTGTACTCTCAGTAACACAAAATCTTTGAATAGTCTACCTAGAAATCTCAACATACAAAAATGTAATTAATCTGACCTGACTTGGGGGGAAGGGTAACTCAATCCTGCCTCATTATTCTACTATAATTTCAGAATTTTTCTAGTATAGCATTTCCCAAACTGCTTCAGGAAACCTAAATGTTCTACACAATGTGAATAAGACTCCTATGAGAATCTATTGATACTAGCAATATTTTCCCCTCTGAAATATTAAATATTAAAATTACAAGGTATCTTTTATTTCCTTACCTTTACCCTTGAGGAGTTTCTATATACTCTGAAACATTGGCCCAGCATTTATGGATTCCTCAGTCAATCAACAAATGCTTATTATGTACCAGACAGTGAAGATACGAAGACAAAAATAAAATTGTCTCTGCCTGCACAGAGCTTACATTCGATTAAAGGAAATAACACATACACATATACGCAACACATACAAAATAAATAAAAAGTAACTCTGAGGGTGTAGAGGCAAGCACTAAAAACAAGGCCGATACAGTCTCATGTGGACAGTGGCACTTGCACTGGGCTCTTAAGGAAGCTAGGGATTCTAGCAGGCTAACATAAAGACAGAACGCATTCAAGGCATAAGGTATACAACCTACGTGAAAGTAGGAAGAAAGGAGACAGAATTTCTTGTGGAAGGAACGGCAAAAAAGCCAATTTGGCTGCACCATCAAGTACACTAAGCAGAGTAACACATAGGAAGTCTAGGAAAGCAGGTTGGAACTAGGTTGTGAAGGGCTTTAAAATGGCAAACAGAGGAGGTTGTATTTGACTCCAAAGACAGTAGGAAACCACTGGAGCTTCTTGAAAAGAGGGGTGGCGTGGTCACACTGATGTTTCAGGAAATTGAGTTTGGCAGCTGTATGGAGGAGAAGTTTGTGAT
Source organism: Phascolarctos cinereus (assembly GCF_003287225.1). Taxonomy (NCBI): domain Eukaryota; kingdom Metazoa; phylum Chordata; class Mammalia; order Diprotodontia; family Phascolarctidae; genus Phascolarctos; species Phascolarctos cinereus. Next base: position 181,313,460 of record NW_027556098.1, read on the forward strand.
AGAAGTGTCTTTGATAGAAATTAAGAAAGTTCAGAAGCAGAGTGGATTTTGGGCAACATGTGTTTTTAGATATGATGTGTTTTAGATTCCTTTAGAGCATCTAGTTTGAAATGCCCAGTAGGCAGCTGGTGATGTGAGCCTGGATCTACAGTGAAAGAGGCAGGGAAAGGGGAGAGGGAGAGGGAGAGGGGGAGGGAGAAAACAGGTTGTAAATTGCAAAAGGAGAAGGTAAGGGATAGAATAAAGGGTTCATACAAGTAGAGTGAAGGTCTGGGAGAGTATTAGGGCCACTTCATCAGAAATTGGACTAAAGGAGACAATCGGCAGACTGATAAGGACTTTTGAAATGTACAGTAGAGGGAGTTCAATCTCCAAAGTATTAAAAGGTCAAATTAATTTAGGGAGCAAAGGTCCAGTAGTCCCAGATAGGTGGAATAGTAAAAGTTTTCATACGTCATCGAGCATTTTCATTTCTGCTAATCTGAACACTTACTCATTAGATTGAAAGCAATTTCAGGATAGTAACTGTAATTTCTTTCCTTGTGATTTGTCACATGCTGAGAACTTTGTGCTAATTAACTTTTTCAGTTTTAATCCCTGTGGAGCTAAGAAACCAGAAGGCATTTTAGACAAAAGCTATATATCAGTATTTAAACTACTCAGGCAGGTACCAAAATGAGAAGTTTGACATGTCATATCATTAAGTAAGAGTCTGACTTAATTAGAACGGAATGAGAAAGGCATATTAAAGTTAGGCAGCCTCGTTTGAAACTCAGCATTTTGTTGAAGGAACATCGGACTTGGTATCTTGTTACAGGACCTCAATTTTGTCATCTATAAAATAAAGATAATAACACTCACAGGACGTACAGGATTGTTGCTGAGTACTTACTTTGTGAACTTTTAAATCGTGTTTAATAGGAACTTTTTGGATGATTTTGACTAGAAATCGTATGAAGGGAAGCACTCCAGAGTCAATAGATACCAAATCCTCAAGGGCTCAGAATTTAACAGTATAAATAAGATTTTTTAAAATTATGAAACTCAAAAAATACTCACTTATTTGCTGCCACAGCAGCCACAGCTCCCAGTAGAGCAGGCTTGGTCATTTTGCCTCCAAAACCTCCACCAGCCCGTCTCATGTGGCACATGATTCTGTTTTTGGGAATACCCAAAGCGGAGGCCACTTTTTCCTATAAGTCAGAGCATAATCTGTTATATGGAGCATAATAATTGACCCAGAGCACACATTTCAGATAAGCTGCTTGCTTACTTACTAAAATAGAATTATTTTTCTTCATTCAGATCTAATGATCAGCATGAAAACACAATCAAAGCCCTCCAGTTATAGTTCTCTGGGTACTGGAAAAAAGTGTCGATTTGTGTAAGTGTAAACTGAGGAAAATTAATAAATTAGACTATTTCTTTCATCTTTGTAATACAAATATTATCTATTAGCATTATTATGATTATCATTCCACTAAAATCCTAATCTAGTACTTTTTTTTTTCTGCAGTGAGGCAATCAAGGTTAAGTGACTTGCCCAGAGTCACAGAGCTAGTATGTGTCTAGTGTATGAGGTCAGCTTTGAACTCAGGTCCTCCTTACTCCAAGGCTGGACTCTATCCACTGCACCACCTAGCTGCCCCTCTGGTACTTCTTAATGGCTCAGAGGTGACCCTGGCTCCGCTAGTAGAGCTTTGATTCTGGAAAGCCCTATACCAAGTGGAAGCCACTTCAAGCTGGAGACAAGCAAGAGTCACCCAGCCAAGCTAAGGGCCATTATTAGGCTCATCTCTAGAAAATTAGTCACCAGGGACTTTTTGGGCTGGTTTTGGCCACAGAAATTCCCGAAAGCCATTTTCTAAGAAGAAAGAGATCATGACCTGCATCCTTGAAACATTTAACATTACTTTTCATACTTTCTTTTTCAGCAATAACAATAGAACATGCAAGCATGGCATAAAGCGGTCATTATAAGCTTTCCCCAGCTCAGGCAATTCAAAACCTGCACAAAATAGTCATCTTTCCTCCTTCAAATCAAAAAGCCTTTTTCTGCAGATATAAGACAATCTTTAACATCCTTCACAGCTCCTAACCATGGGATTGAAGTAAAGGAGCTGCATCTCTTTAAAGAAGGTATGAAAGTACAAGTTAGTAGACCACATCAAAACCTCCCATACTCTGTAGGGTGAGTCTAATAGTAAACAAGCAAAACTTTGGAGGAACGCACTTCCTTCTCACATCACTTCTTAAAATCCCTAGCTTCTTTCTGAGGTCTGCTCAAGGGCCGCCTCTAACTACTGGAGGCCTTTCCTGATCCTCTTAACTATTACCGTCCTCTCCTGAAGTCAACCCTTCTTTACTCAGTATATACTTTTTATTTGTTGATTTGTTTATGTGCTTGTTTGTTCCCATTGTTTTGTTTTTGCCTTTGCATCCCCTATGCCGAGCACCTTGGGTGGCACACAGTAGACACTTATTGTTTGTTGATTGATTTATAGAATTGTAATGTCATGTAAATTGGAGGAAATTAGTGAATTATCATGCATAGGGCATTCAACGCAGCAAAAAAAAAAGGCATAAACTGTGGGAAAGATACAAATGACAATCATATAAAGGAATTTCACTGTATATATTTTAAAGTGACTATAAATCCACTTGAAACTGCCATAGAAGCAAACGTGGCATTATGGACATATATAGAAGCAGACTCAATTCAGGAAGACCTGGGGTCATCTTGAAAAAAACTATCTAGATTTGGTGCCTCCAGCTGAACGTCTTACATTTTCCTAACCCAAGCGTGGGCTACTGTGTTCTCAAGGCCACATGTGGCCCTCTAGGTTCTCAAGTGTGGCCCTACTCGGAGTCAAAGGCCACAAGCATCCTACCCCTGTCCTAAATGCTCTGTAGTCTGCCTTCCAACCTCATCATTCAACCGAAACCGCTCTCTCCAAAGTTAGCAATGATCTCTTAATTGCCAAATCTAAAGAATTTTTCTCAGTCTTCATCCTTCTTGACCTCTCTGTAACCTTTGACACTGTTATCACCCTCTTCTCCTGAATACTCTCTCTCCTTTATGTTTTGTTAGCACTGCTCTCTCCTGGTTTTCTTCCTACCTGTCTGGCCACTTCTTCTGAGTCTCCTTTGCTGGAGTCAAGCCCACTAAGTGTGGATGGCCTCCATGACTCCCTCCTGTGCCTTTCCTCCCTCTCGCTTGGTGAATTCATCAGCTCTCTTAGTTTCAACTATGATTTCTGTGCAGATGTTTCTCTATTTCTCCAGCCCTAACCTCTGTCCTGACCTCTAGTCTCACATCAGCAACTGCCTACTGAGCATTTAAAACTGGGTGTCCCATAGGCATCTCAAAATAAAACTCATCTTTCCTCTCAAACCTGACTCTCTTCCCAATTTTCTTATTTTGTCAAGGATACCACGATTTTAGTAGTCACCCAGGCTCAGTGCTATCTTTCATTCCTCACTTGCACTTACCCTTAAAAAAATCTAATCTCTTGCTAAGTCAGGCCTTTTCTACCTTCACAGAATCTCTCTCATATGTACCCTTCTCTCCACTCACATAGGCACTACCTTGGTGCAATCCTTCATCGCCTAATTCTTCTTGTCTCAAGTCTCTCCCCACTCCAATCCATCCTCCACTCAGTTGCCAAAGTTATCTTCCTAAAATTCAAGTCTGACCACATCATCCCACTCTCTGTTCAATACACTCTGATGGCTACCTTTTACTTCCAAGATCACATACAAAATCCTGTGGTTGACTTTTAAAGCCCTTCACTATCTTGTCCCTTCTTACTTTTCCAGTCTTCTTAAACTTTACTCCCTTCCATATACTCTACAATCCAATGGCACTGGCTTCCTTGCTATTCTTATACAATACTCCATCTCTCAACTCTGTTTCTTTTTATTGGCTGTCCCCCCATTCCTGGGATGCTCACTTCCTCACCTTCACCTCCTGACCTTCCAGACAGCTCAAAACCTCACCTTATGCAAGAGTCTTTTTCCTTCCTGGACTCCCCTCCCAAGCTAGTGCCTTTCTCTGAGACTGCTACTTATTTACACTGTATATACCTTATATGTATACAAATGTTTGCATGTTGCTGCCCCATTAAAATAAAACTTTCTGAGTAAAGGGACCGTGTTTTTGCCTTTCATGTATCCTCATTATTCCAGGTTCAGCATCTGTCACATTGTAAGTACTTAATAAATGGGGACAGATTGTCTGACTGACTTGTCTACGTGACTCCTGGCAAGTCATTTAAACTCTCAACAACTCAGGTAACATTCTAAGATTACAAGTTAAAGAGCAGCTCTTGATCTGAACAAGGTAGAGTTTCCCCATTGAGAGTTCCCCTGAAATCACCGGTCCAATCCAAACTTTAAAAATAAAATAAAATAAACTCACATAGGTATTAGACCAATAAATGGAAAGAATAGTTCTAGAAGCCAGCCATGAAAGAAAAAAGTGGCTTATAAGCACAAAACCTAAAAGAAATGAAAGAAGATGATGGAAACCAAAGAGTGATCTAACAGAAACTTGGTAGTAAATTTTATGATATATTTAAAATATATTGTACCTATTCTTTGCATTTCCATTTGATTTGTCTTCTATAGGAAGTATAATTTTAAAAGGCATTTTCAGTCTATTTACCCCAGATAAATGTTGCAGTTAATATCTGGAACAACGTGGACTTTTGGTGGGTAGTAAATAGAATTAGAGAACACTGCAAATTACATTTTGTGGATCTATGATTTTTCAAAACAGCACAGTCAATGTAAACAATGTTTTAGCCCGAAGGTGCTATATATACTCTTTGGAAACAAAATTCTAAAGCTATAAAAATCTTTATTCTCTCTAAAAGTAAGAAACCAGCCTGAAGAGTGGGGAAAATGATCTGTAAATGAAATATTCAGGCTACTTAGGAATCCATATCTATAAGGGAATATCTGCAAAAATCTCAATCTGTCATGAACTCACTGGGTGACTGAGCAAAGTCATTACTCTTCTTGGGCCTTTCATTTAATTATCTGGAAGTAAAGGGAGTACAATAGATGATCTCTGAAATTCCTTCTACTTCTGACATTATATGAATTCATTTCTATTAATTTGCTAAGCACATACTCTGAGATTCTATAATTCTATATGGAATAAAAGAAGGACAGAATGGTGAAACCTAGTTTTTTTGAACTACACAGAAAGTTGAGATTTGGAGATTCCCACTAACCTTTAGGCTTACTACTCTACCTCTGGGCAAAAGCAACTGCTCTTTCATATCCACAAACTGAAGAAATGACGTTCATATCATTACAAATTCAAATTCATAACAGATGATAATTCCAAAGGACCTCACCTGCACAAATGCGGCATCCTGGCTTGATACATATATCTCCATCTCTTTATCTTCAGTCTTTGGAATCACAAGTACGCTCTGCGTTTCCATATAAAAATGTTCCTGTCCTCCCATCTGTACCTCACCTATTAACACAAAGGGAAACAGCCAAAATTGGTAGTCTAAAGAAAAATAAACTGACATGTACAATAAAGAAGAATATAATATATTTTTACAAAGTTCAAAAAGTTGTCTTTTTTTCCAGATCCTGTATAGGAAATTGCCTTACACCTTCAGGGATAAGTATAAAGAATAATTAAAGACAATCCATCTTTTTCCTAAAGGCACATCTATTCTTCAATCTGTTCCTCTAGTATAGCCAGAAAGACTAGTGCAATTTATTTGACCTAACTGTGAAGGTAAGTTTGCTTAAGAAAAGCAATACACTCCAAAGCCAAATACAGGGACACCTTACTTCTGAGATGTTAGGGAATGGGGTGTTCTAGTTAAATGAGGATTGTTCCCTTATTTAGTTAAGCTGTCCAGAGCCATGAACACCTCAAATTCATCAATCTACAACCACAGATCTTCTATTTGTTCATCAAATGACTAAACCATCAAGATAATGTAAAAACACTTACTAAAAAAAAGAATAAAAATGCACACTTAAGTTTGTCTCTGATGGAGAGGGCAGGAAAGTGAAAGAGAGAGGAATATACATTTATACAGCTCCTGCTATGTTCCAGGCAGTGTGCTAAGCACTTCACAAATATTATATATTTGACTCTCACAAAAACCCTGGGAGGTAGGTGCTATTATTATCCCCATTTTAAAGTTGAAGAAAATGAGGCAAACAGATTGTTAAGTGATTTGCCCACAGTCACATAGCAAGTAAGAATCTGAGGCCATATCTGAACTCAAGTCTTCCCCATTCCAAGCCCAGTGCTTTATCCGTTATGGTACCTAACTGCCTCCAATGACTTCGGCTAATTAAAAATAACCTGATGACGTGTAGGGTGAAGAGAAGAAAATTTTCCACAAAACTTCACCTAACTACAAAATAAAGCAAAAGGGGGGGGGGGAAGAAGAAAGCATAGGAAATAATGAGTATTTGGATACCAAAGGCCATAGAAACAATTGAATAATAGAGAAAACTAGAGAGTTAGTATCCAAATAGCTCTTGGCACTCTGAAACCTAGAATCATAACTGCAGAATCATAGGTTTACAACTGGAAGGCCCTTAGTCCAACCCTCTCATTTTATAAATGAAGAAAGTAATGATAACAGCACCAACACCAATAATGATAATAAAAACTAACATTTGTAAAGCACTTATTTTGTCCCAGGCACTGTGCTAAGTGCTTTATAATTATTTTCTCATTGGATCCCCACAACAACCTTGGCAGGTAGGTGCTATTCTGATCCCAGTTTTACAGATGAGGAAACAAGCAAACAGAGGTTAAGTAACTTGCCTACCCAAAATCATGTTGGCAGAGGCAGTATTCAAACCCAGGTATTCTGGCTCCAAATCCTGACCCATTTCCATTGTATTTTGCCTCCCAGTCTACAATAATTATAGTAATTCAAAATAATGATAGCTCATATTTATATCATGCTTTAGGGTTTGTGAAGTGCTTTACATATACAGTCATCCAACAAGTTTATAGCAATCCAACCCAGTAACTATATTAATGCTTATTACTATGAGCTGCTGTGAAACATGTTCCTTATCTGTACCCTTAAAAACAAAATAAGAAAAGGATGCTTTTAACAGACATAAAATGGAAAAATGATAGATACTTAAAAATAAAATTTAATTTATAGTTCAAAAAGCTGGTAATAGTTCTATTAAACAGTGAGATAACTGGAAAATATTTGGTCAAGTTATTAGTGATGAAAATACAACACTCAGCTTTTCTCCTAAACCCTCAGCTAGCTGAATAAAGTTAGAAGAAGCTTTACAGTACATGTTCTTGAGCTCAGGCTGTCTTGGGCTTTGAGACTAACCTTACAGTTTAAACCAAGTTCACCAAGGTGTTAATATCTGTTATCTGAATATCTGTTTTGAATATCTATTATCAGGAGTGTTGCTGTATTAAGGATTTTTAAAAATTATCTGATAATTTGGATAATCTATATCCTTACCCCCTTCCATTAGAATTCAGAGTTAAATACATGAAAGTTGTTTTAAATAATATTTTATTTTTCCAATTGTATTTAAAAGTAATTTTTAACATTCATTTTTTTGAAATTTTGAGTTCCAAATTCTCTCCCTCCTCTCTTTTAATCTACTCTCCCTGAGGTGGCAATCAATTTGACATAAGTTATGCATGTGCCATCATGCAAAACATTTCCATATTTATCATGTTGTGAAAGAAAAATATATGAAAACTCTAAAAGAACCATTTATCAAAATATCCTTCCCATCCTACTGATCTGCTTGGACACAGGAACTTACCTTCAATGATTTGATCAGCAGTTTGAAATGCTTCCTTAATGTTTCCTTGTTCTAATTTTTTTTCTGACCCAATGAATGACTTGTGATTTACTGCATCCTATGGAGACAAAAATGACTGTAACAAACTAAACAATCAAAATTGTGGCACAGTTCAAGAATTCAGACTTTTTATATGTCCCTTTGTCATCTAGCACATAGCACCATGAACAGCCAATATATTCACAGGCTTAGCCATTGTGAAGACCCCTTTTATTATATTTATTTACTTATGTATTCATTTAGTTTTTATTTGTCCTGAATAAGAAACACACACACAGAGTAAGGAGAAAGGATCCCTGTGTTCAGGATTACAAATAAAATTATCTCAAGGCTCTAAAAGGTGAATCTATTGTTTTCTCCTGAGACAATCTAAGAGAAATGGCATAGAAGGAGGCCATGCCATTTACTTTGGTTTACTCCAGCAAACTTCACAAGTATCCACAGTTGTACAGGTGCCATGGATGCCAATGAAGGCAACAACCAGACTAGAAACTTAACATTGACCCCTCAAAAACTGGACCCACAGTCTTTCCTCTCACCAGCTTAACGGTGATTGTTGGGATTCCTGATTTTGATCCAGTTTCTACTTGAATCCCTGAATTCTATCTGTGTGACAACTTTTTTGTTCCCCCATTACTCTGCTCCTGACTCTAGGGAGGGACCCCATAGACCCCCAAACACGGATAATACTAATGTCTCACAGGGTTATTGCACGTTCCAAAGGAACTTGTAGTGTGTTTTGCAAGTATATAAGTGCTATGTAAATGTTAGTTATGATTATTATTTTTAATGTAATTTCATTAGTACAACAGAAATGACAAACTTTTGAATGTCTAGAAAAAGTGGATTGTAATGAAAATCAAACAATTGAATGAATTCTGACAGAGGAACTAAAAACACTAAGTGATTTAATATTCTCTTGAGACAGTGGAAAATACAATACCTTAATTGTCACAATCACTGGCTCCATGTCTTCATATACAACGTTCACCTTTTTAGCTGCCTGCTTAGCATGAAAGTATGAATCAGCTGCCACAGTACAAACAATCTGTCCCACGCAAATTACCTGCAGAAGAAGCCAACAGTGTAAGCTAGGCTAGTTTCAGAGCACCCATAACTATACTCACTTTCTGACATGGTAAAATATACTTAGTTTACAAGTCTGGAATTAAAAAAAAAACCCAAAGCATACATTAAAAATATTATTGTAGGCATACACCCTGAGAAGCAAAGTACCTCATCCTGGGCATACAGCCTCTCTTCTTCATCACCATTTTCAGCTGGAACATCTTGAGCTGTTATGACATCAACTACTCCGGGCAAAGCAAGAGCCTCAGATGCATCAATTGAGCTGGGAGGAGAACATTAAGCATTAGAAATACAAAGGGATAAGTGGAACAAAACCTCTATCCATCAGGGATTCCATCGAGATGCACTCCTGTCACTATTGAATGATTCCATCTTGAGAATCCAATTAAAAACTACAATTAAATTACAGAGGATAAACCAAAAAAACCCAATAACTTCATGAGACATTTTCATGGTTTCTTTTAGGGAGTGATTAAAGAGAAGGAAAAGCTTATCGTCATAATTCATTGTTCCCACACTGATAATATAATCTCAGAAAAGTTGTTCAATTTTTGACAACAGAGGAAAAGATCCACTGTGAGTGTCCATCTAGAGAAACAGGCTGAGAATCCCATGAGCTAAGAAGATTATATAAAACATTCCATCCCTCTTTAAATTCTCATAGTTTTAGACAGTAATAACTCCCCATTTAGAGATGAGCTCCCCTTCCTTTGTTTTACATGGCTTTACACTTTTATCCATTTCTGTCTGCTGACATCTCTCCTCCTCCTCAAGGGGGCTAATTGACCTTAAATGCCACCTCCTCTATAAGGCTTTACTTGATGCTTCATACCCCCAACTGAAAATAATCCCTCCATTTTTGAAACTCAAAAGCCACTCTTTTTATCTGTCCTGTTCCCTCAACATTTTTCTAGTCTGCATTACATTTATTTATTTAAATGTTTCATTCTCCCATGTTGGATTTAAGGGAAATGGAGATAGTATGTTGATTCATCTTTGTAACTCTAACACATATAGTAAACATCTAATAAATGCTTGTTCAATTAAATTCTCATCTTACAATTTTTCTTTTTATTAAGCAACATCCCAGGACTGTCTTTCAATATAAAGCAATTAAATTTATATAAACCGAAAGCTATGACTCCAATAATAGTTGAACATAAAATTGCATCTACCAACAATAGGTAGTTTTCAATACTTGCCCTACTAACTTACATGATTTTTGCATGAGGTCTTGTGCTGGTTACTACAGCTAGGAAGAGTTCTTCATCTATAGCAGGCATGTCATCACAAAATATGGCTTCCCCAGTGGCATGTTTAATACCTGATTGGTGCATGACTGGACGGCCAACTGGATCTTGGGGTGGCTGATGGGAGTCTACACACTATATTTAAAAACAAAAAACCCAAACCCTAAAGTCTAAACATTCATAGCATGTTGACCAAAAGTACACACTTCTGAAACTAAAATAAAACAAAAATTAAAAAAAAAAACATTAGGAACCTTTTAAACCTTTCAGTTATAAGCCAGTTCTCTGTAAGGTATATGTCCCAACTCTCTTGTTGCTCCCCAAGTAGGTTTTAACAGTATCAAAGAACATCAGGATTAGGAGGGATATTAGTTATTATCTAGTCCAATCCATATTTGAACAAGAATATATTTTTTAATATGGCTGACACATGGGTTGTTGAAGTACCCCATTCTATTTTCTTAGGAAGCTTTTCCAGATATCAAGATGAAATATGCCTCCCTGAAACCAAAAACCTACAGCTCCAAGAAGGTCAAGTCTACTTCCTTTGTCATATGATAGCCTTTCAAGAACGTGAAGTCAGTTATGTTCCTCCTAAATCTTCTGTTATGAGATGAACATCCCCAGTTCCTTCAATCTGCCCATATAATATCATGATCTAAAGGCAATATACCTTGCTAATCAGTATCCTCTGGACACTCCTCAATTATTCAATGTTCTTCCCAAAACATGGGGCCCAGAATTGAACCCAATACTCCAGATGTGATCTTACTAGGGCAGAGTTCAACAGGATAACTACTTCCTTCATTATGGACATGAATACATATCTTAACATAGCCTAAAATTACAAAGGCCTTTTTTTTTTTTGGTACTACATCATACTATTGCCACATCTTGGAGATTCAAGTTCACTAGAATCCCTAAATCTTTCTCAAATTGTTATGTCTTCACATTTGGCTCTATCTTATATTGATGGAGTTAATTTTTTTTTTAATCCAAGTTAGGACATTGCATTTATCTCTCTTTTTACATTGTCCCTCCTATAATGACCTCAGTTGGTCTCCTCACTTCCACTCTTTCTCTTCTTCAATATATTCTTCATGTGGCTGCCAAAATTATCTTCAGACATGGATCTGACTACATCACTCCCTTTTTCAAAAATATTGAGTAACCCTCTGTTGCTAAAATAGCTACTAAATTACTAAATTCAGTCTAGTATTTAAGGCTCTTCACACTCTAGATTTCACCTATTTTCTTGCCTTGTTTCATGTTACTTCCCTTCACAAATGACATTCCATTCTAGGTTGATGATAGGGCTTGATCCTCCTGTTTCCATGATGAAGCTGATCTCCGTGCCTGGGATACACATCCTTCCTCACTTGTCTTACTTCAAGACCTACTACAGGTGTTTCCTCCTTTGTAGAGCCTTTCCTGATTCCCTCTCCCTACCTCCTACCACCACTTCCTAGTTGTCAGTCCTGATCCCCTCCACTGGTAACCATAATTACAGTGATGATTAATTAAATTCCTATCTAGAGAATAGTAAATTTTTTAGTTAAACTCAGTCATGAGCTGTCATGCCTATTGGAATGATCTGGCATGACTCTTTGAAGGATTATGCGTTAAAAAAAAAAAACTCAACAGCCATAACACATGGATAATATTTTTAGTGTTTAACTTGTCATTTTATTTTTCTAGAGAAATTAAACCCACTGACCTCATAAGCCTGTGTCCCATGGGGTATGGTTAAGGGGAAGTCTTCCAGGACACTTTGGAATTTGTTGGGGACATCAGGATATCTGGGGTCCTGAAAAAAGAATAAAATAGTTTTTAAAATAGTTCTGGTGATTGTGAAATTAATTAGCCAGCAATTCACTGAGAAAATAGATGTGAGTTGGATTCACACCAAGTAGAGTTTTGAGACTCATTCAATACTCTTTCTCTAAAATCCTCTATTTCTGTAGCAAGTAGCTTTAAAATACAACTAAGGGTTAGTTTTAAAATTACAAACACAACTATATGTCATTAAAATTCTTAACAGTAGATCAGGAATGAAACAAAACTACTGAAAAAAAGAAAACACTAGCTTTGTGACCCTGATTGCCTCACCAAAAAAACCCCAAAGAAACAAAAAACAAAAAACTCTCAACTCTTTGATAAAAATTATTTTGATTGCTCAGATTTTTAAAATCTGGCCCACTTCTATTAGTGATACAAATTATTAGATTCCTTAAGAGTCTGACCAACGTGGCAGATCTTTAATAAACCTTGTCTTTGGCTAAAAGAAGGCTTGGGTTGAATTCATTCATGCAGGACCCATGTGTTGTGATTTTGGGGTCCCAACACCCCTAAATCTCAACATTTTGGTGTTTTGAAAAACCTGTACAACCTGGTCACTCCCTTACTTTGAGTCAAGAGGGTATCTGTTAACCCCACTTCTCCTAAGAGAGTTTCACCCTTTACTCTTCACCTTTGATTTCACCCTCCCCTACTGGGAAAGGAAAGAGGGAGGAGAGGCAGCAGCTACAGCATGGGTCCCACAGGCAATGGCCTTGGGCCCTAGGGCAACCTTTGCCTGGAAGTATCACCCAAGTTCAACACATCTGGATCAAGGTAATGAAGCTAGCCTCCAAACTTGGGTAAGCACACTCTTAAATTTGTAGTTTTAACTGTTAATGATGAGATGTTGATTCTCTGTGTAATTTGGAAATGTATTTGACAAAACTGAAGTCGCCCGATTGGTAATGGTTTGTTTCAAGTTTCAAATTGGTGAACTTTCTGTATCAGTTATGTCAAGCAACTTTTCATAATTTGGTTACTGCTAAAATAATTTAGCTATTGTTGTTTATTGTTTTAATGTGTAAACTAGCCAAAAAGCTTGTTTGCGTTATGTATGGCTTACTGAGAATTTGCAAGTGTATAGATATCTCTAATGATTGGCTTTTTATGCCAGGTCAAATTTAAGTTTGAGATGTAAATCCTGGAAAAGTTTTTCCTAAGCTGTGATTAAGTAAAATTTGCTGTTTGAGGTAAAAGCTCATAGGATTTTATTTTGAGTTGTCTGATGGGTCATAATCCATCAATAATCAATAATTCACCATCTTGAGAGAAATGCCACAAGCTACTCAGAATGTGATACTGCTGGGAAGTCAGCATCGGGAAAAGCTGAGAGGACAATTTTAGCCTCAGTTTAAGATGGGATCCTCCTGGCTCAGTTTCCCCATTATGTTCCTTTGAAAAGGAATGTTACCCACCTGGCTATTCCTGAGTCTGGCTATGAGGTGGATTTGATACAGCATGGTTGGAAAATTGAATTATCTGAATCCAAACAGAGCTAAGGATGTTTTATCCTCTCAAAGTTGGGCCTTAAATCTAGTCCCTGCTTTATATCTGGGCCTTGCAGTTTTTTCTGTCAGATTTGTGTCTTCCAGACTATGGGCCATTCACCTACAGGTGGTAGCAAACAGCGGCTACCAGCCAATGTCCCCACATCTTTCCCCTAAACAACTGAAATTAAATCAGAAACATCTTCAGTTTGGTTTGGGGAGGAGAATTCAGTGATAATTGAATTGAAAGTCAGTCTCTGGCAAATTCATTTGTGTAACTCTTGAATCTGGGGTGGAAAACTTCTACTTGCAAAAGTGTTACTTAAATTTTTGAAAAAGTATCAGAAGTATAGATCAAATGTAAATGATTTTAATGGGGCTCTTGCACTTTTACTTCTCCCTATATCTGGGCTCTGCAGTCTTTTCTGTCATATTTGTGTTTTCCAGAGTACAGGCCATTCACCTACAATTGATAGCAAACAGCGGGTACCAGCCAATGTCCCCCCATCATCTCCTGGATGCAGCCTGTGCTCAGCTCCAGTCAACCTCCTCTTTGGGACCCTCTCAAGGAAGGGACAGCTCTATGCCCCTTGCCATAAGCAAGCAGCTTCAGAAGCCAAGACCTTCGTCCCTTATCCCAAAAGAATTTGGACCTCATTTATTTGAGGGGCGAATGATGGGGATGGGATCTGAACCCCTAACAGGAAAAGACCATGTATTTGGGATCTGGACCCCAAAAAAATAAAATCCTTGAACTTTCCCAAATCTCTGGCATTTACCTGAGGCTGTAAGCCACTCAACTGGCCTTTCATTGTGGCTACTCCCAATCTCCCAATTCTGTCCTGTTACTTCCGGATTGTTCCCTGGCCACTTCCTACCCTTAATCCTATCTAGACTCCATTCTCCCTTGGCCAGTGTTCCAGGTCCCTGGAGTTCTGTTCACCCAAGCTTACTGGCCATTCACATCCATATCTTCCTTATAACCCCACTCTAGTCAACCCCAGACTACTTGGCCACTCCTGGATCCCTCCCACAGTCTTTTTATATATGAGATTCATCTTGTCTCCATTAAGGTGCTCAGATTCTTAAAATCTGGCCCACTTGTATTAATGATACAAATGCTTACATTCCTTAAGAGTCTGGCCAATATGGCAGATCTTTAATAAACCTTGCTTTTGGCTGAAAAAAAATATTTTGATTACAGTAATCAAACTTCTTTCTTAGTCATGCAAAAATTGATGGTAGACACATAAGTTAGAAACACATTACCCTAACATTTAAGTCCTGCAACACTTCCAGGTAGAATTTGAAGAGGAAACTAATCATGAGAGTTCTTTTGTATTCTACCATTCCACCAGAAGATGAGCCTGGGATAGTCACTTCATCTAGGACTAATTTGCAGGCTTCATCTAGCATCTCCTCATTCCAGGCCCTAGATGAAAAAATACACTAATTTAGTCCAGTAAAATGCACATAAAGTATTTGTCAGAAAAGAAAATGTATTTAAACTTTTTTTTACTTAAATGAATATTAATAAAGTCTTCATATATTAATGTTATAATATAGGAACATGTTCTTCTACAATGAACTTAAAGTATCTATGACTTTTTGATGTGGTTCCTCACTCTAATAGTATGAGCTGCAATCCATCCATACTTCTGTGTCCTATGCTCTTGTCCACGTCCTAAGTCTCTATAGAGGTTCTACCCAACATACCGGAGGTCTTTAATATTTTGTGGGTACCAATGTAGGCATCTCTTGCCCCTTTATTTTTCTATGTGACCAGCCAATCTGGTCACATTTTCACAGATCATTTTCTTTCATACAACTTCTTATATACAGCATGATTGGTGATTGTAGCCTATATAAGCCCACCATGCATTTTTTCATTGCCATTTGTATCAACTGTAAGTTTTACTCTTTGGAACATAGTGTTCCATGAATTGCAGTCATATTACACCATCAGAAGAATGTTAATGTTAAAAAGATGGGGCTCATGTCAGGGAGCAGTTTGGGATCATTGAAAGCACTCCACCACCCCTTACACTGCAGTAATGTGGCTAGCCTATCATGTGTATGAATTGTATTCATACTATTTTGTTTCTGCTCAACTTCAATCCTAATCTAATGCTTCATCATGACATGGAATTTCCCTTGTGCTTTTGAAGACCATATCAGTAAGTATAAGCTCTGCAAGTTCAAACACAATATAAAGTTTTTTATTATGATCTGGCACAAGGAAAAGTTTCAGAAACTTTAGATAGGCTTATTACTGAAAGACTGAATATCAGATGACAATTTTGGAGAGCCGCTACAGCTCCTGAATCTTATCTCCTAAAAGGGGAAGTGATACAATCAGCTCAGATAGAGTTACTCACATCAATGAAATCACAGATCCTTGATTTTAAAAAAAAAGTGTTTTATTCTTAGGCCAATTTTGTAGGTACTTCCATATAATATACCTTCATTTTAATGCATATGTGACATTAATTATACAAGAGATAACAGCCATAGCACTCTCACTTACTGGTAATATGAAGTGAACTTGAATGCTAATTAAGCTCTCTCTCCCCCCCAATCTGACCAATGTACACTCTTTTGCCAGATTACTCTTTATAATGATCAGCTCTTAGTCATGTGAGCCTTTTGCTCAAAAACCTTCAATGGCTCCTTAGGCCTGAGAAATAAAATGCAAACTGCTTAATCTACTACTCACTACCTGACTCCATCCAATGCTGAAATGGTGTGCTCCATGAAGCCTTCCCAGATCCCTGCAGCCCAAACTTTCTCTGAATTCTCATAGTACTTCTTTCATACTTCTCTAATGCCCTTGATATGTTCTAACTGTAGCAATTTGTAAATGTCATTTCCCTTCATCCTTGTATTCGCTATAGCATATAGCACAATACTCATTAAAAACTGATTGAATATGTACGGTACCTTCCCATGAGCTGCTGACATGATTTGCTTGCACTGACAGTAGCAGAGCCAATTCCTCCATATAAAATGTTTAAGTCCATAATGGTATTTGTGCCTTCCTTAAAACGGACTCTCATTCCAGAATTCACAATTGCTAAGGCATTCTGCTGACGCTGTGCCTGTCGGAAAGCTGACACAAATTCCCACTGGAAAAACAACAACATGAAAGCAGTTCTTCTCTGTTTTCCTTCTACTACATTAGCCCACTCCATTCTTTCCAATAAAGTATCATAGAACCAAGTTAATCCTCTTCTCCAGCCCCTGGCACCAAGCTGTGCAATCCCTTAAATATAGTTTCCCAGTCTTCAGTAATCAAGACCTCTTATCATGTAACACTTGTCTGCAATGTTTACCCCAAAAGACAGACCACCAATACTGACTTCTGCACAGGAATAACACTTAGCTAAACACAGTTTGGGGAGCAGGCAGATCTCATAGTGGATAGAATGCCAAGACTGGAGTCAGGAAGACTCACCTTCCTGAGTTCAAAACTGTCCTCAGATACTTACTAGCTGTGTGACCCTAAGCAAGTCACTTTACCCTGTTTGCCTCAATTTTCTCATCTGTCAAATGAACTGGAGAAGGAAATGGCAAACTGCTCCACTGTCTTTGCCAAGAAAACCCCAAATGTGGTCATAGAATGTCAGACATAACTGAAAATTACTGAACAACCTAGCTTTGTTCACAGCCTTTCTCTGTCTGTATTTTGACCACTTGACTGAGTTTAAGCAGCTACAGAACTTGGAGGAAGAAGACTTAGGTTTAAATTCTGGCTCTACTACCTATTATTTGTGTAACCCCAGATAAGTCACTTCACTTCCTTACAATTTAGTTTTATCTTTAAATAAGTGGGTCAGACAAATTTCTAAGGTTCCTTCCAGCTTTAAAATTCTATGATCCTATGATTTTTTTTTTTTGCAATTGGGGTTAAGTGACTTGCCCAGGATCACACAGCTAGTAAGTATCAAGTATTTGGTCTGAGGCCAGATTTGAATTCAGGTCCTCCTGACTTCAGGACCAGTGCTCTATCCACTGGGCCACCTAGCTGCCCCCTTTTTTCTACTGCATCTAGTGTATATTTTGCACCTAGTCCATGCTAAATAATTATATTATAGTAAAGGAGAATTCATAGCCCAGTGCAGAAGTTAGAGAACTTGGGTTTGAACCCTAGGTCTCCCTATTACTACCTGTGTAACATTGGCCACATCCTTTAACCACTGTGGTCCTCAGTTTCCTCATTTGTAAAGAAAGGCAACTATACTAAAGTATCTCTAGGATCTTGTCTGAGATCTAATTCTGTAGTCTTAAGAAAAGAGAATCAGCAATTCCTAGTTTTCTAATAACCATCCCTGTTAACAATAATGATAGCTTGCATCTTATTTATCTTTATATAGCACTTCAAGTTTGCAAAGTGCTTTACCAATATTATCTCATTTGATCCTCAAGACAACTCTGGGAAGCAGTTGCTAGTATTGTCCCCATTTTACAGATAAGGAAACTAAGAGACAACGAGGTTAAATGATTTGCCCAGTGTCACACAGCTAAGAAGTGTCTGAAGTTGGGATGGAACATGAGTTCAAACATTTGGATAGATTTGTTGTTGTTCAAATCTTATCAATCAATGAACGAAATAAGGCTTTCACATACTATCAATTTACTTAGCATTACTTGGAATTTAGTTGTTTTCTTGACCACCTTGCTGACGTTCTTGTTTATTTAAAAAATTATGACCAAGATGGAAAAAAATTAAAATTGTTTCGTATCCTTAATATTTTCTCCATAGAGGCATTGGTTCAAGTCTAGGCTCTTTTGCTAACCAACCAAGTAACCATGAGTATATCCTCTATCTAGCGTCTCTGAGCCTGTTTTCTCATTTGCAATTAAACAAAGATTGACTAGATGGTTCCTAAGGTCTCCTTCAGTTCAAGTTCTAAAATTTTATGATTCCAAGTATCATGATCTTTTTAGAGCTAATGAAATTTAAAGACAGCAAAAGTTATGAACTTTTCTAAAGTCACTCAACAACAACAAATAAGGATCAAATCTAATTTTTCATTATTATATTTGCATATTAATATTATTGTTCATGTTTGTATACATACATATATTTGTATACATATATATTTGTATATATATAAATTTCATATGTATATGAAATTTAAAGACAGCAAAAGTTTGAACTTTAATAAAGCCAGTCAACAAATAAGGATCAAATCTATCATTATTATATTTGCATATTAATGTTATTGTTTATGCTTATATATATGTATATACATATATTAAGTATATTAAAATACATAAGTGTCTATGTTCTTTTGCGATAAATTTAGTATTTCCTCAACATGCCTTCCCTACTTCATTATGCCTAATGTTGTATAGAACTAAAAGCAAGAACTTTGCTAAAAACAAAACAGAGACTCATCATGATCTCTTACCTTTTTAGAGAGAGGAATAAAAACAGAGACTAAAACCTGTTCTGATGTAAGGTTTGCATTTGGTGACCCAGCAAGAAAATGACCATTTAAAGGAAGTTGTTGTGTTCCTTCTGTTAAGCAAAAAAAAATTTTCATATAAAATTTTCACCAAAATAAAAAAATACGTTATTATAACCCCAAATAGTATAAATCTTATAAAGGAAAAGAAATTTGAAATAAAAAGAAAAATTGGGAAATGTCAATAAATGGCTCTAAATATAATATAAAGTGGGTATACCCAAATTTGGAAAGATCTCCTAGGACACTTCCCCTGAAAAGGCATGTATGTTTTATGTATACCAACAGTAGGACTTCTCTAGTTCATAGAAGAGGGGCCGAAAAGGTCCGTGAACCTTTGTGCAATAATTGTTCTGGATGATTGGGAAATCTTGACATGTAAGGAGCACATAAATGAGGCTGCATTGAAAAGGAATTTGTCTATTCTCTCTAAGAAAAACAGAGGCTTCAAGTTGTTGTTCAATCATTTTTCAGTTGTGTCTGACTCTTTGTGGACCTATTTGGGGTTTTCTTGACAAAGACACTGGAGGAGTTTGCCATGTCCTTCTCCAGCTCATTTAATTGATGAGGAAACTGAGGCAAACAGGGTTAAGGACTTGACCAAGGTCACAGAGCTAGTAAGTGTCTGAGGCCAGTTTTTAACTCAAGAAGATGAGTCTTCCTGATTCCAGGCCCATCACTCTATCTTCTGTGCCAACTAGTTTTCCAGGTTGATAGATAGTTGGTGCTTAATTATCCATTTTGTTAGGAGAGGAAGGTGATAGCAATCTAAAACTGTAATAAGTAAAAGGGGTTGTGAATCATATAAATAGTAAGAGCTGAGTCTTCTTTACTCTAGGCCTGCCACTGCATCCCCTTTGCCAACTAGCTGTCAGGGTAGATATATGGTTGGCGCTTAATTATCCATTCTGGCAGAAGAGAAAAGTGATAGTAGCAAGAACTATAGTAAGTAAAAGGAGGTATAAATCATATAAATAATAAGAGCTGACATTTTAAATGGCCATTTAAGACTACAAAGCACTTTATATGCATTATCTCCTTGATCTTCATAAGGATCCTGAGAGGTATAACATGTTATTCTTGGGAGATATAATATATTATTATACAGGGCAAAAGAGGTTGTGACTTGTTAAAATCACACAACTAGCAAGTGGCAGTGTGAGGATTTGAACCCAGTTTTTTTATTTGTAGTCCAATGTTCTCTTTTTACTCTAATGTGACTAATGGTATAAAACACATACGTTCAAGTTACCCCCTTCAAAGTAGTCATTTTTACTATACACTTATTCCAAAGACACAAAATATTTCTGGAACTCTTATTTTAATTCAAAACCCACAGTGCATTCTTTTGAATACCTGTAGCGGTGGCAAATCTTTGTCCTCAGCCAATGGATTTTATTTTTAGAAACTGCCAAAAAATCCTTCAGAGGCACAGCTGATGAATAAAATGGATACTCAAGTTGGACAATACCATTTCATAGTCAAGAAATACTACTGAAGAAGTATATACACTTCAAAAGAAGAAATGCTACAGGAAATACAACATAGCACCTAACTAGAAGGTACTTCCAGAAAAGGCAGTCTCAAAATGTTCTGACTAACTGCCATAGGCTTGCCTGGTTGCACAGAATGAAGTATACAATTTTTGTCTGTTTGAGAATCAAGTTATCTCTTTATATTAAAGCAATAGCTTGGGGATGGTATAGGAGCTTTACTTTAACCACAGGCTTTACCTCTATGATACTTCTGTCCTTTCTTTCTCTGACAATGGTCCTGCTAGCCCCCTTTCAGTAGGCTCCAAGCTTTGGCCTGTTTTCCTCAGAGTAACTGATCCCTCAGGCTGATCCATCCCTATTCTCAAGCTGGATCCACATTTTGACCAATGGCATATCTTTTGCAAGGGCTAAGGATAAATAAGTCTATGACTATAAAACAGAGCACATCTCCTTTGTTCATTTACACCAGTAGGCTAAAGATCCTGTATGATCGTCAGCATGGAAGCCTTACCCACTTTGGTAGTTATTAAACATATGTCTGCAGTACTGCGCTTCTCTAATCAAAGCCTGAAAGAAATCATCCTGGTCTGTTTCAAAACAAAACAAAACAAAATTCATTTTCTGTACTTCCCTGCCCTCTAGTGGAAATCATTAACAAGCCATGAACAAGCCAAAGGTAGCCTCCAAAGATAGCAAAGAAAACCAGGTAGTCCATAAATTGAATAATCAACAGCTGTATGATCTACAGTAGTCACACAAGGCTGTTTCTCCACTGTTTCTCTAAAAAATATGGACAAACTACCCAAGCCAGCTGAGCCTCAATTTTGTCATCTATAAAACAAGACAATATCTGTCCTACTTGAAATGCAGCTAGATGGCGGAGTGCTGCCACAGATACTTACTAGCTGTATGACCCTGAACAAGTTACTAACCTTTTCTCAGACCCTTTCTTTATTTGTAAAATGGGGAATAATAGCACGTACCTCACAGATCTGTTGTGAAAATCAATATGATAACATATGTAAAGTGCTTCATAAATTTTAAAGTGCTATATAAATGTTAGCTATTATTTCTAGTGAAAATTGAATAATGTATGTGAAAACCTTTTGTAAGTGGTAAAATACTGTTGTGTGCAGTAATAATGTGCATATTCTCATGATTATGATTATTATATGATTTCAAAAGTATTTGGAAGAAGAAAAATCCACATACCCTTTCTTTGAACGACGAAGAGCCAGTTTTAAATAAGTTCACTTTACTAGTCCATACAAAAACTTAATGAATCTTTACCTTGCTGGCAATTACAGGTTTAGATAAGAATAACATTTTGTCTATTCAGTTACTGGCTTAAGAGGGGAGTGTTCCTCACCCTTAAATGCTGGAGCAAGTGCTGGGGTATCTGCCCTTTCCTCCTCTGTTTCCTATTTGTATACCTGGAGAAAATAAAGTATCTGTCCCAAGGAATGTGTAAGGTCATGACAGGGCTGGCAACTGAGCAAGAACAAAGAATGTAAGAAGGGCCTTCAAGGAGAGTACTGGAAAGGAATGATGGAGTGATGGGGGTGTTTTGTTTGTTCTGACCTCATCTTCATATCAAGGAGTTAGCTTTTTTTTTTTAATGGAGAATTCTATGGAAACTTGTCCCAGCATAGCCTGAAAAATTAGAGAAGAGAAGATACTTGGTAGTCATGTTATAAAGATTCATAGGAGGAGAGAAAAATGATAACCACCGCCTCCCTACACTGATCATTTGAAGATTTCTGAGGGGTTTTATTATTCTTTTAATAAAATGTTCCTCAATAATACTGTGAACTGCTTCCTTAATACACTTCCAGTCAACCAACTGGGGTATTTTTATGGGATTTTCTTTATTGTCATTTTTTTTTTGTAAATCCTTAACATTTAGTATATGAAGACACATATGACTTCGTATGCTTAAGAAAAATCAAGGATGAGTAAGGAGATACATAATGAGAGGTGGAATGTTGTTAGCATAAAAAGGACAATTTCCTTCTAATTTTCTATATAAACACTTTCCATCTTTCTGAGGGTCCAGAAAGTAGAAAAAACCATTGGCATTTTATTGGCTTAACAGATACCTGCCAAATAACTCACTTCATCTTCTCTTATCCTCTTTTATGATGAGTACATGTGACTTTAAGAAAAAATAATGATCAGGGATTTGGTCAGAATACATTGTGGTTACAGATCCAAGCCATTTAATATTTACCTTTATGAGGAATTTATTTTCTTTGTTGATTTGCTGTTCCAAAGTTTGTACTCAAATTACATGTTGATTTTTGTAAGCACCAAACAAAACACACATTGAAAATTATAAAGCTGATGATGAGATGGTTGTTATTGATCTAAATTTATGATTATGTCATTTTAGGTAGTTCCTTGAGTGAGGAAACTCCTTATATTAAGGCAGATAAGCACCTATTCTGCATCCTATTGATTTAGATAGCAGCTTAAGGACATAGAGAAGTTAAGTGACTTGCCTAGGGCCACATATCCATTTTCAGAAACAGAACTTGACCCAGCTCATCTTGAGAGTAGGCCTACTCTCTACTTTTTCATTTTGCCTCTCCAAAGTGTAAAAGTGCCAAAATCATTAAAAATTCACATTTTACATAATTTACCGTAACTATAATATGTAGCCATGCAAGTATTGCTTGATATTCAACTTAGCAAAGTCATGACAAGGGCATTCGATAATGAAAATGCAAAGAGGCCTACTGCTAGAAGGAAAATGGAAAAGATATGCCAAAAAACCACCTATTTAAAATTATTTTCCATTTAGCATAGTGAAACAAACACACTTGGACCCTGACACACTCTCTGGGATGCTGACAAAGGAAGTAGAAATGGCACAAAAGAAAACAAAGATAGGAAAAGTAACTGGATTAGATCAAGTATATAGGAAGGAGATCTGTGCTATAGATGATACAACTGTGAGGGCAGAGAATAATATGTAATTTAGTTGAATCATTAGAATAAATGATGCCAAAGGTGTGGGGAAAAAAGTTCCAATATTTGTTTCAACCAAAAAATGGTAACAGAAAGAATATCAGTAATTACTGACCTATATAACTACTTTACAGCCTATTCAAAACCTGTATGAGGTACATGTGCTAGAACTGAGAACATTTGTAAACCAACAAGCATTCATAATCTCAACATGGACCACATCTCTATCCTCATAACTGACTCAAAGAGATATGATGATCTATTTTGCTTATTGTTTGTTAATTGCAAAACAAAACAAAACAAGACAAACAACAAAAATAACATTGGACTTGGTAGGGGAAAAATGCTATTTTAACAGCTCTTTTATAGCACATTGTTCATATACAAACTTCAAAATCATTTAAGATTCCTTGTAATAACATAACAACAGAAATAACACTTCAGTGACCTCCTGATAATAAATATGAGGAAAGGCATAAATAAGGGAGATATTTGTTCAACAAAACTATGTATCTCTGACGGAGGAGATCCTGTGAAGAGCCCAAGTGAAGGAGGGATTTCTGGTGGATGACGAGGTGCTCCAGATGATCCTGTTTACAGATGACATTGCTTTGATTTTGTTGAGTTCCAGGACACTGTAGAACTTCTGAAGAAGTCTGTAATCATTTAATACCTTTTGACCTGGCTTCCAGAGCAGTTTGCAATATTTCTGAGATTATACCATTCAATATATTTCCTGGAGAGGAGTAGTATTGAGAGGACTCTTGGTGCAGTGCAGAGATAACATTGCACTTACTTTGACTGCCCTCCACATAGTCTCTGGCACAACCACACTGGCCCAGTTGCAGTGCTCCACTCCATGCTTCCCTGGCTTCCTTCAAGACTCAGTTCAAATGTCCCCTTTTCCAGGAGGCATTTCTTAGCCTCCCTCCTCCATTGTCTCCTGCTGCTTGAAATTTGTTTTTGAAAATCCTCCAATTAGGATTTCTTAATCATCTCCTACCAGGTATAAAAGTGAAATAGTACCTCAAGAAGCTTCCATCCTATTTTCCCAGGTTTCCTGAGCAAGACCTATGAGCCATGAGACTGAGAAGAACCCAAAAAATATACTTGGCCTTTTATGTCACACAATAGTTTCTGACACAGGGTTACATATCATTATATAACAGATACCAGGATTTGCAGGGGAGCCTAGTTTCTCACCTTTTGATACCAAGTTGAGTACACAATTGCCTGCACCCAAAACAGGATTGAGATCCGATGCTGCCAGACGACTTACAATGTGTCCTCCTAAGGACTAAACATGTGAGATTATTTTAGAACTTCGGTTGCTTTCATGATTATTCTATTTTCTTGAAAGCTGAAGTAACTATCAGTGTGAAATAGCATTATTTCTCAAAGAACTACAATTTCTATTTTCTTAATTTCTAATTTCTTAACCTAAGTGTCAAATTAGAATCAGAAATGTGAATTTAGAACAGAGATTTTCTTTATGTTTCGTGGAAAGGACTAAAACAAGAGAAGGATCAGCTCATCCCTTTCCTTACCTATAAAATAGAAAGCGTGAACATGAAGTTAGAGTATCTTTCTGAAATACCACTCACTTCTGACTCAGAAGGCCCTCAAAGGACAGGACTGGCTATGAGGGATTTAATCTGGGACTAAACAAAGATCTAAAATTAGGTGGACAATCTCTTCCAGTCCACATATAAAACACCAATGAATAAGTCTACAAACAAATGGAACCATTTTATGATCCACTCTTCTTTTACTAAATTATTTATTTTTCTGCCCACTCAGAACACTTAGAATACTCACAGCCATGTAAGTAGACTCAGAATACTTACAGCCATGATCCTGATCTGCTGTCCAGCCAGAGTTCTCAAATGTTTCAAGAGTGCTCGGTAAATTTGAGTCTTCTCCACTGGGAGCTTTAAAACCATTTCAGTGAGGATTTCTTTCACCTGGGCCAGGCTACAGCCAGCACCTATAGTCAATCCTAAAAACAAGTTACCTTGATTAATAAAATGTGAATGCCTTTCTGATTGTATATAATATGGAGACATTGTGTAGCCTAGAGTTACACGTGGAGGCCTCAGGGCATGGTGGTAACATGGAGGTGGATGGTGTCAGGATCCAAAACCACTTCTCTCTTTTTAGATACCCTGTTTTCCAGAACTTAGGCCCAACAAGCAAGCTGTGCCTTGAGCATGGCATAACAACAATCCTTTGCGCTCTAGAAAAACAACGATCCTTTGTGCTCTGGAAGAACTTTGCTTCAACTAAATCACAGAATGGTACCTGAGCTCAGGAAAGCACCAACAGGCCCAGAGAAGATGTCCTGCTATGAATGGACTTTTTGTCACTGGATAACCTTGCCTCCCTATTGCTGTTTTGCCTCACTACTGTTACTACACTACACTGCTTAATTCTTTATCTAGCCACACGTATATAAATCAAGGTTTATCCCAACTGCCTTGGGTCTCCTACTAGAGGAGGCCCCAACAACTGCGTCTAATTTCTCCTCCCAAGTGGAATGAAGAAAATTTTTTTCTTTTAACCTGTGTGAGCTCTTTGGTATTTTGGGAGTTAACAGTGTTGTAAAACCTCTGTGACTCTTTGGTCATTTGTCACCAGAATTGACAAAGGAAAGGTAATGGAGGGATCTGACTCATCAGATTTTGATTAGATAAACAAAACAAATCAGCCAGCTGTACCCTTCACTTCAAGTTGCCATTTTTCCCCTTTCATATTTACATTATAAGCCGGTACCTAATTTCCCCATCTGGAGGAGGAATAATAAAAATGCAACATTATCCATATCACCAGTAAATTTAGTGTTAACTTTAATTTGATAGCCCTGTGTGGTGAAATCCAGTTTAGAAGAAAATGGTAATAGTTTATATTTATATAGCGTTTAATAGTTAAAGTGTTTTACATGCATGAGCCCACAATAGTCTCTGTAATAATAGCCATAGCTGACACCATAAGCACTTTAAGACTTGCAGAATGTTTCCCTGTTATCTCATTCAATCTCTAAAATAGGGCTTCAACTTACTTTTTTTAGCATATTGTAAAAAGTGTATTTCAATATAATTTGTTTCCTTTGTTATCTTATTTATTTTATTTCATGCATTTAAAAACATTCTGAGAAGAGATTCATAGTTTTTGCATATTTCCAAAGATACCTATTGATGATTGAAAAAAAGATTAAGAATCCATGCCTTGGTCTTCTGGGGGCAGAGTCAAGATAGTGGAATAGAGAAGCACTCAGTCAAGCTCTCCCAACATTCTTTTCGAAACACTTTAAAATAGCACCTCAAATCAAATTCTGCCATGGCAGAGCCAGCAAAAGGTCAAAGTGTTCTTTCTAGCCCAAGACAACATAGGAGGTCAGAAAGAGAGATCTATAATATGGAGGAAGAGGCTGATCTGGACCCCCTGTGGATGAAACACCAATGGTGGGACTAGGTGGTGATGAGCGAAGCAGCAGAAGCTTCAGGAGCTCTCAAGCCAGAGACAGTTAAGGGGGCCTAGCAACTGGTCAGAAAGAGATTTCAGGGTAGCCCTGTGCTAGTACTAGATGCAGGCCCAGGTTCTGTTTGGCAACTCCATCGGCAATACCCACTTCTGGGTTACAGTTCAAGGACAGAGAGCAGCACTTTTGGTTAAAAGGGAGTTGAAGTCCCTAGAGCAGTATCATTTCTGGCTTCAAGGAATCAGGGACCCTGAGGAACAGTATCAATTGCAATCCCAAGAGATTGGGGGCCCTTCCTGTGTAAGGACTAGAGTGCAAATGAAGAAAGCAGTGACCACGCCTCTTCCCAGGTCACACCACCTTGGAAACACCAAAAGCTTCCAAAACCCCAAAAGTGGCTCTTAAAACAACAGTGTGAGAAAGCCTGGATCTTGAAACAGAACTCTTGCTCCCTGTCCCTTCCATGCTAGGAATAGAGCCCAACATTACTATAAAGTTCCAAATCAAGAAGTAGAGTAGAAAAATAAGCAAACAACAAAAAAGGAACCTTACCCTAAAAAGCTACTATGGTGACAGGAAAGATCAAGACATACACTCAGAAGACAATGAAGTCAAAACAGCTACAAGCAAAGCCTTAAAGGAAAAAAATGTGAATTGGATACAGTCCTAACAAGAATTCCTGGAAGAGTTAAAAAATAATGTTCAAAATCAACTAAAAGGTGGAGGAAAAATTAGGTAAAGAAATGAAAGCTAAGGGAGAAAATTATGAAAAGACAACAGCTTGGTAAAAGAGGCACAAAAATGCTGAAGAAAATAACACCTTAAAAACAGAATTAGCCAAATGGAAAAAGAGGCCCAAAAAATAACTGCTTAAAAAGCAGAATTGGCCAAATGGGAAAAGAGGTAGAAAACCTTAATTCCTTAAAATTTAGAAAGGGATGAGTGGAAGCTAATGATTCCACAAAAAATCAAGAAACAATAAAATAAAGTCAAAAGAATGAAAAAAGAAGAAAATGTGAAATATCTCATTAGAAAAACAACTGACCTAGAAAACAGATCCAGGAGAGATAATTTAAGAATTACTGGATTACATGAAAGCCATGATCCTAGCCATCATAGTTTAAGAAATTATCCAGAAAAACAGGTCTGAAATCTTAGAATCAGAGAATAAAATAGAAATTGAAAGAATCTGCCAATCACCTCCTGAAAGAGACCCCCAAATGAAAACTCCCAGGAATATTATCAACAAATTCCAGAGCTCCCAGGTCAAAGAGAAAATATTGTAAGCAGCAATGAAGAAACCATTCAAATAACATGAAGCACAGAGATTTGACACAAGATTTAGAGCTTAGACAGAGCTATAACTAGGAGAGAGACACTGCAGCTTTTCCCAAGGGTGCTGACTTTAGAGCAGAGGTTCTTAATCTGGGCACAACAGATACCCTCTAGGGGGTCAATAGATAGATTTCAGGGATTCTATGAACTTGGAGGGGAAAACATGTATCTTTATTTTCACTCACTTCTAGTTTAACATTTCCTTCAGTTTTAACATTTCCTTCAATCATTAATGAGACAATCAGCATTATTCTAAGAAGAGATCCATCAGTTTCACCAGCCTGCCAAAGAGCTCTGTAACTCAAAAATATTTAAGAATCTCTGCTTTAAAGAAAGCCAATGTAACTAAGGCCCTTTGGCTCCCTGGGGTGGCTACTTACCTCTTTCCCCATTCCCCATCATCACCAGCCCTATCAGCCTTCCTAGTAGTTGTTCCTTGACTATTCTAGACTCTGTCTTCCCCCATCCTTGTGAAGTGGTCACCTATCTTCTGTGCCCCAAGCTAGAAAATTAATTATGGTTTTGAATTCAGGCATCACTTCCTACAGCAGGACTTTCCTGATTCCCCAGGCTCTTAATGCACTCCCTACTGCCCTTTCCCAAACTTACTTTGTATTTACACTGTATATAATTTTTATTTGTTTACATAAATGCTTTACTTCCCCCTAAATGGGGCACGGGGTCTTTAAAGTAAGTGATGGCTTTCTTTTTGTCTTTTTAACCCCAGCATCTAGTACAGTCCCTGGCACATAGTAGGTACCCCAAAGATTCTTGTTAACCTGAATTGAATTGTGCCCTTGCATGAAGCATGTCATATTCCTTTATGTCAAGCCCAGTGACTAGCACATTCCTAGGCACTCAGATCATTCTAAAATATTTTGTTTATGAGTTTCTGCTTCCTGGAAGTTCTAGCAGATTCCTGGAATTCACTGATTCCTAAATCTAGAAGGGACCTTAGGTCACTTAGTTCAACTCTCCTATTTGACAGATGAGGAAACTGAGACCCAGATAAATAAGCCCTATACTACACTGCTGCTTTACTCGAAGGTCTGACTGTTATCATCTCTATATAGAAGTTTTTTGTACATTTTTATTATCCATTTAACAATAATGACCATTTTACTCATGTTTCCAAAGAAAATGGAATTAGGCAGCCTACTACCTTTGGTTGGGATTGAGTCTCAAATCATTATTCAAAGATCGCAAAACTGACAAAGTCTTCCAGCAGAGGGAGCACATTGCTTAAGTTTGGGAAGTTGGACAGCATTAAGTGACTAAAAAAGAATCCCCAATGAACTTTGGTATTTGAAACTGGTTAAGAGAGGACCCTGCTCTTTGGATCTTATAAAACAGGTATTTATTTAGACTTCAAAGGGTGTTTACCATGAGGTTATCCAAATAGGAATCCAAAAGAAAATCAAATGTGAGTTTAGAGAACTTGTGTCTTTGTACAGCTTAAACTACTCATCAATTTTCCTGGACAATAACAGTAAAACTCGAAGGCAAGGGCACAGAGTTCATGTATAGAATCTACATCATGGAGAGTCATGGATACGTCTGTAACATGGGTGTAGAGGGAGAAGCGTCTGCTGTCCCTAATCAACATAACCATAAATATGATGTAGAAAAGCAAGGTTTGCAACTGGCCTATTTGTGATTTTTAAACTATGAATGAATAAGAAACACTAAAGATGCCCCTTAAGTAATACCCTTACCCAGAGTCAGAGAAGGCATGGGATAATATATGTAAAGTGCTTTGCAAACCTTACATCACTATGTAAATGGTCATTATTATGATTATCATTATCTATGTGCCCTAGCAAAGCTTTAAAATTTCACTCACTTTGGGCTACTGTTCAGTGGAAGCTTTCAAATATTGCTCTTAAAAAATGCAGTTTGGCTTATCTCAAAATAGATGCCTAAAGGACATGTAGAGCCAGATTTTTTTAAATTTAAAATATGCATTTTATAATCACTTGAATATTTTAAAGCATCCTTTCTTGCACTCTGTTGTGTTGCCCCTTGGGTTGTCTATGTTGCCTAGTCTAGACTGCGCCCTTCTGAGAGCTAACCAATTCAAATGTTTCCCCCAAATAGAGTAATGATTTCGCCATTGATTGCAGCTCTACATCTGGCTTCAAAATCGAAGTAAAGTAGCATTAGCAAAAGAGTTTTTATAACTCATGGGGAAAATTCCTTGTCCTTTGCTTCTCCAAAAAAAATTCCAATTCTTTTCAACATTTCCATTTTAATAGTGAATCATTATGATTAGATTACTAGCAAAATATGTAATTGTGGGAACAGTAGTTGAAGAGTGAAGATTTCTCTATGAATGAAATAAAATAATAAATACTAAATAAAATTTCCCTACTTTTTGTTTCAGTTTAATAATCCTGTGTTAAAATTCTCATACAATCATAGGATAATAGTAATCCAGCATATTGAATCCTGAACTGGGAAGCAGTTCATAAAATCAATGTTTTTCTTTTGTGGCATGTTTGGTAACTAGAGAAAATCATCAAAACAAAAAATGCATAATCTGGAGAAGAAAAGCTGATGAAGAGATAATGGCGATGTTTAAGTATATACTGTATAGCAAGGGTTGTTTTCCAGAGGATGATGATCTACTACTCTCATCTTTGCTGAAAACAGAAGGAAAAGCATTTACCTATAGCACAAGGAGAACAGGCAGACACAAAGGTTTCCCGGATGATGAAGATGGTTAGAAAAGGTTTCTAGCTGGATGAAGTTCTATTAAGCATCCATTAGATATGGGCATAGAACTGTGTCTGAAGTCAGATTGTACTCCCTTCCCTGGAAGTCCTTGAAAATAGGAAAAATTTTTCCTGCCTGGGAAGCTTTAGATACAGTTCTGTCTCAAGACAGCAGGATGGCCAAGATGACTCTTGTTGTTGTTCTGTGATATGTTCAAATAAACACTAATTTTCTTAGCATAATCACCGACATAAATAAGTGGTAACATACCTTGGTTTGCATCAATTATCACAACATTCAATTCCGAAATTCTAGTGGGAGAGATGATAACTGGGTGAAAAACATCTTTGAATTTCATGTTGGGTCCTAAAAAACAAAAGTATTGCTAATAATAAAAAGCAGGCAAGGAGTAGCTAGTTGGTATAGTGGATAGAGCACCGGCCCTAGCGTCAGTAAAACCTGAGTTCAAATCCAGCCTCAGACAGCTGACGCTTAACTAGCTATGTGACCCTGGGTAAGTCACATAACCCTGATTGCCTCACTCAAAAAGAAAAGAAAGAAATTAAAAAGAAAAGGATGGCAAGTTAGTATCTTTCTAGAAACGACACCATGGCTTAGAAAAGTCACAGAGCAACCATACAAAGCTAATTAAAGCAACAATAAGTGAAAAGTTTCTGAAGTTCCCTATTATTTGCATTGGATATAAATATTTATTGAATGAACATTTATTGCCTGCCTATTTGTTCAAGGCCCTATTCTAGGTGCTAAGGAAGAGATAAAGATAAATAAAACACAATTCCTGTTCTCATGGAACTCACAGGTTTTTTTCACTGTCCATAATATTCAAAAGTACAAGAATGCTAATTGTAGAAAATGGAAACATTCTAGGGCTAGCTCTGTAGGCCATATCTCTCCCTTTAGAACTACAAATATTAAATATTTATAGCATGCTATGTGTTATTATTATGGCAGGCCAGTAATGATAAGTTACCAGGAATACATTCTTATTCTGGAGTAGATTTGCTAACATGCTGTCTCTTTCTGCTAGTTTTTATCTGTCTCATACAGACAGAAACTCAGGGCCAAATTGTGATCTTTAATACAAGAGACACAATCCAACTACTCACCCACGAAGGTGTTACCCAAGACAAGAGGAGCTTGGGGATATTGCAATTTGAGCTCCAAAAGGTCATTCAGGGTTGCAGGGGAAATCCAGGTAACCCTCTCCCCCTGAAACACTAGTGTCTTCTTTCTTGACTCTTCTGCCATTCTCTACAGGGAAACAAAGTTGATAATGTCCATTAGTACTATTAAAATAATGAAAGGTAAACATTTGCAGGCTCACAAACAAAATAAAAATAAAAAGAATGTACTCTGGAATATATGAAGTTAAGAAAATTGATCAAAGGAATGTAATGTAATCTATTTATGATTAAACCTGCTGCTTTGTATGCTTTTCCATATCCTATGATGTAAAAACCAAGGAAAAATTTAATTAAGCCTTATTTGAAAACAGATGAATAAAACATTATCTCAGGATGAGATGTTTCAGGCCAAGCTTCCAACTTACAAATTAATTATTGCCTAGGTTACAAATAATGGTAGAAATGTAAACAAGCCCTTAGCCATGTGTTGAAGACAACATGGCTGATTTTTATATTCCAAGTCTGCACCGTATCTAGTTTTTGTGTTTTCCTTTCACATAAATGACTGTAGCGGAAACAGCACTTGCCCAGGAGAGAAGATGCAGGTTTTCTAATCCTGTTTATATTATTGACTATATTTATAACTTCTAAACAAGACATTTAATCTCTCTAAGCCTGTTTCATCATCTGAAAAAAGGCGAGCTATATTTTATGACCTCTAAGGTTCCTAAGATTCTATTCATGTCAAACCCCAAAGGGAGCCCTCTTTTTAAACAAGGCAATGTGTACCAAAAATTCAAACTAAATAGTTCTATACCTCAGTAGAAAAGTGGAAAAGAAATTTTGCCAGTTAATCACAGAATGTTGGAAGGGACTAGGACTAAAGGAATTGTGTAAGTTTAGCCTATTAAAAATTAATAACAGTAACAACATTAGCATAGTGCTTTAAGGTTTGCAAAGCACTTGGCATGCTGCACTCACAACCTTTTATTTTGTTGTTATTTGGTCATTTCAGTCTTTTCGTGACTCCATTTTGGGATTATCATGGCAAAGACACTGGATTGATCTGCCATTTCCTTCTCCTTACAGATGTCATTTCCTTCTTCCTTACTGATGAGAAAACTGAGGCAAACAGGGTGAAGTGATTTGCCCAGGCTCACATGCTAAGTGTCTGAGGCCAGATTTGTACTCAGGAAGATAAGTCTTTCTGACTCCAGGCCCAGCCCGTTGTCTACTGCACCACCTAGATGCCCAACAACCCTTTTGGGGTAGATGCTACTGTTATCCCCATTTTACAGTTGAGAAAACTGAGGCTTTAATTAAATGACTTGCCCAGGATCACAAAACATTGTGTCTGAAGGAGGTTTTGAGCTCAAGTCTTCCTGAATCCAAGTCCAGAACTCTACCCATATGGCATCTACATGCCCTCAGGAAGACATGAGAGCTGTCCTCCAGGATCTGAAGAGTTACCATGAATTCTGCCTTGAAAGGTAACAGGTTTTCCCTCATCATCAAGCAGAGTTTGGAGGATCACTTTTCAAATAGGTTGGAGTGGGGATTCTGTTTGGGGGTTGGACTAGACAGCCACTGAGATCCCTTCCAACTCTAAAATCTTTTGGTTATGTGAAGAGGGGTTATTAGACTTGCTAGCTGTGGTCCAGAGGGTAAAACTAAGAATGAGTAGAAGGTGCACAAAAGGGTTGAGGGAGAAAAATTTGGTAATCAAAATCTTACAAAAATGAATGTTGAAAACTGTCTTTACATGCATTTAGAAAAAAATAAAACATTATTAAATGCAAAAAAATAAACTTAGATGATCACTTTTCAATTATGTTGTTGCGAGGATTCTTTTTCAGTTATGGCATGGACTAGATGACCACCAAGATCCCTTCCAAACCTAGAATTCTAAGAAATGATGTGGACCTTGGAAATAATCTCATTTCAACTCCTTATTTTATAGATGAAAATACTGAGGATCAGAATGGTGAAGGGGTCTGCCCAATACCACACATCTAGGGAGTCCCAAAAGAGTAGTTTGAAGCTTTAATAGTTTAAGACTTTTGGAAAACCCTGTAAAATGACAGTTGCAGTACCGAAACTGAGGTTTCCTGACTCTAAATACACTGCTTCTCAGAGATAAATTTAGGAAACATTTCTTAGAGAAAATGCATGGAATCTGAGTTAGAAGAGAGCTCAGAGGCCTAATCCACAGCTGAACAAGAACCCAAAAAGTGATCATCCAGGCTTTTTCTTGAAGACTTCAAAGAAAGAGGAAACCACAATCAACTGCTAGAAAAGTTTTCTTTATTTCAAGCCTAGATGCTTTTTTATAACTCTTTGCAACTCCCAAAATCTCTGAGATCCTCTGAGACCAAACTCAATCACTCTTCAATATGACAATCCCTCAAATACTTGAGGAAAGCAACCGTGTCTCCCTAAATCTTCCCATCTACAGGCTAAACACCCTCATTTCCTTCAATTTCCTCAAATAGATGATCTTGAGGTTCTTTGCTATCCTGGGTCCTTTCATCATCCTGGTCCTCTCTTCAGAGAACAAGATCATCAGTGTCCTTTCTCAGTGTGTTTCCTTAGAACCTAGCACCATCATCTGTGTGGTCTTACCAGAGGAGAGTACAGAGGGACTATAAGATCCCAAGTCCTAGATACGCAGATTCTTGTCTGCCATTTCACACTGCTGACTCAAATTGAGTTGGCTGTGCGCTAAAACCCCCAAAACCTTTCCCAGATTAACTGTCTAGTCATGTTTCTGCTCTCTTGGACTTGTGAAGCTGATTTTTTTTTAGCCCAAGTATAAAATTGTATATATTCCCTATTACATTTTATCTTATTGTTCAGTTGTGTCTGACTCTTCATCACTACATGAACCATGCTCTCCATGGAGCTTTCCTGGCAAAGATACTGGAGTGGTTTGCCATTTTCTTCTGTAGTGGATTAGGGCAAACAGAGGTTAAGTGACTTGCCTAGTGTCACATAGCTAGTAAGTATCTGAGGCCAGACTTGAACCCAGGTCTTCCTGACTCCAGGCCCATCACTCCATCCATTGAGCCATCTAGCTGCCACTCCATCTTATTAGACTCAGCCAAAAATTCTAGCCTCTCAGGACCATTTCAGGTCCTAACTGTCTCATCCACATAACCTATCCCTCTAGGTTTTATGTCAGGGGCACATTTGATCATGTCATTTACACTTTTATCTGAGGAACTCATAAAAACATTAAATAGCATAGACCCAAGCACAAATCCTGGGACAGTTCACTAGAGATCTTCCAAGCTGACTGCAAACCAGATTCTGTATATGTTCGTCCTACTAGTTTTGAATCCAACCAATTGTACTTAAACCACTTTTCTATCCATAAAAACATCATGAAAGGCTGACAGATACTTTGTCAAACCATATCTACAGTATTCCCCCTGTCTAGTAATCCATCTAGTAACCCTGTCAAAAAAGGAAGCAAAGTTAGTCTGGCAGGATATTTTCTTAAGGAAGTAATGCTGGTTAGTTGTGGTTGCTCCTTTTTTTTTCTACATAGTCACTATGTAGTAATATGTCCTACAATTTTGCCAGGAGTAATGCTCACCAGCATATATAAACTCCATCCTCTTCCCTGCTTTTGAAAATAAGGACATCTGACCTTAACTAATTTTAATTCACCATATTTTCAGACGTCATTGAAACAAGGTCATAATCCCATCTGCAAGTTCTTTCGAAGTCCTAGGATTTAGTGTCCAGAAAGCCTAATATCCTAAAGCTGTTTAATATTGGAGCCAAGAGCACTGGCTGCTTAACACTTCTAAGCCAGTGCTCTATTATATCAGAGATGATATCTTCTGTTATAAGAACTGTTGCCTTCAGTTTCAATGAGTGTGCATCCATCTATCCAGCTATGCCCCAAAATATTGATGCACAGCACTGGTCTTATGTTACACAAGATCCACTTTTAAAAGTAGAATAGTTTCATCTTAAGTGCACTATGACTGCTACCTTGGTGAATTATTTTATTCACTTAAAACTAAATTTGATGGCATTCTTTCAAACATATCTTACATTGCAATATTCTACCTGGTCCTCTTACGTGGAAATCATTAGAAAGACAAAGCTTTCTCATATTTAATTTTCATGGCTTAGAGGGGTAGTGGAAAGCAAACAGGTTTTGAAGTCAAAAGATCTGGAGTTCAAATACTAGCTTTAATGCTAGCTCTGTGACCTTGGGCACTTAATCTCCTGGGCCTCAGTTTCCCCATTTGTAAAATAAGAAGGGGTAGTTAGATGGCTATTAGGGTTTCTTCCAGCTCTTAAATTATCCTATGATAAATTGATGTATATAGAGCAGGAATGGTTCTTTAAATATGGCTAACTGTGAGCTAGCATTTTTCCTGGTTGGAGGAGTGGGGGAAAGGGGAAGACAAGAGAAAAGTAAATGTGATGATACAGGATGTGGATAGGAAATTCAGAACCACTGAAGTAAAATGATACTTGATGCACTTCAGGAATAGGTTAAAATGAGACATGAAACTGTAAAGAAACAGGATATTTTCCAAAGGAATTAGAAATAAAGTGGGAGGAAAAAAAAAACAAGACAAAGAAGAGTATATACCTAAGAGGAGGAAAGAGAGTGGAAGGCCTGAGGCAATTAGAAAAGCAAGAATTGGAAAGGGAAGAAAGAGAATTAAAGAAAATTGTGTTGATTGAGATGGGAGACTCAGAACTGGAATAAGAATAAGAGTCTGACTATCCAGGAAAAGACCAAAATGGAGGATTCTCTTGGGCAGAGTCCAAGGAAGATATTGAACAAGGTGATTATTAGGATATCAATTCTGATGTGAGAGTGAATGAGGTAGACCTAGGGACCAGATGGGAAAGGATAATGATTGTCTAAAGATTGATGGGATGAATGGACAGAGTTCACCTTAGATCTAGGCCAAGGGTGGGCCTATGTGGCCTTAAAGCCGCAGGTTCCCCATCCATGATCTAGGCATAGCAGTAGGTTGGACTACCAGAAAGGTCAGTGACCAAAGAGTGAAAGCTAAAGGTCTCACAGTTGGAAGGGGAACAGAAAACAAGAAACACCAAGAAGAGACTGTTGAATATTTTCAACCTGTGCCAAGCTAATTTAGTAATGCAAGATTGTGGGATTTTTTCCTACTTATTTCAGCTGTATTTAGTTTGTGTCCTGAGGATCTTTTGAATCGAGGAACTATCTACTGCCTAAATGAATATGTTCTGAGTGTGCTTTATGGCAATGGACATTGTGAGCTGGGAAGGGATACCACTGGGAAAAAAAAAAAGGAAACAGGAAAAAGAATATGATAATAAGGGCAAGGACAAGGAAGAGAAATCTCCCTCTTTTGATCTTGTGAGTCCCCCAGGGTGGATCCAGTGTAAAGTCACTCAAGGCAAGGGACAGCAGGAACCAGTTCAGGAAAGTCTGTTTTTGCAGAAAAGGGGGGATGGCCCTGCTTGAAAGCAGAAATCAATCAAGAAAAACAATATACCATGAGTTCAGGTGGAAATATAAGTTCTTGGGTTGGATCCAAGGGCAAAAATTCTTCTTTTTCGTACAGTTTGGTGCAGACCTTAAAAAAAAATTAATTCAGTCACAAATAAGCCAATCAATCAACAAGAATTTACTAAATGGCTACAATAGGCCAAGCCCTGGGCACGCAAGAACAAAAGGGAAAGCATCAGTTGCCCTCATGCAGCTTGGAGTCTACAGTCAGAGGAAACACCACGTATGTATAGAAGTTTACACAAAATGAAGACAAAATGATTTGGGGAGAAGGCATTAGGAGCTGCGGAGATATGGAAAGGCCTCCTTAGAAGGTAGTACTTGAGCTGTGCCCCAAAAGAAACAAGCAATTCTGAGAGACACAAGATTCATTCAACAAATCATTATTAAACACCTACTAATATTTGCAAAGCACTTAGCCTGGCTAAAAAATGCTCGTTCAGATTATGTCTCACTTAAGATCATCATTATCAGACATTTATTGAGCCTCAACTCTATGTATGGCTAATAGACTGTGGAGTTTCATACACACACACACACATACGCACATACATATGAAAAACCTATATCTATGTGTGTGCATATATACATGTGTATTTATATATACATATGTGTGTATATATATATATATATGTATATATATATAGTTTCTTATATCATAAGGGGTTTATATTCTAGATGAGGACTCACCTTGGTTACTTTTTCCTGTGTAAGTCACGGTGGAGCTCATAGCTGGTCCCATATTTAGATAATATAGTTATAGTATCTTTCATGAGGGTGGGTACTATTATCTGACAGGGTACATTGCAGTAGTCTTCTTGTCTAATGAGACTTGAGGATTGTGAAAATACTATTGTCCAAGGAATGAGGCTTGAGAGTCAATGAGAGATGATGAGCTGGGACTAGAAGATAGGCAACTGCTTTCATAGTTTTTCTCTTCCTTCTCTTCTTTCATCCTGTTCCAAGCCCACATGTTTTAGCCAATTTATGATAAGAGAGAAGTACCATCCATATACTGCAAATGATTTAAAACTAAAAGGAGTGGGGAAATGGTGGTGGAGTGTGGGGGTAGTTACTTACGTTATTTTTATTCTCAGATTCATGTTCTTCTTGATCCAAGCAACATTCCCCTTGTCCTTTCATTTGACAGCAAGATGACTCCTAAAGAAGTAACAGATTGTTTAAAAATCACAGAATTCTAGAGCTAGAAGTTAACCACTTTGTTATTGCAGTCTGGTCATTTTTCATTCATGTATTACTCTTCATAACTCCATTTGGGGTTTTCTTAGCAAAGATACTGGAATGGTTTACTATTTCCTTCTCCAGCTCATTTTACAGATGAGGAAACTGAGGCATAAAGAGTTAAACGTCTTGCCCCAGGTCACACAGCAAGTAAGTGCCTGAGGCCAGATTTGAGCTCAGGAAGATGAGTCTTTCTGACTTCAGGCCTGGCACTCTAACCACTCTGCCACCTAACTGCTCAGCTGACCACTACCAATCACTTAATTCAGTACCCTGCATATAGCCAAGACTATGTAAATAGAGTAGGTAGCTATCTATATAGCAGGATGTGAATAATACTAGAGAATCTCCCAACCAAAAAACACTCCCACTTATGTATCAATAACCCCTTCACCCACAGAAATAGATGAGACCTCTCCATACCTACTCAACACTTTTGACCTCTGTCCTAAGGCCCCTTCCAGTTCTAGATTCATGAGTTTCTTGGCTTTTTTTTTAAACTAAGAACTACTAATGTAGCTCATAGAAGCTGGAGTGGATATGTGGTCTAAGTGGACAGAGCGCTGGATTAGGGGTTGGAAGTTTGGAGTGACAGCTCTACCATGTACTCGCTAGGTGTGCCACCTTAAGGAAAGAAGGCAAGTTGGTCAAGTAGAAGAATGAGAGATGATGCTACAAGAAAGGACTGCAAAAACATAAATTCCCTCCTCCCCTTATTTTTTTAATAATTTTTTATCTTAAACTTAGATACAAAATGAGGAGAAAAAACATTTCCATGTATACAACATACTATAAAAGAGGATTCAATATAAAACAATAAATTTCCATTTCAAGAAAACCTGTACAATAAATTCTACGTGTTATTTTCAAAGCTGCCCAGCTTTTCTTTGCTTCCTTGTTGGTTTTCTTTTCTTCTCTGCTGTTCACTTTTTATTTTATTTTTTCCCCTCTCTCCCACCTTACCCTAAAGAAGGCTACAATTAAGCATGGATATATAGACATATACATAGATATCTATAAATGTACACATCTACACTCATACACATATATGTAAGACTGTACTCTGCTTATTTTCACCTGTCATCTGTTTCTCTGAAAGTGAGTAGCATCTTCCTTCATGGATTCAAGTCTTTCCATGTTTTTCTAAATCAACCAGTTCATCATTTCCTACACCACAGCAATGTTCCAACCCAATCATATCCTATCAAAGATATTGTCTATGAAAGTTTTTTTCCCCAATTTTCTGCATTCCTTCTATTCTTGGCTACATAGGTTTTATTTATACAAGAAATTTTTCATTTAAAATAATTGAAATTATCTTTTTACATTTCAACAATACTCTCCCTTATAATGTAGTTTAAGGTCTGATACTTCTAAATCTGCTTCTTTAAATATCATTTTTCCTGGTTTCTTTGAAGTTCCTGACCTTTAGTTCTCATAAATGAACTTTATTATTATTTTTTCTAATTCAATGAAATTTTTTTGGTAATTTAATTGTGATGACATTGAATAGATTAGTTAAGTAAAATTGTCATTTTTAAAATTATATTGGCTTTACCTACCCATGAACAGTAAATATTACTTGAATTATTTAGATCTCAGTTTATTTGTATGAAAAGTATTTATGTTTATGTTCATATAGTTC
Source organism: Phascolarctos cinereus (assembly GCF_003287225.1). Lineage (NCBI taxonomy): Eukaryota > Metazoa > Chordata > Mammalia > Diprotodontia > Phascolarctidae > Phascolarctos > Phascolarctos cinereus. The sequence goes on from NW_027556098.1 coordinate 181,353,991, forward strand.
CTGTACCTGTTTAGGCAGGTATATACTCTGGTATTTTATACTGTCTGCTCCCCCTTATTTTAATGAAACAGACTTTATAAGTGCTTTTCATTAGGCTGTGCTTAGAAGTTCAAGCACTGCATGAGGACAATAGGAAAGTGATTGCTCAGGAGATAAGAGCTATTCAAATGACCTTTCTTCTCTTTCCCATATATAGATTCCATTAGTGTTGATTAGAGTCACAATCATAATCACATGTAGTGAGCAGCTTAAATGTCCAATTCAAAAGAAATTTCTGTGACTCAACAGTATGACAAGATGGCTTCCTCAGTTTTTCCTGACCACAAAAGTCATTATAAAGAATGGAGCCTGATCCATTTTTTAATCAGTACTATGTTACTTAATATTCATGTCAAATAAACCAAATCATAGAGGATCCATTTCTTTGAATTTCTGAGGGGGGAGAATACCTTTACCACTGACAGGAAGATCAAGATAGCCACAAGATCCTGCCAAAATTGTGCTTTCCACTGGAAATAAGTTTTCTATTTAATGTGTATGGTATCATATTATTGAATTTGGGAGACGCTGAATCTGTTTTTACAATTTTTCCATACTTACAGCGCTGAAACTTTTCCCACTTTCTACGATTGGCCTATATCCAGTACAGCGACACAGGTTACCTTGTAGAGGAAGAAATGCATATCATTAGAACTAATCCTTTGCACCTTTGCACTGTAGTATTTTTTTGTTGTGAAACCAAGCTTGTTGGACAGGCTATGGGGACCCCAGCAAAGCCCAAGAAGCAATTTTTCTGGAATGACTCAGGGTTGGTGGAAGGAAGGCATTAGAGGTGGGAGTGGGAGGATGAGGAGGAGTAGAGACACTGAAGGGAGAAGGAGAAGAATCTTTATATTTTGAATATAAAATACTTTTATTAAAATCATCATTGGAATTATATGAAGACTAAATGATAGAATGCCTATTATTTTTGAGGAAACAATTGAAGAGTACAAATGTCTACATATGTTGGTCACTAAAATAAGCAAGGTTAACTGAAATAATATAGCACCCTGTGAGTGAATATTACATTATTAAAACACAACTAATAAGAATAATCGTTCAAGGTCTTATAAAATGCCTATATTAATCCTTTAAGTGATTGCCAAGAAATGTGGTTTGTATTTTAAGGTCATATGCAAGGACCCTAAATGATAACTATTCCTCCAATTATTTCATGGGCTCTCCCTTGCTATTTTGTAAATAACTGGGTAAGGGGATAAGCTTTATGATTCTAACCATAAGCCAATGTCCCCAACTTACCCCAGTGTTGTTACAGGCCTTGTTGCACTTTGCCATAAAGAGATGTCAATTGCTAACATAACTCATATACAGATCAACAGTTATTATTTTTCACTGAATCACAGAACTTTAAGAGTTCAAGGGAATCTCAGAGGTCACAGGATCACAAGATTGTACATCTATCAGTAGAAGGGACCTTAGAGGTCAGCTAGTCCAGCACCCTTCCTTCCTCTTACAAATGAGGGAACTAAGGCCCAGGTAAGGGCAAAGCTAGGTAGTGATGTGGATAGAACACTAGGCCTGGAGTCAAGAAGTTCTGAGTTCAAATCCAGCCTCAGACACTTACTGTGTGATCCTGTACAAGTCACTTAACCCCTATTTGCCTCAATTCTTCACCTGTAAAATAAGGATTCACTGGAGAAGAAAATGGCAAACCACTCCAGTATCTTTGCCAAGAAAACCCCATGGACAAAGCCCAAGTCACATAGAGTCAGACACAACTAAATGACTGAACAACAACAACAAGGCCCAAAAAAAAAATTTTTTTTTAATAAAAATTAAAAAACAAAAAACAAAAAAGCAAGGCCCAGGTAACTCAAATGATTTGCCCAAGCTCACACAGGGTAAGTAGCAGAGCTGGGATAAGAACTTAAGTGCTTCAGAACCAGCTTTGTTGCATATTATTTAGTTCAACAAATGATTAAATAGAAATCTCTTCTACAGCATTCCTTACAAGTTGTCATTTGACCTCTACTAGGGAAGGGGAACCCATTACCTTCTCAAACGGCCTACTGCAGTTTTGGCCATCTCCAGAAATCAGGGTTTTTTTCCTTATGGGAACCTAAATCTACGTCTCTCTAACTTCCACCTGTTACTTCTAGCCCTCTCTTTTGGGAACACAACTATACTGAATTACCAGACAAGGAATGATACTTGTTTTTATTGATAAGGGAGGACCATGACACTAAATTTCCCTGTGTTGAAGACAGAGAGTTGGGCTAGCTGACCTCTGATATTCACTTCCAATCTGAGATCCTGTGGTTTTATGCCTGCATTACTTTACATAATATACATATATATATATATATATATATATATATATATATATACATATATATACTACATATATATGTATATATATATATATATATACATATATATACTACATATATATGTATATATATAGTATATATATACATAGTATGTGTATATATATACTATATATATATAATATCTTATATAGTATATATATACATAGTATGTGTATATATATACTATATATATATAATATCTTATAGTTTACAAAATGCTTTAATATCCATCCTTTCATTTAATCCTAACAGTTCATTTAATCTTATCTATACTATGTAGTAGATCAAGCAGATATTATTGTCCTCATGTTATAAATGAAGAGTATGTGGCTCAAAGAGAGGTTCTGACCCAAGATGATACAGGAAGTAAGTGGAAGAGCCAGAATTTAGACTCAAATCTTCTGAGACTAATAAAATCTTAATATCAGAGATATAAACTGGAAGGAATCTCAAAGATCATCCAGGCCAATCTTCTCATTTTATAGATGAGGAAACTAATGGCCAGCAAAAGTTAAATGACTTGCCCGGCATCAGATATGGTTATTCTACTGATAGACCATGGGAAAGGAATGGATAGAGTGTATCCTGATTTCAATAAAACATGATACCCTTGTGGAGAAAGGACATGGAGAAATAATAGAGACAGTAGATTCTAAATGGCCAAATAACTAAAAGAATGCTGACTGATGGTCTGATGCCAATGTGTTAGGTCTCCAGTGCTGTGTTACAGTTTTATTCTTGATCCTTTTTTGCCTTACATTTCTATCAATGACAGTAACAGCTAACACATATGCAGCACTCTGTTCTATCTCACCCTAGTACTAAGTTGAATTGCTTTTGGCAAATTGCAAAGAGCTCACAGCACCCTCAAGTTTCTTCTTTCAATGGCATTCTACCTTTTAAATACCAGTGTTCCTCCACTGATGCTCTATGGCTACAAATCCCATGATAGAGATCCAGTCTCCAAGGAACCAAGGTATATGGTTGGCACATGTGGCCGTAGCGTATTACAGATGAAGACATGGCTGCAGGAAGCAGCTTAAAGATTTTATCAAAGAAATATGATTGGAAAAAGAAGTGGGCCAGTCATGCAGCAAAAGCAAGGAATAATGGTATATGAATGTAATGGAATACTATTGTGCTATAAGAAACGATGAGCAGGTAGACTTCAAAAAAACCTGGAAAGATTTGTATGGACCGATGCTAAGTGAAGTGAGCAGAACCAGGAGAACATTGTACAAAGTAACAGCCACTTTGTGTGATGACTAATGTTAATAGACTTAGTCCTTTTCAGCAATGCAAAGATCTAAGACCCCAAAGGGTCTCATGATGGAAAATGTCATCCACATCCAAAGAAAGAAATGTGGAGTTTGAGTGCAGATCGAAACATACTATTTACTATTTTTTTCTTCTGTTTTATTGTGTTTTTTCTTTCTTGTGGTTCCTCCTATTGGTTCTAATTCTTCCTTACAACATCACTAATGTGAAAATATGTTTAATGGGAATGTATATATATATAGCCTATATCAGATTGTGTGCTGTCTTGGGGAGGTAGGGAGGGTGGGAGGGGGAGAAAAATGTAAAACTCAAAAGCTTATGGAAGTGATTGTTGATAAATTAAAATAAATTGATTTTTATAAAAAGAGCAAGGAATAAAAAAAAAATGGACTTTGTGTTGAATTGACGCCTCCATAACACCAAGATCTCTAGAGGAAGACCATCACCATGTTGTTCTCTGTGAGCAGCAACATCCAGGATGGGAAGACATGGACAGATTTCAATCCGTACCATTGGATCATCCCTCTATAAAGTCCACTCTTTTCTCCAATTGGTGAGTTTCCTTATGAAGTCTCCATTTTTTGGAGGGGCCCATTCCAGCTTTCACTCTTCTGTCAGTCCTGTTCTTGCCTTCTGTACTTCAAATCATGTCCTGTGTCAAATGTCTTCCCTCCTCCTTCCCAAATTTTCAGCTCCCTTTTGTGTTATCCTGCCGCATTCAAATATAAACTCCCTGAGGACAAGGACAGTGTTGCTTTTTGCTTGAATTTGTATCCCCAAAGAGTAGCACAAACATAGTGAGTGATTAATAAATGCTTGTTTTCTTCCTTTCCTTCCTTCTTCTTTCTGGTTTACAAATGCTTTGCATACATTAGTTCATTGTTTCTCTTTTTCAACAACTTGGATTGATACTTTGAAGGCATGTTTATCAAATTTTCAGATAACGTAAAACAAAGAGGCACAGATAATACACTGGATACCAGAATAAGAATCAAAATTATCTTGATAGATCAGAACAACAGGCTGAAAATAACAAGAAGAAATTAAGTAAAGATAAAAGTAAAGTTCTGTGCTAAAGTTCAAAAAATTAATTATACAAGTACAGGATAAGGGCTACCAGCTTCTTTGCAGCTCAGATGATAAAACCTGCTAGATTTTAGTTGACTGCAAGTATGAGTCAAGTAGTAGTATTTGGCTGCCAAAAAATTAATGTGATCTTAAACTAAAAGTATGCTATCCAGATCAAGATAGGTAATATATAGTCCCACAATATGCTGCTGCCTTGGTCAATGCATATCTGGAGTATTATTTTCACTTCTAGAAGCCCCATTTAAGAGCGATCTTTACAAACAAAAATGAATCTAAAAAAAGATGACCAAGATGGTGAGGGATCTGAAAACCATATCTATGAGAAAGAGTTGGAGGAATAGTACATGTGCAGCCTAGAAAAGAAAAGATTTAAAGGGGACAAAAATAATAATCTTCAAATATTGTCATTATCATTTGGATGTATTGTACTTTTATATCCTTGTTTCAGAAAGTAGAATAAAGATCAATAAAGCAAAGTTTTAGTGAGATAGGTATCTGTTCAATATCAGGAAAAGCTTCTTAGAAAATGAAACTGCCCAAAATGGAGCTAGCCATCTTGTAAGAGAGCTGAGTAACCCTGTCAATGGAAATATTCCTGGAGTGGCTGGACAATCAGCCAGCAGGACAGCTGTAAATGGGATTGTCACAAGCCTATTCAGTGAGGTTACTCAGCACACAGAGAGTTTACAAGGTCAACTGAAGTCCTTAACTGATAAGCAGGCCTAAATTTATCATAATAAAGAAGCCAGCTAGGCAATCCAGAAAACACAATGGAAAGCAGCAAGAGATTAAGGCATGTATTAGTGACATTTGCTATCACCAGACATGGATGTGTTTGCTAAATTCTCAGGCACTTGAAACCTGCTTTAACAATTGTGGACATATTAGGCTGCACAGTTTATGTGTCAGATATGCCTAGAGGTGACTACTGGGTGGCCTTTATGGGTGGAAAATTGAATTAGATGATCTTTAAGGTTTCTTCCAATGCTAAGGTTTAGTAAATCTGTTAAGTGCAGGTAATACTTCTTTTTAAGTCTTTTTTAATGGTATGTAACACATACATACATGTGTGTACATATACAAATAGATAGATATACAGATCCCCAATATTTGCATGTTTAACTTTCACAACTTAAGCATGCATATGATTTTATTAGTAACCTCATTTTCACTTTCAGGTTGACAGCCATGTATATTGGGGCTATACATAGTGGAGAAAAAAATGAGAGGCACAATGCAGCAAGTTTGTGGAGCGGCTGGTATTCTGCTAGACACTTCACTGGTCTTATTAACCCTATGGTTGTATAGTAAAGACCTCACCATGTTTTCATTGCATATTTTCATTGTTTAACTTTAAAATTCAAGTTCTGCTATGCAATTATGCCCCCAAAGAATAGTGTAAGTCCCTTGGGCCCTAAGCCCAAGCATACAAAGTCAGTGATGTGGCTTAGCAAGAAAATAAAGGTGGTATATAAACTTCTTACCAGAATGTCTGCAGCCACTCTTGGCCCTGAATTTGGTGTTACCATGTTAGGGAAAGTGCATATTATCAGAATTAATGTTTTGGTATGAAGAATTTAGGGCAGAAAAATATATTTTTAGTGATCTCTGATGAAAGATTACAAGTTTTGGTGGTCACAAAAACCTAACCCCCTATTTCCCATAGGTTTATCAAGATATTAAGGGACATCCTGATTTCCAGAGCCAAGGCCTAGAAAGCAAGCTGTGCTCTGAGCTGGGCATAATGACAATCCTTTGCATTCACCCTCTGGATGATCTCATCCATAGTAAAATCCCAGAATTGTTTCATATAATTATTGTATTGCTTTGACCAGCACCAGGTATTCTCTGAGGTCAGACAAGTACCTGCTGTATCCATGTTCTGCTCATGAAGCCCTGCTATAAATCAAACTTGCCACATTGTTACTGTTACCCCTTGTTGTCAGGGCTACAACACACAGCACAGCCATTGGTATAAGTATTAAGATTTGGCCACACTAAAGTGAGCCCCCCCCCACTAGGGATAGGGCTCTGGCACATGTGTCTAATCTGCCTCCTTGTTTGCAAGCCATTTCCCTCACTTTGAAATTAAACTTCTGTTTGACTCCTGACTCTCCTGTCTCTAGCCTGCTCTGTACTGCCCAGGACACAGGTCAGAGGCTGGTTCAGTCCAGTTGACATTAATTGGTGTCAGAAGTGGGATTGGACATGGAACCAGGCCATTGCACTCTGTGGTACCAATGGAAACAGACTAGGCACCACCAGAGATTTATTTCATGCCTTTGTTGGGTTTTTGTTTGTTTGTTTGTTTTTTACTGCTTACTTCTATAAAGTTCATGCCATTTTCTAGCAACGTTACCCCTTCCAAAAGTTGAAGATGACCATGTATACACACACACACACACACACACACACACAACACACACAAATATATACATATATATGTATATATTTGTGTGTGTATATGTTTGTATGTATGTATACTGCTTTGTAAACCTTAAAGTGGTGGCTATTATTAATATTATTACCAGTGAGTAGTATAGAGGTCATAGAGATTATGAATACTGAGAATGCAACAAAGACTGGCACGTAGTAATTGTTGATTGACTAACTGACCCTGTACTTCTAATTTTATATCCAATATAAATTTTCTATTTTATTTAGTACATTGAAAGTCAACACAGGATAGCCAGTGGTGTCAAACTCAAAGAGAAACAATCCCTGTAGAAGATATATTGACTTAGAAAATCACAAGTTTATAATATCTATGTTGTACTATATTTCTGTTTATTTTGTTAAACATTTCCCAATTATATTTTGATCATGTTTGGGTCATAGTGAGCAGTTCTGGTCAGGCAGTCTGCAAGTTTGACACCTCTGAGGATAAAGAGTTGCCTAGATGTCTGGGAGATTAGGGTTCAAATCCTATCCCTGACACATATCAAAGGAATACAGAACTTAGAGGAAACTCTAAAATGTCATGTGACAAATGAGTTACTGATCAGCATGGAAGGAAGTTCCCTATGCCACCTAAATCTTAGGACTAGACTCCCTCAAAAAATTCAGTACATTGAATTAAATATTACTTTAGCAACACTGACTTTAAAAACTCCAATTGAGAGTTAATCAAAGGCTAAGTGTAAATTATTTTTTTATAAAATACAGTGAATTCATTGAATAAGATTTATTTGAATGAAAGTGAGTAATTAAGAATAACTGATTCTTGGTTAAAAAAGGATTAATAAAATATATATCTAGAAATGGGATGGATATATGTAGAAAAGACAAAAATATAAAAACAAAAGATATCTATGATTTTTTAAAAGGAAACATATTTTGCTTTCATATCCTACCGTTCAAAATGTAAGAGGAAAACTTACCCCCCAAGGTTTCAATCAGCTGCTCAGTGGATGGCTGCAGTTGATTCCTCAGGAGAGTATATATGGACATCACCATCCCTGGAGTACAGAACCCACATTGTGTGCCGTGGCCTTTGGCAATCCTTTCCTGGAGGCCAAGAAAACAGTCAATCCTTCCATAAAGCTTCAGTTTATAGTATTCAATACATGCTCTTTATTTATACAGGTAAAGATATGTTATGCTATGTTACACAAAGAAAGGATCTGATCTTCAATTTCAGAAAGTTACTTCTCCAAGGAGACCATAACAGTAATTTCATTTCAAATCAAGGGAGATTTGGGGGAGATAAGACAGTAGTAGCTTGAGATCACCATATTGGTTTATCCCCCACCCTGCTTCCATATAGGTCTGGGAGGGGGACTTGGAGGCCTTTGAAAGAGATCTGTCCATAAAAATCATTTCCAACTCCAATGTTTAAGCCCTGCTCACTTTAGAAGGATCACTGTTCTTTGGGGTATATTGTGTTTTCTTCACTTTCAATCATTTTCACATATAAAATCCTAGCTAGACGAAGAATATAAATTCCATGAGGTATTCCTCATGTCTATCTTTGTATTTCATTTCTGAATCTAGCACACATACATATGTGCTTAATAGAAATGCTTTTTTGAATGAATGAATGAAAAATATGCATCAGATTAGAACATACAAGAGAAAAGCTTAGAATGGCTTATTTGTCATCCTACCTGAAGGTTGGCATGCAGGTTAGGAAGACCAACCATTCATTCCATGAATAATGTTTGTTAAGATCCATATTACTTGCTTTTCAATAAGGAATCCATGCCCTAAAGGAGCAAGTAATCTGGTTGGAGTTGTACAATATGCACACAAGGACATGACTCTAGCAACAAATAAAAGCTAAGCCAGATTGGTCTCATTTGACTATCTGTACTAAACAAACTGGGGCAGCTAGGTGGTACAGTGGATAAAGTGCCAGACCTGAAGTCAGGAAGACTTTTTTCTTAATTTCAAATCTGGTCTCAGACACTAGCTGTGTGACTGTTGGCAAGTCACTTAACCCTGTTTGCCTCAGTTTCCTCATCTGTAAAATAAGCTGGAGAAGGAAATGGCAAACCATTCCAGAATCTTTGCCAAGAAAACCCCAAACACGGTCAAGAAGAATCTGAAACAACTGAAAAACAACAATTTACCAAACTACTCAGAGTCTGTCTTAAATTCTCTATTTTTATTATTTGTGGGGCCAATTTATCGCTGAGTATTCCCATCATTATTTAGGTATGTATAGGACCATGAGGCAGGGGTAGGCGAATGCAAGATATGAGAAGAATTACATTGGCTAAAATGAAGATGAAAAGGAAAATTCTTAAAAAGTATGAAGTGCAGCCTTAGGGTATGGAAGAAGAAGAGGCAATCATTCTCCCCTTTCACACACTATAACCAAAATTAATCATCAATAAACATTTGTTAAAAACCTACTATGTGTCAGGTACTGTGCTAAGTGCTGGGGATACAAAAAGAGGCAAAATACAGCCTCTGCCCTCATGGAGCTTACAATCTAATGGGGGAGAGAACATGAAAACAAATATATATAAAACAAGCTATATACAGGATAAATGGGAAATAATTAAAAGAGGGAAAGGACTGGAATTAAACTGGGAATTTATAGGCTGGTTGATTCTTCCTTTCTGTGAACTACATTAGCACTTTGTCATTTCATGTTCTGATTTGTAGTATACTTACCTATACGTGCAGCCCTAAATTCCCAACCCCAGCACCCCCCCCATACATAACACTAGACTGTAAATCCTTTATATCTTTGTATTCTACCACTACCACTACTCCCACCCTACCTGGAAAAGTATAAATCACAAAGCAAGTAGGTTCTTTAAAATTCTGGTGAATTGAAGTGTTTATATGCGTGTGTAGCTGCTTCAAGTATTCAATAACCCCATGGGTAGTGGTTGGCCAGATCAAGAGTCAGACACAACTGAATTACTGAACAAGTGAGCTTTGTCCTTCTCCCTCATGTCAAGCTGCCTTCCATTCAGAAGTCTGTTGAGCCACCATCCCTTTCTTGTCCACTAAATTACCAGGCTGGGAGACTGACCCTTGGGACAGCCAGAGTAATAACTATCGATTATGATGCCTGGGGCAAAAGAAGAAGACCTCTGATCTTAGGACACCAGGCCCTTTTGTGGGAAATTCTGGAATACTAACCCCTATGATTAGAAAGTTTAGGACACAATGAAACCACTGCTGGAGAAGCTACCCCAGAGTGGAGAAGGCAGGAGAGAAGCTCATTTGGGTTTCAGCCATCACGGTGGAGAAGGGGGAGAAGAAATGTGCCTTCTGGTAGCTTCCTCCTTTAATTATTCTTGTCTACAAGGAGCTAAATTTAAGTTTTCCTACTATCTAGAAAACTATGTAAGTGTACTGGTCACCCCACCCTTATGGTTCTGAGACAGTAAAGGACATAGCTATAATCACTAATGCATGTGTCCCTGAGATTTACTGTAAAGCTGTTCTTTGCTTCTTTTTGCATTTTAATAAATGTTAAATGAATGAACTTTGAGTACATTTTAAAACGTCATCCAACATTTCCAGCAAATATTTAGAATAATCTCATTTTTCCTTCAGCTTATAGCCAGTACCTTAATGAAAATCACTCGATTAGATGGCTTTTCTTTGGGAAGAAATGTCAGAATTTTAAACATGTGTGATTGTAGATTTAGAGACGAAATGGATCTTCTAGGTCATCTAGTTCTGGGTCCTCCTTATGCAAGAAGAAAATGGAGGTCCAGTAACTTGCTTAAGGTCACTTGGGTAGTAAGTGCCAGAGACAGGATTAGAATCCAGGCCCTCCGGCTCCAAATCCAGCATCTTTCTACAGCACCTCATAAGGCTTATCTGATTGGGAACCTCATTCAAAAGAGCTACACACATCCCTTCTCCACCCCTGAAACCCTACATCAACATCACAGCAATTCTTTGCAATGCTCGATTTGTTTTATGTTCAGACTCACAAATGCAAGAGTATATTATTAACATGTTATGATGTATTCTTACCTGAACAGGGTGAATCCTGGTTTTGGTGCTTCCAATACCTTCCACAGTGGTGACTGCAGCCCCAAAGAGGGAGCATATAGGAATCAAGCAGGCTGTGACAGAGTAATGCCTTCAGGTTTTACGTAATAAAGAAAAGAAGTATTAAAACAATGAGAATAGTGATGTCTAATATGGGAGGGGAGGGATCTTAGCTAGGAGATAATTAAAATAGAAACAGTGTTCAGAATCAAAGGCTTAGACCTAGAAAGCACCTCCAGGGTCATCTAGAACAAATAAATGCACACCAAAGTTCCCTTTGGACAAAGGATTGATCCTGCAGTTAGTTGGCATGGTGGATAGAGCAATACATTTGAAATCAAGAAGAGCTGAGTTCATATCCTGCCAAGATACTTCCTAACTGAGTGATTTTGACAAATGACTATCTTTCAGTCTCAGTTTCCTCATCTGTAAAATGGGGATAATAATAGCATCTACCTCAGAGAGTTTTTGTGAGGATCAAATGAGGTAGTATATGAAGAGCATTTTTGCAAAGCTTAAATAACTATATAAATGTTAGCTATTATTATTTGCATTTTAGAATAAACCCAGCAGATGGTATTCTAACAATCTAATTTTTTCAACTATCTTGCTATATATTTCAAAAGTCAAAATGGTCCCCTTTTCTTGTTTCGTGTTCATCAGTTCAGAATTTATGATGTTGGCATTCAGATAACAAAACTACTCTTGCAAATATGTTGTCTTCAACACATAAGGATCCAGAGAGATTAGGCAGGAATTCAAATGATAATAACCTCAAGCTCCCTAGCCAGTAACAGAGAGCAATTATCTTCTTCCCATAAATACTCATTACCTCTAGGTAGACATGGATATCATTTACTCTTTCTCTGAGCAAAAGAATTATGCGAGCCAATTTCTGTCCTGAATTTTGTTCACTGTTCGAAGGAGCTATTGGCAACAGCAGCCCCAGGATTTTCAGATCTCATTTCTACCCTGTCTACAAAGACAGTCACTTAACATGGATTGCAAAATGTTACCCTAAATGGAAGGTTTCTGATGAACCAAGTTCAAACAAAGAATTGTTTTTTTTTCTTGCTTGAGTCAGGATGTTTTATTCACTATGTTCTATCTGTCTGTCTTTCTTTTGTAATCTGGAAATCTAAGTGACAGGTTCTACTTTTAATTAGAATAGAGACACTTAGGCTTTCTGTAAGCTAGGTAAGATGTATGCCACAAGAGTCTGAGAATAAATGCTATGAAAATAACGCATGTGCATGTGTACACATATACTCATATACATGTTATATATGTGTATGTATACACATATATATACACACACATGTGTGTACATGTACAATTATCCCTTCCATATCATGGGGGTTAGAGTGTGTTGCCTCCACAACCTGAAAAATCCACGTAAAATTTTTTGGCCCTGCCTTCATACCAGAGAAGAGCTCTGAATTTTTTTTTTCTTTTATGGGGTATTTTTAGCACCTTATTTTAAAATTTAAAAAAAAATTAAAAAATAAAATTTGGGTTAAGTATTTGGTCATAGGCTCTGTGTCATCTGCAGCTTCTGCAAAACTCCCCCAAAATTCTAATTTAATTTCTTATGCCAACCTGTGATACATTGAAATCGCTATGAGGAAGGAATAATTTTATACATATACACACATACATATGTGTTGATTTCCTTGATATAGAGAACTCATGCTGAGGAAATACCTTCTAGCAATGCAAATAGGTAACTCTTTGCAATTTATAATTTTAGCATTACCAGGAGTACAGAAAAGTGAAATGATTTGTGTAGGGTCACACAGCCAATGTGTGTCAGAGGCAGAATTTGAACCAAGGTCTTCTTGACTGCCTGTGGAGTCAGAAGAATTGCATTTGTTAACTACACATCTGACCAAGGTTACTTAATTCCCCTGGGTCTCAAGTTCTTCTAAGTGCATTTGCATTAGATGGTATCCTTTTTATTCTAAACCTAGAATCCTACATAATTAACATTTTCTCAGGACTACATACCTGATCTTCTTGTTACTAGAGTCATATCTTGATATCATCACTGTGCAGGCCCCACATCCTCCTCCTCCACAGCCATATTTGGTTCCTGTCAGACGGACTAGGAAAAAGGCAATCAAGGAAAAGAGGACTGGAATGTTTCCTTCTACAGATTCTCACCACTGTCATGACTTGTTTATGCATGCACAAAAGGAGACATTGTTTTTGTTTTTGCTTTTAAGTTTCCTGGTTATCCAACCCATAGAGACTCCATATTAAGGGAAGAGCAGTTAGAATTTACTCAGTACCTCAGGTTTCTGTCATAAACCACTTCATGAAAAGCATTTGCCAAAGACAAAAGTCAATCTTCAAATACTTTTTTAAAAAAAGTTTGGCAATCTCATTGGAGTCTGGAACTCTCATAATTCCCATCTCTGTTTACCTTGTTATATAGCCCAAAGTCTCAAGAACCGATCCACACAGAAGGCATGCTACTGTAGTTATTTTGAATATGAAGAATTTGCAAACATTCTGGCCCTTCTACAATCCTACCCCTTAGTTTAATTATTTATGATGTAAAAAAAACTTCAGTAGCAAAATGATTATAAATTGAAATTTTTTTTAAAAGTTAATGAGAAAATGGGCAGCAAACAACTTTTAGTCTCCACCTTTTACGATTTATTTATGTAACACTTATATTACTCCTCCCAATGAGAAGCACTGATTATGTCATTCTACTGCTCAAAAATATTCAATGGCTCCCTCTGCCTATTATATAAGGACTAAAAGCCTTAGCCTGGAACCTAACCAAACCTGTCTATCCAGCCTTATAACCCTCTCACTTTGTGCTCAAGCTGGACTTTAATACTTGTCCACCACATATATCCTATGCTTTTCCACCTTGGTGCCTTTGCTCACTCTGTTTCCTATGGCTAAATTAACTTCTCTGGTTTAAATTCCATCTATCCTTGAAGATCCATTCAAATGCTATCTTCTCTATGAATGTTTTCTCTATGAATGTCTCCCTTCAAAAAGGAACTCTTTTGACTTTAGTTTTCTCATTGTGTTTTGAAATTTTCTCAGGTACCAAACATGCCTTAAATCATACTATAGTTACTATTTGTAAATGTATTTGTGGATGTAATGTAGAAAACTGGAAAGAGCTATAGTTTTGGAATCAGAAGTCAAGAGTATAGTCATATTCATACCCCTTACTAGTTGGGTGACTTTGAACAAGTCATATTTTCTCTCTGAGCCTCAGTTCCCTCATCTGTAAAATGGAGATAAAAATTCTTGTATTACCCACCTTACAAGTTGTGAGAACAACACTTTACACCTTGTAAATGGGAAATATTATTTTACTCTCCCTACTAGATTATATGTTCCAGAAGAAAAAGGGGTAATACTATATATTTATCTATGCCTCTCCCTTAGAACTCAGCACAGTGATTGTATTATGTACTCAGTGGCATCAAACTCAGGCTGCCAGTTAAACTGTAATTTTAGATTGACAAGTTCTTTTGGTGGCAGAATTAGAGGAAGGGCAAGTGTTGGCTTCTTTGAGCCCCGAGGCCCAGTACACCCGGACTTAGGATGAATGAGAACTAGGGGAGTTATTGGGGATTACAGAACCAGTGTTCTGACAGGTATCAGATTTCTGGCAACTATTAGCTAAAGAGAGTGGGATCATTGAGTGTCAGAATCAGCCAGAAGAAAGGATTTGAAAGTAGTAGGCCTCTTTCTCTAGTGTTCTTCCACTTCCTTCCTCAGACAGACTTTCCTCTGCTCTCTCTCCCACAGGTGTGCATAGAGCACAGTCTCAGCACTAGGTATGCTCCCTCCTCCCCTCCTTAAGGTGGATGAGACAATGACAGTGGAAAACAGACTCAATTCTGAGGGCCAGGGGTATGGTTTGCCTAGTGTATGCTGTTGTGCATGTGTAAGCTTTTTCTCTTTCTCTCTTTCCTCTTCCTCACCTCTTTTCTAAGAGATACAGATCAGCAACTTTATAATTCAAAGTCTTAAAGAGTCACCTGAATTAAGTGACCCTTGGTCACAGAGGCAAGACTTGAATCCAGTTCTTCCTGACTTTAAGTCAAATAAACTTCTATGCCATGCCATCCTGCATATGTAAATATATCTATATATCTATATCCACACATATAAGGATATATAGATACTAGATGTTTTGCTATTCAAAATAATCTTTAATCCATGAGATGAGAGAGAAAGTAATTTGTCTCTATTACTCCCTATTTTCCCCTTCCCCACCATAGAAATCACCTTCATCAGTTGCTCTAATCTCCCAAATAAATAGAAGAATGTCTTTACTAATCCCTTGTCATTCTTCCTGAAGATTTTGACAGGGCAAGGAGTCACAGAGCTGTTAAGTCAGCTCCTTATGTTCTGTGCCCAAATTCCATGAGAGTTGTTACAGAGTCACTTCCAGGTCATTTCTATCAAGTTCCATTTCAGAAGGTGAAAGGAGAACAAGAAAGTGGGTAGAAGGTTAATTGTTCAATTTTTAATGAAAGCTAATCACTTAATTTTTAATGACATCTTCAGTTAACCGTATGAAACTACTCAAGTAAACATTGCAATGCAAGTCTCCTCTACTTTTTAGTATTTGTAATTTAAATTTCTAGCATGTATATGAAAGCCTTAGAAAATACAATCTTAATTTGAGCAAATTGCTGGAAAAAGACTATAATTTTTTCATAAGTTGACCTTACCATTGAGTAAAGACTAGATCATTTTCATTTGAACTTGGCCATGTCTTCCCTATTCAGTACTTTTAAAATGAAGTCTTTTAAACCAAATGTAAGACATCACATTTATCCTTATTAAATTTCATCTTACTAGTGTAACACTTACATGGATGATATCCTGAAAGATAACGCTATGATTCAGGACTCCCAACTGGCTGAAAGAACATAAAGCATGGTACTGAACCTCTGCAAAAGGGACTTCATTTGGTAGCAGACCCCCAGGGAGGGAGGTGGTAAAAGACAGGCACACATGCACACACACACACACACACACACACACACACACACACACACACCCCAAATACAGAGAGGATCAAGATGTGAACTTTTAAATGGTGGCTGAGACATTAGAGTCTCACGTACATATACATATATATAAACATGCATACACACATACATGCATATATACATATGTGTATATATGTGCCTGTATGTGCATGTGCATGTGTACACGTGTGTGTGTGTGTGTGTGTGTGTGTGTGTGTGTGTGTGTGTGTGTGTTTGAAGCCAGCTTTACCATATTCCTTGTCTTGCAACACTAGAAGCTGCTGATAGCAGCCCTCTCCTGGGTGGGACCATTTTCACTCCTATGGTTTGAGCTGAAATCTTAGCTGAAGATTTTACCCCTAGCTAAAGAGCTCAATTACTCTTTCATGCTTGAGTATTCAGTGGTATATTTTAATCTGTAGAACTTCTCAGATTTCTGTTTGTTGTTTTGCTTGGTTAAGTGGGTTCATTCACTATTTGCTCTTTGTTTAACAGAAACTGTTTTCCTTACTCTGTCTTTTGTTTGTTTGGTAGAAAGGGCTAAACTGTTGAGTGCAAGCTATGGGTCACTCTTGCTCTTAAGGGAAATCAGGGAAGTGGCTTTCCTTCTGAACCTCTAAAGATCACACTTCTAAACTACAGATATTTGAAGGATGGCAGATAGATATTATTCTAGTCACATACCCCTCTTACAAATGAGAAAGATCATCTATCCTGAATCATCAGCAGTCCTGGATCCTGGATGACTCTCCTACCCCAGAAAGGCTGCTGATGATATATGTATGGTCCCACCATACTCTCCACAAAGATAGGCCAGACTGCAGATCACATCTTATCTATACCAACCAGAAGTTGTGGGTCTGTATGTTTATGCCTATGTGAAGTCATAACTGCCTCTGTGTGTTAGGATCTATAGTATATTTGAAGTAAAGTAGCCTTGTACTTATTACCCATACTCTTATTACCCATGCTTGTATAAATGTCTGAGGGAGGGGCAGCTAGGTAGCGCAGTGAATGCAGTGCTCACCCTGGAGTCAGGAGGACCTGAGTTCAAATCCTACCTCAAACACATAACACTTACTGGTTGGGTGACCCTGGGCACATCACTTAAGCCCAACAGCCTCACCAAACAAATATATGAGTGCATTAGTTTTATTCCTGCTCCTCTTGAGTATTATCTCTCATGAATTACTCTTCCTTTTCCACTGGAAATCTTTCTAGATCCTGCCTGCTACTGTCTATGGTAAGTGACTTGATGAATGTGTTTATACATTGCCCTTTTCCTGACTTCATTTTCTGTTTAAAACTCTTTTAATAAGATTTGAAGTCTCCAGGCAAATATTCTTTACTGGCCCTCATTAAATCTACTACATGCCTAGACAAAAGCTCATCATCTCTGTAGCTTAAGGCATAGCCCAGAAATCCAAATCCTCTTCCTAACAGCTTTTCAATTCCCACATCAACCCTTCTTGTCTGAAACCCCTGCCTTAAACACCACTTAAGATCCTAAGGAATTAGAGAGGTCAAAATCAGTTACATCTCTACTCCTAGCCCTGATTTCATGAGAATTAGATATAGTGAACTTAACTTGACTTCTTTCTCTTTCTATAGCTTATATAGACTGATTCCTGGATTTCATAGGAATGTGATCAAAATGGTAGTCTCTCACACCAATTAAATTAGTAAAAATGATTAAAAGAGACAAATAGTCAATATTGGAGGAGATGTGGGAAGACTGGCATACTAATAATATTGGTATAAATAGAGAAGTGAATAGGTCCAACTATTCTATAAAAAGAAAAAAACTAGAATCATGTAAGAAAAATCACTAAAATGTTCATGCACTTTGACCCAGAGATACCACTACTGGGCATAGTGTTGTTTGTTGTTGTTGTTGTTTGCCCTTCATTCTCAAAGAGGACCAATGATATCAAGAGGGTGATGTCTTGACTTGTAAGTGAATTGGATTTAAGTGAAGAAGAGCTGTGTAAAGTCATCAGCCTCACTCTCTCCTCCAGAGTCATCAGAGTCCAGTGGCAAGACATAGGCCAGGATGACTGGCAATGGCCCTGGATGCAGTAGGAGACCTTGGCCTTTTTTAAGCTAGGGTCTTTTCCAGGTCTTGTCTAAGGCAACACCCATTCAGTAAGTAAAGGCTAGGTAAGAATGGAGGCAAAAGAAAGCCTAGTTTGCCTTCACAAAAGAATCACTCTGGAAGGGGAAGACCCTCACAGTTTCTGGCCAGAATAGAAACAATTGCTATTTACACTCACCCTGAGCCATCAGAACCCAAATAAGGAGCAAATGAGGCTTGGCTGGGACTTTTTACTGGCTAGTCAATGAGAGCCAGAGTAACTTGGGTTTAAAGGCAAGGTCAGGTAGCACCATTTGAATCCCAATGGGCTTTATTAAAGTCTGGTTTTCCAGACATATATTTAAAAAAATCATAAATGAAAACTTCATGAGACAAAAGAGTTAATTGTCACTGGGAATATACCTCAAGAACGTTAAAGACAGAAACAAAGACCCCATCTATACCAAAATATTCAAAGCAACATCTTTTGTAGTAACAAACACTATTAACAAAGTAGTGTCCATCAACTGGGGACTAGCAAAACAAAATGTAACACACAACCATAATGAAATGTTATTGCTTTATAAGAAAAAATGATTATGAGAAATTCAGAGAAAAATGGAAATTCTTTTATGAACCTATGCCAATCAAAGATAGCAGAGCCAAGAGAACAATTTACATAATGATTTTAATAATGCAAATGAAAATAAAACCTAAAAGGCAGGTGCAGGCAGATTAATTGCAGTGACCAATGCAGGGGGAAAAGAAGGTAATAAAACACATGGACATACCACTGGCAGAGAGGTGCCGAACTGCAGGTGCAAAATGCTGTAAATGCTGTCAATAGAGGTATGTTAACTTTATTGGTGTGTTGAACTGTTTTGTTTGGTGTTTTGTTTCTTTGTGCAATGTGGGGAGAAAACGTATCCGGAAATTTATATGGCATAAAGACAAAAGGCATCAATGAAACCTTTTTTAAAAGCACTAAAGGATGGTCAAATATGAATAGTTGGTCTGTGGGAAACCCAAAACCAAAATTATAGCTATCTATTGTCTAGAGTAGAAATCTGAGGGAAGGCAAATGCTCTAGCAAGAGTTTACAGGTAACTTCACTTGCAGGTAAGGCTAGCCTTAAGTCAAGAGCCCTAGAATTTAATTCAACAATTACAAAGTTCCTATTACTATGCTAAGTGTTGAAGCTGTCTGGCTGAGACTCAGGCCATATTCCTTTTTACTTGAGCAATTTGGGTCCTCTTTTCATTCCTAGGCATGATTAGGATGCTTTCTGAAAAAAAGCCTATCACAGTCAACCACCTCTAAAACTAAAAGAGGTAAAGAAGCTAGGTGGTATAGTATATAGAGCTCCGAACATAGTCAGGAAGACTTGATTTCAAGTCTGACCTCAGACACTAGCTATGTGACTCTGAGCAAGTTAATTAACTTCTATCTGACTCAATTTCCTCATCTGTAAAATGGGCATAATAATAGCACCTATTGCCCAGGGTTGTTGTGAGGATAAAATGAGATAATTTGTGAAGCCCTTTGCAAACCATATGGCGCTATATAAATTCTGGCTATTAACCACCTAAGGCCTTCAAACTATACCTGTGGTGTCAAAGAATATGTTTCTTGGCTTATGACTACTTCCTTCTTTTTTGATGACTTCCAGCTTCCTGAAAGAATGGACCGACTCAAAAATGCCTTTTTACGTCCCTGTAGTTTCACTTGGTGGTGAGTTCGTTCATTATCAGCCACAATAATTCAAAGAATTTTGATGATCAGAAAGGCTCTTCCTAGCTATAGCTTTCTCCTGCCCTGGACTGGTCTGCTGCTGCTACCTCTTTTCCCTCCTTCTTTGCCCGTTTGTGTTGCTTTAGTTAAGCTCTTGAGTCTTGGACTCCCTTGGGATATTGCACTTTCAACAAGGTATCATGCAAGGAAAGGCCTAAGTCTTCCAGAATATTTTGTCCAACTTGGTCATCAATATAAAATATCATATATAAAAGTTTGAAGTAAAGTTAGCCCAATAAAATGCCAAATAAAATGCATAAACAAAAGGATACGCTTTTTTCTCAAATAGAACAATAAATTTACTTCAGGGTCTGCATTCTTCTCAATCACCTATATAAAGAAAGTTATTATACAGCATTAAATTAATTCAAATTTTCATTGAAGAGTTGTTTTTATTTTTGCTTTTTGCAATAGCTCATTGAATTTGGGGGGGGGGGAAGATTGGTCTCATTCAAATTCCATGCCTCCAGTAAAGAAATTACATACTACCACATTGTATCTGGCTTATGTTCAATAAATTAAGTGGTAACCCACAACATTTCAGATCCCATGACGAGACCAGTCTCAGAGAAAATAAAAGGTTATGAAATGCTGCATAAAAATAAGCATTTCTGTGTGTATCCTGATCTCCAAAAGGTGAAGAACAAGGGGAGGGCCTGACTGAGTTTTAACCCGGCAGAAATCATGTTATATTTTCTCTGTTCTTCAACTGAGCATCTGAAAGGTTACAGAGACTTGTGATGGCAGTGGTTGGTACTATAGTGTCCTTTCAGCCCCTAGAGAAAAACTAAGAAGGCAAAGGTTGCTGGCACACTCAAAGAAGAGGACTTTTAAAATGCACTTAATATGCATTTAAAATACAATTCTACATTTGGGTTGACTACATTAATTACTCAGAAGACCTGGAGTTATAAAGCAGTGCTAATTCATTTCACTCATATTGGAGTTTTGTTTGTGTAGCTTGTAATGGTCTAATTATGCTATATAGACTGAATGATGTGAGAACTAGAGATATTTTCTACCTGGTAAGTGAGAAAGGACACTCAACTGAAAGCCTCTGCTTTCTTTGAGTTAAGGGAGACCAGGTCAGGCTTCTCTACCTCTTTCTGCTTGCTCATTTGAGCCAGAAAATTGGAAAACATGGATGATTTCACCTCAGGGAAAGCTTCAAGGACTTGAAAAGCAAAGAAATCCGTATTAGTACATAGTACATGGTTCTTTTTCTAGAGCTTATGAATTAAAAAAAAAAGAGCTAAAAAAAAAAAGGAAATTTGGCCCATTTTTGTAGGTGCCCAAATGAACAAGGAGCAAAAGTTGCAGCTGAGAAATTAGTTCTTGGCTGCCTGACCCTTTAGATATGGGATTCATTTATCAACAAGACTTCTCTCCCTGACAGTTTGGACATGTTGGAGTTTTTTGTTTTGATTTTTTGTTTTTTTGAAAGGCTTGTCAATGATGAGACCTTCAGGGCTTTTTTTTCCTCCCCTTTTCTTAAGATACTGCTTGAGAATTTAGAAAACTTCCATCAATGTAAAATTAAAGCAGCTAAGGTATTTTTTTTTCTTTTCCTCTGAGGCTTTTGTTGTTGCTCTTGGGTATACTTTAGCAACCACAACCTGATTGAGCAATTTCTGCATCTTGCCGTTAGACAAACACATACCGACACAAAACCTGCCCTGCTTCAGAAGGAAGGGCCAAAAAGCCTCAAAACCCCTGAACTTCCCTAATGAGAAGTTTAATTTCACTATTCAGTTGAATACAAGGACAAGAACAACCTTAAGACCCCTCAGGAATACTTACATCTGCATATCTTAACATCCTCTACAAACAGAATGAACATCTCTATTTCACAGTCAGAAAAAGAGGGCCATATATTATAAAATATTTTTTTCATGGTCACATAGCAATTCACACTTAGCATCCACCCCTTCCTCAACTCTTGGCTACCTTGAGCTTTGGTTCTCCTTTATCCAATATTTAACAATAATGACAATAAAAACTTACCTTTCTTCCATTCACAAAGAAAACCAGTGCATCTGACGTCTCAGAATGAGACATCATACCTCCAAAACTAGATCTTGACATATAAATTAGCTAAAAGTCAAGAGGTTCTTTTAAGAATGTGACCTGATTGTGTCGAGTGAAGAAAAGTTAAAGCACCTATTGAGAAATAAGCAACAGGATTCAAGAGAAGAGGTCAGAATTTTTTTTGATCTTCTCTGCATTTAAATACACCAATCATCTCCTGTCCTTAAAAATCTCCCCACTCTTTTTTCTTCTTCATTTCCTCCTCTCCTAAGCAAATGTGAAAATTAAAACTAGATTTAATTCTTACATAAGGCACTCAGCTTCCTCCCCTTTTCACAGAAGGCACACCTTGCTGCCCTTGAGGTAAGGGTATGACTGTTACACTCCTAGCAGTGAGAAAAGATAGAAATCAGTGGAATGAAATTGAAATGACTCAGGACACTAAGCTAAAATGCAAACAACTTGTTGCATTTTCACGGTGCTAAATTTGAATAATTAGAGAGATTATTAAGCCACCTTGTAGACCAGTATTTTAAAAGCATTTGAAGATATTCAATTAAACAATAAAGGTTCTTCTTGTAGTCAAATGAAAGTAGGGCCTAAGGATTCTGTCTGCAGAACTGGCTTTACAGCCAGGTGGGTTGCTTTTAGGTTGGACTATTTCCAGTACTCTTATTTTTTCATTCAACAGGTTTTACAACTGGTCCAATATCTACCTCTAGGATTTCTTGTTTTGGTTTTCTGTTGCTTTGTTTAGACAACTACAAATACTTTCTTGTATTTTCTAAGTTAAAATGTTGATTGTTACCTTAAAATGATGATCAGTTGCATTAATTCAAGAAACTTAGTCATTGCTCCTATATTTGTGTACTTATTAATGGCAAAACACAAACTAATATCAACAAAAAAGGGGGATCAGCAAATACATGACCTGATATTCTTCTATTCTAAAATAGAATAGTTGGTTAATTTAAATAAAAAGGCATGCCTTTTGTATGGTTGCACATAAAAGTATTAGTTGAGTCTGTGTCTGATGAGGTCTAGAGGTTTAGGGGTGCTTGGACCCCAAGATCATGACATATGGGTCTTGTCCAAAAGAATTCAACACAAGCCTTCTTTTAACCAATGACAAGGTTTATTAAAGATCTGTCATATTGGCCAGACTCTTAAGGAGTCTGAGCACCTGTGAGCTGTTGGCTAGATTGTAAGAATCTGAACACCTTAATGGAGACAAGATGGACCTTATATACAGAAAGGCTATGGGAGGGATCTAGGAGTGGCCAAGTAGTTTGTGAGGTAATAGAAGGCCAGGGACCTGGGCCACATGGCCAAGGGAGAATGGAGCCTAGATAGAATTAAGGGTGGAAAGTGGCCATTGGGAGGTAAGACAATGGAGGGCTAGGTTAGGTTAAGGGTAACAGAGAATTGGGAGATTGGGTATAACCACAATGCAATGCCACTTGATGGGATTATAGCCTCAGGGGAACACCAGAGATTTGGCCATGTGGGAAAGTCCAGGGTTTTTTCCTTTTTGGGGTCTAGATCCCATCCTCATCAGGTCCCTGGTATATGTAATTTAAAAGTGGAAATTCATACAGGTTTTCATTTTATGATAGGAACAAATGGCTCCCATTACAGCAGGACATATTACTTAACAAAAGCATAAATGAATGGTGATCCTTAATAATATAAATGTAAGCAGGCCCTTAATCAGGAATTTCTTAATTATTATTCAATGTTATGGACATTGCTTGGCTTTTGTTCTTTTGCTATATAAATATTAATAGGTGTAGATATGTGCTTTCTTTGACCCAGGGTGTAGCCCCACCCATAAGGGGCTCTGGCTCTGGACCTTAGTTGACTGGGTTCTGTCCTGGTGGAGTCTGACCTCAAAGGGAAGGCATAAGGATTTTCTAGTTCTCTCTGGTTCTTTATGCCCTCATTCCACAATAGAACTCAACAGAAAATCTCTAAAACAAAGTTTAAGAATAGTTTTTGTCTAATGTGTTTGCCAAAAGTATTGACAGCCCCTTTGACAAAGGTACTCACCTGAACAAAGTAGCAATCAAGTATAAGACAACTATTTACTCCCTCTACCACAAGAAAAATGCTCAAAACACAAAAGTTCCACAAGTGCACATACTACAACATAAATTATAACCTATTACTTCTATTATACTCTTCTAGAAAGTAAGGATTCTTGAGAGACTTATGAGACTACTGAACAGATATTTCAAATTCACCTTGGTCAGTTGGTCAGTCAGCAATCATGTATTGACCACCAACTAGGTGTCAGGCATTGTGCTAATCAGTGGGGATGCAAAAAAAGGCAAAAAACCCAGACTCTACTCTCAAGGAGCTCACACTCTAAAGAGACAATAGGTAAACTATATACAAACAAAATATATGCAGAATAAAGTAGAGATAATCTCAGAGGGAAGACACTAGCATTGAGGGATTGGCTTCTTATAGAAAGAGGGATTTTAGCTGGGACTTGAAGGAAGCTAGGGAGGCCAGGAAACAGATATGATGTAGAGAATTCCAAGCATGGAGGAAGAGCCAATGAAAATGCCTGGACTGAGTAGATGAAGTACTTTGTGCAAGGAATAAAAATGAGGCTATTATTACTGGACTGCAGAGTTCACCAACATGAGTATAGTGTAAGAAGACTAGAAAGGTAAGAGAGAGCCAAGTTATGAAGGCATTTGAATGTCAGAAGATTTTACATTTGATTTGGTAGGTGCTAAGGAACAACTGGACTTTACTGAATGAAGGTTGGTTGAGGGAGGTGGGGAGACACAGTCAGACCTGTGTTTTAGAAAGATTACCTTGATAGCTGAGTGGAGGATGGACTGGAAGTGGGAAGAAACTTGAGGTAGGCAGACCAACCAACAGGCTATTGTAATAGTCCAGGCATCATGCAATAAGGGCCTGAATTGGCGTGATGGTAGGTAGTATCAGAAGATAGAAGGCGGGCATACGTTAGAATTGTTACAAAGGTAAAATTGATAGAATTTGGCAAGAAATTGGATATAGGGGGAGGTGAGTGAGACTGTGGAGTTAAAGATGATACCTAGGTTGTAAGCGTGACTGACTTGGAGGATAGTCATGTGCTGAGCAGTAATAAAAAAATTGAGGAAGAGAAGAAAGTTTGGGAGGGGAAAATGATGAGTTCAGTTTTGGACCTGCTGAGTTTTAAATGTCTATGGGACACTCAGTTCAAGATGTCCAATAAGCATATGGGAATTGGATACAGGAGGTTAAGAAAGAGGTTAGGACTGGGGATAATTTGATCTGGAAATCATCAACATGGAGATAATTAAATCCATGAGATCTGATGAGATCACCAAGCAAATTAGTATATATCTTGAATCTCTATTGTCAGAGCTTCAACTGAAGGTCAATATCTTCTGGCCAGCCATGCCTGCATGGCTCATCCTCCAGGTGGTGCACTTCTTTGGAGCAACCTTTCTTACTGGCCTTAATGACCTCTTGAATTCACAAGGTAACTGCTAAGGCTTGAAACCTTTGTTTCTCAGTAACCTCTGCTCAGGGAAAGAAATATAAAACAGAAAAGGCAGCCAGAGACTTGACATTCTATATCATGACTACCTAGACAAGCACAGTTTCTTCCTGCCATGTATGTATAGCTGCCATAGCTGCTGCAGGGGAAAGAGAAGAAAGAAAATAATTCCTCTTTTCCTTGCCAGAATTCAAGTGAGAGCTGGAAAAATACTAAGCAAAACACTCAAAAAAAGAAAGAGGGGTAGAGGCTTTGTCCTTTCCTTTTAAAGACTACTGAGTGAGTAGTTCTGCCTGCTTCACTCACCAATCCTCTTCTACACAACCCAATCATAGGGACTAATGAAGAAACAGTTGCATCACCCTAAAGGATAAATCCTTCAGTGCTGACCCTCTCCCAAATCACAGGGACCAATAAGAAACCACTGGCTATATATACCCTTCAGCAAGGTATGTCCCACCACAAGAGGCCAGAGTAGAGGGAGGTCCATCCCTATTTATGTTCCATAGGGTGGTCCACAGTGCACACATAAAAAAATAAAAAAAGATAAATATCACTTCCAAAAATCCTAATATGATAACCCATTATGGAATGGAGTTGGCCTCTTGAGTGTCTTGAATGGAGTTGAGCACAACTTCAGGAAGGTCCTACCAAGGGAGAAAGTCTGGACCTAGTGATATACTATAATATGTGCTATCCAGAGACAAGTCCTGTTACATTGAGAGAGGCTTGCCACATACATAGCTCCAGGATGAAATGTTGCTACAACAACCCTCAAAGACCATTTACCAAATAGAAGAGGAAGGGTTATCTACCTGTTACTAGTGGAAAATGTAAAAATGTATCACATAGATGTGGATATACATTGAAACAGAATGTATTATATGTGTGTATGTGTGTGTGTGTGTGTGTATCTCCAGTATCCACATACATGCACATATATTCTTATACTTTTATATTTATATCATATATAACTTAATTTGAAAAGCATATAACTCCTTAAAAGTGTGTGTGTGTATGTGTGTTGTGTTATTGGAATATTATTTTCAATCTCTTTGGTCCCCATCAGTGGCAATCCAATAACTATACGTCAAAGATAGAAGGCCAAACCAAAAGCAAAGAGATTAGCACACTAATGCTGATGGCAGTTTCAGCTTTCTAGAATCTAGATTTGATTTTCATAACCTTTCATAGATTACAGAGCCAAAGCAAAACATTTCACAGGAGGAAGAGGAGAAAAAAGGAGAATCAGGCAAGATAGAAAGGGTTGCATTTGGAATGCAACTGACAAGATTTATTATCAGAATAAGAAAATATTCCCTCTTTAGGGCAAGAGCCTGAAAGAAGAGACCAAATACTTTTATAATTGTAAAAGAAGCAAGGACAAGTAGCTATTACAAGAGTGAACGAGATTACCATATCCTTGCAACATTTTATTTCTCCTTCAGTTGGAACTGGGTATGTTCTACTAAGCTGTTACAAAATAACTGTGTTTCCTACTTTCCCCTACAGTGAAAACACATAGGCACACATATACATATGTATATTTTCCTCTGAATTTCACATAATGCTTTGCACCTTTGCATTTATTATGCCCTATCATGTGCATGCATGAACTTTTGAGGAGTAATATATTATTCAAATTAGGTTATAAGTAGGAAAGGCAACTGAAGTATTTGAGTTTTGCTTAACATAGTGAAAGTTTCTTTAAACTCCTGAAGTTCTTCCTAGACTAAAAATACTGTAATAACCATCTTCCTGCCGTCAATTCTTAAGAAAGAAGTTACCTTCACTGAATTGACCCATTTCCTTGAAACTTTAGCCAATAGGCTTGCAGAGTGTGAAATAGCTCTGGGCAGGATAAAAATGTAACTAGGGAACATTACAATAACATAAGATTGAGTATAGACAAGATCTTGATGAAATGATGAGGGTGTGTTGACTGTTTCTTGGAACCTGATTCTTCTCCATTTCACCAAGTGTGTTATCTTGAAATAGATTTATTATGATTGTACATTTATAGCTTATATCAGATTCCTTCCCATTTTGGGGAGGAGGGAAAGGAGGGGTGGAGGGAGAAAAAAATTTGGAACTCAAAATCTTATAAAAGTGAATGTTGAAAACAATCTTTACATGTAACCAGAAAAAATAAAATACTATTAAGTGGGGGGGAAGAAATAAGTATATTAAAATAATGACATTATATGTGTTCTTTCCCCATTAAAATGTGAGTTCCTTGAAAAAAAGACTGTCTTACTTTTCTATTTGTATCCGCAACACTTTGCATATAGTAAGTACTTAATAAATGTTTCATTTATTCATTCATTAAAACAATGAAGGATGGTAGTAACTGTGACCAAAGTGTTTTAATAATTGTATATATTTGGCACAGATTCATTTTGAAATCAGTTTTTGAATAAGATACAAAAGACAGAATTCACCTCAAATTTCATTGGCAGTCAATTCCAATTAGAAGGTGACATCTGTGCAAAAATCCTGTTTAACTTGATAGCTATGAGGTAGTGATGGGGGCGGGGCCCAAGCCAAGATCTTCGCCCTTTGCCCCAAAGGGAATCTGACTCACAAACCCCAGACCCTCATCTCCCTTGAAAGCCCTAGCTTACCTTTAGATCTTATTCAGATGCACCTTCAACCCTTGCCCTGAATAGAATCTGGCTCCTGTTTGTCTACAGGACCTGGAAAACCCTTAAACCTTCAAATTTCCTAATCGACTCCCCTCATATCCCTTTGAAAGCTTTGGGCTCCCTGTTGTCTACAGACCCCAGCTCCTCATCTCCCTTTGAAAGCTTAGCCTTACCTTTTAATCTTATTCAGATGCACCTTTGCCCTAAAAGAATCTGGCTCCTTTTGTCTGAGCCCCAGAAAGGCCTTACTCTGGTCTCAAATGGTTCCTTACTGACTCCCCTTATTTCCCTTTGAAAGTCCTAGCCCCACCCTTTGATCTTGTGCAGATGCCTTTCAAACTTCTGCCTTCCTGTTCCCTCCATTAGCTATTCCCATTGTCTATTCAATCTCTCTGACCTCCCCAATTAGAATTCTTACCTAGACCCATTTCCCAACCCCCTTCTCTGGCCACCCAAAGTTACTTTAGTATTTAAGATACACCTTGGCCCTCATTCAGATGCTGAGAATCTCACGTTCAAAAGGCTGAGAACCTCTCATACCTGCTGACTTTATGGGCGTCACCCTGGCCTATATGTTTTACCACTAATAAACTTTTCCTCTGGCTGAAGAAGATTTGAGTTGAATTCTTTCAGGCAAGGCCTGGTACCGTGATCTTGGGGTCCCAGCACCCCAAAAAGTCCTAGACCTCTTCAGTAGAATGTATCTGCTGTTATGAATACCTTTAGGCCTACTGATCCTAAAACAATGTTTGCTCAGACTAAAGCAAGAGGAGAATCCATTCACATGAGGAAAAAATAGAAGGGTCGTACTAATGTTGGGCGTGCCACTGGTTTGCTTTATTACTGAACAGAATGTGGTGAAAACCCCTCATAAAATCTAAACTCAAAATACAGGCCTTTTTCCCAACTGTGTGAACAAATGGTTGTATTGCATCTGCAGGGGGCCCTGGGGGTGGGGGGGACAGGAATTTTGCAGGGGTCTGCAGAATTCGAACATTTCAAGATAACCACATCTGTTTGTCACTGTCTCCTGGAAGATTTATCGTGTGTATCTTCAAGGCTTGTAACTATGGGATAAGGGGAAGGGGGTTGGGGAGGTGAACTGTGGTAGGGACCTATAAAAATCTGCTGTACCTGTGTTCGGCAAGATCTGGCACTGAAATGTTTTCGGTGTGAGCCACCCTTTCTCACGAGATCATAATAAAAATTCGTTTCTGCTTTTTAACTTGAGAAGCCTCTGATTTTAATTTGGAAATAAGGATAGCTGTCCCACACATTACTATGGGGAAATTTTTTCTCATTCTTGTGCTTCTGTGTCCCTCACTGTAACATTGTTGTCGTTGTTCAGTCACTTCAATCGTGTCCGATTTTATGCGACCCCCCATTGGGGGATTTCTTGGCAAAGATACTGGAGTGTTTGCCATTTCCTTCTCCAACTCATTTTACAGATGAAGGCAAACAAGGTTAAGTGACTTGCCCAGGGCCACGCAGCTAGCAAATGTCTAAAGCCACATTTGAACTCAGGTCTTCTGACTCCAGGCCTCCTCGTACTCTTTTCACTGCACCTCCTAGCTGCCCCCAAGCTCTAATATAGAGATTTCTAATGGGTTTTGCAAAGAATATTAAGATCCTTGATTGAAAAAGCTGTCCTGTGAAATCTTGAAGTTGTTTTTTGTTTTCATTTTTGCAATCATAGAAAAAGTTTTTTTGGACATCTATCTCCCTACAGGAACCTTCCATATTTTATAGCCTTATGTGTAATATCAAGCATACCCTTCCCATGTAGGATTTCAACCAACCTAGCCTATTATTTATTTGTATGTAAAGTCCCAAGCCATAGTTTGGTTGTTTTTTTTTTTTCTGGCATTAGTGATGAGGTCTAGATTCTTGGGGTTCTGGGACTCTGAAACAGCACAATGGGTCCTGCCCAAAAGAATTTGACCCAAATCTTCTTTCAGCCAGAGACAAAGTTTATTAGGAATTAACCATACTGGCTAGACTCTTAAGGAATCTGAACACTAGCGATGCCTAAAGGCAAGCAGGCATAAGGAAGCCTCAGCATTTAAATGAGGGCCAGGATGAATCTTATATACACTCAAATAATTTTGCATGTTCAGGGGAGGGGCTGGGAGAAAGATCCTGAAGCTCAGATGAGTTTAGGGAGAATTCCAATTGGAATATCTGGGAGGTTGAATGGACATGAGAATAGATAATGAAGGAAACTGGAAGGAAGAGGTTTGAATGGGGTCTGGATAAGATCAAAGGTAGGAAATATCTTCATTAGATTTTCAAAGGGAGATTGGGAGAGCCCATAAGGAAAAGCCATAGAGTGGAGTATAGCCTCAGGTAACTGTTTGAGACCAGAGTGAAGCCAAAGAAAGTTTAAGGGTTTTCTGCGGCCTGTAGACAAATGGGACCCAAATTTTCTTTTTTGGGTGAGAGGCAAAGGTCTTGGCTTAGGCCCATACCCTGTCATCAATATCCAGTTAATTTAGTTGACTCCTGAGCATCTTCCCTCCCAATTAGTAACTGAGTTTCAACTTTAAATTGTCTTAGTCTAGTTTTGCTACTATTGTTGTTCAGTGGTTCAATCATTTATGACTCTTTATGACTCCATAGACTATAGCAAACCAGGTCCTTCTATCCTCCACTATCTCCCAAAGTCTGTCCAAGCTCACATTTATTGCTTCCATGACACTATCTGTCCATCTCATCTTCTGCTTTCCCCTTTTCCTTTCACCTTCAATCTTTCCCAACATCAGGGTATTTTCCAATGAGTCCTGTCTTCTCATTATGTGGCCAAAGCATTTAAACTTCTGCTTTAGTATTTGACTTTCCAGTGAATAGCCTGAATTAATTTCTTTTGGTATTGACTGATTTGATCTCCTTGCTGTCCAAGGGACTCTCAAAAGTCTTCTCCAGCATCACGATTCAAAAGCGCCAATTCTGTGGT
Organism: Phascolarctos cinereus; assembly: GCF_003287225.1. NCBI lineage: Eukaryota > Metazoa > Chordata > Mammalia > Diprotodontia > Phascolarctidae > Phascolarctos > Phascolarctos cinereus. Next base: position 181,385,227 of record NW_027556098.1, read on the forward strand.
GCTGTTTTCCTAATAGTCCAACACTCACAGCCTATACATCGCCACTGGAAAAAACATAGCTTTGTCTATATGGACCTTTGTCAACAAGGTGATGCCTCTGCTTTTTAGTATGCCTTCCAGATTTATCATAGCTTTCCTTCCAAGGAAGAAGCATCTTTTAATTTCATGGCATTGCCATAGGCAGTGATCTTTGAGACCAAAAATATGTAATCTGACACTGCTTCTGAAGAGGTCTAGGACTTTTGGGGTGCTGTTGGGGAGCACCCCAAGGTCACGGTACCAGGCCCTGCTGAATGAATTCAACTCAAATCTTCTTCAGGCAGAGGAAAAGTTTATTAGTGATAAATCATATAAGCCAGGTGACACCCGTAAGGACAGGTGAGCATGAGAAAAGCTCACCCTTTGAGACATGGGAGATTCTCAGCCAGGTGACGCCAGTAAAGACGAGCGGGCATGAGAGGTTCTCAGCCTTGTGGGCCTGAGATTCTCAGCATCTGAATTGGGGTCAGGGTGGATTTTTATACACTGAAGTAACTTTGGGTGGCCAGAGAAGGGGGTTGGGGAAAGGGTCTAGGTAAGAATTCTAATTGGGGAGATCTGAGAGATTGAATAGACAATGGGAATAGCTAATGGAGGGAACAGGAAGGCAGAAGTTTGAAAGGCATCTGCACAAGATCAAAGGGTGGGGCTAGGACTTTCAAAGGGAAATAAGGGGAGTCAGTAAGGAACCATTTGAGACCAGAGTAAGGCCTTTCTGGGGCTCAGACAAAAGGAGCCAGATTCTTTTAGGGCAAAGGTGCATCTGAACAAGATTAAAAGGTAAGGCTAAGCTTTCAAAGGGAGATGAGGATCTGGGGTCTGTAGACAAGTGGGAGTCAGATTCCCTTTGGGTCAAAGGCCAAAGATCTTGGCGTGGGCCCCGCCCGCATCAGTTCCATTTCTTCTCCTGTTTGCTGGGAAGTGATGGAACCAGTTGTCAGCATCTTAGTTTTGTTTTGTGTTTATGTTAAGCTTCAAGTCAGCTTTTATACTGCTGAAGAGGTCTAGGGGTTTTGGGGTGCTGGGACCACAAATATCTCTGCTAAATGCCTTGCAGTGTTTGTCATGAGTCTCTCTTTTTCCTTTCAGAATTCATTATAAATCACAAATTCATTATAAATAAATTATAAATTCAATATAAATAAATATTTTGATAGTACTTGGTTCAGATAAGTCACAGAATTTATTCCTCTATAAGTAAAAATATTTCTAACTATACTGCCTTTGGCCCTAAGCACTTTTTTTTCTTTTTTCCTTTGGTCTTTTAGATGACAGATATATCAAATGAGAGAGGAAGCATTAAACAATAGTGGTCACTAGAGTTTGGTGACCTATAAAATAACTTCCCAGAAATGTCTCATAACTCGAATGGCAACCTAGTGATATCTGCAGTGATCCTGGGCACCCTCATTTCATGAGTGAAGTATCAAAGCTCAATGTGACTTGAATTCCATTTTGCAGCCTTCCCTTTATCACAACTTTATCCCCTTCTACTCCATACTACAATAGAGTACCTATCACCAGATACCTGGCTGAGAGGGGAGGTCCCAGAAAAGTCATAGGATCACAGATTTAGAGCTGCAAAAGGTACATATAGATTAAGTGAATTAAAATGACTTTTTTGGTCTTTCATGTCCTTAACAAGATCTTTTCCACAACTTCTTATGTACAAGTCATCATTAATTGCATGGTGCCACTTTTATTTTTCTTATTTTTTTAATATATTTTCTTTTTCCCCAACTACATGTTAAAACAATTTTTAACATTTGTGAGAGTCAGGTAAAGGTTAGATTTCCACAGAGAAAGAGAATAATGCAGAGATTTAAAGAACAAAGGTCCCAGGAAGTGGTACACTGTAGGTGGGCTGGGCTTGACCAATAGGAAGTAAGTGGATTGTTCCAAGAAGACCCCAAAATCAAGATAAGGGTCAAGCCAGCTCAGACCAGTTGGGGTCAACCTGAGGACACCTGAAAAGTGCTAGTGCGCCTGCTTAATGAGCTTCATTACTATTATCTGACACATCCCGCATAAAATTGGAGCCTCATTAACGAGTCATGGAATGTATGACCAGGGGAGGGGGAACATACTTGATCATGTCAAGGGGAAACATGTTAGGAGGGGTGTGGCCTGGGAAGGGGTGGACCAATCCCAGCCTGGGAGGTTTCGCGCTGAATTCAACTGCATAAAAGCACACTTGCCCTTACACTCAGGGCCCACCCCTCCTGAAGAGGGGTGGAGCCCGCTTCTGGCCAGAAACGTCTAAATCCTCTGGACTTTCTTTATAATAAATTTTCTTGATACTAAATTTTTGGTGTCAAGCCTATTTCTAACACTTTTTTTAAAAGTTTTGAGTTCCAGATTCTATTCTTCCTTATGCTCTCCCCTGTACACGATGATAAACAATCAGATATAGGTTATACACGTGCAATCATGTAAAACATTTCCATATTAGTCATTTTGTACAAGAAGATTCAAGTAAAAGGGAAAATATGAAAGAAAGAAAGAAAATGAAAAATAGCATGCTTCAGTCTGTATTCAAACAATATCACTTCTTTATTTGGAGGCAGATAGTATGTTTTATCATTGGTCCTTTGGGATTGTCTTGCATCATTGTATTGCTGAGAATAGCTAAGTCACTCACAATTCTTCATGGAACAATATTGTTGTTTCTGTGTACAATGCTCTCCTGGTTCTATGTTCTCCATTTTTGCATTGGTTCATGTAAGTCTTTCCAGCTTTTTTTTCTGAAATTATCCTGCTTGTCATTTCACATAGCATAATAATATTCCATCACAATCACATACCACAGCTGGTTTAGCCATTCCACAGTTGCTCAGCAGGTGCCACCTTTAGCAATAAGTACAGCTAAGGCTGATCACTAGACAGAATTATCAGGGAATCCACACCTACTTAATAGGGAAAAGGCATTTATTTTATCTGGTTACTTACTATCTTCAGTGATGATGTACCTTAGTTAGAGGAGCTCATCTTTAGAAGACTTCTAGTGTGCTATGATGGTCTGAGTATTCCCCTTGCATCTCCCTTTGTATTGTTGTGTATGGTTTTGTTTTCTATACCTTTGGGAAAGGTAGCCAGGAGAATCCATCTCTCTGTCTCTGTCTCTGTCTCTGTCTCTGTCTCTGTCTCTGTCTCTGTCTCTGTCTCTCTCTTTCTCTTTCTCTCTCTCTTTAAGTTTTAAGATACAAGATTTATCACTGTGTCTCTTGGGAAATAAGACACAGAGTAGGGAGGAGGGAAGAGATGGGGAGAAAATTTGGAACTCAAAATCTTGTGGAACTGAATGTTGAAAACTAAAAATAAATTTAAAAAAGAGGAACAAGAATTCACAGAGTATAGGACACAGAGTATATCCATGAGATCTGAACAGTAATGAAATTCTCTGCTATTCTGGGTTCAGAAATAGTTATCTGTTGCTTCACAATTGAGCTCAATCACCTATGACTGGGAAAAATTACATAGCAATGTACATCTTTGTGACAAATGACAATATAGCTTGTTTATATCCACCCTGAATCTCTTCCACTGACTCTTTGGTGACCTGTAATTTTGGCTCTTCTAAGATTGTGTTCTTTTATGATATAGACACATAGAATCTCCAGTAGAATATTAATGTTAAAGACAATAACTTCTGTGGCAGCAAGCAATTTGGAATCATTGAAGTTACTGAATAACTCCTCAAAATAGAGGCAATATGGTAAAGTGAATAAAATTACATGCATGGATTGGGGCACCTAGGTTAGAATCCCAACTTGGATCCTTATTAGCATTGCAACTGTAGGTAAGTCGTTTCACTTCTAAAAACTTGACTTTCCTCGTGTCAAAAGTGGGGATAATTCTTGCACTATTTATTATATGGCTGTTTGGAGAAAACTACTTTGCAAATGTTAAAAAACTATGTAAATGTGAGTTATCTAATATTTTTATTAGATAATACTAGTGATTCCCTGATCCTGTTAATACTTTGAAATAAAATCACAAAAGATAAAGGGATTGTAGGTTCACAAAAGGATAGTAGATTTTGTTAATAATGTTTTTCAATATTTTATTGATGTTTGTTAATTGTATAATGTTTATTAATGAAATCCACTACCACCTACCTCCCCTCTCCTTCACCAAGATCCATTTGTTTATTCAGCTATCACTTTGGAAGTAGAAATGGATTGTGAAATTGGAGTTAGTGATATTTGTCATTGTTAGCTTTTTAAGGTTGATATTATGGGAGAAAATGGCAATGTTTTCTCTCTCACAAAATATCATTCAATGCTTCTGACATGATCAGAATACAGGGTGAGATGGAACAGTGAGCTGACTTCATGTGGCATATTTTCCATTCTTACATGCTATTCTTACATCAAGTAGGGCCTGATCCAACCTTAAATACAGTTTTACCTTGTAAAAATAGAGGAAGGGTCATGGTTAGAAACAATATACATGTGTATGTATGCATGTAGACATGAAAGGATTCTAGGGAGTGAGAGAAGCCAAAATGTCTCCTTAGGAATACATAGAACCAACCAGACAGTTACCAAAACCATACCTACCAAACCTTCTGCCAATTAATTCTAATGACTTCATATAAGTTCATATACATGGAAGCTCATGTCTACACACAAAGTACCATCACATAGAAGGACTTCCTAAGTGGGTCTCACCTATAGGATCATTCCCAATCCAAGGAAAGGAGAAAAATTGCCAAAAAAAAAATGAAGCCAGACATCATCGTCATTGTTAGATGGTATTTATTAATCATCATTACCTAACAACATATGTTACCTTAAAATAGAGAACAATCAATACACCTCCTGGGAATTTGTATTCTGAAACAAATCTCTTGGAGTCCACCTATTAGGAGGGCTGTCACATGGCTAAAATGAGATAATATATGTAAAACACTTTGCAAACCTTAAAGCACTATATAAAGATCACTAATTATTTTAATAACAATCTAACACATATTCTCATCTTATATTTAAAGTCTTACAGCTTTAAGTCTGAGGTGACAATGAACACCCCAAATGCTTGTAGAATAAAGGCTAATTTTTTGCAGCAAATGAATGCATTTTCTGTTTAGATAAGGAAGGCCACACTTTATCATAGAAGGAAAATTGAGTATTTATTATTAGCACTTCTTAAATATAAGCCAGAAATAAATGGAATCAAATATATTTGTTTTCCCTCCACTCTTCAGATCTTTAGAAAATCTATTCAAAAAGGTTCATTAGTCACGAAGGATTTATTGAATGTCAACTAGGTTCAGGAATGGGGCAAACAAGTAAAACATGGTCATATCCTACCTTAAGAAAACTGACTATATGAAAATACAAAGCTTAAGAAGCAATACAATAATTGATGGGTGTGTGTGTGTGTGTGTGTGTGTGTGTGTGTGTGTGTGTGTGTGTACCTGATATCCATTCTGTGGCAAAAGATAAGCTAGCCCTCACCAAAAAATAATAATGATAATAATAATATTTTTATTTGTTTAATGTATAGCATATAAGATAAACCCCATTTAGGAAAAATGCCACGATCTTGGGATTTTCAAAGTCATTATTTACTTTTTGATGAAGGCAATATTTCCACCATTGAGCAAAAATTAATGAATCATAAAATGTCAAAACTGGAAAGGATCCTAAAGATCATCATGTTGAACCTCTTCCGTTTACAAATAAAGGACAAAGACTCAAATAAGTTAAAGCCCATTGTCAAAGCCCATTGACTCTTTCAAGCAGGATCTGGCCCCAAGGGAACATGTTTTAGGATAAAGTAGGCACACATTTCTACTGAATTTTACTGTTCCAACTTTGATTTTTATAGCTGCCCTTGGCTTTTGACCTATTACTCTTGGACTTGGATCCTATATTTCTGACTTGGGTATCTTACTGACTGATGAATGTCTGGCTTTTACTTGCGAATCATTTAATCTTTCAATTCCAAAGTTTGGCAATATTTTAGGGCTGGTTTAATCCAATCTCATAGTAATATTGATTTAAAGCTAGAAGAGATCTTAGAGGTCTTATCCAACTTATCCCCTTTATTTTACAGATAAGAAAACTAAGGCCCAGAGAAATTAAGTGACTTGCCTAAGGTCACACAGATAATGCTAGAACAAAAATACAAACTTTTGATTGAAATTTAGTGCTCTTTCCACTGTTATCACACTACCCCTTTCCTAGGGGCTCTAACTCTCAAGCTGAAATTTCCACCTGTTAATCATCCTATGAAACTCTGGAGTATTTGGAGTATTCTGGCCACTTTCTCATCTCTAGTAGGGACCCGGAGAGACATGACAGTGTAGGAAAGTGCTAGCCACATGAACTCATATGCAATTTACCCATGACATTTTCATGATACAATGGAAGAAAAAACATTCTAAAGGAAACAGGCTAGAAACTGTGCCTTTGATTTGGTCTTCACTGACTAATAAGGATAGCTGTAAAAATCTGAGGAGGGAGGGTGGTTGTTGAATGTCCCTGAAAACAGAGTTAAAAGTATTTATTTGTCAAACTCTTAATGGATTGTGGAAATTAATGTTTTTAGATATGCCATCATAAAGCATAGAGAAATTGGAGAGATTAATTCCTTGTTTCCAGATATAAGCAAAATCTCCATCACATTTTCTCCCCAAGTTTCTCATTGATTCATATGCGAATGTCCCAAGGAACAAACGACCCAGGTTCATCCTTTGGTATCTAGAGAAAAGAAGACATTAGGATATTCGTTATTTTATTGATGATACCATTATTTTTATTTTGCTTATAATTGTAGCAAATCATCTGTCATTTTCCACTACTACTTTGACTTCAATACTTGAAGGAACTCTTGTTTCATTCATTTCATTTGCCTCCATATGCTCCCCATTGCTAGCCTGGGTGTTGATAAGTGAATTTTTGCTGGGGTTCAGGGCTCCACACCACTTCCTGGCATACTCCACAGCATGTCCCATGCGCGGATTCCCTTTCCTAGTTCCCCGGCACATAATGAGCACAAACACACCAGCTACTGGTTAACCTTCTGGGGATGAACCTTTCCAAACTTAGCTAGTTTACCAGTGAGGAGCAGGTGGAGGTAGTGCTCCTCACACACCAGACAATCTCTTGCCAGGTCTGCCCTCAAAAGCATTTCTAACTTGGCAGGACTTTCCAGTGCTAACATTCTGTTGGCATGAGGGTCAAGTATTCAGGGCCACTTTCATATCATGATGAGTCAATAAGACTTTAATGGAGTCATTGTCCATTAGGGCTCAAAAAACTGTCCAGATACCTGCTCATCAGGTAGCCATCTAGGTAGTGGAAAAGAAACTAAATGTCTTTTGTACAGACTCCAAATTCCCTCTGTTCCCATGAAGCTTGATTATGAGATACCATCCAACCAAGGCACTCCTGCTCTGACCAACGAACCATCCACTGGTAAGCTACGAGAGCCTTTTACTTAAATAATAATTGTAATTCACCCAAATTGCAACCCCTTGGTCTGTGATTTATGACAAAGAAGTATTCAAGTCACATATTTACTGTAGAAGTCAGATTCCTCTTTTCTCAAGTCATTGGTCAATCACGTCTGACTCTTCATGACCCCCCCTTTGGGGTTTTCTTGGCAAAGATACTGAAATGGTTTGCCATTTCCTTCTCCAGTTCATTTTACAGATGAGGAAACTGAGGCAAACAGGGTTTAAATGACTTGCCTGGGTTCACACAACTAGTAAATGTCTGATGCTGGATTTGAACTCAGGTCTTCCTAACTCTAGACTCAGTGATCTATCCACTGTGCCACTTAGCTGCCCCAAATGCCTTCTTTTCTACTCTATCTCAAATGATTTAGTGGGTATAATACTAGACTTGGAGTCAGGAAGACCTAAGTTTAAATCCTGCCTGAAATAACTTACAGCAGCGTAAGCCTGCTCAAGTAACTTAATCTCTCTGTAAAACAAGGAGGTTGGACTCATTGTCCTCTAAGGTCTTTTCTATGTCTAAATCTATGACTCTAAAATTGCCTTTAAAACAACATACTAGGGATAAAAGAGTTCTAAGACTTGAAATATCAATTTATATTGAATAATTATGTGTTCATTACTAAATATACCATCTTGGCCTCCTTAAACTTGGGCAGAGGCAGTGTTATATGCCCAGAGGGAAAAAATGGCCAAGAAAGAAAAAAGAGAAGAATAAGCTAGTTCTTCCAGGTTATTCTTAGTAATATTTAGCTTTTAATAGCTCCATAAATTATGAGGCATCTACTAATCTTGAAGAGAGGCTTGCAGACAAATAAAGGGTTGAAAAAGAGTCACAGAATGCCCGAGTGGACCAAGGACTGACCTTAGAGTCACTAAGTCCTGCTCTGACATACACATACTAATTATGTGACCATAAGCAAGTTACTTAAACTTCCCAGTGCTCCAAGTAACTTTTAAAGAAAAGGAGTTTGAAGGATGGAGCTCATGGAGGAAGGAGGTTTGAAGCACAGGTACAAGTAAAGGAATGGGTTTTTTTTGTAAGAAGGGCCACTTCTCTCTACAAGACTAGGAGAGAAGAGATGGAAGAATGATGTTGAGGTGATTTAGAACATAGAATTGGAACGAAAAGGGAATTTAAGATGGATGGACTCGATTTTTTTAGCATTTGAAAAAACACTCTTTTGTGAGGGAGGAGCAGTAAGGTTGTATAACTGGTTCAAAGTGAGAAAAGAAGGTCTGGACTATTTTACTGACCTTTTTTTCCTTCTAGAAACCCTGCCCTCCTTGGGTTTTCATAACACTGTTCTGTCTCGGCCCTCTTCCTGGCCACTCCTCAGTTTCCTTTATTGGTTCATCATCCCTTATTCCATCCCTTTTTGTGCACACACCCCAGCCTGGCTTCTCTATACTTCTCTCTATACTCTTCTTAGTGATCTCATTAGCTACCATAGGTTCAATCTTCTCTATGAACACACCTTCCAGTCCAACATCAGAAACAACTTATTAGACAGTTCTGCCTGGATTTCCCATAAGCATTTCAAACTCCACATATTCATACCAGAACTGACTATTTTCCCAATATCCAAATCTTGTCCTCTTCTTTACTTTCTTATTTCTTTTGAAATCACCAACCAGTCCCTCAGATTCACAACCTTAGCATCATCTCAAATCTTCTCTCTCTCACCTCTCACATCCAATCAGTTCTCAAGTTTTGTCAATTCTACCTCCGCAACATTTTTCTCATTCATCCCCTTCTCCCCACCTCTCAAGTCATCCCCTCTCACCTCAACTACTATGATAGCTGTCAAATTGGCCTGATTACAGCTTAGATTTGGAGAGAATAGACATTAAAGGGTACAAGGAAAGGATAGGATCCCAGGGAATAAAATTCTGCAGGGAAAGTCAACCAAAAAGGGGAGTCAAAAATGAAATTCTGAAGACAAACAATGATATACTGATGAGTATAAAACGGGGAAATTGTCTAAAGAGAATGCCATAGATATACAGGGAACTCATCAATCAACTTAGAAATTGGAAAAGCAAGGACCTGAACCCAAATCTTCAAAATCCAGCGCTCTTTTCACTCTACCATGAATATGAAGTATGACATAATCCTGTAAGAACAATGTCAAGAGTACTGAAACTCAAAATAAGCTGAGGCTGAGGAAAGCTGAGGAAATTTGTAAAGGTTTTGTTTTTTTAATTTCTATGACAGGGAATGAACCTGTAGAAGGGGACTCCAAGATGAAGAAATGACCTCTGCTAAAGCAAGTGAGCACCTTCTCCGCAACTTATGATCTTAGAGAACTGATTAGATTTCTAAGAGGTTAAGTAATGCCCAGAGTCACATGGCCAGGATATATCAGAAGCAAGACTTGGACCTAAGTCTTCCTGGCTCCAAGACCAACGCTCTATCCACTACACCATGCAATCTCTCCTTTTAATATTGTTGAATAGGAGATAAGAGTAACAAAAAAGGGTTAGGATTGTTGCTTCAAAAAGATGGAATAATGATGGAGAGAAGGTTTCTTTTGTTCCTTTGAATTTCTCTGGCAAGAAGGATGATCTTTGGATGAGAAAGTACAGAACAAAAATGCCTAATAGGGAATTAATACCAAAGATAAGCATAGAGATCCTAAGTAAGCCCTTATATGCCCTTGATAAGTTCAGATCACTTGGCACAAAAGAGCTGCCTTCCAGGGTATGTCTGATGAGATTGCTGAGCCACTGTTGATGATACTTGGAGATCATGGGGAATGGAAAAGGTATGGATGGATTAGAAAAGGATAGATGTCATAATTTAAAAAAAAAAAATGAAGAGGATGGAGCCTGTAAACTATAGTCCAATGAGTTTGACTTAAATTCCTGATTAAAGGGACAGTTTGTGAACATTTAGAAAAGGAACTGTTTGAAGTAATCATCAGCCTTTCAGGCCTTGTCCAACAATGAAGAAATAATTAAATCAGCTGGAATCCTTGATCTTGGCCTTCTATTTATGAGTTAACTTCTTTTGTTAATGGGAGAGGGAGAAAGAGGAAGAAAGATATTGTGAGTTTGTGTCTTTGGATGTGGTAGGAGATGAAGAAGAGTTATTTCACAAATAAAACATTTTAAAAGACAACCAAAAAAATGCCACTTTTTTCAGATAGACTGGTCATGAAAAGATTAGCGAACAGGTTAAATTACAAGGGCCACCTATATCAGATTTTTTTAAACCTAACTATTCCTCTGCAGCTAGATGGCACAGTGGATAGAGCGGTAGGCCTGGAGTCACTAGTCTTCCGGAGTTCGAATACAGCTTCAGATATTTACTAGCTGTGTGACCCTGGGCAAAGAACTTAAATCTTCTTTCCCTCAGTTCTTCATCTGTAAAGTGAGCTGGAGAAGGAAATGGCAAACTACTCCAGTATCTTTGCCAAGAAAACCCCAGATGGGGTCATGAAGAGTCAGACAGGACTAAACAACAACAAAATTCTTCTTTGTTGTACTTTTTCTTTTTTGTTTATAAAATGAAGAATGAAAAATTGTGAATTTTTTACTGTAGGGCTGCAAGTCTAATATTTCATACCCTCAGGAATCTGCAGGGCTCTATTTAGAGATAATAATAATCCTAAAAGTTATCATTTCCCCCCTCTCATTTCCCTCTACTTTGCTTACAGTAGAAAACTACTTTGGTGGTTCATTCCTCTCTAGCCCCAAGAAAGAAGTTAGCATTTTTCCAAGTTTGTTTCTTTTGAAAAATATGTACCATTTTTGTAAATTTATCTTCACACGCCATTCTAATCTTCTCAGGAGTCAATGGACTATTCAATGTGAAAACTCCAGAAAATCCTCTTTCTTGTCGAGCTGCAAGTATTGCATCATGTAAGGCAAAAAACACAGAAGATCCCAGGAATAATGAAGCCTCACCCAGGCCCTTGGAGGAAAACAAATATAGTGGCTAAAAAAAAATCCAACTTTTTTTACTTATGCATTTTATTTATATTTAATTAATATTACCTATTATTTTAAAAAATGAGTTAATAGATGTAAAATGTTTTGCAAACCTTAGCCTGAAAAACAAATTTCAGCAATTATATTTCTTTCTTTGTAGTCTTTGTTGAGTACAAACCATTAGCAACTGAAAAGTAAACTTATTTGATAGGGTACTTCCCACCTAAAGAAGAAGCATTAATCTCCTCCCAGCAGAATGTAAACTTGAGGGCAAGGGAACTTTGTTTTTCTGGGGTTTCTTTTTTTATTCCCAGTACATATTATAATGCATCACAGATACTGGTTTAATATATACTTGCATTATATTGAATTGAATTCCCTCCTCAAATACTTTCCAGTGAAAAATTAATTCTTATCCAGTGTACCTTACCTTTGATGAATATATAGTGTGTGCAACTTCAGAAGCAGGCAAAAAGGACACATTGAACTCAGTAGGAACATCACAGAAGGAAGGAATTTTATACTGTTCTGGCCCCCGAGTGTAAAGGATTCCTTCAGGTGAGTATTTCAGTTCCTCTAATGTATAAAGACCCACACCTTGAATAAACGCACCTTCCACCTGATGTAAAAAAGTGATAAGGAATTAGTTTTTCCATATATAGTCAAATATCATCAGGTATGTTAAATCAAATGCTTTGCAACTTTAAGATAACATTTATTTTTTAAGTATTTTAAGCATTTTGCAGGGAACCACTTGCTCTTGGGTTATTAGCAACAATAAACTTAGAGTAAGAATATCTGGGTTCTAGTTCTGTCTCGGACATGAACTAGCTGTGTGATGGTAGGCTAGTCACCTTATTTTCTTGAGACTCAACTTCTCATTTGTAAAAATGGAGGAATTGTATCAAATGATCCCTAAGGTCCCTTCTGTTTCCATTCATCACAATTTCTTACCTTCATATAAGTATGGGACAGGGAATGGACTTGCGATTTGATTGGTATGGGGAGTTCTGGGGAGGAGAGTCCTTCTATCAATAGAGGTCATTGCCTTCTTTGCAATTTACAATCTTAAACACTTGGCCTAGAGCACTGAGTATTTAACTTATTTTTTACAGCCAATATATATCAGAAGTATAATTTGAACCCTGGTCTACCAGTCTTCAAGCATTTTTCTACCTATTTCATGCAGCCTTTAATGAGTTCCAAGGGGCAGGTAGGTGGCACAACGGATTTGAATTCAGGTCCTCCTGACTCCAGGGCCAGTGCTTTATCCACTGTACCACTTAGCTGCCCCTTATTTCCTTTTCTGATAGTGTTTCTAGACTGGTAAATATGTGAAGTGCCGCTTGGAGAGAATATAACTGGATTTTTAGAGAATCATTTTATAAAGTCTCTATTGATATTCATGTGGACAAAATGTAGAAATATGGGCTGAAAAATAACATGACTAAGTCAGTTTGGACCTGACTGAATTAATGGAGCTAAAAGGTTGCAATTAAGGGACTGATGTCAACTTGGAGGGAAGTCTCCAGTACAACATGTCAAGACTGTGTCCTTGATCTTGCTGTATTGAATATTTTTATTAATCACTTGGATGAAAATATGGAAGGCACTATTGGCAGTTCTCAGAGGGATAGCTACCACACTGGATGTATGAACCAGGATCTAAAAATATTTCAATAAGTTAGAAAAATAGTCTGATCTAAGGAGATGAAAATTATTAGATATAAATATAAAATCCTACAGGGATCCAAATATTAATTGCATAAGTACAGAATAGGGGAGATATGCTAGATGACAATTCATGTGAAAAATATCTAGAGGCTCCAATCAACTGCAAGATCAGTATGATTCAACAATGTGATGCGATAACCAAAAAAAAAAAAATCAGTATAATTTTAGGCTGTACTGGCAGAAGGCACTACCAGAATCAGTGATCAGACTACATCTCATCTGAAGTCCTCTGCTTTACTTAGGGCTTTAACAAGAGAAATGTATCCAGAGGAGAACAGTTCTAATGGTAAGATTAGAAGGCTCTCCATATGAGAAATGATTGAAGGAATTGAGGATGATTAGCCTACAGAAGGAAAGGCTAATAGGGAGACACAATAGCTTCTTATAGAAGAAACTTTCCAGATCATCTAGTCAAACCACTCAATTTAGAGACAAGGACTCTTTCCCTTGCCATATTCCATATCACAATTCATCCTGAGATGACAATAGGATTATTCTAAATATTATTAATATGGTCAGACCAATCTCCAGAAAGTATCACTTTCATAAGATTACTCCTCTGCTTAGAGGACACTGGTCTCCTGCTGAATAATAGATCAAGTCCAATCTCCTTTCCCTGGTTTTCAGATTGGTGTCTCCTCTAAGCTCCAGACCTGTTTCTCCACAAGCACATCTCACAGGCATCTCAAAAAAACCTATAGAAAAGTGAACTCCTTATCTTCTTCCTATACCTGTTCATCCCTTTTTTATCTTTTATTTTGAAGAAAGCCTAGTATAGTATATAGAGAGCCAGACTTTGACTCAGTAATAGTGTTCAAATCCACCTGACACACTAGCTATGTGATACTCGACAAGTCGCTTAATTAGTTAATCTCTTTAAGGTTCTGATTGTTAATCTATAAAAATTGGGGATACTAATAGCACCTACTTCAAAGGTTTTTTGTTGGGTTTTTTGGTGAGGATCAAATGACATATTGTACATAAAGCACTTTTAAACCTTAAAACACTATGTAAATGTTAGCTATTATTAACTTTGGTTACTACCTTTTGCTTAGTCCGACCCATGTTCAGAATCAGAATTCTTAGTCCTGTTATTTGTTTCCTGCATCTGGAATGCTCCTCCTGTTCCCTCCTCACTTACTGAATCCCTATCCATCATTTAAAAAGTCTATTTCAAACAGCATCCCTTTCCACGAAGTCCCCCCATTTCCCCTACATGATGGCAATATTTTCCATCAGACCTCATTCAGTACTCTGTTCTTAATTCTAAGGTGCACTTATCCTGTAACATCCTCCAGTATTTGCCAAGAAGTATGCTGTGGCCACTCTAATCAGATTAATCTAATCAGGAATGAGTGATAAAGAAAAAAAAAACTTAAGCACTAGCTATATGGCCAAGCACTGTGCTAAGCATGGGGAATGAAAATACAAGCAATAAAAGTCCCTGACCTCAGAGAGCTTATATTGCAATAGGGGAAGACAACAAATACAGAAGAGATGGGGGGAGGGTTACACATATGTTGGTATAGTTCGGGAATGGCCAAGAAATGACTTGGAAGCCTGGTTTCAGGGAAAGTAAGGCAAAAACAAAAACAAAAAAGAACAACAACAACAAACAAACAAAAACTGCCTGTTAGAGACCAGTATCTCAGGAGGAAGAGTACAAGATTCTGATATTATGAGGGAAATGAGGAGGCTGACCAGAGTGTAGGCAAGATAGTTGGAAATGCTCGTACATTTTTAACTTTCTTTACAACACTCATTCTATCCTCTGTGTCTTCATTTTTGCCCTTCTCATTGCCTGTTGTGCCATACCCTTTACCTAATTACAAGCCATCCTTTACAGCCCAATTCGTATTCTACTTCAGTATACCATGATGACTTCCCAAACTGAGCACGTAATGATTCCTTCGTTCTCTGAATTCCTTTAGCATTTGTTTGTATGACACAAGTTAAAAGGATATGATATACTCAGATACTGTTGTCTTACTGGTTCCTGTGTATTAGTCTAACCTCTCCAACTAGATTCTAAGACCTAAGTTCAATGTTTTAGTCTTTGAGAGCCTATGGCCAAAAAAACAAAAATCATCCTATGGACAAACTCATGATGATTTTTAGCTTAGAATACTTTAGAATACTCATACTTTTCTTGCCAACTGGGCATATAGTAGGCACATGACAGATGTTTAGTTGATTGATTTTGTAGCATTAGTGGCCTGAGAGAACCTTATACTTCAAATTCTATTCAGGAGTTGGGAACCTGTGGCCTCAAGGCCATGTGTGGTCCTCTAGGTCCTCAAGTGCTACCTTTGACTAAATCCAAACTTCACAGATCAAATCCCCTAAATAAAAGGATTTGTTCTATAAAATTTGAACTCATCCAAAAGGCCCCACTCAAGGGGCCTAGAAGGCTACATGTGGCCTTGAGGCTGCAGGCTCCCCACCCTGGATAAGCTTAATCTTTTCTCATACCCAAACTCCTTTAAAATAGCCTAAATATTTTCTGAACTGATACGTGATAATAGGAATTTTTTTTTTGCCCTGAAGGAATAAAGATTCCCCAGTATGAAGGAAGGATACCCTTACATAAAGGTGTGGCACATAAAAGTAATGAGTAAATATGTCCCCAGAAATCCCCACAGCATTGTTCCACTCCAATCTTTACTAAAAAGATGAATGTTAGAAATACAGAAAGATTGAAAAATGGTAACACTTACTTGACCTATATCAATAGCTGGATTGATACTGTGACCAACATCCATGACAATGTCTGTTCTTATGTTCTGTTAAAAAAATAAAAATAAAAGAAGGTCTATTTGTGCTTTCTGAAAACCAGTTCTAGGGAGAAGAAAAAGCTGCATCCTTGGCACTAATTCATTCCTGAGTGGTGCCACCACATCCCCATTTCTTTCAGGATCAAGGAGTGACAAAAGATTCTATTAAGTGAAAAGAGTTTTCAGAGTTATATCAACAAACTAACCAACCTAATAGCTTGGCCACTATTCTCTCTATAAGAAATAAGTAGTTAACAAAAAATATGACATGTCATAAATTATCAATTAAATAAGTTGATTCATCAAAAGACAAAAGAAATGACACAACAAACTAGAAACAGCTTATACTTTTCTATATTTTCTTATACCTTTATAACTATAGCAAGATAAGATAAGAAATAGTATTTGTATTCCTCCTGCTAATGAATTTTTTATAGAACTTGGTGTGCCATAGTAACAAGGGCAAGAAATATATTCATCTCTTATTTTAGGTTTTTATTTCCATAGTAGTGAAAGGGCTGAACCTCAAGGCTGGACCTTAGAAACCAGAACTTCTCTACTAATCTGCAAATGAAAAGCAGCGTATTGGGGTAGTCAGTCTCTCCCAAGAGCCCTGAGGATTCTCATCTCTCATGGGAACACAATTAGCTATAATAATTAATGGAAGGGAAAATATGAAAACTGAGGGATGCAATGTTTAAGGGCATGTCTTCATCTAGATCAGAAGTGCCAAATATGCAACCCACTATACTCCTGAGAAAGACCCCGGGCATGTATGGCATGGGAAGAGTTGAAGATCTAGAATAGGATATAGTTTCTATCTGATTTTAATGTGCTGAAAAATTAATTTTAAAATAGAAATATGTAAATAGGTGTCATTTTCAAAGTCAATATACAGCCCAAAGAGATCCATATACATATATATGTGTGTATGTATAGTTAAGTGTCCCCCATTTCTATTTGAGTTTGACAACATTAATCTAGATTATTGTCTTAAGAAAAAAATTAGTTGATAATACAGGATACTAATCCCACAGACTTGAAGCATTCATCTCACTTGTTCAACAGGATGGAGTAGTGGAAACAGCATTGAATTGAACTTTCTCTACCATATCCGGTGCCATTTGCCTTCATCTTTTCTCCCCTCCCTCCCCCCTTTTCAGCTTCTTTCTTCCTTTTATGTGTTTTCTTCCCCATTAGAATATAATCTCCTTGAAGACAGGGACAATTTTTATTTCTTGCATTTGTATAACCAGCACGTAGCACACTGCTTTATATATAACAGGTATCTAATAAGTGCTAATTGTCTTGGCTTATTAACTGGTCTGGGACTCAGAAGACTTGGCTTCCAGTCCCAACTTTTTTCACTAACTCATTGTGCGATCCTGACAAAGTCATGTCACTTCTCTGGAGCCTCTGTTTCCCGTTGGGGGAAACACAGTCAACCAAAATAGAGACTCCCAGAACTGGAAGAAAGATTACACAGCATCTAGTTTGACCTCTTATTTGTAGAAGGGGAAACAGAGGCTCCAGAGAAGTGACATGACTTTGTCAGGATCACACAATGAGTTAGTGAAAAAAGTTGGGACTGGAAGCCAAGTCTTCTGAGTCCCAGACCAGTTAATAAGCCAAGACTCCCAACCCCAGAAGAGATTGTTTCCCCACATGATGAGGAAACTTATGACCAGCCTAAAATATCATTTGAGAAAAACCCAGGAATTTTGTGTATTGGCAGAAGGTAGGGGGAAGGGGAGGTGGCAGAATAGAAGGGGACTCCTCTTGTATAATTTATGAAGCTATAAATATGCTATAATATTCAATGAAAAATTGTATGTGGTCCATTACATGAGTAAAGAAAGTCACTTATCTGACAAACAGAAAATAGACCTCTCGGCTGACACAATAAATTTGGATTGACGTCCTGAGACTGATTTGGCAGACTATTAAGAATGCTCTATTATTATTTTTCACATAAGAGCTTAGAATCACTGGTCACCCTGGTCTGATAACACCAACAAATATACTTGATAACATTTTTTGGGTTACATATTCGTAAATGGCTTAAAAATTCTTGTTTGAACTTATCCCTCACAACTCTGAGATTCCATGATTTTGACACATAAGACTGGCATTGCCTGCTTTAAGGGAGGGATGGAATTCAGCTTGTAATTTAGGCCTAGGTTGGAGACTGTATAAGGAAGCAGTTACCTTATGATCTCCTGTCAGACAATCGACTTCAACTTCTGAACAGGCAGCTCCATATACATAGTAGGCAAATGGCTGACCTTCTCCTTTTTCCCAGTCCATGTCAGACTCATAGCCCCTGTTGGAAATGTAGGTTTGTTTTTTTTTTTTAAGCATCTTGCAAGGGTAGATTTAAGTGGTGGTAAAAGCAACTATGCTTAGAAGTAGAGTTCAGCTCTGTCACTTAGCTGAGTGACGATTTGTTGGCATTCGGTCATTTCAATTGTGTCCAACTCCTTGTAACCCCATTTGGGTTTTTTTTTGGCAGAGATACTGGAGTGGTTTGCCATTTCCTTCTCCAGCTTATTTTATAAAACTGAGGCAAACAGGGTTAAATGACTTGCCCAGGGTTACACAGCTAGTAGGTGTCTGAGGCCAGATTTGAACTCACATCTTCCTGACTACAAGCCAGGCACTCTATCCACTGTACCACCTACTGGCCTGAGTGATGACACATCAATCACTTAACTTGTCTGGACCTGACTCTTAACCCCTTTTCCTCATTTGCCTCCTCAGTTTCCTCATCTGTAAACTACGGACATAGTACTTGCATTAACTGCTTTAGAGAGTGGTCATGAGAAGGCCACTTTGTAACTATAAAATATATAAAAGTGGACTATTATAAGTAGTCAGTTTTTATTATAGTAAAAATTCTGGTTGGATTTTATTTCACAGCTTTTATAAGCTGTGTTTAAAACAAAAGACCCAGAAAATAACCAGATCACTGAAAGATTCACCAGATTGTTTAGACCATTGAAAGACAGAAATCTTGCATAATATATAACTATCATTTCACTGATCTAAAGGGGCATTTCCATGCCACTACAACACACACACACACACACACACACACACACACACACACACACACACCCTTCTTGTTTTGGGCTCTTATTTCAAACCCCTGAAATAGTCTTAAACAAATGCTCTAGGTCATTATGAATGTTTTTCCAAAAGTATTCCCCTCCCAAGAAGAATTTTGCCTACCCTGGAGCTTAATCTAATGTGAAAGTCTCAATACTTGCTTTTTCTGATAAATGCTCAAAGCCATTCATACCTTCTAGACCAGAAGGGTCAAACACATGGTTCAAAACACTCTTGAGGGGCAGCTAGGTGGTACAATGGATAGAGCACCCGCCCTGGAGTCAGGAGGACCTGAGTTCAAATTTGGCCTCAGACACATAACACTTACTAGCTGTGTGACTTTGGGCAAGTAACTTAACCCCGATTGCCTCACAAAAAAAGAAAAAAAACACTTGAATGTAGCTTGAACCAGATTAAAATGTAATTGGAAAATATTTAACAGAATAACAATGTAACAAAACATAGGTAATGTTAATATCTGGTTTTCTAAATCAATATATGCCCATAGGGATTCATATATTTGATTCAAGAGCCCCCATTTCTTTCAGAGTTTAACACCTCCGTTCTAGACTAACACTAGGCCACTAGGAGACAATTTAAGAAGCTTACATCCAAATCTCTTGCTCTCACTTGCCAAGCCCTAGACTCCTATGATTTATATCTATAATGCTCTAATGGCACCATTCTCTCCATAACTCTCTATCATTAACCTGGACTTCCATTTTCAGATCAGACAATCTGCATCAATTCCTTGTGTACCTCTTAGTGTTTCAGTGTTAGAGACATTTTGAGAGTAGGGAGAAGGGCAGGGACAGCTAAGGTCAGTAATTAGCACAAATTCTTCCCTTCTTTCTCTATGTTTACCTAGGCTGGACACGAAAGGCTTCCAAGTATTTGTTCTAGAAAACTCCTCAGGAATGATGAACGTTTATTTTAAAGTGATAAGAACAATGAGATGCAGCTGTCCTGACCTTTCAGGAACTTTTGCTGGATATTTCTGGTAAACTTTTATTTTTGTTGCAATATTAGCTATTCGACTACAAGTTCTCCCATGAACCTATCCAGCCATTGGTACTTTTAAATAGGAAACAGAAGTTCAATGTTAGTGGTCTATACTACCAGAAAATATAAAATACCTTTTGTCAAAACTCTAAACAGAGCCAAAAGTTTCCCTTGGTTCCACTATTTTTTAAAGGTGTGTTTTTAAAAAGCATTTTTATTCTATTTCTTTGAAATACTCTACATTAGACTTTATCTTTGAAAGTCTTCCTTTTCTCACTTTAACAGTGAGATGGCATGGTCTCACCTCAAATTTTAACAATTCCATGAGACTGAATGGGCTTTTTTACCTGAAATATCCAGTTGCTGAAAGACTAATGCTTTGATCAAAAGCTTCTGTTGCCTGCAAAAGAGGAGCATATTCTCTCATATGATACGGTCTAAAAGAAATGCATTTAAAAAAAAAAACTAAATACAACATTTCATCTATGTTTTCATTTTTAATTTTATTCTAAATTAAGTAATCCTCTTTCTGGTCAGTAACTGTTACTTCTTATTACAAATTAAATTAACAAACTGCAAGCACATGCAGAACAATTTTCTTTTCCAGTTACAGCACTAGCACTTCCCCTATTCTTAGAGTCCAAGTATTCTACATCTTAGTCTTTCAGAGCTTCAATAGCCAAAAAATCCATTTGCCCTCTGGACAAATTGGTGGTGATTTTTAAATTTGGACTATTTATATTCACATGGATCTTTAACCTCTTCAGTGTAGCTCACAACCCATACAAGGATAATGGGACAACCAACCCACGCAGCTCTTGGCCATAAGTTTGCCATTGTTGAGAGGGGTTCTGCCCCTATGCTGGAGACCTTCCTCATTTTCTCCTGACATTGTGAGGGTACCAATAGAGTACTGGTGGCTGGCCATCTGCCATCTTTCACCTTTTCCATATGGACAGCCCATCTTCTCTTCCTATAATATAATTATCTAATTACCTCATGAATAGTTTATAACAAGCTTAAAATAATTTTAAAGATTTTGCAGCAATGTTGTTTTTCCTTCTTTCCCATTTTTTGGGGAGAGAAGAAGGCTAGCAATACTGTTGCCAAAAAAAGTAAAAGAAAAGAAGGTCCCTGAAGCATTTTTAAAAGTATAGAATGGATAGAAGAAACTTCATAAGGAAACACAGATGAGCATGACAGCTTTGAAAGTAATATTTTGAATTTATTATATACTTAAAAGGAAAAGTAACTTGTATATAATGGAAATTTCTGGTTTTATGTTTAATTTTCATCATCTGCTCTACTTTGTTTATAGAAATGTTTATTTACTTGACATTTGTTTAGAATCAAAAAAAATGTTAAAGAATCTGTTGCAGACATTTATAGTATCTGTAAATGAGTTTTTCGTTTCAATATTGTGGATGTACCAATACTAAAAAGGAAAAACAAGAACATAAAAGGAGAATTCCATCAGATTCTATCAGTAGCATTGAATATCCCCCTGCATGTAATGTGTGCACTGCACTCCCTGCAGAGATAGGACAAGGTATTTTGCTCCTCAGGCAAATTGAAAAATTCTATTCCTTGTGTGTCATCAGTTAAGTCATCCCTGTAACATATGTGATGACTCACCACAAAATAAATACCTGCATGTCATGGACAATGAATTTTCTGACATGTAAAATTTGTATACACACTAAAGGTAAAATAGAATTGTTCCTAGTCATACATCCCTGTGTACTATGCCCTGGCCAAGAAAAGAATATTTGGAATCCCAGTGTGTACTTCAAAACCTGCCTCAGTAGCTTGTCAACTGTGTGACCTTCAGCAAGTCATTTTCTCTAGGCCTCAGTTTCCTCATCTGTATAATACACAGATTGGTCTAGATGATTTCTTGTGTCAGTCCATGGTCTATGATGATCAACTGAAGGAACTGGGGATGTTTGTCAGGAAGATGAGAACTGTCAGGGAGGACATCATCACTAAGTTTTAGTATTTAAAGAACTGGTACAAGAAGAGTTAGACTTGTTCTGCTTTGTAATAACCAAGAACAACAGGTTGAGCTTACACAGAGGCAAAGTTAAGTTTGATGTCAAGGAAAATTCCAAGTAACCAAAATTATTCCAAAGTAGAATGGGCAGCCCCCAAAGGCCATGAATGCCCCTTCCCTGTAGGCCTTCAAATAGAGGCTGAACAGTCACTTATGAGATCCATTGCGGTGAGGAGGGCTGCTGAGGTCCCTTACAACTCTAAACACCTGGGTTCTGTGACCCAATCAAAGTTCATGGTTCAGGATAGGAAAATCTTACCTCACAGAATAATCCTGAGGAACCTCCTCTTCCAGTTGCCAAGAACATATGGAATTTACTCATTTCCTAGATCCTTTCTTTATCACTTTAACAATAGAATACTAAGTTTTCCACTAACGGCTCTTTAAACAAAATGCTTGAGAATCTCAAAATGACCCGCTAAACTTATCAAAATCCAACCCCAAACTTCCCTTTATTCTGTCTATTTCCTCCTCACTGATGATTCAGTTTACCATGGTGGCACCTTTCAGAACCCTTTATCAAAGCTGTTTGATTTATAAGTATCTTATTAAGTACTTTCTTTGTGGTAAGAACTGCCTCTTACTCTTTCACGTAAAAACCCTTACCCAGTCCTTCCATGTGCCATGAGGGTTTTTGCTAATGATGGGTTCCAGACGTTTTCGAAGAATTTGACAAGCATCCTATAATTGATGAAAAAAATTAAAATTATGCTAGTAATGTTGTGAAGGAAATAGTAGCTTTGTTAAATAAAATTAATACATATGCACTTGAGACAGAAAGTGGTCCAAAATTAAAAAAAAAAATTTAAAGTTCAATTAGGTGCAAACCACTAAATAAACCTGCAAATTGATTCACTGTCATTAATGCCTATGGATTTATAAGAGTGCATATATAAACTCTCTAAAGGTAATGGCTCATTTTAGTTCTTCCAGTGCCTAAATAGGGCTTTGTACCCCCCAGGTGCTAAATAAATGTTTGTTCAATGAATGAGCTATATTTGTTCTTGCAACTTGTTTATTTTTAAGAACAATCTACTACTAATTCTGACAAGAGTAGAAGCAGACTTACAGGTTGGTATGAGTCAGCAGCATGGTGTGATTGTTACATAAGCTAATATAATGCTCAGACATGTACATGCCTTAGAGGAAGCAGGGGCCAGACCAAGGAATTCAGCTCATCCTGGAATTAATTAAAAGCTACTCCATAAACTATATATTACAATGAATCACTTGAGGCTTGAGCAGTTGGCCAGGATATGTGGACAAAAGTGAGAGAAGCTTAATTCAAGGCAGAATAATAATCCTCTTTGGAGGCTGGACTTTCTATGGAGCTGGTCTTTGCATGAAAGCTAAGAGGTTTAGCTGAGAATGGAGGAGATACCGAGTGACTTACTCAAATGGGCTGTACTTTTCCTACAGCATCCTGTAGGATTTTTTATTTACCTGAGACACGCTGATCTCAAAACCGTAGTTGGTTTAGTTGAACCCTCCAGGAGAAGTGTCTATGTAAAAATAAGGTGGGGGAGATCCAGCTCCAATTCAATTAATATGACAAATATTTATTAAGCACCTGATATATATGCAAGGGATTACATTACTACTGGAAAGAGGAAAATCAAGTCCACCTTTCTAACCTTATTGCCCTCTGCTCTTCAACATGGAACTTCCCTCCTTCAATCAGATTCATCATCTCACTGCCTTCAAATTCATTTTGCATATTCTAATCTCTCTGTCTTTACTCATATAGGAAATATCCCACAGCTTGGAATGCCCAACCCTCTTCTTTCCATCTCTCTATATCCTATAAATCCTATAGGCAGCATAGGAGGGGAAAAAACATTGATTACGGTTAGAGGACTTGGGTTCAAATTTGGACTTCGAGACTTACTTTTTTTATCTTAGGCAAGTCATTTAACTTTCTCAGACCTCAATTTCCTCATTTAGAAAATAGAGGGAAGGGGGGCAGCTAGGTGGCACAGTGGATGGAGTACCAGCCTTGAAGTCAGGAGGACCTGAGTTCAAATCCAGCCTCAGACCAAACACTTAACACTTATTAGCTGTGTGACCCTAGGCAAGTCACTTAACTCCAATTGCTTAAGGAAAAAAAAAGAAAGAAAGAAGCGGAGGTGGGGGGGAGTCACACTAGATGATTTCTAAGGTCTTTTCTTGCCCTAGATATATGATTATATAATCCTACTTCACTTCCCCTACCACTGACAGGCTGCACTGGGAGTTCCCACAATGGCAGTTCCCCATGCTGACAAAATCATAGATTCTTTTGTTTTCTCTTCTTTACTGAAGTGGAAACTGAAGTTAAATAACGTGTCTATGCCTACGTGACTAATTAGTATCAGAGGCAGAATTTGAATCCAGGTCTTCCTTAGTCCAAATTCAACACTTTATCCAATATACTAGATTGTAAGCTTCTAGAAGATAGGAAAGATCTCTTAGACTTCTTTGAAATCCTCTCCCTTCCTTCCTCCCAATACCTTGAACAAGTTAGGTGCTTCATAAATATTTGAACGATTTTCCATTCTCATTTCTGAATATTTCTTGATTTACTTGGCTTCACTTATATAATGCATGTCCCAAAGTCTTAGTGTAGTTTTAAACTTTCATCGTTTAAATTTATTAAAAATGTAAGCTTTAATAGCTTAAAACTGCACTAAGACTTTAGAGACATTCTTTATTTAGTCATGGAAGAAATTAGTGCTCTGATTTTACCTTCACTGCCATGCCATTAAGATCTGCCACCACGGATCCTGCTGAGACATTTGTATTAGGGACCGTCTCAGTACTTGTTCCACGCAAGTGAATATTGGCCATCGGCATCCCTAACTCACGACTGACAACCTAACAAAGAGAATAAGCTCTTATTAACCCATGTTCAATTCAATTAAAAAGACATTAAACACCTACTATTTGTAGGCTTCTGTGCTAGAAGCTTGGAATGCAACACAGACCCCGCTCTTTAGGCAGTTTACAATCTAATAATATAACAATAATGAAGATGACAATAGCTGACATAGTTTAAATACTTTTATTTAGACAGCCGAGTAAATAACATTATATGACCTGATACAAATCTGAGAAAAGACAACTTTTTATATCACAAATCTGCTTATGTTTGAAAATATTTTGCCCATTCCTATTTATTTTAAATGTGTCATACATATGTATATATTATATATATATATAAAATATATATATGCACATATATATATATATACACACACACAAAAATGTGTGTACACATATGTGTATCAGTAAGTGAAGAATGGGAAAACTATTTGATTGGTCTGGGACAGGGGTGGGTGGGGAACCTTTGGCCTTCAGGCCACACGTGGCCTTCTACATTATTAAACATGGCCTTTTGACTGAATCCAAGTTTTACAGAACAAAAACTGTACTGTACACACACACACACACACACACACACACACACACACACACACACACACAGATGTTTGAATACAAATTGAAATAAGGAAATGTTTAGCAGTATCAAAAAATGCAGAAAGGTCCAAGTGTATGAAGACCAAAAGACCACCTGACTTAGAAGTTAGGAGATTATTGATAACCTTGGAAAGAGCAGTCTTAGGCAAGTGGTGGCATGGGAAGCCAGCTTGAAAAGGTTAAGAAATGAGTAAGAGTGGTGAGAAAGGGAAAGTGGTGAGGGAACATGATTCTTTTTAAGAGTTTGGCAATTAAAGGGAGAGAAGATATAGGATGATAGCTAGAGAAAATGGCAGGCTTCGATCAAGCATGTCTGTGGCTGAGGTAGAGTGAAGTTGTGGCTATTGAGAACTGAGGAGGCAGATACATTGGGAAGCCAGACTGTTTTGGGGGGGCATCAGTGTACATGGTGAAGTCCTCTCACCCTCTCTGGTCTCCTCTAAGATCCTGCCCCATTAATCATTCCCTCTCTTTCTCTCATCTATAATGAAAAGACTATGATTGCAGCCTCAGCTCTGATAAATTACATAACCTCTGAAAACCTTAGTTTCTTCATCTGACAAATGATGATTTATCTGTTTACACTCTAAAGAGTTTAGAAATTATATTAATATCTTTAGAGATTAAACGAATTTGTCAGATGAGTCCTAAAGTACAATAATAGTTGAATTTACCTAATACTTTAAGGTTTGCAAAGTTTTTTTACTGACATTCATTTAATTCCCAAAGCAGTTTTATGAGGTAGTTGCTTTTCTCATCCCTGTTTACAGATGCACACATTAAGGCTTATGGAGGTTGTGACATCTCCACGCTCATATAGCCACTAAATGTCTGAAACAGGATTTAAACCCAGGCCTTCTAAGTCCAGGGCTCTGTCAGGATTACATAGGCCAAAAATAATTTGTCAGATGAGGAAACCAAAGTTTAAAGACGTTAAATAATTTATCCAAGGAACCTGGGCTGAAACCCCAGTCTTGATTCAATAGGAGAGTAAGGGAAGGATCCTGAAGAAGTAAAGCATCACTTTAAAGGAAATGGGTAGAGAGAGTTGGCAAGGAGAATGGCCATCTCTTCCTCCAAGAAAGAAGTAAAAGAATAGAAGGGTCCTGAAGTGTAGAGTAGAGGGGCTTAGTTCCTTCATCTAACAAATGATGTTTGGTCTGTATAATCTCTAAATTTCCTTAATGCCATGGACAGATATTTTCCCCTATGCCTCAGCTTGACAAAAACATCCCTTCAAAAGCTTCCAATTACTTTGCTCTCATTTTATACCCCCAGAGTCATATTTTGAATCATAATTTAGATTTTTGTCCTTGGAGATTACTATTTTCAGTTTTCAGGCCAAATATTTTTCTGGTTGCAAAATTCACAATTTGGGATTTGGGCTCAAAAGGCAGTCTCTTCTGAATTCAATTCAATGAAGTATGTTAGCTGCTTTCAAACCTTGGCCATCTACAAAAAGTTATTCCTGATCCCCCTAGTTGTTAGTGCTTTCTTCCTCAAATTATTCTATTTACTTATATGTGTAAATGTATGAGGGCAGGGTCTGGTTTTCTTTGTTTTTTTCGTTGCACCCCAACAACTAGAACAATGCCTTATGTACAGTAGGTTACAGGCTCATATTATTTAGGTCCAGGAAAGACCTCCGAGGCCATCTTTTCCAACCCCTCACTTAACAATGAGGAAACTGAGGCCCAGAAGGAAAAAATAATTTGCCCAAAGGAAGCCAAGACCTTTCAGCATTTGCACTGGGGTCCTCTGACTCCAAAATCATTGCTACTTCTACTTGAAATATTCTCCTTTTCTTTTTAATATAAAGGTGTTTGATAACTGTTTGTTGAATTTAATTGTTTATCCCTCTACCTTAATACCCTAAAGTATTGATTTATTAAAATAAAAATACAAAAATATAACTGCTTTCCTTTTATTTTTCCCTCTCTGCACACACACACACACACACACACACACACACACACATATACACACACACACAGTTTATTTGTTCTTACCTGAATCATTTTGGTGTGAACCCCCTGCCCCATTTCAATGCCAGAATGAGTCACTAGCACAGATCCATCCAGATAGATGTGAACTAGAGCACCTGCCTAAGGAGAAAAAACAAAATCTGGTTTGGTAGTGCTTTTGACTAATGTTATAATTACACAATCATTCATTTAAAACAATTTTTCTTTTTTTTTTGGTGAGGCAATTGGGGTTAAGTGACTTGCCCAGGGTCACACAGCTAGTAATTGTCAAGTGTCTGGTCTGAGACTGGATTTGAACTCAGGTCCTCCTGACTCCAGGGCTGGTGCTTTATCTATTGTACCACCTAGCTGCCCCAAAACAGTTTTCAAGAGAAAAATCTGCACACGTACAGTTTGGCCTCTGGCAAGATGTCACATATGGAACAGAATCCTAACTCTCTTTAGTGTATGACTCAGGTATCAGCATAAAGCTTTCACATTCAATCCAACCGCACCCACCACTTAGCCTTTATCCCAATAATGCAGCCATCAAGGATTCAGGCTCCACTAAATTTTGGCCACACCTGCATAATCCTTGGGTGGCATATTAGGCAGATACTTAACTAAGCCATTTTACTGGGATGTGGTCACTACTGCAGAGCTTTTCAGGGCTGCTTATGTAGAAAAATAGATAGGAGGTACTAGTCTAATAGCTACATGGTAAGTTAAAGCAAAATAATCATAGGGTAGATGTTAGGAAAAATTTTCATTCCTTTTCTCCATTTTTTTAGGCAATTGAAGTTAAGTGACTTGCCCAGGGCCACACAGTTAGTTAAGTGTCACGTGTTTGGTCTGAGGCCAAATTTGAGCTCAGGTCCTCCTGACTTCAGGGCTGGTGCTCTATTCACCGCACCACCTAGCTGCCCCCGAAAAAGCTTCATTCTAATAGTACTGAATTGGAAATACTTCAAGTGGATCACCCATATAGGACTCAAAGAACAAAAAATTATGATAGAGAAAATTTTTAAATCCAGTTTTCCAGAACTACCAGAGAAAAGGAATAAGATAAAATATGAAATTCACTTCTGGAAAAAATTCAGTTCTCTATAATATAGTTCATGCTTACTTCCCTTCTCAAGGTATCAGTTTCTTCTTCCCTAAGCTCAGAGTTTTCGACCAAATGATCTCTGTGATCCCTTCTAAGTCTGACAGAAAAGCATAGTTGGGTGGCTCTGATCCCAGGACCAGAGGAAGGATTCAGTTCTAGCCTCTAATTCAGTGTAGATACCTACAATGAAATAACCAGGGCAATTGTCCCAGACCAAAGAGGAACCTGCATGCAGTTCAATTATTCTGAATTTGCAGAACTCCTTTTAAAAATCTATATGCAAAGCCTCAAAGAAAAACACAACTTGAACACAAGTTAACAAGAATTCCTTGAAGAGTTAGAGCAACAGGTTGTTTTGTTTTGGCTTGGTTTTTAGGAGCTAAAAATAATTTTAAAATAAAATGATAGCAGTATAGGAAAACACAGGAAAGGAAACTACAGCAAAAGATATGGGGGAAAAAATTAGCAGATTAAAACAAGAGGCACAAAAACTTACCAAAGAAAATAAATTCTTGAAATGGATTGTTGGCCAAATGGAAACTGATTCCATGAGACATCAAGAAATAGTAAAATGAAGTCCCAAGAAAGAGGGAATAGAAAGATATGTAGAGTATCTGATAGGAAAAACAATTGTACTGGAAAAGAGATTGAGAAGAGAGAACTTAAGAATCATTGAACTACCTGAAAGTCATGGGGGAGAGAGGGGAGAGGAATAGCCTATATATCATATTTCAAGACATTATAAAAGAAAACTGCCCATATATCTTAGAACCAGGGGGTAAAGTAAAAATTAAAGAATCCACTGGTTACCTCCTGAAAAAATTACAGTAAACCAGAGAAAAAGAATTCAAGTTCAGAAAAAATCACATTTGGGATTATACACAATTTAGCAGATGGCATTTAAAGGAGCAGAAACATTGGGATAGGATATTCCAAAAAGATCTAGGTTTAAAAACAAGAATAACTTATACAGCAAAACTAAAGATAATTATATAGGGGGAAAATGGATCTTTAATGAAATAAAAGACTTTCAAGTATTGCTGATAAAAAGGACAAGACTGAGTAGAAACTTTTATATACGAAGAGTCAAGAAAGTCATAAAAAAGTAAACATGAGTGAAAAATTATAAGAGACTGAAAAAGGCAAAACTGTACATTCTTATATGGGGACATGACACATGTAGCCCTTCAGTACACTATCATCCTTAAGAGCAATAGAAGGAATCTAATTAGATAGAAAGTCTGGGTACTATTCTATTATGTTTGGATGATCTCTTTTTAAAAAAAAGAATGGAAAGAATAGGGAAGAGTAAAACACTGAGATGGTGGAAAGAAAAGGAAAAATGGGAAAAATTATCTAACATAAATGGAGTATATAAGTAGAAATCTGCATTACAAGGAGGAGACAACAAGATGGGTAAAAGGTAACACTAGAACCTACATCTCTTCTGTACTAATTAAAGGAGGGAATTACACACACACACACATGCACACCCTGGGTAGAATTACATCTTACTCCACGGGGAAATTGGAGGGAAAGAGGTTAAGAGAAAGAAGGTGAATAAGGCAGATCAAGCATTAGCCAGAATCAAAACAAACTTTTAAGCAGAGTGTGGGGAAAAAAGAGAAAGAAGTATAATCAAATAGAATGTAGGAAAATATACAATTAGTCATCATAAGTATAAGTATTAATGGTATGAACTCACCTATAAAATTGAAAAGGATTAGTAGAATGGATTAGAAACCAGAATCCAACAATACATTGTTTAAAAGAAACACACTTGAAACAAAAAAGATATACAAAGAATAAACTAAGAAGGTAGGACAAAATCTACTATACCTCAGCTAAAAAAAATTTAGATATGATAAACCTCTGGAGAGCACTGAATAGGGATAGAACAAAATACACATATTTGTTAGCTGTTCATGGAAACTTCACAAAAATTGCTCATGGATTAGGGCATACATAAACAAACGCCCCAAAAAAGGAATACTAAATGTATTTTTTGCCAACCATATTCTAATAAGGATACATTCAATAAAAGGCCTTTGAAGCAAAGAATAAAAATTAATGGAAGCTAAATAACTTAATTCTAAAGAAGGGGGACATCAAAGACCAAGTCATAGAAACAATCAATAATTTCAATAAAAATAATGACAAAAATGAGACAGCATACCAAAATTTGTGTGAGGCAGCCAAGTCACTACTTAGGGAAATTGTTATATCTCTAAATGTGTTCATCAGTAAAAGAGATAGAGGAAATCAATGAACTTAGCATGCAATCAAAAAAGAAAACTAACAGATTTAAACCCCCCAATTAAATATTAAAATAGAAATTCTGAAAGTTAAAGGAAAGATGAACCAAATTGAAAGCAAAATAAAAACTAAATAAATAATACTAGGAGTTGTTTAGGGGTGGGCAGTGGAATTAAAAAGATACTCCATTAGCTAATTTCATTTTTAAAAAGAAAGAAAGCATATTGACAACATCTAAAATGAAAAACAAAAATGAATTAACAGACAATGAAAAGAAGAAATAAAATCAATTATTAAGAGCTATTTTGGCCAACAATATTCTGATAAAACTAACATTCTAAATAAAATGGATGAATATTTACAAAAATACAAATTGCCCAGATTAACAGAATAGAAAACAGAGTACTTAAATAACCCTATCTTAGAAAAAAGAAATCGGACAAGCCATAAATTATCTCCGAAGGAAAAAAAGAACAACTGAGGACCAGATAAATTTATAAGTGAATTCTGACAAATGTTTAAAGAACAATTAGTTTGAATACTACATAAACAGTTTGAAAAAATCATTAAAGAATATGTTCTACCAAATTCCTTCTATGACACAAATATGGTCTTGATATTTTAACCAGGGAGAGTCAACACAGAAAAATAAGCCGCATACCAGTATTTCCAATTAATATTGATCCAAAAAAATTTAATCAAATATTAGCAAGCAGACTACAGCAATATGTCACAAAGATCATATAATATAACTTGGCTGAATTTACAGTAGGAATGCAAAGCTGGTTCAGTATTAGAAAAACTACAAACATAATTGACCATATTAATAACAAAGCCAACAAAAATTATATAATTTTATCAATAGATACAGAAAAGACTTTTTGACAAGATACAACACCCATTCCTGCTTTAAAACAAAACAAAACACTAGAAAGCATGAAGTTTTCTTCAAATGATAAATAATATTTATCCAAACCAAAAACTATTATAATCTGTTATGGGAATAATATAGAAGCCAAGCATGTGTACAAATATGTATGTATATATGAATATATATCTATATGTGTATAGGTTTTTATGTGCATATATGTTTGTATGTGTATATTCAAACACATACATACATACACAGACAGCCGGCCTAGAGGAAAATATAATTTTGTTTTTAACCAAAGCTATATTTTCTTTGTTTTTACTAAAACTATATTTTCTACCAGCTTAACTTTCACATTAAGAAAAGGAGCATTCTTTGGCAGCCTGTATGGCAAACTTACCTGACCAGCAGCAAGTGAGCCAAGACCAATAGGATATTTCAATGGAATAAGTGCAATCCCTTTCTTTTTCCAATAATTCTTCCTGTTAAAATCTTCTACCATTGCTTTCCTTGCATAGTATGAGGACATTGCCATGCATTCATTCCAACATTTTAGTAGGTTGCTTGCATTAATCTTCTGTTTGTAGTGTGTTTCATCTATTTCTTTGTACATATTTATAATTCTCACCTTAAAAAGAAATTTTAAAACATGATACATACTATAGTCTCTCTCCTACTCTTGTCTATCACTCTCAATCCTACTCATGCTTTAAGGCCCAACTCAAATCTTCTACCTTCCATGAGCTTTCCTGTATTGCTCTAGCCAACAGTATTTTTCTGCCTATCAAAAGCCTCTTCCACTGAAACCTATTTAGGACCCTAAGTTCATAGGACCATAGACAGAGAGTTGAAAGTCCAATCTGTTCATTTTACAAATAAAGAAATTAGTCTAAAGGAAAGCTGCAGATTAAGACAAGGTAACTAACCATCAGAAGGCAATAAACATCAAAAGTAGGATATGAACCCTGTAACTTTGCCTGACTGATTCTATTAGACATAGACCAAGAACTAATCTAACACCAAAATCAGGCAGGATCGAGCTGACTCTGAGGACTGGCTCTGGAAGAAGTAGGTTGCCAGCCAGAGAAAATCAAGAACAATGAAGAGGCAGATCTGGTTCTTGTGCCTAAAGGACCATAACTGATAAGACCTTTGTCAACCTGTCTTTTCCCCTTTTGGTGTTATTCCATCCTTTCCCTGGTATGCTTATAACTAACCCATTGAACACTTAAAAGAAAGCTTAAATGCTATTGTCTCGAAGCAGAAAAATGGAAAACTTGTGTCTCCTCCTGCAGGCTAAACTGAATGATGGAGAACCTGGTTGATAATGAGGAGGTGGCTTTGACTAGTAATCAAAAGGGATCATTAGCCATGGAAGAAAAGGATGTGGTCACAAGGGGTGCAGTAGGCTCATGCCTATAAGTAAGGACTTCTCCCTTTCTGGGCCTTATTTTCCTCATCTATAAAATAGCTTAATTGGGCTATATAATCTATGGAATTTTTTTTCTGTTCTGATATTCTGTGCATTTTCTATTATATGATAATTTAGTTACCCTCTCTGGTGGCAAACCACTTTGGGCTGCAACTTTTGTTATGCATGATTCTGTAATCAGTGCTGCTTGGGGAAAGCCAAATCCACGGAAAGCAGTACTAGAAGGAAGATTAGTTTTGCAAACAAGGCCTCGACAACGTAAGTTTGGGATCTTGTAAGCATTGTCCAACTTTAGGAGACCAAACTGTGTTACCTGTAGGAATCAATCAGACAATCAATCAGCAAGCATTTTTAAGCACCTGCTTAAAAAAAATGCTTACCCTTCAAATGCCCATATGTCAAGCACTGTGCTAGGTACTGGAATAAAAGAAATCACTGATGTGATTGTAAATACTTGCCCTTCCTACTCCCTGTTTCTGTTCTTCCATACTTGAGACAAAAAGTAGTCCCATAATGGGTATCAAAAGTGGATGTTTGAGAAACTTTTGATTCTGACACTTGTATTCAGATGATAGACAATCAGTGTCTGAAGGCAGAGGGCAAAAAACAGCTCAAAGATCTTCTGATCTCACCAGGTACAAATAATCAATAACCCATATTTATTACACTTTATTATTACAAAATGTTTACATATATTGTCTCATGTGTTTCTCGCAAAAGTCATGCTGATTACTGAAACTGTTGTTATCCCCATTTTTACAGACTTTGAAGTAGATTTAGAGTGAAGTGACCTGCTCTAGATCTAGACCTAGCTTGGACAGTGAAGCAAAGTTGGGAATCCAATCTAGGTCTTCTGATTCATATTCAGTGGTTTTTCTACTGCCTCATACTGTTTCTCCACCAACAGTTTCTTACATAAAGAATATGCATTTCTATTGTCATATAGCTTACAGTAAGCCTGGTGTAGTAGATGGAAAGCTGGTCTCCACTCCTGGAAGACAACACTAAGGACTTACCTGTAATACTTACTGACTGCCCTACCTTAGGCAAATCGCTTAGCCTTTCAGTGCTCTAGGCATTTCTTTTACAAGACGATAATTTGCAAAGAAGGTGACAACTGCATTAGTTAAGAAAGTTGCCTCCTCTGAAAGTTTCTTATACCAATGAAATCACAGGCCTATTGTAGCACTAGAAGCAATAGTCTCTTTATGCTTATTACATAAACAAAATTTATAATTCACTTTTGTAATTCCATAATTTAAATACTTGAATGTATGGTTATTCATTAATACTTACAAGTAGAGATGCATCCAATGTGAAGCCAGCATTAGCATAATGTACAACATCCAGGGCCATAATTCTACCATCATTCATGAATCCTACCTAAAGAATAGAACTGCATCTTTAGAGACCAAAAGAAGAAAATATTTCCTTTAAATTTTAATTAACTATTTCTAAAGGCAAAGCAGGTTATTATTCTCTTGTATGGATATAGAGTCTACTTACATGTACCCTTGAAAGTAGAACATTCTTGTTTTTTTCCCCTGTTGTCATCTGACCTCTAGCAATAATTTATGGTAATGGACAATAGTACAGAAAGATATGAAACAAAATGAAAATACCTGTGCATAATGTATCGTGTAGCTGTGGAAATTACAAGTCTAGAAGGTATCCCTCTACCTGTAGCCTAAGTCCCATCCCCTCTTGAAAACTTGTTTCCATTTTCAACTCTTTTCACTCCAGTATCTTCATTTTCTCATTTTCCTCTGGTTCTTTCTACCTCCAAACACATTCTTCTCTACTTATCTTAAAAACCCTTTGTTTAGCCCCAATCTTTTTTTTCCTTTCTTTCACAGCCAGATTTCTTCAACAAATGATCTATCACTTATTCTTTTTTGTATCCACTTACAATCTGGCCTCTGTCCAAACTATACTACTGAAACTGTTCTCTCAAAAGGTGCCAGTGTGATCTTGGAATCTATTAATCTAATGACTTTTCCTCAATGCTATGAAGTTTGGATTCAGTCAAAGGGCCATATTTGAGGACCTAGAGGGCCACATGTGGCCTCGAGGTCACAGGTTCCCCACCCCTGTGCTAGACATTCTTTGTAGTACCTGACACGGTTGAATCTTCCTAAATTCTCTTCTCTCTTGCTTTCCAAAATATTATAACATACTATTTCTCCACTTTGACCATTCTTATTCTCTTTCATTTACTGCTCTTCTTTATCCCACACCCTACATATTTATGTTCCCAAAGGCTCATTACCTTCTGATTTTCTCTGATTCTTTTGCAGAGCACTAACAAATTCTCATAACTTTAGCTATCACCTCTGTGCTCATAACTTTAAAAATCTACATCTCCAGCCATAATCTAGACAGTCATCTATATATTATATTCCTACTGCATTCCTACTACCATCCATTAAGTATTTCTCCAACCAAACTCATTATTTTCTCTCCAAATTGATTCCTTCTTACAATCTGCCCCTTTTTAGTTAAAGACACATCATTCTCCTAATCACCTATGCTTTAAACATGTTCTACTTCTCCCTCTCCTGCATTTGCTCCCTCTCCTCCTTTCAATCCATCACCAGGTCTTATTTATTCTTTCTTCGTAATATCTCTTAAATTTGCCCATTTCTTTCCATTTCCAGTACCACCATCACAGCCTAGATCTGTACCACATGCCTAAATTACTGCAACAACTTTCTAATAGCCTCCCTAACTCCAGACTCTCTCATTTCATCTCAGAGTCATCCTATAATATCATCCTATAATATTAATCATATTAAAACTGCTAAAGGAATATTTTTATCATGCTATTCTGCTGCTCAAGAATTCACCATTTCTCCCCAGGATCTACCCACCAAGTGTTCTAAAGCTGGGCAAACTTGTTTTTCTTTTTTTAATATATATTTTCATAAATATATTTCAGTATAATTGGTTTCCTTTGTAATCTTATGTATGTTTAATGCAGTTAAAAATATTATTCTGAAAAAGCTTTCATTGGCTTCACCACACTACCAAAGGGGTCAATGACATAAAAAATGACACAATGACACACACACACACACACACACAATGACACAATGACACAAAAAGTTAAGACCCTCTAGCTAAGTTCAAACTTCTTGTGCTGGTTGTATCCAAAACCCCACAATCTTGGACTCACCTTACCTTCTCACAACTACTCAACAAAAGCACCCACTGCTCTAGTCAAGCTAGTTTCATAATTTCCCCCAATATTCACATCATGCTCATTCCTGCTGCTGCACCTTTGCTTCTCCATACTCATAACCTTCGTGCCACTCTGACTTTTTTCTCCTACTCACTTTGTACTTCCCAAGGTAAGGATGACGGCCTCCAGTTATTAACATATCTTCTCCACGTTCCAGAATGCAGCGGACTGGACAGCCAGTTCTAAAATCAGAAAAAGGTCAATTTATACCAACTAAGGATATGACATAAAAAAAATTAATATTTTGGATTTATTCAAATCATTTCCTTTCAGTTCATTTCCAGTGTTCCACCCCACCCTAATCCAGCATTGCTCTAGTTTGTACAAGGGCTCCTCTACTCCCTTGATGAAGCTTATGGTTTCCACTATACCAGCCTATGCTTTAGGAGCTTTCTCATTCTCTCAGGGACCTCTCTAGCTACCTTCCCATATAAGAAAAGAGTCTTAAGACATTTCTTCAGGGCACATATCTTTTGTATTATGCCTACCATAATGCTATAATGGATATAATGGATGTCCAAGGTATTTCATTTTATACTAAAAAACAACTGGGAATGCTCCAAGGGATGGCTTCTGATAGAGAAAGTGGAACAGAGAGATTGTCATCTCTTTGCTCTAGGCTACCTTAGGGTTAAAACTTTAGAGTCTAGAACCATCAGTGCAAAGTGCAAAGAAAACTAGGTTTAAGTTAAATGACAGGAATTTGAATCATAGCTCTACCTCTTACCATCTGGGTAACTTTGAAAAAAGTTATTTGATGTCTCAAAGCCTGTTTCCTCAGTCATAAAATGAATGGGCAAATTGCATTGATCTAGTATGGCCCATATAGCTTTAAAATTCTATGTTCCAACCCATAAATGAACTCCCAAAGGAAAAAAAAATGGGACCAAGTAAATTTATAAGCCAATTCTATCAGATATTCAAAGAGTTATTCATTCTAATCATACATAAACTAATTTCAAAAGTAGAAAAAGATGAAATCCTATCAAATTTCTTCTAGTATGCGTAGTCTTGGTACTTAAATCCAGAGCGAGTCAAAACAGAGGAAGAAAACTATACATTAATATCCCTAATGACACTGAGGCAAAAACAACAAATAAAATACTAGTTGAAAGACTACAGCAACATATTACAAAGATTATACATTATGACTAGGTTGGAGTTATACTAGAAATGCAAGTTTACTTCAATATTAGGAAAATTATAAGCATATTAATATCAAGATCAACCTAAATCATGTGATTATATCAAGAGATATACAAAAAAATTTTTTGACAAAAAATTTGACCCAAAAGTCTCAGTGCAAGTTGAAGTTTTAATAATTTAAATCAATACTCATTTCTATTAAAAATAAACAAATAAACTAGAAAATACTGGAATATATGGACTTTATCTTAACATGTGAAATAAAATCTATCTAAAATAAAATGCCAACATAATATGTAAAGGGAACAAATAAGTCTTTTCCAGTAAGATTAGGGATAAAGTGAAGACGTCCATTGTCACCACTAATATTTGATATAGTGCTAGAAATGCTAGCTACAGCAATAAGACAAAAAAAAAGAAATTGAAGGAATAAGTATCATCAAAGAAGAAATAAAAGTATTACTTTTGCAGATGATATAAGGGTGTGCTTAGGAGAAACTTAAGGAACTGACTACAATTACTTGAAACAATTTCAGCAAAGTTGCAGGAAATTAATAATTCTACAAAAATCATTGACATTTCTGTTATTTTTTCTAATAAAACAAAGCAGGAAATGATAGAAAGAAAATTTCCTTTAAAAGAACTACAGAATGTATAAAATATTTGGGAGTCTATCCAACAAGATATACACAGGAAATATACAAAAACAGCTACAAAACATTATTTGTAGAAATAAAAAAAACTAAAATAACCAGAAAAATATTAATGGGTAGGCCAAACCAATATAGTAAAAATGACAAAATTAATTTACTTAAACAGTGCCATACCAATAAAACTATCTAGGTACTACCTCAACAAATTAGAAAAAATAGTAATGAAATTTATCTGAAGGAACAATAGGTCCAGAATCTTAAGGGAAATAATTTTTTAAAAGTGTGGGGAAAGGATGCCTAGGAGTACCAGATGTCAAACTGCACTACAAAAGAAGTAATCATTAAAATGATTTGATACTGGTTAAATATATATATATATATGTGTGTGTATATATATATATACATATATATATATATACACACATACACATATATACGCTATATATAATAGATAGATAGATAGATAGATAGATAGATAGATAGATAGATAGATAAGTGTAACAGATTAGATACATAACTTATTGGAAGAAATGAATTTAGTATGTCATATTCAGCAAACCCAAAGACCCTGGAAAATGGGTCAAGGAATCACTATTTCACAAAAACTGCTGGTAAAACTGTATAGCAGTCTGGTAAAAAGTGAGCTTTGATCAACATCCTACACCATATACCCAAATAATCTCCAAATGGATATATGACCTTGATATCAAAGATCATGTCATAAACAGGTTAGAGGTACAAGAAAAAAAATTACCTTTCTGATCTATGGGCAAATAGATATGACCAAACAAGGGATAAAAAGAGATCACAGAAGGTAAAATAGACAATTTTGGTTACATGAAATTAAAAAGTTTTTGCACAAACAAATCTAATTCAGCTAAGATTAGAAGAGAAATAGTTAACAGAGGAGAAAAAAAAATCTTGCAGCAAGGTTTTTCCAAAAAAAAGTTCTCAATTCCAAGATACATGAGGAACAGATTCAAATTTACAAGAATAAGATCCATTATCAGTGGAATAGGTTAGGTACAAAGACACAGTAGTCAATGACTGTGGTAATCTACTGCTTGATAAACCCAAAGACCCTAGCTTCTGGGATAAGAACTCACTATTTGACAAAAACTACTAGGGAAACTGGAAAAAAGTGTGGCAGAAACTAGGCATAGACCAAAATCTTATATCATATACCAAAATAAAGTCAAAATGGGTACACAATTTAGACATAAAGGCTAATACTATAAGCAAACTAGGAGAGCAAGGAATATTTTAACCTGTCAGGTTTATGGAGAACAGAAGAACTTATGACCAAACAAGAGATACAGAACACTATGAAATGAAAAATGGATAATTTTGATTACATTAAATTGAAAAGTTTTTGCACAAACTAAGCCAATGCAACCAAGATTAGGAGGGAAGTAGAAAACTGGGAAAGAATTTTTACAACCAGTGTCTCTGATAAGGGCCTCATTTCTAAAATATACAGAGAACTAAATCAAATATATAAGAATACAAGTCATTTCCCAATTGATAAATGGTCAAAAGATATGAACAGGCAGTTTTCAGATGAAGAAATTAAAGCTATCTATAGTCCTATGAAAAAATGCTCTAAATCACTATTGAGTAGAAAAATGCAAATCAAAACAGTTCTGAAGTACCCTATCACACCTATCAGATTGGCTAACATGAGAAAACAGGAAAATGATAAATGTTAGAGAAGATGTGGGAAAATTGGAACATTAATGCATTGTTGGTGGAGTTGTGAACTGATCCAACCATTTTGAAGAACAATTTGGAAATACGCCCAAAGGGCTATAAAAATGTGCATACCCTTTGACCCAGCAATAGTACTTCTAGGATTTTATCCCACAAAGATCACACAAATGGGAAAAAGACCCACATGTACAAAAATATTTTTAGCAGCTCTTTTTGTGGTAGCAAAGAATTGGAAATTGAGAGGATGCCCATCAATTGGGGAATGGCTGAACAAGCTGTGGTATATGAATGTAATAGAATACTATTGTGCTATAAGAAATGATGAGCAGCTAGACTTCAGAAAAACCTGGAAAGACTTGTATGGTCTGATACTGAGAGAAGTGAGCAGAATCAGAACTTTGTGCACAATAACAGCCACATTGTGGAATGACTAATATTGATAGAATTAGTTCTTTTCAGCAATGCAAGGATCTAAGACACCTCCAAAAGTCTCATGATGGAAAATGCTATCCACATCCAGAGAAAGAATTATGGAGTTTGAATGCAGATCAAAGCATACTATTTGCTCCTTTTTTCCCTTCTGTTTTGTTTTGTTTCTTCTTTCTTGTAGTTCCTCTTGTTGGAGGAACACATGCACACACACACACACACACACATGTACAAAAGGCAAATTGACAAATGTTTTTCTTAGATTTTATTCCTCTCTGAATATTTTACAATCCAATAACACTGGCCTCCGTATATTCTTTCTCCCTACTCCCTACTTTTTCATAGGCTGTTCCCCATAGCTAGGATGTTTTCCGTCCTCATCACCACTTCTTGGTTTCCCTACCTTCTTTCAAGCTAAAATCTCATCTTCTGAAAGATGTCTTTGCCTGGTCCCACTCGGTGTTGGTACCTTTCCTCTGAAATTACTTCCATTTCTCTTGTGTATACCTAGTATGTACAGAGTTATTTGAATATTATCTTCCTCAGTGGAAATGTGACCTTCTTGAAGGCAGGGACCATTTTTGCCTTTGTTTACATCCTCAGTGCTTAGCATAGTGCTTGGCACAGAGTGGGCCTTTAATAATTGCTTCTTGACTTTTTTTTTCCTTGTTGGAAGGGCTGTGGAAAAACAGGTACATTGATGTGCTATTGGTGGAATTGTGGATTGGTATAGCCATTCCAGAAAGAAATTTGAAACTA
The DNA here is from genome assembly GCF_003287225.1 of Phascolarctos cinereus. NCBI lineage: Eukaryota > Metazoa > Chordata > Mammalia > Diprotodontia > Phascolarctidae > Phascolarctos > Phascolarctos cinereus. The sequence goes on from NW_027556098.1 coordinate 181,426,366, forward strand.
TGATCCCAAAAGTTACTAAACTATGAATACTCTTTGATCCATAAATAGCATTACTAGGTCTACCCCTCAATGAGATCAAACAAAGAAGAAAGAACTCACATATATAGAATTTTTTACAAAAGAACCTAGGTAGTACAGTTGACAGTGTTCTGGACCTGGAGTCAGGAAGATCTGAGGCCAAATCCAGCCTCAAACACTTACTAGCTTGTGTAACCCTGGGCAAGTCATTTTAAGACTGCTGTCTGCCTCAGTTTTCTCATCTGTAAAATAAGGATAATAATTGAATCTACATTCTAGGGCTGTTTGGAGGATAAAACGAGATAGTATTTATAAGAGCTTAGCAAACCTTAAAATGCTATATAAATGTCAATTATTGTTATTATTGCTATTATTATAGAGACAAGGAATTAGAAACTAAGGGGAAACCATCAACTGGAGAATGACTGAACAAAATTGTGGTAAGTGAATGTAATGGAATACTACCGGGCTATAAGAAACAAAGAAAGAAATGATGTCAAAGAAACCTGGGAGGACTTATGTAAACTGATGCAAAGTGAAATGAGCAGAACCAGGAGAAGAATTTACACTATAATATCAATATTACAGAAATGAATAATTTTAAAAGATTTAATTGAGAATTTCGATTAATATAATAATTAACCATGATTCTAGAAGACTAATGATGAAGAACACTATCCACCTCCTGACAAAGAGGTGATCAGCTAAAATTCATAATGAAGCAAACATTTTGGGGCATGGCTAACATGGGCATTTGTTTTGCTTGACTACACCTATTTGTTACAAGGGTTTTGCTTTGCTTTTTTTTTTTTTTTAGTAAAAGGAGGGGGTGGCAAAGAAAGTGGAAGAGAGAAAAAAAAAGTTTGGTAACTGAAAAAAAAGTCCTGTTTTTATTATTTCCAGAAGAAAAGATCACTGGACTTTGTTACTCAGCAAAAACAAAAAATTAAAGCCTTTTAGGTATATATATTTGACTATATATACATTTGACCTGTGAACATGATTTATTGCAGAAATACAACAAAATTCCCATTTATTTAAAGGAATCCCTATATTGAGCAAAGGATCACTCAATAGGTAGTTAAACCAAGTAATTATCACCAAATCAAGTCTATTGCCTTTCTGCTTTCTAGGTATTACAATGTTTTCTACTTTTTTTTTGGTAGGAATTTACAACTATGTTGGTTTCTACAACTTATAAATATATACAGTTTAGTTAGCTTTACAGTAGAAAAAAATTTCTAGCTTATTTCAATTTTTTTCTCATTACAGGTTTTTTTTTCTTTTGTTTTGTTTTGCATATTGGACCTCCCTTCTCCCATTTACCAGAATTAATTGGGAGTTCATTATGTCTCCTGGGTGTTTTTATCAAAATTATTTTGTTTTCCATAACTCACATTTATAAAGCTCTTTCATATTTACAAAGCACTTTGTTTTCCAATAACCAAGGCATAAAGGTAGTGAAAGAATTATGGCGGTACACATTTTACATTAAAGAAACTAACACTCAGAATGGTTAAGTGACTTACCTTGGATCATAGCTAAAAGGGGCAGAACTAATGTGACTCCAAAAGCACTTCTTACTCTACCATACTGACTCTCTTGATCTCATTAAATATCACTTAAATTTCCACTTACTTGTTTGCTGCAAATGCGGTAATAGCTGCCATGATACCAGTTTTTAATGTTTTTCCACCAAAAGCTCCACCAACTCTTTTGACATGACACATGATCTTGTTAGATGTAACCTTTAACACAGACGCTACTATGCCCTGTAAATATTAATTTGGATTAATTTGAATCCTTTCAAATATGAAATTTAGCTCCTACCAATAAGAGAAATTATATATGTGGGGGCAGGGGAAGGGTGCAGAATGCTAGCTGCTAGCTAATCACTACCATGAAGAAAAAAATGGTTTCCTAGGCCAAGAAATACAAATAGTGGAGTACTGAAGACTAGACAAATGTAATTTTTACTGATTAAAGTCTCCTTTTCATTCAAAGATATACCAAAACCAAATCAGAAGCAATCCATGTTAGCCTGTAAAATCTGGGTATTTTTATCAAATTATAAAATATTGATTTAAATAAAAATGTTTGGGGATTTTTTAAATTTCCAGTAGGCCCAGAAGTCTTATCTCTATTTATCAGAATTATGAATTCCCATAAACATATTGATATATCAAGAGGCAAAATTGTCTTGGAATTACAGAAATTCCTAAATGGATATAGAATACTGCAGTAAGATCTTGTATCATGCTACATATCACAAAATTTGAGAAATGTATTAAAAAGATGGAGATAAACATGTTTTAAAGGCCTGGGAACTCACCTGTCTTAAACTTCATTGAAAACTTATAGGTTGTAATTAAAGCTAAGCTTGGGGAAATGGACGGTTTGTCAAAGGTACACTTAATGTTCAATGTGATAAGAGAATAGTTCTATGATGAATTTTAAAATGTGTCAAAACTTGTGAACTCAAATCACTTTTATAATAAGTGACTTCAGCAAAAGGAGGACATATTACATATTAAAAGGTTTTCTTAAGATGCAAAAAAGGTTTATTGTATATTAACAGATATAATTTTCTAATTTTGTCCCATTTAATACACATATCACTATAACAACTATAGTATTCTCTGTTCTCTGATTCTAGGTTGCTCCCAAAAAAGCAACACTACAGAGTATTGCATTTCGAAAACTGAAGGAATATTCATATCATTATGGCGTAAAAAGTATTAAATTCAGGGTATTTTAAGTAGGCAGTGGGGTTTGGGATTTTTTGTTGTTGTTGTTTTGATTTTTGTGTTATTTTTTGTTAGAAAATTTTTAGAATTAACTATGTGCCCTGGACAAGGACTCTACCCTACCTGTACAAACTTGGGATATTGTGTTGACACATAGACATCCATTTCTTTGTCCTCTCCATGTGGAACAACAAGCATGCTTTGAGTTTCCACGTAAAAATGTTCTTGGCCTCCGGTACGAATCTCACCTATTATAGGAGAAAAAAACCAACAACCCTCAAATGTTTATACAAAACAGTTTGGATGACAAGTTTAGGGGGCAAGTAAGGTCAGGAAAAAGCTGCACTACTGGCTACCCAACCTTAATCTCATATTTCACAAGCATTTCCACATGCAGCAGCTCCAGCCCTAGATGATCTGCAATGTCCCTTCCAGGCTCTATGTTCTCTGATCCAAACATCTTTAAGTCCCACAGGCAATATTAGTTCACATTTATGGGACTGAACTGTTGTTCTAGATTGGGAAAGCTCAGGATTAAGTTATAAAATATAGCTGGCTTCTTAAATTCAGAGACAAAACTCCAATGCAAAAATAAGTAGTAAATATAGAAGGGAGAGAGAAAAGGGAAGAGAGCATATTCATAGTGACCATTATCCTTCCCCCATGCCCAAGGTTATCCCAAGGCAATCTCATTGTCCCAAACTGTTTATTCCTGACCCCTCCTCCCCACCTACCCAGTCAAATTTCTTCTTCCTAAGTCTCACAGATTCCCCTGGAAGTTCCTTATTGTCAATGGGAAAGTGGGTGATAAATGAAACTAATACAAGTTAATTTTCTGTAATACTCCTGATCCACTAACATTGACAAAAGTCAGAAACTCTTCCATCTTTAAGGGAGGCAGTGGAGTACAGTGGAAAGAGTGTTAAAGTCAGAGAACCTGGGTTTAAATATTTACTTTGCCATTTGGCACCTGTGTGTCCTTGGAAAAGTCACTCTATTTATCTGAGCCTCAATTTCCTCATCTGTACTTCATCTACTCTATACTTCTCTGTACCTGTGTGTGTGTGTGTAGTACATGCTTTTATATGAATATGTGTATAATGTACCTGTTTATATGTATATATATATATGTGTGTGTACATACAATGTACCTGTTTATATGTGTGTATATGTATATATAGTGTGCCTGTTTATAATGTGTGCATATGTATATATGACGTACCTGTTTTTCTACATCTGTATGTATAGATAATCTACCCGTTTTTGTGTGTATTTATAATGTACATGCTTTTATATATGTGTGTGTATTTGTATGTGTATATATAATATACCTTTTTAAATGTGTGTATATTATATATGATGTGCATAGGTATGTATACAGTGTGTACCTGTTTATATGTATGTATATAAGACCTGTTTTTATATGTGCATATATATATGATGTGCCTGTATGTGTATACATATACATGCATATGTATATATATGTATATATAGTACCTATTTATATATAATGCACTTTATACATGTATATAAAATATAATGTTATATATAATTTTATATGTGTATATATACCTATTTATATGTGTGTAAAATGTATCTGTTTATGCATATATACACACATATATGTATATATATATAAAATATGCCTGTTTGTGTGTGTTTACATATGTATATGATGTACGTGTATGTGTGTGTATTCTCTACTTCATCTACTCTGTACTTCTTTTCTACATGCCTGTGTGCATATACATGTGTGTATGTATATATAATGTAAACCTATATGTATATACATGTTTATATGTGTGTATGTAAAACAGGTACATACAAGAGAAGTAAAAAGTAGACAAAAAGTCCCCCCCAAGGGGCATATAGTAGCAGTAGGTACAGGAGGACCAGGAAAGGCCTGCGACAGGATAGGGAATTTGGACTGAGTCTTAAAGAAAGCCACATATTCTGTGAAACAGAGGTTAGAAGGGAGAGCATTCTAGGAATATAGAAGACAGCCAGTGGCAAGGCCCAGATGTGGGAGATGGAGCACTGCATGTGACAGGAGGCAAGTATAGCCTACAAAAGTTATGAATGAGAAACCAATACAGTGGAGAAGATCTGGTAAACCATGTAAGCTGACATGCTGGATTCCCTTCTGAAGGTAGGCAATATCAAGGCAATAAACTCTGCTTTGAAACAAAGGACAGAGAAGACCTCTTATACAAGTTAGATTGCCAGCAAAAAGTCTGGGTAAATTAGAGACCTGGAAAAGCAGGATGGTAGAAGGTACTGGGGGAAAAAATCCAGATTTCCTGACTTGCTTGTGGTTTACTTAACAACTCTATCCTTCTGAAAGTAGAATTGATAGGTGGAAAAATGGAAAAGTGATTGGAGAATTACAAATTTTTAGAGCTAGAAGAAATTTTAGAGGTTGGGGTGGACAAGGATATTAGATTGCTTCAGGTAGGCTGATACCTGTAGGACAATATATTCAAGCTACCAATATTGATTCTCAGCAAGCAACTGGGAAAGCTGTATGTCTGAGATGCACCTGACCTGAAAACCCCCTATTAGAAATCCTTCAGGAACTCTCAACATAGCTTGCTAATAACTCATATTGACATAGCACTGAAAGGTTCACAAAGCACATTCCTCACAACAACCCCATGAGGTCAACATTACAAACATTATTATTCTCATTTTACAGAGGAGGAAACAGACTCCAAGAAGTGATCCACCCAATGTCATAGCCTCACAGATGTAAAGCAGGAAAGCTCCTCCAAAGTCATCTTATCAACCCTTCTCATTTTACAGAAGAAGAAATTTAGGCTTAGATCATTTAAGTGACCAGCTCAAGATTACACATTAAAGTGGTGGAGCCTGGATTTGAACCCAGGGCCTCTGACTTTTAGCACTGCACCACACTGTCTTCACAAAGCTAGTGACAGAAGCTGGCAACTTTGAATAGCTCTGCCTCACTTCAATCTAATTCACAGTCAAGTCAAGACATCACTCATGGTGTCATTGGTCTTCAAAAACAAAGGACAAACAACAAGGAGAAATGACAGAGCTGAGACTGATGCTAAGATCTTATATAAGTCTTCTTTCTCTTATCCAACACTGCTTCCCTATGTTTAAGGAGCAAAATGCTTTACCTTCAAGGATTTGGTCAACAGTTTTAAATGCTTCATCAACGTTTCCATAGTCTATTTTTCTTTCTGGCTTAAAGAAAGAGTTGTGCTGTATAGCATCCTAAGGATGAAATGGAAAAAAATATATGTGTATATGTATGTATACAATGCATATATATATATATGTATATATATATGTATATATATGTATATATATATATACATATATAAAATAAGGATTATTTTTCTCAAATGTGGGGAGAGGAAGTGGAAGGAAGAGAAAATAAAGTTTTGCTCATTGAATAAAAATTTAAGAAAAAAAAGGCTGATTGGTAGGAACTTAACATTACACAAGACCCAGCCTCATTGTTTTCACTACTTGAGTCTTAGCAGCTTTCTTCCCATGCCCATGTCTTGTTGAACTTTCCCACAAAAGATTTGTGCAGAGGCAGTGAAACCTCAGGGAGTGTCCACTCCCAGAGGAGACTATATAAATTACATAATTTGAGATCTCCTGAAGGTGCAGGAGGTAGGAGAGAATGGAAGGGGTGAGTACACTTAAAATAGTCAGGATAACAGATATCATTTTCCAAGGACAGATTTGCCCTCCCCATTTTAAACACAAGTTTCATTGTTAAGAGGATAAAAGGAAAACAGTTTGCCATCATAACAATGATTAATTCCAAGTGTTGAAGAACATTGGTAATAAAAAAAAGTTATGTGGCTTTTCCCAAAAGATAAAATTTAGTAACTCACTAATCAATTTTATATAAACAGTGGAACTGGGAAGAAGTAAACACAATTCAACTACAATAAAATTTGCATTCTGATTCTGAACCAACTCTAAATGCATAAATTACAGCAAAGTCCCAGTTCCTTCCCCACAACCATATTCTTTTTATAGATCCATACAAGCCATGGCAATTGGATGTTATCTCTGTCTCTTGACAAGTGTTGAAAAGGAGTCATAAACTACTGTAAGTTCTAAAATTGATTGCCATGATCAATTTTGATGGTTATTTGATGGTCGATGGTTTTAATTTTATCATACCAAAGTAATAACTGATATATTTCACAGTTTATTTAATCACCTCATTTGTTTTCTAACTAAGCTAAGGATAATATTTCCTGGGTTAAAAACAGAAGCATGAGCTCACACATAGAAAGCTGGAAGGGCCTTTAAAGTCCTTCTGGTCCAATCTCCTCATTTTACAGACGAGAAAACTGAGGCCCAGAGAAAAGCAACTTGCCCAACGTCCCACAAGTAGTAAGCAGCAATTAAAGACTTTGAACTCAGGTCCAAATACTCTAGTTCAGAACACTTTCCACTGTAACAGGCTGCCTCCCGAAGTTAATTTGGAAACTCTATTGAGCATTTTTTTTTTCAAGACCACGTGTCCCCTGATTTCTAGGCCAACTTGAACCTATGTATTTTCCAAATATTTCCTGGTGAGGGAGGCCAGACTTTGATCTTTTGATCTGGATTTGGGCAGTATACTATACACACCCCTTTAATCCACATCCATTTGTGTTTTAATCAGTCTTAGATTTAATTGCTAATGAAGATAGTACAGAGGTGGAGTAAGGACTCTACTCCACACCTTAGCGGGGGAACATTTGTAAAGTTTGGGTTTTTTATTTTGGGTGGAGCTTTTTGTCAGATAATTAGAGACTTCATGAGTTGTTTCTTAATTTTTTTTCCCTTGATGATGGAGATGGGAACATTTTGAAACTGGAAAGAAGAGGAGGAGTAGAAGGAGGAGGAGGAAAATATCCAGAAGTGCTCATATTTAAACAGAGCTTTAAGATTTGCAAAGTGATTTAGGGATGCAGTGGATAAAGTGCTGTATCTAGAATCAGGAAAACCAGAGTTCAAATCCAGCCTTAGATACTTACTAGTTCTGTAACCCTAGCGAGCAATTTAACTTTTCTTAGCCTCAGTTTCTCTATGGGTAAAATGGAGATAATAATAGCACGGACGTTACATGGTTGTTGTGAGGCTTAAATGAGGTAACAAGGGCAAAGTGCTTTGTAAACCTCAAAGTATCCTATAAATGCTAATCATTATTTTATTATCTCTTCATTTAATCCTCAGTGATCTTTATGAGAACTTTGTTAAGTACCTGTAGTTTCCAAACTCACATATTGCTTTGTTTCTTTAGGAAAAGAAATGGGGCTCGTACAGTGGTGTTCAAAACAAATGTGTTATGTAAGTAATGGTCCTAATTCTTCTAAAAACATCTGTTTTGATACTAAGGACTCAAGAGCCCCTAAACAAGCACTTGAATATCTTCCTGATTCACTAAAAAGGCATGAACTTTAGATTTTGAACAAAGACTAGCACTTTTTTTTTTTGCTTTTTTAAAAACAAATTGCTCAAACAAATTCAGGGATCCTTGGCAGAGAGAAGCAGAATGCACAGTTGTTTTGGAACAAATTCTTTTAGAGACTCATCTTAGCCAGTTCCCCACCACAAAGTTGATTTTTTTCCTATGACAAATAATTCTGTTATGAACATGAACTTGTTCCCTAAGTAACCTCCAAGCACTTAAAATGTCTTTTTAAAATTTTATTTCTAATATGTTAACTTTTTTAAAATTGTGACATGCTTTCATTACTTTATAAGACAATTAAAATAAAATCAAATGCATGCATAAGAATATGTAAAATTTCAGAAAGAGAAACTTCCAAAGTGATTTTGGAATAAAAAAAATCCATTTTGAAATGTGAGCAACTATAATGTTTATAGGCACATGAGGATTCTCAAATTAGCATTAATCTTATAAACTTAGAAGATGATAATTTAATTGTATAGAACTTTTCTTTCTTATATAGGAAGATACACATTGGGGAGAAGCAAAATAAGACCTGAAATCGGACCTCACAAGAACGAATTCCTTTAATCTTCCTTCAGAGTTTGGCTGAATGGTACCAGGAGATAAAGGGAGAGAGAGGACACAGCTGGCTGTGTCCAGTGACCCAGTGACATAACTCCCCATAAAGATTGATGGCAGCCTGGTCTCCTTATTTCTGAGAGGAGAATCACTGAAGAACTTGATAATCACCTCAACAGTCAGGATTAAGGGTGTACAATCACTGTACTCAATCTTCACCAGACGAGCGGCTCTCTTTGCTTTAACATCTGAATCAGCAATCACGGCACACACAAGCTGGCCCACACCAAAGACCTAAAAAACACAAAGACCATAGGCTTTTTTTGGGGGGGGGAGCAGAGGGGTATGTTTTATTCTTCTCTTGTATCATATTCACATTCTGCTACAGAGTTAGGCACACACATCAGCACCACAGGTTCTGAATGTATTCCCATTCTGAATGTTGGTGTCTGGTACATATATCCAAAGTTTAAAAGATCTCCAGTTCTGTCAGTGGTGGATACAGTACTGAGTGCAACCTTTCCATGTATTAGTAGGTTGTGTGCCGTTGTGTTCAAATAAATTGTGGCCACCCTTCTGAGGAAGACGCTCTCCAGTAACAGATTCTGTCACCCAGCCAGCACTTTGAAGATTTTCTGGCTTAGTAAGATCTACTAGAGCCCAAGTCCACCAGAGTGACCTTTAAGAACTCAGGATAATCTCTCTGCTGAAATGGGGCAGAGTAGGGCCTTAGTAGAGGCCTGCTTATATAGCAGGTATGTAAGTATCCATTGAATAAAGGGAAATGAATGAATAATGAAGTAACACATCCACTGTTAACAAATCTTCTGGAAACAAGACACACTTAAAAGAAAAGGGATGACAGCCCAAAAGGGATTGAAGAAATTTCAAGACTCCTTGGAAATGGATCAGAGTTAGCAATGGCCAAGGGGAATGGACAGCAGTGGCTCTGCTTCTTGAAAGCAGATCTGGACAAGGGCTTGACTGAGGGGTGGTCTCTGGTGGAAGATGCTTCCTAACCTGTGGCTAAGTCTGTTGTCTGTATTACTGGGGAGAGGGCTGTAATGAAAGAAAGAGTTAACCACTCCCTGCCATGGAAGAAGCCACATGACCACTAGCATAATAGAGGTTCCTATCACCTGGATTATTTCGATAGCCTGGTAACTGATCTCTCAATTCCAGGTTCTTTCTTCTCCAAACTATCCTTCACAGAGACACCAAATATTCTGAATTCACAAGTTTTACCATGTTACTCACTGCCTCAAAAAATCTTCAGTTGTTCTTGAGAATAAAATGCATAGCTCTTATCCTGATATGTAAAGCCATCCAACAATCTGGATACCAGATACCTTTCCAACCTTACTTGACAGTATTTCTGTTCAAGAGCACTCCACATTCCAGCCAAACTAGCCATCTAGCCCTTGAATTCAATACACAGGCTATTTCTTCTTCACCTTTGCTTCTCAGAATCCCTAATTTCCTTCTAGGCCCTGTTCAGATGCCCCATGTTCTGCTGGAAGCCCTTCCTAATTTCCCCAGTTTTTTATGCTGTCTTCAAATTATCTTGTATTTATTTCTCTGTACATCTGTTATATCCACTATAAGCACCATCATTCCCAACAGAATGTAAGCTCCTTGAGGGCAAGGACTGTTTTGGTTATCTTTGCATCTCCAGAGCCTATAACAGTGCCCAGAACTTAATAAAAATATTTAAGTTCTTGTTAAATTAAATCCAGTCTTATTTACAAGAAAGAGAGTAAAGGAAAGCTTTTGAGATGAAGCAATACAATTCAGCACAGTAGCCATATGATGGATCACATTCCTATTCCTTCTCTATAATTTCAATCTCCGATAACAAAATTTCTGAAAACAGTGGGTCATTAAGACATATCCTTTTTATTTCTTCTAAGATATATGTCTATACTGGCAAGATTAAAGGGGCATTATAAATCTAGGTGACAAACTTCTGGCTTAGAATTTAATGCATCCTACTCAGAACTTTTAGAGGGATGGGGAGCAGAAGGGGTTCTTTTATTAACTTTGGTTCAGCCCAAGTTCTGAAAAGCTAAAAATTACTTTAGCATATTCTTTGTATTTTTTTCTTCTGCTTTCTACTGACATTTCTTCCTCTGTATTTACTTCCTATTCTCTCACCCTCTATTCTCCATGCTAAACATCTCTAGTTCCTTCCACTAATCCTGACATGATATGGTCTCCTGTTCCCTTACCATCCCAGTCACCTCCCACCTCTCAAACAGGATTCTTTTCTTAATATAGCCTAAGACTATGCTAATTTATTATTATACTTTGATATTTATATAAATCACCATAGTATCATCAGTATTGACTTTTTCCCAGTGCACATTCCTATTTCCAGTGGTTCTGGGGTACAGAATATGCATAGACATTGTCATTTTTTCTTATGCAATATAAAAATGAACAATTCATATCTCAAAGCATTTCACAAGCCTGAACACTGTCCTGTTCCATTTCATCCACAAAGCAAGCATTCCATAGGCAATACCAAACAATCTTGTTTTTTTAGTTAATATTTACTTAGTGTCCACAGTTCTCAGCTAACTGCCAAAACACTTTGGCTCTGTCTCATGGGGTTCACAGTGGTTTCTATTCAAGGTAGGCTTCGTTTAAGCTCTACTGATTACTAATTTTTTTTCCTTTTGTGTCTGCTTCCTAAATTGTGGCTGTCCTTACTAGACACTGAATTAGATACTGAATGAGAACTCAAGTTTCTAGAGTGCTTAAAGAGGCTTAAGAATTCCTGCAATGTACTTATATGTGCTAAGTATGAACTAACATTTCCCAAACCAAAAGGCTCCCAATGCCCTTTTAATAGCCGGCACTAAACAAACGTCTAACCACTAAACTTTCGTTGACATCGGGACCCTGTTCACACACAGGTCTTCAGATGCCAGGAGTCCTGTGCATGTTCAATGTCTGGGCATGCATTATCAACCATCATCTGGGTTGAAACAAAGGAGCTAGCAAAGAGTGTGGATTCCCCCAGCCTCTTGGAGACCAGATCTCTAGGCATTTACTGACCCAGACATCTGGCCCAAGACCAAGGCTTAACCCTTTCTTTCCTTTAGACGATACAGTCTGACACTACCCTTCATCATCAGAGAACCCTGGAGGGTGGGAGGAGCCCTACTCGGTTGGTGCTCTCCCATCCCATGGCTAACTAACTCCTATTTTCTCTTCCCCAAATTCCTGTGATTCAGCATCACCATCTACTAAAGTGAAAACCTTCTTCCCCAATTACCAGAAGCACTCTCCCATCCCAATTTACTTAAATCATCTGGCACTGCCTGATTTCCTGTTTCTATTGTGGCTTTTGAAAGCCCTGTTGTGTTTTGTTCAGCAAATTTTCCTTTATTTTGTACTTCTCACACTCTTCCCATATTCTTGATGGTAGAGAGCTCCCTTGGATAGACATTGCTTCACTGGCCATCTTCTCCAGTGCTAAATGTTTCTAATCTCACATCCTCCGACAAAATGGGCCAGGAAGAGTGCACTTACTCATCTTCTCAATCAGCTTTCAGACAGCCTCTTAGCTCCTCCTTCCAAGATTTAATCCATCCATCCATCCAGATCAGTGGTATCAGATTCAAAATGAAACAGCTGAAGCTGCACATTGATTTAGAAGACTACAAATTAACATTATCTGTGTTGTATTTTTATTTTTGCCAAACACTTACCAATTATATTTTAATCTGATTCAGGCTGCACTCCAGAGTTTGCTGCCACCTGCTGCCAAGATCAGTCAGTACGGATCTTTCAGTCATCTACCAGCCTCCAGGTCTTTTCCCCCACTTTCTCAAGGAGTTTAGCTTACTTAACTATTAGTTGTCTTCTCTACCTCAACCACTACCTTCATTTTCAAGGACTTCAATATATATGTTGATGTCCCTTCAAACATAACTGGCCTCCCAGTAAATATATCAACCTCTTCAGTTTCCATGACTTGCACCTTAACTCCTTCTTGGTCCCTCATGGAGACAGTGATCTTAAGTCATGCCATCATCCATAACTGGGCCACATCCATGATCTTCAACTGCCTCTCTCTAATCTTTGTAGCCTTTTTGTCTCAGTCCTCCTAAACTTATTCTTCATTCTCAAGAGGATGTCCAGTCCCTTCACCTCTCCCTGTTCTCCTGGTCCCTCACCCTCTCCTCTGGCCTCATTTTCTTCCCTTCAATTTTATCCCCATAATTAAATAGTTCAACTATACACTATATTCTATATTTTAAAATCTTTGCCTTCTTGTCCTATTGCCACTCACTCCTTGACAAACCACAATCCAGATCTTCCAACTTTAAGATCACTCCTTTTTTAAAAAAAAAATAATTGATATTTTTATGTCACTTAGATAAATAGCTACATAGAAAAATGACTAAGTGGATTTTGGCTTATTTGCAATTTGAACACAGAATTCCAGAATAAAGATGCAAGGAATGTTGGGATAGTTTGGTAATTAATACATTCTGAAAATTTTATGTTAGTTTTTTTAATTGAGTGATGTTAATTGTAGAAAAGTTACTTAAAAATAATAAAAGCATTATACCTCATCAGTTGCCAATATTTCCTCATTTTTAGGAAATTCACGGAAGGAGTTTACGCCTTGAAGATCTTTACCTGTCAGGACATCAACTACTCCTGGTAGTTTAAGGGCTTCTGATGTATCAATAGACCTAAATTTTAAAAATAAGTTGCAGTGTTCCTTCAGAAAAACACACATGAATCTGAAAGCTATTTAGAATATTGTCATTGAAAGAGAAGACACAAAAGGTAAGATATGCCTAACAACTACTCCAATCTAATTATTTGTTTCACTGTCCTAAATGATCCAGTGGCTTGTGATGAGAGTGAGAATTTTGGGAAAAGTGCCCCCTTCTATTCTTTGTCCCACCAAATCTAAGATAACAGAACAGTGGCACCAAGTTGGGTTTGGATGGGAAGCATACACAGGGAAGGCCTTGCTTTTATGCAAGGTTCAGTTTTACCCTTTGAATGTCTACCCTAATGTGTGTGTGTGTGTGTATGTGTGTGTGTACACACATACATATAATATAGATCGTATATATTATATATGCATGTATGTGTGTGTAGGAGTATATATACTCCTACACACACATGAGCTTTAGGAACCAGTCTACACTGACTAAAAGCAAGTGACAGAATCATATATTTGGAACTGAAAGAAACCTCAGAGGTCTACTAACTAGAACAGAAATAGAAACAATATAGGGTAGTCACCAGGAGGCAAATTTCACTCCCAAACAAGGAAGAACTTCCTAACAGAGCTATCACAAAAGTGAAAAGAACTATTTCAGAAGATAGTTCACCTTCATTGGAATTCTTCAAACAGAGCCTTCAGAGGTACCTATCAAGGATTTTATAGGGGGGATTCCTATACTGGAATGGGTACATGAACTAGACAAGACTAGAACCTCCGGTGTTTTTTCCAACTCTGAGATTCTTTGATTCTGCGATTTTAACTCAAAATCCTTTGTGAGGAATGATAAAATTATTTGTGACAAATCCTGAAGTCTAGTCCCACTATGACCCAGGCTTTCACTAACAATCTGAACAAACAATTTATTCTCTGTCTTTTTTGCCTTCTCTCTAGCAGAGTACTTTTAATGGCAACACATTTTGGAGATCAGATGAAAAAGCAAACTATTACTGCTTTCCTCAAATCATGATGTTACTTACACAATCTTGGCATGAGCTCTTGAACTTGGTACAAAGGCCAAGAAAAGTTCTTGGTCATGCGCAGGCATGTCATCACAGTAAATGGCTTCACCAGTTGCATGTTTAATACCAGATTGATGCATGATAGGACGCCCGATTGGATCTTGAGGAAGTTGTTTTGTCTCTACCTTCTATTTAGTAAACAAAACCATTTAAGTGTATCGATAGAGAAAACAACGACATTCTTTGTCTCATTCCTACATTCTTTTCATTTTGCACCTCTCTGACAAAGTAACTATAAGTAAACTCATACACAAATTTCTTCTGGTATTGTCCATCATCACTTTCAACTACTCTCCTTCTCTGCTAGTTAGCAAAATCTCAGATTACAATGTAAGAGTTTTACGGGAATTGAAATCTTATGAAAGTGACATCTGGGTAAAGATTTCACTATATTTTAGAAATCCAAAGAAACACATGTGTTGCATATCTGTGAATCAGACCTGTAAATAATACTTTAAGCAACTGAGTTTTGCTTTTGTTTTTAGCCACAGTATAAACAAATATTACTCTCCTTCCTTCCCCTCAGCACCTATCCATGCTTGATGCTGGTAGGTCTTCCCAAGTAAGTGGGAAAGAATAAGAGGAGAGATGATTCAGTGATACAAGAATGGAAATAAGAGTTTGGCAAAACCCAGGAGCCATGGTGGCAACACATGTAGAGAAACAAACTCCCTTTGTTGCTTTGAGGTGCTTTATTTTCTGCAAATCTGCTGCCTCTCTTTCAACATATATTCCCCATTCAGAACAAAAAATGGTCACACATGATATTTACAATCCCTGCCTTTACAGGGTATTGGGAAAGTGTTACTAACCTGGTATCTTAAAACAGTCTCATAATGTTTGGAATGGAAATCTTCTAAAACACTTCCATACTCAGCTGGTAAACAAGGACAAAGAGAAGGGTTCTGAGAGGAAAACAGTTCATAAATTTAGTGTTAAAATAAGCTATGAGCAAAGCCTCAAATCACTTAATAGCCAACAGTTCTATTTCAAACCTTACATTCAGTTGATCATGGCCATCATCACTAACAGATGTTAACTGATTTGTATGTAGGACAACTATGGGTGAAAAAAGGCACAAGACACAGTCCTTGCCCTCAAGTAATGAATAACAATGTTGCTGAGGAAGCTGAAGACAAACCACAGAACAATGAAGACTGCCTTGTCCAGCTTTCTCATTTTATAGATAAAAAACATAAATATAGAAAGCCAATATCAAAACAATACAGAATATGTGCAGTTTTAAATAAGTTTATATCACTAATTTCTGGCATCTCTTGCATTTTTTATTTGATTATTTTTTAATAAGAAATTAAAATTCCAAGACCATACAGTCAACTTTTCAAAGAGAGGGGAGCTAACCATTACAGGAAGACTTCACTATGTTCATAAATGAAAATGTGGCAAAGTAGAAAAAGTACTGGATTCAGAAATGAAAGGGACTTGGACTTAAATCCTACTTTTGATACTAGGTATATGATGATGAAAAAGTCATTTTCTGAGCCTCAATTTCCTCATCTACAAAATGGAGATAATAGTCTCTCAGCAGAGAGGTGGTAGAATGGAGCGATCACTATTAGAAATAGCCAGTATATTGATTTATTATGCTTTAACTCTACGCCTTTGTTACAAGAGAATGTTCTCTTGGGGGTGAGTTTGACAGTTATTGAGAAGTGACAGGAATTTTTTTAAGACCGTCAATAAAATATTTACTTTTAAAATAAAACATGGAAAAGGAAATCTATAGTACTTATCCTGAAAGATCAAATAAAATAATGTATATAAAGGCACTTTGAGACTCTTAAGACACTATATAAATGGCAGCTCTTATTGTTCTTATTCTATAGCACATAATTAAAACAGCCCTGAGGTTATTAATGACCCTTCACTTCTTCCTGAAGGAAAGGTCTATCTTTACATCACTATCTTTTCCTGGTGACAATACATGGCTATGAATCATGCAATATTACATTAAATTAAATTTGTGGGTTATCCAGAGGCAGTGGAGAGACACATGGCAGAAATAAGTAGGGTGAAGTATGTTACCAAAGGAGAAATGTATACCAGAAGAGGCATAAAAGATACCCTTAAAAAATGATTGTGGGCAAATTACTTAACCTCCCTGGGGCTCAGATTTCTCATCTGCAAAATAAGGGAATTTGACTTGATGGAATATAGCTTTTCTTCTAGCTTTAAATCAATGATATGTATGACCAGAAAATGAGTAAGTTGCAGAAGCGAAGCATAACACATGGCCAACCCATGTACTTCACTGGTACCTGATGATCTAAAGCAGAGAAGTCAGCTACTGCAAAACTTTAGAGCACAGACTGAACCAGATCAAAATGTAATCAGGAAATATTTAATAAAATAAATAAAAATACAATGTTATTTGCTGTTGTTGTTCAGTCGTTTTCAGTCATATCTGACTCTTCATGACCCCATTTGGGATTTTCTTGACAAAGATACAGGAATGATCTGCCATTTGCTTCTCTAGCTCATTTTACAAATGAGGAAATATAAGCAAACAGGGTTGAGTGACTTGCCAACCCAGGATCATACCGCTAGTAAGTGCCTGAAACTGGATTTGAACTCAGGTCTTCCTGACTCCAGGTGTGGTGCTCTATCCACTATACCATCTCATTGCACTCCCCAAAAATACAAGACAGAAAATGTTATTTTGTGGTTTTCTAAATCAACATGTACCTGCAGGGTTTCCTTTTCATTTGAGTTTGACACAACTATCTAAAGGATAGCTTCAGAACACTGGTTGGACCACTGTGGAGGATTTCTGGGAGGATATGGGCAAGAGTTGAGCAGGATAAAAAGTTATAGATGGGCTATGATATGTAGTGAGCCCATCTCACATCAATAACAGATATATCAAAGAATGAGAAGATTCTTTTTCTTAGTTTCACCACACGACCAGGGAAAAGGTTTTAGTAATAAGCCATGAACTGAGCTTTTATAGAAATGATTTTATTTTCCTCTTTTGATCCATATGCTTATTTTAAAACTTCTTCCTCAAAAATCGACTACATCGCTATTTAGTAAAATTAAATATCTCTGGGCTTCAGTTCTCTCACCTCTAGTAAGAAAATACACTTTTTTTTCCCCTGCCAATCTCAAAGAACTTGTGGTAGGAAAAGATATAGGAAAGATAAAGTCTGGAAGAAACTTGTCATTTCTTAGGCAAAGTGATCGATTTCAGGAAGTGATCACAGTGATCACCAAAGGAAGAGTTCTTGGGGATAATAATCATATTCACATTCATATGGAATTCTATGGTTTAAACAGAGCTTCCCTCACAACCACTCTGTGAGACAAATAGTCCAAGTATGACTATTCATGACATGGATGAAAAAACCTGAGGCTCCAAGGTATTAAATGATTTGTCCATAATAATGCAAATATTAGATATCTGAGAGAGGACTCAAACTGAAGTCTTCTTACTCCAAATTTAGCATCCATTCCACTATCCCAATCTGTCTCTTATCTAACATTATTTTGCTGTCGTTGAGTCATTTCGGTCATGTCTGATTCTTTGTTACTCCATTTGGGGTTTTCTGGGCAAAGGTGATGGAGTGGTTTGCCATTTCCTTTTCCAGCTCATTTTGCAGATGAGAAAGCTGAGGCAAACATGGTTAAGCGACTTGCCCAAGGTCACACAGCTATTAAGTATCTGAGACTGTATTTGAACTCAGGTCTTCCTGACTCCAAGCCCAGCCTTCCATCCACTGTGCTACCTAGCTACCCTCTCTAAAATTATAAGGATGACAAAATGGAGGTACAGAGAAATGAAACTGCTAGGAAGGGATAGAGCTATGAATATAACTCAGAGTTCTCAGTCCCATTCCAATGACCTTTCCACTATATCACACCTCTAGCATTAGTCTCATACATGTAAGGGGAAAAAGATACATGGCAAAAGAGAAAGAACAGAGGCTCTTAACCTGGGATCCATGAAATGTTTATCTTTTTAAAAATATTTTGATAACTGTATTTCAAAAAATTCATAATTATACATATGTTGTTTTATTCATTTTAAACCATTATTATGAAGAGGGCTCTACAGACTTGCCTGGACTGCCAAAAGGTCCATGAATCAAAAAAGATTAAGAACCCCTGGTATAGATGGAGCTGCACAAATCAGTTATCACTGCTGATGATGGGTCACTAGGGTTCTCTTTCTATGCTGAGAGTAGCACATCATTGCAAATAAGGCAGATGAGTAAATAATAAGAGATGAGATTTATATTAAGAATAGCATATCACCACAAGTAAGCCATATGAGTAAATAATAATAATACAATATTCATATAACATTTTGAGGATTTGCAAAACTTGTCATACGCTGTACATGATCTCACCTAGTGAAGTTGGCACTACAGTTACTGTTAGTCCCATTTTATAGATGAGGAAACTGAGACTGAGAGAGATTAAGTGACTTGACCTTACAAATAGTATCTGAGGCAGGATCCAAACCTATTTTTATTGACTACCATTGTTTCCTTTTTTCCATAGGGACTCTTTGTTGGCGGAAAATCCATTCATACTCTCAAAGAATGCAAACTTTCTGCATATCCAGGGATAAAAAAATGAAATTATTGGCATTTTTCGAAATCTGTTTGCACTAAAGAGAAGCATGAATTTCAATGGATGATTCTTCCCAGAGATGTCCACCTAGCTAAAGACCAAGTCTTGTCCTAGGGAACAGTAGGTTAGTACATAAATCAAGGACATGAATTTTGCACAAGTATGATGTGTTCTATTTTATCTTCAGCATTCTAAGAAATGTTGGGATGAGTAATTTTCCCATATTTGTGTATGGAATGAGAATTTTTTTTGGTGATAATCTTATCTAGTAAGCCACAGAGTACTTTCTTCACTGATACTTAGCAGTGTCCTTCAGAAGAAGGAAACAAAATCTGAACACTGTATTAAACTTACCATCATCTTCAATTTCTGCAACACTTCTAAGTAGAATTTGAAAAGAAAGCTGACAATGAGGGATCTTTTGTATTCCACCATTCCACCTGGAGCTGAGGCTGGGAGGAAAACTTCATCTAGAACTGACCTACAAGCTTCACCCAGCATCTCCTCACTCCAGGCTCTATGAGAAATAGATTTAAAAAAATAAAAAAGTAGAATTCAATACACACGAGTCATTAGCCTACGGATTTACATAGCCTACAGAACAAAGCATGGCTCTTGAAATAAACAACTAAAAGTTGTTATAATTGTGATTATGTTATGTTATAGGATAAGTCAAGCATTAGTTCCATTTCCCTGACCTTTATAAGAGGCCACAAAACAAAATTTTAAATGTGCTGAAAAGCAGTTGTCTAACACTATCTCTCTTTACTCCCTCTCCTTCTATATACATATATATATATACATGTATATGTATGTATGTGTGTGTATACAGACACACACACACACACACACACATACAGAGGGAGAGAAAGCATGTATGTGCATATTTGGCAGGCTATATTTAAATTGCACATGTTTTTTTCAACCTGGTAAATAGTCACTCTCCCAGGGCAAAGAATACATATTTCACTGATTTTACTTTCTTCAAAGCTGTTATTGGGAAACAGACTGATAAACTCATATGTATGTAAGAGCCGAATTCTTCGTATTCATTTGCAAGAGAGCCCTAAGGTATGCACATGTGCTCACACATATACACACAAACACACACATACATGAACACATGCTTGAGAATAGTAGAGGGGGGAAATCACTGGATTTAGAATTGGTGAACCTTGGTTAAAATTTTGCCTCTGCTATTTACAAGCTGTGTAACCCTAGGAAAATTGTTTAACCTCTCTGTACTTTATTTTGTTAGTACATCAAATGAGAAAATTAGACCAAATGATCTCTAATGTCCCTTCCAGCTCTAGAGGTTATGGTAATACCACTACTTGAGGTTCACTTTAGGCTTTACTAAGACAATATCATCCATATGTAACAATGAAACCTTAATTAAATTCCATACAATTCAGTGTAGATCCCATGTGTATTTTTCCGGGTAATCACAAAAAGAAATTATGGCTTTGATGAAAGGAAGACTTGGGTTCAAATACCACACCAGCTGTATGACCATGGACACGGCATTTTACCTCTTAGTGTCCTAGGAAACTCTCTGTTGTGCAGCTAAGTTGCAGGTCTGCAACATTTGCTAGAATGTAAGCTCCTTGGGGGGTGGGGGACAGCAACTGTTTCATTTTGGTTTCTGTTATCTACAGAACCTAGTACAGTACCTGGCACATGTTAGGTACTTAATAAATGTTTGTGGATTGATTGGTGGGAGAGTCTCCGCATTAGAAATTCTCTACACTGATGAACTCTTAGGTCTGAACTGAATAATGAATAAATGCGTGAATGAATCATGTGCTAGTATACTCAGTTCAACTCTGCTATTTCACCATTAAGTGACCATGGGTTTTTAACAGCAAGACCACCAAAGTGGCGGCTCTGGCAAATCCTACTAAGTTGGAAGGAATTCAAGTTTTGGCCCACTGATGAACTATTCCTGTTAGCCAAGGACTAGCCTAGTGTGGAGTAGGTCCTTAGCAGGAGCATGGCCCTAGTAGCTCCTGCAATTGTCTAATAAGGCCTGGAAGAGCTGCAATCAGTGTCTCTGGGAGAGGTACCCACACCAGTAAGACTTTTGAAGCAACAAAGGATTCTATGTTACAGTATATTAGAACTATCACATCATTACCTTCCTGTGAGTTTCTGGCAAAGTTTCTTAGCACAGACAGTGGTAGAACCAGTGCCTCCATAGAAAATAGAGATGTCTCTAATGATGTTTGTATCTTCTTCAAAAAGGACTCTCATTCCAGAAATAACAAATGCCGGGGCATTTTGTTGACGTGGAGCTTGTCGAAAGGCTGAGACAAATTCCCACTAAGGACAAAGATTAAGCAGAGAAAAACATTAAAATTGCAGGTTATTCAGTAGCTAAGACTATGTGCAAACATATGCATTCACACAGGCACACAATTTTGCTGGATGACTAGCCATTAACCTAGCTAGTAAAGTTTAATTTTTAAAAACCATGCTTCGCCTTCAGAAAATCACTCAGGGTTGTTTTTTTTTTAATCCAAAATTGGTAAAAAAAAGATAAAAAAAATTTTTAAAAAGATAAATTAAAAGGTGTTTATTCATTTTGTAAAAGGGTTCTTCACTTTACAAAAGAGATCCACAATATATTTCCTTTAGATAGCTATCTTCCACAGAGGATATAAAATATAAATGGTATAATGGAAAGTGAACCCCAAAGACTTGGATTCTAGGTCTGGTTCTGCCAATAATTAGCTGTGTGACACTAGCCATGTGACACACTTCATCTCTATTCAACAGCATTTCCTGTTTCAATATAATAATGACTGAATAATTTTATTTCTAAACAATTTTCCAGAAACATGAAAAATAAGATGTATCAATATGACACCTTTCCATCTCCAATTCCCAGTAAGGAATGCCTGAATTTCTTTTCCCTGCTCCCCCTCACTGATATATCTCAGATTTCCCTGAGTCCAGAATGAGAGGAAAGGAGGTAGGGAACAAATATTCATTGAGCACCTACTATGTGTCAAGCACTGTAATAACTACTTTACAAATTATTTCATTTGATTTTCATAACAACCCTGGGTGTTAAGTGCCATTGTTATCCCCATTTTTAGGTGAGAAAACTGATGTAGATAGAGGTTAAATGACTTGCCCAGGGTCTCACATCTATTAAGTGTCTGAGGATGGATTTACACTCAGGTTTTCCCGCCTCCAGGCCTAGCTCTCTATCGACTACACCATGTAGCTGCCTTAGATAGGTTAACGTGGACATGTCACATGTCATTCTCATGGGAAGAAGAACCGTGATTGCCTAGGTTCTTTACCATTGCCATGGACAAGTCAAGTCAAGTCAACAAGCATTTGTTAAGCACCTATTATGTGCCAGGCATTGTGCTAAATAGTGTACCTACAAAGAAAGGAAAAAAAAAAACCTCTCTGCTCTCAAGAAGCTCATCTTCTAATGTGGAAGACAACCTGCAAACTGTGTGCAAATGAGATATATATGGGACTAATTGGAGCTCATCCCAAAGAGAAGGCCCTAAGGCTAGTAGAAAAGGCTTCCAGCAGAAGGTTGGGCCTTCTGCAAATTAAAGGAAGCCAAGAGGCAAAGATATGGAAGAAGAGAATCCCTAAGCCTGGAGGGCAGCTAGTGAAAACACTCAGTAAGGAAATGAAATGTCATATAAGTGCTACATTATTAAGTCTTGCATTGCTTCTTAATAGAAAAATTTTCTATGCCTTCATCTAACCCCCAGGACAGGAAAAAATTATAATCTTCAAATCTTATTTAAAGGAAATAAAAGCAGCAAGACGTGGAACCAAGTATAGAAAAGTATCAAGTTAAAAAAGCAACTTTCTATTTTAAAAAGAGAGAAAAACGGAGGGAGAATAAAAAGAAGGAAGGGAAGGAGTACGGTAACAAATAACAGTATGTAAAATGAGTATAAGGTAACTGGAGTGCCTGAACTTCACACAAATTACTTGTAACAAAACATTTTCTGGAATTGAACCGCTTACTGTGAATACAGAAAGCCTACATCTTTCCCCTCCAAATTAGGTCTGATATGTAATTAAGTTGTTCATGTTAGGCTCTTTGGTAAAACCAAGAAATTCTTTACCTTCTTAGAATAGGGGATGTTCACTGAGATCAAGATTTCTTCTGGTTTGAGATCTGAACTTCGTGCCCTCATAAGAAATTGGTCATTTAAAGGAATTTGTCGTTTTCCATCTGTTGAAAAAAAATAGTAATTTCCACAAATTCTACTCTGTCCCTCCCTAAACCCCACCCCACCCCCTTTTTTTTTTCTGGAGGAGACTTGTGATTTTATTTGTGTAAGGAGCTTGCAGTGAGAAACTCCCTCTGTCAACGAAGATGGCATATTCTCTGGAACTTAGAGAGTTGTCTGGGGGCACTGAGAGGTAAAGTAATTTTTGAAGGATCACACCACCAGTATGCACCAGAGGGGCACTTGCACTCAGGACTTCCTGACTCTGAGGCAGGCTCAGTATCCCTCTTGTTCTGTCCTTCACATGATCAGATTCTGATAAATGAGGGAACTCATGCAACCATATACCAGAAGGAAAATTAATAATATCTAGCATTGGCATGCTGTTAAGGTCTCAAAGCTTAGGGTATTTTACAAAACATTATCTGATTTTATCCTCATAGCAACCCTGGGAGGTTGGTACTATTATTATTTCCATTTTACAGATGAGGAAAACTGAGGCAGACAGAGGTTCAGTGACTTGAATTCAGGTTTTCCTTATTCCAAGTCTAACACTTTGTCACCTAACTACATCAAAGGAAAAGATTAGTTGGGTTGGAGGGGAGGAGGTGAAGGAAAGAAGTTTTCTTCCTATCTCTAGCTGGTAATTAAATAGCCTCTTTTGATTTTTTCCCTTCCTTGCTAACACCCAAATAAACACATATATGTTCATTATCTAAGCATATATGAAATTCCTTTTGGTGGGCTGCAGTAGGGCTACTACTCATAGGAGAACCCAATAGCTAAACAATTTTCTAATTATACTCCTGAGAATACAGTCTGTTCCCATCATCCTCCATTCTCAACCACTTGGAAGTTTATTAACCAATATACTGCCAACATTTCAATATGCAGGTCAACTAGTCTGTTAATGTTTATGCTTACATGTCTAGCCCCAAGCTAATATTTTATAACCCTCACTAGTAATATCAGTTTCTGTAACTTCTCTCTTTGGAGTTTGTGGAACATTCTTGCATCCAAAAATTTCTATTCTTCATCTAGAAAATTCTGGGGATTAGGAGATATAAGGAAAGGACACTTAACAATTAGCAAGTTTATGAAGGAACTCTACACATATACAAGAGTGCTAGTTTATATTTCTAATTGCAGAATAATGGACTTAGGGTATGCCAATGGTTTTGGGCAGGTAGGCGGCACAGAGGATAGAACACTGGGCATGAAGTTAGGAAGCCCTGAGTTCAAATCCAGCCTCAGACATTTATTGGCTGTGTGACCCTGGGCAAGTCACTTAACCTCTATCTGCTTCAGTTTCCTTATCTGTAAAATGAGCTAAAGAAGGAAATGGCAACCACTCCAGTGTCTTTGCCAAGAAGCCCCTCTCTCTGAAAATGAGGGTCAGACACAAAAGAAACAAAAAAAAATGGTTTTGAGGCTTGCTGGAACAAGGAATTTTTTTTTAAATGTGCTACCAAATGCAGGAAAAGTGAGATGTCTGGCGAGATATCACAAAATTTAATGTGAGACAATTTGAGCCGCAGTGTGATATAGCTGCTAAGAAAAAGTTATTGTGATCTCAGATTGCCTTAATAAAGTATGGTATCCCATGCAAGGAAGATGATAGGACCTGCTGCAATCTGTCCTGATCAGACTGGCTCTGGAGTGGAGATATCAAATTCAAAAACTCCAGGTGCTCCTGAACCAGATTAAAAAATAACAGGGAAATGTTTAACAAAATCAATACAAAATAAAATACAACACAGATAATGTTAATTTGTGATGTCCAAAATCAATATGAAGCTGCTATCACTGCTTTAGAGTTCTGTGTTCAGGGGCAGCTAGGTGGCACAGTGGATAGAGCACCAGCCCTGGGGTCAGGAGGACCTGAGTTCAAATTTGCCCTCAGACACTTAACACTTACTAGCTGTATGACCTTGAGCAAATCACTTAACCCCATTGCCTAGCCAAAAAAGAAAAGAGAAAGAAAATAAAATAGAGTTCTGTGTTCAGATATGGGGATCACATTTCAAGAGGAACCCTAGAAGGAGGCCACCCAGGATGGTGAGGACACTCAAAAGCCTGTCATATGAAGGACAGTTAAGCGACTTGGAAATATTTGGCCTAGTAAACAGAAGCTCTGGTAAAAGAGCACAGGGCCACAGATTTAGAGTTGGAAAGGAATTAGTTATAGGTTATTTAATCTAAATCCCTTTATTTTACAAATGAAAAAACCAAGATTTAGAGAGTGATTTACCTAAAAATCATACCAATATTAAGTGTCATGGTCAGAACTTGAACCCAGGTCATCTGACTCTAAACCAGCACTCTTTCAACAAATAAATCCACCAAGGAATATCTATAAAAATGTCTACTGTGTTCTAGACACTTTCTACTGATCTATGCTGAGATCATAGGTGCTAGTTCTTTGGTTTCACTGATATGAGTAAATTCTGTTGATGAGATTCCCACTGTTGATGCAGGATGGCACTTTTCCTGAAATGTTTAATCTTAGAGAGTTACCCAGGGCACTGAGAGATTAAGTGTTTTTTCCAGGGTTATAAACTAGCACTTGTCATGGATAGGACTTGAACTCAGGTCATCCCGGATGGATCTGTATCAACTCTGCCATGATTTCTCCCACTTATATGAAAGCCAACTTCAAGTATTTGAAGGGTGGTATAGTGGATAGAGTGCCAGGCCTTACATCAGGAAGGTTCCTCTTCCTGAGTTCAAATCCAGACTTAGCCACTGACTAACTGTGTAACCCTGGGCAAGTCACTTAACCCTGTTTGCCTCAGTTGCCTCATCTGTAAAATGAACTAGGGAAGGAAATATCAAACCACTCTAGTGTCTTTGACAAGAAAACCCCAGATAGGGTCACAAAGAGTCAGACGTGACCGAAAAATGGCTCAACAACAGTCACGTGTAAGAAGCATTAAAATTATCACATGCAGATACAGAGAGATGCACTAGGACCAATGAATAAGTCATAGACAGATACTGACTCAGTATAAGGAACAGCTTCCTAACAATTGCTCCCCCAAAAAACAGTTGTTTCGAATTGTTAAAAAAATAAAATGATCTGGTACAGAGGGGGAGTAAATTCCACACTGGAAGAAATATTCAAACAAAGACTAGATAATCACTTACTGAGGGTCAAAGATTCAGGGCACTTTCAAGATAATCTAATGCTCTTTCATCGTTTTTCAGATAAGAAAACTGAGGACAAGTGAAGTCAAATGGCTAATGGTCATAAAGGAAATAAACAGTAAAGCTAGTATTTGTACCAGGTCCTTTGATTCCAAATCCATCACTCTTCACTATTCCAAGCAATCTCATTTCTTGACCTTTTTAAAGGAATGGTTGCACCAACTGAACACTCTCATTCTTGCCAAAGAATTCGGGAGCTCTGCATGTTGAGGACCCTACCTTTACTCATAGGAAAGCCATCTCATCTGATCCAAAATTAGTTCCATACTTTCAGATACAGACAGTGAAAATTCTTGAGCCAACAAATTCTTGTTATCTCATTATAATGGAACCAAACCTATTACGATGGGCTCAAGAAAGTCAACAAGGTGGAGAAAATTGGCTATCTCTGTATTATTTGTGTTTAAAACATCTCAGAAGACAGGGAATCCCTATAAGTACAATTGCCCACTTGAAGCTCTACATGGCTCTTTTTATAGCTTCTATGGCACCTATTTGAAATCAACATATGACACTGTCATATAACTGGTATGAATCAGAGTCCTGGCTCTTAGAACAGTTCTTCGTCACACAGTTCATGCATAACGCAGTCCTAACTTTGAGGCCAACTTTCTATCCACTACTAGGGGTGGGGAACTTGCAGCCTCGATGCCTCATATGACTTTCTGTGAAGTTTGGATTCAGTCAAAGGGTTGCACTTGAGGACCTAGAGGGCTACATGTGGCCTCAAGGCTACAAGTTCACCATCCCTACACTATACCTAAAAGGAAAAAGAAGCTGGACCAGTTCAGGGACTGAAATACAGATATACCTATCCAGGGCCTGTGAGATAGGAATTATTTCAGACTTACTGGTTTACATCAGAGATCCTTAACCTGGAGTCCATGAATGGGTTTTCTTTTGTTTTTTAAAATGTTTTTATGACTGTATTTCAATATAAGTGCTTTTCTCCATAATGCTATATATTTTATTTAACCATTTAAGAGCATTAAAGGGGTCAATAGGCCTCACAATACTGCCAAAGTGGTCCTTGACATGAAAATGTTTATTTCTTGTGATGATTTAGGTACAGTCCTACTTGAAAGCAGGAGGTGGGACTAGACCAGATAATCATTTGAAGTCCTTTCCTGTTCTATCGGTTTGATTTATCAGGGCTCCACCTCTGACACTTTCTTTTCTTTTTTTGGCTAGGCAATGGGGTTAAGTGACTTGCCCAGCATCATACAACTAATAAGTGTTATGTGCCTGATGCTGGATTTGAACTCAGGTCCTCCTGAATCCAGGGCTGGTGCTCTATCCACTGCACCACCTAGCTGGCCCTTTCTGACACTTTGTATGCTCTTTCTTATAACTTACCTTTTGAAGCCAGATTAAGGGTACAGTTACCCACAGCCAGAAGGGGATTCAGATCTGATGTTGAATGTCTACTGATGATGCTGCCCCCTAAAGACTTTGTAAAGAAGACAAAAGTTGGCATCTTTATTCCATTACTAATACATACTTAAAAATACAAATGCAAAAAGAATTAACCAAGGTTTGGGGACTTATACTATCTCTTCCTGATAAAACTGAACATGTGTCATGGTAGTGCTGATAGCAATCACATTACAAGGATTAGCATAGAAGAGAGAACACCTACGGCCACATTTCTGATCTGTGATCCAGCTAGTGTCCTCAGATGCTTTAAAAGAGCCCCGTAAGTCTGAGTCTTCTCTGCTGGAAGCTCCAAGACCACATCAGTCAGGATATCTTTCAACTGGGCTAGGCTACAACCAGCACCTATTGTCAACCCTGAAATCAAGACATTTAAAATCAATAAGATCTAAGCAATGTTAGTTACCTACCCTTGTCACAGAATCATATGATAGATTCAAGCTTTGGATCAGAAGAAAACTATCATGGTATTTTATTGCTAAGCAACAGATGAGGCACTTCAATGAAAATAGAAAGGAAGAACGAACACTTTGTAGGCTGGCAAATTTATTTAACACTACCTATTAAGCCTGGTTGATACTGCATAGCTATAGTTAAGAGTCCCTTAATCATAAGCTGATTATTCAATACTGAAGGATAACTTAGTCTCAAGATTTGTCAATTGCTAAAGAGAAGATAGCAAGGAGAAAAGTGACTACATTGTTCATACCCTTGACTGAGTAATTCTACTACTGGGCCTGTACGCCAAAGAAAATGGAGTAAAAAAGAATGCTTTGAACAGTTAGCAGCATTTTTTTTGTGATAGCAAAAAACAAAACAAAACAAAAACTGGATATAAAATCCAGTGATTGAAGTACAGTTGAAAAAAAATTATGCTATATGAATACAAGTTAAATATATTGCTCTAAGGAAAATGATAACTAGATGAAATTCAGAGAACCATGGGAAAACTAGTATGAACTGATGCACAGTGAAATAAGCCCAACCAGGAGTACTATCTGCACGATGTAAAATGAAAACAACACTAAAAGGCAACCAAACTCCAATTAACTGTAATGACCAATACTGGTTTTAGAAAACAGCTGATGAAACACTCCCACCTTCTCATGGTAAAGAGGTAGGGGCTATTAGTGTAGCAGGTGGTAAATGCGCTCAAAGGTGATCTTTGTATCAGATTGTTTTGTTTAACTGCTTTTCTTTGTTACAAAGATTGGTTTGATGGAGGCATATTGATATATTGAGAAATGACATGTGAAAAACAAAAAGGAATCAATAGTTGGGTTGTTTGGTTTGTGGGTTTTTTTTTTTGTTGTTGTTGTTGTTTGTTTTCTTTAAGAAGAGATAAGACTTAACTGCCAAATTTTCTCTTTGTACATTATAATAACCAGGAAGAGTTGTTACTTTTACTTCCCCATTAGGCAGAATAAATCATGTGCTTAATGCATCATAAGCCAATAATCAGAGACTCTAAGAACTCACCATTGTCTAAATAATTTACAGCATTCAGTTCTGCAATTCCATCAGGAGATATGATAACTGGGTGAAAAATCCCTTTGAACTTCATATCAGGTCCTAAAGGGGTAAAAAAATAAGAATAAGACTTTAAGGAACCAAAGGAATTGTCTTTCGAATCTTGAAATCATGGTAACAGTTGATGAATGACAAAAACATCAGGAGTTCTGTTGCTTCTTTTGAAAGCATTCATTGCATGAAGGGTCATTCAAAACCTTTTGACCATGTCCACATGGAACAAGCTCCCTAGTTTCTACGTACCCACAGTGGTGTTTCCCATGACAATTGGTGCATCTGGATACTTGGCTTTCACTTCCAGAAGGTCTCTTAGTGTTACAGGAGAAATCCAGGTTATTCGCTCCCCATTGAAAACCCTTGTTCTTTTAGGTTGTTTCTCAGCCATGTTCTGGTGGGAAAACAATAAAACTTCAAGATTATATTGTGATTTACACATCTTGTCTCCTCTACATTTTTGTTCTATTCTTGGACTGTTCGCCTTCTTTAAAGGAGTAATGAAAGTCATTTGTAAAAATTACAATAGTTTGACTCTCTCGGGGAATGTGAACACAAAATTTTAACAAAAAGCATTAGGCCAAAAGCATTACAAGATTTTTTTTCCCTGTTTCAAGGAAGTATTCCCACATAGCGTCTAATAGCAGCATGTTTAATGAGTATACCTCTTGAAAATAAAAAAGTTTCCCATATTGTGACACGTGTATGTAAATAGGTTAATAATTTCTGAGAAATAATCTTATTTAGGAGATAAAAGTGGGAATAGTGAACATATAGATAAATTAGAATTGTGGCTGCTATATTGAGTGACATAATCTCATGACATGTTCCACTGACAATGGCCTGTGAATTGTCTAGTCTTTCCCCTTTCTGTCCTTTCCTCCCCTTGAACACTGACCCAGAATGTTGACTACATTATTATTCACCTCCAAGAAGGAGCCTAGAAGATTACCCATTGCTTTGACACCTTGATATCTTATCATGAATTCTTACAGCATAGGTACAGCTGTGCCTGGCTTACCATTAGTTCAGGAGGGAATATAAATTCCTGGGTTGGATCCAATGGTAGAAACTTCTCTTCTTGAAAGAGTTTTTCACATGTCTTGAAAGAGAAAATCCCAGTGGTTCTATTTAGTATTCCTCTTGGCTGAGCAAAGAGTTATAAAATAGACCCCAGCAGCTCAAAACTGATACCAAGACTTCCCCTGTTGGGCCACCTTCTCTCCATCTCTGGATGTGAGTGTCTAGGGACAGCTAGAAGCACCAGCGACAACACAAATAGCATGATCTGACTGACGGAAAATTACTCTGTATTTTGTAACCTTTCTCATCTCTCTCTTTTTACTTTGTGTCTCTCTCCCCTAATCTTCCTAATTTTGCTTTGCTATACAGTAATTTGCACATAGTAATTTACATGTGTTTGCAGGATTGAATTAAATTACTTCTGGTCCTCTCCTCTCTTTTCACTTTTCCCTTTCTCTAACCACCTGCTACTATCCTCTTCCCCATTCCATCCCCTCTGTAAGAAGAAAGAAATGATAACAACCACAAAAAGAAAATGAAAAGCTAAATAGGAAAAAGAAAAGCTAGTTATGGAACCTTACAAGAGTCACTTCGCTAGCTTGTCTCCTTTTAACTAGAAACTCTAGGGGCAAAAGTATGGCTTCTTTGCACTATGCATGGTGCTGAGTTTATGTAATAAATTTCAAAGAATTATAATGAATGTTAACAGTAAGATTTGTCATTTGATTTCTCAGGTGAAGTTTGTGTCCAGAGTTGAGCCAGAAGTCCTGGCTCACTCCTTCCATAGTTGAGAAAACTAGAGGAATAAAAAGGCCTTTTTTTTTTTAATGTCTTTTAAAAAATCGTTAGCCACCAGTGAAATCAAAAAGGTCTTTCCTTTTAATTAACTTTCTCTTTGCATTATAGCAGTCATAGGGTACTTAAAAGAAGCCTGTATAAAGGAAGAAAGTGATTACAGTTCTTAAAAGAAAATCAACTGATTTGAGCCCCTCTTTCCACTGAGAGAGGTTAGGAAGCAAAGCGGAAAGGGAAAATCTCCCACCCTTTTTATTCATGAAGCAGTAAATGATGCCATAAAATGAGCTTGACTGGCTAACATGATGCCTTTGAATTAACAATTAAATACAGCATCAAGGAGATACTTTTTCAGAGCGTTTATCCTACGGAAATCTGTGGAAGAGGCAAAGGTTGTCTTCTGCACCTACTGTCTCCTGTTTAGCGACCTTGCTTTGAAAGAGGTAACACTAACCAAGCACCTTCCTATCAAAACTATCAGATCTCTCCTAAATAGGGGTTAATCGTTTTAATAGGAAGGTCATTAACAGTCAATACAGACATCACATTTCCCTAACCAGAGGGATTTGAATTTCAACAAGAAACAGTCCTTTAGCCAAAAGCAATGCTCCTCTAAGAAGAAGGGTGGGATATAATTGGGTTAGAGAACCTTCCTGGGCCTCTCAAATTACACCATATAAGCAGCCATCTCTTACGCCTAAAGGTAAGGCATGCCCATGTAGAGTCCTAGGGAGACCTTCAAGACAAGTTTTAATTTAACTCACCCTATTTCCTAGCTCAGAGTCCAGCAATTCACTTTCTTCTTGATCCAAGCAACAGTTGCCATTTTCCTTACTCTGACAGCAATCAGTAGCCTAGAAAGAAACAAGAATGAAGTTGCTACTAATTGCCAGAAGCTTTAAAGGAAAAGAATTGTGGTAGCAATTAATAATTAGAGGCTCCCCTATCATATTTATAAAGTATAGTGCATAGGAGTGAGAGACTGTACAGTGTAGTGCATGGTGGGCCTGCTTCTGACACAGATGAACTTTTGGATCATGGGCAAGTCATTTAACTTTTCTGTGCTTCAGGCTGACTGGTCAAGACTTACTTGCTGAACTGGTGGTAGGCATTCTAGATCACAGATCCAGAACATCTTTTCCCACCCCAACCCCCTCCCTTCCAAAAAATGAAAGTATCAGAGTCTCTGATTCTTATTGAGGAGGAGAGAGCTATATCCTATCCTCTATTTGTTTGAGCTATGTTTTGCAATATATAAGCCTACAGACTAAGCATACTGTTTGACATCCAAATGCTAGTTTTTTGGTTTTTTGTTTTGTTTTTGCAAGGCAATTGGGGTTAGTGACTTGCCCAGGGTCACACAGCTAGTAAGTGTCAATTGTGTGGTCTGAGACTGGATTTGAACTCAGGTCCTCCTGACTCCAGGGCCGGTGCTCTATCCACCGCACCACCTAGTTGCCCCCAAGTGCTAGGTTTTTAATTACTCAGAATTAAAATAATCAATTTCATATTACTGAAAAGATGTGGTGGATAGAGAACTGGACTAGGGACCAGCAAGGCCTGGGTTCAAGTTCCATCTCTGACAAATACTCTGTATATGAACCTTAACTTCTCAATACTCCCTGTATTGTGAAAGTTCCTCACCAGGAGCTCTCTGCCAGTTCTATGATTGAGCCTAATCTCAGAAAGATAAATATTTGGAAGCTAACTGCACACGTGTTTTCTATTAGGGCCAAAATACGGTTTGGGTTTTTTTTGTTTGTTTGTGTTTTGCATTCAGTACATAGTTTGGCTCAGAAATAAGTGTTATGCAAAAGTAGCAAAGTCCTTAGTTTTAAAATTGCCCAATAGTTACACTTTCAGAACCAAGAGAGTACAAGAAATGTTGTATGTAAAAAGGAATATTTTGAAATAAGATTAAAGTCCTCAGGGAGCACAGCTCATTTTTCTTAAACCAGTAATCTCTGACCTGGACTTGGAAGAGATTTCTCCTAGCTTTTGCCAACCACCTGCTACAAATCCAGCCTTCTGTTTACCCTCTCTGACATTGCCATTCAATCTCCCACCACTGCATAGGCTATCTCCTTCCTCCTCTTCTCTTCTTGGAACCACTAGCTCCCTGTAAGGTTTGGCTCAAATGTCACTTCCTTTAAGAAACCTTTCCTGAGCTCCCTAGTTGTAAGTTCTTTACCCCACTTCCTTCAAGCACTGTGATTCCTTTTTGGTATAAATCCTGTACTTATTAATATGTGAATTTATTTTATCTCCCAAGTAATCAATCAGCAAAATGTATTAAATACCCTACTATGTGACAAGGCACTGTGATGTGGTGTGCATTTTAAAAATAAACCATTCTTGACTTCAAAGAACTGACACCATCTTGAGACTTGAAGGGGTCGTGTGTGAGCAGTAGGGGAAAGAAAAGAACGGCATGCAAATAAAAGTATACAAAATGTATACAATACTTATATTCATAAGTGTATACAAAAAATGCTTAAAGTTGAATCTATATGTAGAGCCTATATCAGATTGCACACTATCTTGAGGAGGGGAGATGAGAGGGAGGGGAAGAAAATTTAGAACTCAAAATCTTATGAAAGTGAATGTTGAAAACTAAAAATTAATTCATTAATTAATTTAAAAATGCATAAAGTCAATAAAAGGTAGTGGGGGCAGGGGAACTGGCATCCTGGGAGAATGAGGAAAGGCTTCATGTAGAAGGTGGCAGCTGAGCTGAGATTTGAAGGAAACAAGGAATTATATGATGTGGGGGTTAAACAGGGAGTATATTAAAAGTAGACAGCCTGTGCATAGGCATGGAAATAGGAGAGTGAGCGTTTCATGAGAGAAACAGCAAGAAGGCAAGTTTGGCTAAGCTATAGAGTATGTGAGAAGTAGTAATATATTATAAGGCTGGAATGGGAGGTTGGAATCAGGCTGTAAAAGGTTTTAAAAGTGAAACAGGGAAGATTGCATTAGACATTAGGGGGAAAAAAACAGGAAGCCATTGGGGATTATGAAGCAAAAGTGAGGCAAGATCAGACTTGTACACTGGCGAGCTGGTAAACGTTTAATAACCGGCTCTCTGGGAGGAGAAACACACATACAGAATTCTTTTCAGTTTAATCTGCCTTCTCAACATTGTCCTCCTTGTTTTCATAAGTCTAAATAATCGACAACACAATAAACCATTTGCTGATTTCCCAGGTGTAAAATGCTCATGCTGAAAATTTAAATCATGCTTTCTTGGGCCAATACAAGCCGGCTCTAGGACAGTCCCTAGACCTGTACTTTAGGAATATCAATTTGGCAGCAGTTTAGAGGATGGGTTAGAAAGAGGAAAGACTTGAGAACAGAATACCTGTTAGAAGGCTTTTGTGACGGTCCAGGCAAGAGGGGCTGAAAGTACAGAGGGTAGCCCTGTGAGTGGAAAGATGCGAATGGGTACAAGAGATGTGAAGAAAGAAAGACCAGATTTGGCATCTGATTAGAAACTCTTTGGGGAAAGTTAGGGGTTGAGGATGGTTCAGAGGTTTTGAACCTGAGTGCCGGGAACAATGGAGATATCCTTGGGGAAAAAAAACAAAACAAAACAGTAACATGTAAGCTCCTTCAGGGAAGGAGCTTTCTCACATTTATTATTTGTCTCCCCAGTTCTGGACACATAGTAGGCATCTAATAGTTACTTGTTGACTAATGGATAAAACAATTCTGTACAAGGGATTTGAATCAAAAATAGGGGAGTTAGGCAAGGAGCTAAAAATAAAGCTGTGACCATCTCAACAGCATTAAATGCTTCCACTAAAGTCAGAGCAATGTCTCAAGCGAGACAAACAGTATCATAATAATAATGATAATTTTAACAACTTACATTGCCATAGCACTTTTAAGTTTCACAAAGTAATAAACATATATGTGCACACATAATATAACATATAATATGACTATTATATAATAATAACAGATCTAACCATATCTCCAAATCATTCTCCCTGCTATCTCCACCCTGACTCCTGCATTTTAATTAGCTAGGGAAAATTAAATAAAAAGATTTTTTTCCCTTCTTACTTCACAGAAAGTCTTGCAAGCATCTACTATGGGGCGATATCCCGTGCAACGGCACAAGTTACCTGAATGAGAAAAACAATGCACCAGTGTTAATTGCACATATGGACTTGAGTTCCAGTCTTCCCATATATTGCCTAGTTTGCTACCTACAGTGAGAAATGTGTAAATCTAAATCAGGGCACTGATGAAAACTTTGGGTCAAGCTCTGTCCTCTATGTCAGGTACCTGGAATGTCTGATGGAGAATACTGGAAGAAGAGAAAAGAAGGCCACACATTCTGACAGCTCCAATATATATGTTGTTCTCTAATATCAATGGACCTATGACCTTCTCAACGTGGGTTTTTTCTCCACTAGTGCAAGTCACAATCAGAGAATCAAAGGATTACAGTTTTACGGCTAGTAGGGAGTTCAGGGTCTAGTCCAGGGGTGGGGAACCTCTGGCCTTGAGGCCATACATGGTCCTTTAGGTCGTCAAGTGAAGCCCTTTGACTGAACCCAAATTTCACAGAACAAATCCCCTTAATAAAAGGATTTGTTCTGTAAAACTTGGACTCAGTCAAAAGGCCCCACCCAAGGACCTAGAAGGCCACTTGTGGCCTTGAGGCTAAAGGTTCCCCACCCCTGGTCTAGCCCAAATACTTCTTTTCTATATACTAAAAAAAAAAAAACCACACACACATATTTACATTTTTTACATACTAAAAAAAAAATCCATTAAATGACTTGCCCAGAGTCACACAGAAAGTGGTAGAGCCAAGTAATCCATCTATGGCTCCTAGTTTTATATAATTCTTGTCCAAGCCTTTCAATAAATCTTCACACAGAGGATACACTCAATATACTAGAGACCTGCCTACAGATTTTTTACCATTTGGTAGATATCTCTCATTTCTTTCTCTTACTACATGACTAGCTGGCCTCCTTTCAAAAATTATTTCCATAATTTCCATAAATTTCCACAAACTTAATAAATTAACTTGGATCACAGACTCACAAAATTTTAGATTTGGAAGGGACTCCAGTAACCACCTGATCCAACCCCTACTCAAAAAGAATCCCCAGTATCACATTCTTGACAAGTGGTTATCCATCATGTCTGAAGACTTTCAATAAGGCAGCACCTACCACTTCTTAAGGAAGCCCACTCTACTTTAATAGCTAACATTTATATAGCTAGCATTTATATAGTGCTTACTACGCATCAGGTACTGTGCTAAAGACTTTACAGTTATTATCTCCTTTGATCCTCACAACAACCCTGGAAGGTAGGTGCTATTCGGATCTCCATTTTACAGATAAGGAAACTGAGGCAAACAAAGGTTAAGTGACTTGCCCAGCTAGTAAGTGTCTGAGGCTGGATTTGAACTTAAGTCTTTCTGACTCCAAGCCTGGTTTTCTACTCACCGTGTCATCTAGCTGCCAGCTCTCGTTGTTGGAAGTCTTTCTCAACATTCAGCATTAGTTTGCCTCTTTGCAATATCCAACAGCTGTCCCTGAACCTTTGGCACCAGACAGAAAATTCTCTTCCTTCTTGTGAATGATCACCCTTCAAATACTGGAAGACAGTGACATTATCTCCCCCCGACTCTTCTCTTCTCCAAGAAAAATATCCCTTTGACTGATCCTCTCATATGACATAGACTAAAGGTCCTTCACTTTCCTGCTCATTCTCCCTCATGTGCCCTCTGAACTGGCAGGGATTAAACCCTTTACGCAACTCTAAATGCAAATATCACTGGATTTTCCATCTCATAGATGTGAATACTTTTCCCAATGGGGCAGATCAAAATCCAGCCATACTTTCTTAACCTCTACATGTCCTTCCATAAAGGTTCATTCTGTTTTCTGGGGAAGTTTTCTTCTCAATGAGGGAGCTTAACCTTTTTTGTGTCATGGGCCCTTTTGGATGACTGGTGAAGCCAATGGACCCCTTCTCCAAACATTTTTAAATGCATGAAAAACATAGGTCTATAAAAGGAAATCGGTTATATTAAAATCTAGTTTTTAAATAAACATATTGTTATCAAAATGTTTTAATAACAAGTTCACAGACCCCCCGAGTAAGAATCTCTGCTCTAGATTCTGTGTTACTGCATGGGTTCCA
Source organism: Phascolarctos cinereus (assembly GCF_003287225.1). Lineage (NCBI taxonomy): Eukaryota > Metazoa > Chordata > Mammalia > Diprotodontia > Phascolarctidae > Phascolarctos > Phascolarctos cinereus. The sequence goes on from NW_027556098.1 coordinate 181,463,886, forward strand.
GTGGAAATTATGGGCAATTCAATGACAATAAATCCAGCAAATAGATTTAAGGCCCTTCAAAATCAATCTCCAGTTTACTTTTTGAGCCTTGCCAAACTGGACTACTAACAGTTCTCCAAACTCCATTCTATCTCCCACTTCCCTACATTCCCTTCAGTCATCTTCTATACCTGGAGTGCCATTATAGATAAAGTACTGGGCTTGAAGTCTTGAAGACCTGGGTTTTAATCTGACCTCTGACACTAATTAGTTCAGTGGCCCTGGACAAGTCACTTAACTTCTATCTACCACAGGCATTTCTCTTAGCTAATAAGTCTTAGGCTAAATAACCTACTTCCTTTTCCAGTCACACATCTCTTGATGTCTCTTTTATGATGCTTTCAGTGTACAGTTTTTGACAGGAATATACTTTAGCTGACTTAGATCCACAACATCACTGCAATGCCCTCTGATGACCTGCAAGTTTATTTCCATGGTATTCCATGATTTTGAGTTGCATGGTACAACTAGAAGAATATTGAGGCTAAAAAGGATGGATCTTTGTTTCAGAGAAAAGTTTGAGGTTATTAATAATAACATGCAAATAAATAAAAATAAAATGCAAATCAGCTCTTCCTTGTTTATTCTGGACCTATTCATTGTCCATCTAGAGAAGAAGCTCTTAACCTGAGGTCTATGAATTCATTTTTTAAAATATTTTGATAATTGCATTTCAATATAATTTCCTTTACAATCCCATATGTTGTATTGATTTTATGGAAAGATATTCTTTTGAGAAGAGGTCTGTAAGTTTTACCAAACTGCCAAAGGGGTCCATTACCCACAAAAAAGGTTAAGAACCCCTGGTCTAGAGTATCTGTCCAAGATTTTTGTACTGATGGACCAGCTTTATGCGCTATCCACCCAAATACTTGTCATAGGCTGGACAAGAGACAGTCTTGTTTTTCCAATACAGATAGTTCTGAGTGATGGAGAATTTAATCTAGGAGACACAACAGTGTCTCTGGGCTTGATGTAATCTGTACAATTCCATGCATTGACAGGATAATCTGAAAGACATTGTCATCTACCAGGAATCCTTCTTCCATTTGGATTCTACACAACTCCATGACAGTGGTATATGCCTTTGGTGAGTATAGCTCTCTCTAACAGAACTTTATATTAAGGATATTACCTCTGCTGCATTTTTCAAGGACTCATATGACTTCTCATATGTGTTGGAGGCATATTGTTGGAAGAAGGCTTTGCAGAATCATTTGCAGAATCAAATGGCTTTTAATAGTCAACAACATAAACGACAGAGGGATACCACAATTTAACTTTTTTACCTTTCAGTCATTTCTGTGACTATAAAGCTCTTGTGTGGTCACATATAGAGTACCATTTATGAAAACCTCTCTTTCCTTCTCATATATGCACCAATACATGTGTAGATCATGCTCAAGATATTTTTTAGTTATGGGAAATTAGGCATATAGGTCAGTACTGTTATTTTCTCATCTGCCTTTTCTTTAATGTAGTAATTGTCTGTGATTTGTTTCCCCTCACAATCATTTGGAATTATCCCCTCTTACATGTATCTTTAGCACCAATTCTTCAGTGTCCTCAAAATAGTTTCATTTTCAGGGTGAATTTTCTTCTCTGGGTACAGCTACTCTAGTCTACCTGTTATTCCCATCTTTGTTGTTTTTAGTGCCATTTCCACTTCCTCCTGAGCACATTGGGAACTGGGATGTAAGCATCTAACTTTGGTGGTTCCACTGTCATTGATGAAGGAAAGAGTTTTATATGGAGATTTTGAAAGCTATTTTTCACTTTTTGTCTACCCATTGTCCTTATAGTTCCTTCCTTCATTGTTCTCAGGATGATCTAGGTTAACTAGATCTCTCATCAAACTTCCTATACACCATTTTTCTCCTTTCTATTATTTTTTGCTGTTTTTATACAGCAATATTGGTCATGATCTTCCACCATCCTCCTTCATAAGATGTTACAAATGGATTAATATCCTAACCGTGTACTGCCAAAGGCTGCTAGGACTTCTAATTTAGCAAGGAGATCAATATTTTGCAGCCTGAGGAAGTTTCTAGAAATGTCTATTTTGCTTATTGTGTTGATTTACACTGATTAAAATTCTTTATGAAAATGATAGTCTGTTCTTTTACCTAATCCATATTTTTTTTGTTTGGGGCGGTTTTAATTGAATCAGTGATTTTTAAACAAGTAAAACAGAACTGGAACATCTTAAGCTTTTAATATTTTCTTTATAGGTTTACCTAGAATCCTTTTTACTGAGAAAACTATAGTGGATGTGATGATAGTGGAGTAGAGGAAGTAATGCAGTGAGGAGCTCCCCAGCAAAACACCTCCAAACATATCTAAAAAATGCACCAGACCAAATGCTGATGGGGAAAGATCACAGTGAGTCATCTGTCCAGCCCAGGTTAGCATAGGGAGACAAAGAGGTTTGCAGGCAATGGGGACGTGGCTCAGTAAAGAACATGACAAGCGTCGAACATTCCAGCACCCAGGGAGAATCTATGACCTGGGGAAAGAAGGGGTACTAAACCCACACTGGGGCACTCTTACTCTTGTAACTTTGTTGCCTATTACCCAGTCTAGGTTACAGATGCAGGGGAGACTGACAAGAGGGCTTAAGCCCTCCCACCCACTCAAAGCTGTCTCAAGCCCTGGGCAGCATACCAAAGCATGAGCAAGTTCAGAAGCAGACAGCAACGTTGTGGCTCACAGCCCAGGAGCAGAGTAGGGTTTTAGTTTCAGCTTCTAGTTCAACCTGATGCCTGCAGAGGAATAACCAGGACAGAAATCTCACCACAAAGGGGAACTTGTAGTTCTACAGGACTGAAAAAGCATAGCTTCCCAGATGGTTGACAGTGGCTGAGTCCAGCAACATTCTGCTGCAATTGCTCAGATATAAACCCAGGTCCATAATTTGCAAAGCTCAGACTTGGAGTGGGGGTGGGGAGAGAGCAATCAGACTTTATCCTGAATAAGGCCATCTTAAAAGCACTGAAAGCTCTCGAGTCCCAAGTCTGAGCTGTCCCTGAGATTCAAGAATGCGGTAATAGGACCAGCCCAGACCTTCCCTACAGCAATGCATGAAGCCTGGCTCTAATATCGTCTGCAGTCAGCAAGTGAACTGGAAGAATGAGGAAAAAAAACAAACAATAAAAAAAAAAGCTATTTTCTTGACAGAGACGCTCAGGACCCAAACCCAGAAGAAGAGAATGACTCCAAAATATCTAAAAGCAAGTGTCAAAATAAAAGTTTAGGCACAAATTCAACTAGAATTCTTGAAAGAGATGAAGCAAGAGTTAAAAAGAGCAAAAAATGTTTTTGTTTATGAAATGACAGAGCTAAAGAAAAAAATGGGGGGAAATGGGAATTGTGGATGAAAGCCTTGGAAACAGAGCTAACTTGGCAGAAGAGATACAAAATCTTGCCCAAGAAACAAACTCTCTGAAATTTAGAATGGATCAAATAAAAGCCAATGACTTGATGAGGCAATGAGAAATATTAAGTGGCAGCTAGGTGGCACAGTGGATAAAGCACTGGCCCTGAAGCCAGGAGTTCCTGAGTCCAAATCCAGCCTTAGACCAAAATTTGATGCTTATTAGCTGCGTGACCCTGGGCAAGCCACTTAACCCCAATCGCCTGAGAAAGAAAAAGAGAAATATTAAAACAATGTGAAAGACTAAAAAGAAAATGTAGTTTCTGCCTTTTAAAAATTTTTATTGGTGAGGCAATCAGGGTTAAGTGACTTGCCCAGAGTCACACAGCCAGTAAGTGTCCTGTGTCTGAGGCCGGATTTGAACTCAGGTCCTCCTGATTCCAAGGCCAGAGCTTTATCTGCTGCACCACCTAGCTGCCCCATACTTTCTTTTTTTTCTGCCTTTTAAAATGTTTTTATTAAAAATGTAATTTCATTGCAGGAACAACTGACCTGGACAACAGATCAAAAGGGGAAAACATTAAGGACCATCTGACTACCTGAATTCTGTGACCAAAACAAGAGCTCAAACATCATATTTTCAAGGAGTTGTAAAAGAAAACTGCCCAGATCTCTTGGAATCAGAAGGCAAAGTGGAGAGCAAAGTAGAAACAGAAGAATCTACCAATCACCTTCTGAAAGAAACTCCAAAATGAAAACTCCCAGGAATGCTATAACTAAAATTCAGAACTTCTGGTTAAAATAAAAAGTACTGAAAGCAGCCAGAAAGAAAGAATTCAAGTACCAAGGATCCACAGTTAGGATCACACATGATTTGCCAGTTACTACTATAAAGGAGTAAATAATTTTGAATTCTATATTTCAGAAGGCCAAGGCTATAGACCTTTCTTTCTTTTTCTTCCTTCCTTCTTTCTTTCTTTCTTTCTTTCTTTTTCTTTCTTTCTTTCTTTCTTTCTTTCTTTCTTTCTTTCTTTCTTTCTCTTTCTTCTTTCCTTCCTTCCTTCCTTCTTTCCTTCCTTCCTTCCTTCCTTCCTTCCTTTCTTTTTCTTTTTTTCTTTCTCTTTCTTTCTTCCTTTCTTCCTTTCTTTTCAAGTCTTCTTGTACAAAATGACTAGTCTGAAAATGTTTTACATGATTGCACATGTATAAACTATATTAGATTGCTTACCATCTCAGGGAGGAGGTAGGGGAGAGAGGAAGAGGGGCTAGAATTTGGAACTCAAAACTTTTTTTAAAATGTTTAAAAAATTTTTTTAACGTGTAATGGGGGAGGGGGAAATAAAATGTTATTTAAAAAAAGGAAATCTTCTGCTGTGAGTCTCCAGTCGTACTTGTTGGAATTAATCATGGAAAATTTTAGTGTATGGGTCACTTTTTTCCCATAGTTTTGTGTAAACCAAAATTCTTACGTAATTTTTTAAGGTCATCAGAGGATTCTTCAGTTAGGTCTGTCCAAAGTAAAAAAAAAAAAAAACACAAAACTATGCTGGGTGGGGCAGGGTCATTCACCAGTGCTATGAGAGAACTAAATGACTTGGGTCAGTTTGGGTTTCTGGTTTCCAGTTTTTAGCACTACTAGAGGCAGATAGCACCTTTTCCTTCAATGCTAAGGAGGTATATCTTGGTTTTAAATGTGACCTTAAGTAGTTTGAAAGGATACCCTAGTGTGAAGTTGATTTTGATTTTGAAGGCTCCCTTATCAGTTATGATAAAGTCAATAAGTTAATTTCATCAACCTGGATTTAACAGAGGTTTTTAATTTCACATTTGCAGATTTCTTCCAGCTCCTTCATCAACCTCCTACTGGCCACAATTTTAGGTCTAATTCTCATTTTTATATGAACAGCATGTTTAAAGCAGGTCAACTTGAACTTGTTTCAATTATATAACATAGCTTTGCATTTTCATTCTTTTTCTATTTTGCTATTAGTGCATTTTTCTTTTCTCTAACACGTTGATGATCTAACTGAACATCGAGAACTGATTCAAAAAGACTACTACTTTGATCATTTCCTGTCTGATTAGATGTATTTAATTTTGTTTTTTGTAAAGTTATGTGACATCGCTCTCATATTTAGTGCTTCTCTATTGAAGAAAGTATTTATGACATATAAGCATTAGGCTTCTGTGTATAAACCTTTGAATGTTTTTGTTCCTTAATCCTGAGCCACATTTTCCAACATATTTCTCATTATCCACTCTTATGCCCACCTTTGCACTGATACGATCAAATTAAAAAGCAGATGATGGCTTAGTTAGGATGGTCTTGTTATGTTCTTCACAGAATTCCTCTAGCTCCCTATCTTCTGCAGCTGAGATGTAGAAGATGTAGATGATAGCTCAGTTGTAGACTGAGCTATTTCTAAAAACAGTCTTGAAGAAAATTGAATTGATACCTACCTCCAAGAGCTTCCATTAACTGATCCATGGAGGGTTTTGGAATATTTCTCAAAAGAGAATACAAAGACATCACCATTCCAGGACTACAGAATCCGCACTGAGTCCCATGGCATTTGGCAATTCTTTCCTAGGATAACAGACAACAGTGAGTCCCACTTAAAACCTATGGTATCACTGATTTCTCCTTTCTACCATTGACTTACAGAGCTGAGAGTGTGATTACTAGTTCACAAATATCAATATAAACACTGTATTAGCACTCAAGTAGTCTCAACACAAGTTACTATTAATGCAAGGAATTTAATCAGAACATTTGTATCATCCTTCATACACAAACATGCTGCTACTGATTCACTGTCTGTAAGAAGTGAACTTTGATTTGTTCTTCTTTGCTAGGCAGGATCAGGGGCTCAATCTACTTATGGGCCTTTTTCCTATACAGAACCTTTTGGCCTATATGTAAATAAGCAGTGCAGTGGATAGAGTGCTGAACTTGGAGTCTGGAAGACCCGAGTTCAAATCTTGCTTCTTGCCTTAGGTCACACAGATAATAAGTAACAGTCAACATTTTAACCCAGGTCACAATATGTGTGGATGAAAAGGTAGGTAGGTGGACTAGTCGTGTATTAAGAATGAGAGAAAAAAGATAGACTAACCAGGTGGTACACTGGGTCACTCAGTGTCTGAAAGGAACAAAAGAAGGCCCCTGATGCATTAGGTAGATCCTTTGTGAAAAATTTGTAGAAATGAAATAGACAGGAATCATAAGAGCTAAGAAAACATGGTAGAGTTTCAATGAAAGGAATACCTGCAGTACCAAAACTGGGGCTTTATGAAAGTATCAAAGCACCAGTGGTGGAAGAAGAAGCAAGAAATATGTTCTATAGACTCTCACCTGGACTGGATGAATCCTGGTTTTGGTGTTTCCTATGCCTTCCACTGTGGTGACAGCAGCTCCAAACAGAGAGCATATGGAAAGCAGGCAGGCATTGGCCGAATAATGTCTTCAGAATATAAAAGAGAAAAATCAATCTACTTTCCTTCTACAAGCAACTAGATGATCATTTTAATTGCTTTGTGTGAATGGAGTTGCTAACCAAATTCTACTTTAAAAATAATATTTTTCTGGCTGTGCTTTCCCCTACCTTTATTTATTTATTTCATTTGCCCTTTGAGCAGGTACCCAGATATCATCATATTATAAATAACTTATAATGATACCAATTTCTGAACAGTCAACCTTGCATACTCATTGTTTTGGCCCAGTTTTATTTCCAATTTCTAGTCAAAGCACTAGGTAGGGAGAAAATGGGCCAATAACACAATTTGGGTATTATTTTCCTTGCTGTAGATAAATGGATTGAGACGTCTAACCCAACAAGCCCAACAATGACAACAACAATGATGCAACTATAGAAAGATGAACATTTCCATGCTAAGAAAGATGAAGAGCATTGATAGGCATTCTCAGAGGACATGATAAAGGTGTCAAAAACTTGGAAAAAAATAGCTTCAGAATGAGTAGATATTAATACACTGATCAACAGCAAAGGCTGATAGTAAGTACATTATGAAATATCCCATCTATAGTCACAAGCGGCTTAAATCTGGATGGAACACATAAAGCACCCAAGATCCAAGAGTACAATCAAAAGGCGTCGGTGACACTTCCATGGACTCAGTCAACAACAGGCTGAGCTAATCTTATGAAAGAGGCTGAGTCATGTAGATACGTTTGTGGAAATAGAAAGGTTTGTGATAGCAATTCAGGGGTAGGTCATTGCCACCAGAAATAACAGGAAGGTGATCCTTAAAGAGAATAGATTTTGTAATCAGTATAGATTATGCAAGGAAATGAAGAAGACTGTACAACAAATCACTGCAGGCTACAAAAGTTTAGTAGGTATTGAATACCTAGCAAAAATGACCTCATCATCAGAAGCAGACACCTGAAACATGCTGCATTTCATGGACAGCCAAGGAACAAATCACCAGATTATAATCACAGACCTCAAAACATCCTAGAAAATACAACCAACACACTTGACAGGAACCAAACTATCGTTCCAGATCTAACTCTTGCTCGCAATTGTCTAGATATGACATGGAGTCAAAAAAATGTAAGAACATTGGTTTTAATAGATTCCACTACCCCAAATATCCATAATTTTGAAGCTACGTGAAACAAAAACCTGACCTAGTAGGCTTAAATCATGTTGGGAGCAGGATGAGGTATATATTATTATTGCAGTTGCCCTATCTCTACCGAAGTTATACTGAGGAAGTTTTCAGAAAGCCTACAATGGATGAGCTTATATCCTAATTTATTGTTGTTCAGTCATTTTCAGCCATATCTGGCTTTACCATTTGGGGTTTTCTTGGCAGAGGTTCTGGAGCAGTTTGCCATTTCCTTCTCCAACTCATTTTATAGATGAGGAAACTGAGGCAAACAGGGTTAAGTGACTTGCCCAGGGTCACACAGCTAGTAAGTGTGTGAGGCCAGATTTGAAGTCAAAAAGATGTCTGGCACTCTATCCACTGGGCCACCTAGCTGCTTGCAAACTTTAAGTACTATGCAAATGTCAGTTTTTATCATTTCTGCTATCATAGCCCTATATATCTATGACAGAAGAAAAGTTCCAAATGATAAAAGTTAACTTTTTTCATTTTCAGGAATGAAATAATTCCTGATTTTCATTTTCAGGACTCTGAGGAAGGATACCTTATCTTCTTAGTCCCTGGGTCATATCTTGACACCATCACCGTGCAAGCTCCGCAGCCTCCTCCTCCACAGCCATATTTTGTCCCTGTCAGACGGACTTGAAAGGCAGCAGTCAAAGAAAACCTTTTTCTGATGCTTTTCTCTTTGAATTATTTCATTAAGTTCTGACTAAAATGAGTTTTTATATCCAGTCCTATAGCTGAAATTCAAGAGGCTTAACTTTGGGGGGAGAGGGAGGTTTCTTGGTTGCTGTTAACTGGCAACAGACTATATAATAAACTTTTGATTATTTTTCTGACTAATCTAGAGTCTCCTCTTCCTCTGCAATTCAGTCTCAGGCAGGCAGCAAGCAGTAATATTAGGCTGGGAGAGGGAGAAATCTATGGTATTTGATCATCTGAACTTGGATGTGTTTGAGCCTTAAGCTGTATGTCTATAACTTTGTCCCAAAGACAAAATAGATATGTGATTTTATTATTTGTTGTTTGTCTCGACTCCCAGAGGGAGAATATCAAATCAACATCTCAACCAGGGTTCTACAGGGGAAGATATCATTGTTGTCTAGGGAGGAATAACAACCTAATGTTCTGTGGCTAGCAAACTGCCTCCTTTTTCTAAACATGGAGTCAAGGGTTGCCTAGATGGAAACAGCTTCCTACTGCCAGCACTCCAAACTCTCTTAGTCTCATTCACATTAGCCTTACCTCTTCAAAACTCCAGCATGGCTCTGCTTTACCTTCCTATTGTACCATCTAGAACCCTCCTCTATCATTAACCAACTTCTTTTCATCTTAGATCCTTTGTTATCACATGCCTTTAATGTCTTTGCACTCACAAAACCTGACTTTCTATGTTTTATTTTCTTTTGCTTTTTGGTGAGACAATCAGGGTTAAGAGATTTGCCTAGGGTCACCCAGCTAGTGTCAAGTGTCTGAGGCCGCTGACTTTCTTCTTCCCCAATTCCTGTTCCTAGAAGACACTGCATTCCTAGCCACCCTCTCCAAGACTGAATGTACCTTCTACCATCCTCTATCACTTGTCGCTATGCAAGCAAAGGACCAGGGGGAAAAGTAAATATAATCCTTGCTCTTCAGTGTGACTCCCAGATCCTCATTCAGCTGCAACCTCACTCAGCAACCTCTCCTCCTCTCAAATTCATTCCATTCATTTCTATCACCCAGTCTAAAGCCTACCTATTATCTGCCAAACCCTCTTTCTCCCTCTTTCTCAAGTTCATCACCCTGGCTCACATTTTTCCAGACCGTTCCAGCAACTCCTTTCCTATAAAGGGATTTCAATATATGTTGCTGTCTCCTCAAACACCCTAGTCTCCTAGTCCATTATCTTCCTAACTCATAATCTATACCTTCACTTCTAGTACCTAGTACACTTCATAGATAAATAGTAAGTGCCTGATGATTACCCACAGTATTTCTGTCTGTGTAATTGATAGGAGAGAATTGATTGACTATATAGTGCTTTACTCTAAAAAAAAAATTCAAGGACATTCACATACGTTTTTCTGTATCCAGAGAGTAGTCTCATCAAAAAGATTTTTTTTAATGTTGACATGAGAATAGAGAGTAATTTTAAAACTTTTAAACTCATGCCATTAAATTAAAAAGCAATCTTTCCTCACTCTTATTTATTCTACTTTATTCTTTTTTTAAAAAATCTTTTTTTAGTTATATCTTTTGTTTTTGAGACACTTTCATTTCCAAACAGGTCATTCCAGGTCCTCTGCTCAACAAACTCTCCCTGAGCACACAAACTTTAAAATACTGGGGTAGGCAGAAGTAGTTCACCGTAACCAATCACCAATTCAATACAGTGTGAGAGAATATGCAATAGTGCAAACCCATCACCCACCACCTCTGAAAATAGGAAAATGAGGTGCATTTTTTCAGCTCATCAGGATCAATCTTGGTCATTATAATGTCGTTCAGTTTAAATATTTGAGAATATTTTCACACATTTCAAGAACTATCTATATCAAATAGTAACTACGAATACAAATCTCACTTTCTCCTTTAGAGCCTATTCTTTAATTTTCTTCCCCCTTTCTCTTTATGAGGATGTTTTACTCTCTTGGTGGTCTCATTTCAATGAATAGTTCTCTTGGATTTTTTTTTAAATGTTGTTTCTCAATTCTAAAATATTGACTAGTATGTCCTCTATAACTCATTGCTTTAATTCTCATAGCTCTAGTCAACTGAAGTATTTGTATTCTCTTTTGTTCTATTTCATACATCTTGAGCAGTGTCAAAGACAGAACTAGAACCTTGGGGGATAGATGAAACAAGCATTTATTAAGCACCTACTATTTACCAGGAGCTATTGTGCCACCTAGCTGCCTCCAGAGACCTAATTGTGGAATGGAGGTATCCCAGGACCGTTTCTGTGAATTACAGTTTTAAAATGTGAATGAAGTTTACAAACATTTTTTTTCAGAAACAGCTTTGTAAGGTAAGTAATGCAAGTTCTTTTATCCCCACTCTACAGATGAAGAAACTGAGCTTCTCAGAGTTTAGGTGACTTGCTAGTAGTCTTACCTACAGTGTTCTAACGAGCTAACAAGTTTCTAAGGTGGGATTCAGACCCAGGTCTCCTGATGCTGAATCCAGCACTCTTCTGCTCAGCCTACTAGATCACTGATGCAGTAGAAAGAACACTGGAGTGAGACAGCCTGGGATTGAATCCTGGTCTTTCTATTTACTACCCTGTATCACCTTGAGAAAATGACTTGATCTATCTAGGCCTCAGTTTTCTCATCTGAATAATGACATCTAGGACCTTTCTAGCTATAAATCTATGGTCCTTTAATCAAAGTCCAATCCCCATGCTATAGAGACAACTTGCCAAAGTCATACAGTAAGTTAGTAGAAGTAATTGTTTGTCCCTCCACTGACCCAGGGAGAAAGTCTACCTATCCTTTAAAGCTCAATTCAAATGTCACCTCCCATATGAAACCCTCCTTGATATTCTCAATCAGTAACATCCTCTCCCCTTTTGAGCTTCACAAAGCACCTGGGTTTAAATTCTGGTGCTGCTGCTTACTACTTGTGTGACTTTGGGCAAGTCACTAAACATTTCTTTATCTCAGTTTCCTCACCTGTAAAATGAGAGCCTTGGACTAGATTACTTCTAAGGTCCTTTCCAGTTCTAAATATAAACTCCAGTGTACACATTTTTTATGTCACTGTATTACATTTATTCTGTGTTATTTTGTATTACAAGTCATATCTCTCTACTCAACAATAATCTTCATAGCATAAAGACTATGTCTTGTTTAAACTTCGTATCTTCCAAGTGCCCAAGACAATGCAGTGAATATAGTAGATGATTAATAAATACATATCAAATTGAAATGAACCTGACTAGTAGACACTTTTTGTATACTTTTGAAAGAGCCAGGAAAATTACTGAGAATTGGCCCAAGGATTTGCTCTTGGACTTTTCTAATACCACATACTTATGAGGGTGAAATGGAGACTATCAGTTTACAAATGGGGGGATTGATCCACAAGAGTAGCCATTAAGAGAAAAAAGAGGAGAGTAGCCTCAAGAGAAGAGAAAGCTTGCAGCCTGGAACTAGGATTTCGTTGTTCAGAAGATCATAGGATCCTAGATTTAGATTGGAAGAGATCTTGGAGGCCATCAAATCTAAGGTTCTCATTTTACAGATGAGGAAACAGAGACCTAGGATCTCATAGCTATTAGGGGAGGTGGGAGGGTAATAGCAGAGGGATGCTACTGATCTTTTTTTTTAAAGTGCTTGATGTAAAACTCTGTACCATAAGTTACTTTAATTACAGACACACAAAGAGACACAGATGGAATGAAAGGATACGTTTCTTCCTCAAATATGGTAACAACATTGTTTCAGGATCTGCATTCTTCTCCATTACCTGAACCAAGGAGAAAAATTAGAGATTTATGTTAAAATGTGATCCAGGGTCACAGATTGCTAGGTCGATACTTGCCAAAAGAAGAAAGCTTCTAAAGTTATTCTGAGACAAATTTTCAAGGGGAGCAATTATTACCCACTTTGGAATTTGCTTTGGGGGAGCAAAAGTATGAATCAAAGTTTCATTTGACTAAGGAGACTATATGTGTAGCTACTAGGTAACTGGTACATTGAAAGGATTCACTAGTACTGATTTAACTAAACAGAATATAAGGTATTGCATTTAATTATGTGGATAATGCTTCTGGTGCATTCAGGTAGCATCCACATCATTCTCTTCTCCCCTCCACCCCCACTATTATTTCTGTCTTTTTGTCTTCAGAACTTCATTATTGAGAGCTTCCCATTTTTCCTGGGTTGGTTCCCCCTGAGTCTATCTATCCTTCTCTGTATCCTTTGAATCATGCTCTCCCAAAATAACTCATATTTACATTTTTAACACTTAGAAAGAGTTGACAGCTTATTGGCTGTTGGCTGGGCTCAATCTTGCCTCTGATACTATGTGACTATTTGGAACAGTTAACCTATCCGAATCTCTAAGGATTCTCTAAGATATGGGTTCTTAACTTGAATCCATCATTAAATTTCAGGGAGTCTATTAACTTAGAGGGAGAAAGAATTGCATCTTTATTTCCACTACCATCTAAGTGAAATTTAGTACTTCTTCCAATTATCAATTTAAAAAAAATTATTCTGAGAAGGGGTTCATACGTTTCACCAGATTTCCAAAAGGGTCCATGACAGAAAAAAGGGTTAATAACTCCTTCTCCTAAGACTTACTAATTGAATTATAGGGAAGATGTCTTCCATTTGTGGGATTCCCATATCAATGATATGTCTATCAATAATAATCAACATGGAGGTAAGAATTTCTCTTAGAAACTGCACTTGCCAATTTAATCAAGGGGAATGATAAGATAACTAATTTTTAATCAGAATCATAATCTTATTAATCTTATTAAAAGAAATGTATCTTCATCTTTATAATATAAATAAATAAGACACTGTTTTCCTTTCCAAATAAGTGTGCTTTGATTAAATGCCGAGAGACTGAAGCAGCTATGTAGAACAGTGGATAGAGTTTTGGACCTGAAGTCAGGAAGAACTGAATTCATATGTGACATCAGACAATCACTGTGCAACCCTGGACAATTCACTTAACTTCTGTCTGCCTCAGTTTCCTCCTCTGTAAAACAGAGATAATAACAGCACTTATCCGCTACAGAGGTTGTGAGGGTAAAATGAGAAAATATTTATAAAATGCTTTGTAAGCTTTAAAGTGCAATATAAATTGAACTATTATTATTAGGTATAATTAGCCCTGAATCTACTTTATATATTTACTTTGAAAGTCAACATTATACAAAAATTTTGCAACCTACATGCAATACAATGCCCTGGACGAACAGTTTTTTGAGGAGGAAAATGCTTCTAAAGAAAAAAAAAACTACAGCATAATACAGTAGGATACTATATGATGAATTAGACTTTCAGTTAAAGACTTGATAGTTGATTTAGAGGAGTCACTTAAACCTTTCTGTGACTCAGTTTCCCCCTTCATAAAGTAGATCAATAATTCCAGAGTCTGGTCTTAAATCCAGCAAATGATTATTCCAATAAGTCTCCTTCTACTAATACCTTCCCTGCATTACCTGAAAGCGTTCATTTCACTTAATCACACTGTCTGAAGTTCCCACAACAATCAAAAATCTAGCTTAGTTAATTAATAAGAAGCCTCCTTTCAAATGGACAGCAAGTATGACAAAAGATAGAAGAGTTCAATGGTTGGAGGCACTGCCCAGAGACAGCCCCTGTTTCTAGAGCTGTAAACTGGTCTAACCATTCTGGTAAGTAAATTACATTAAGAAAGTGACTAAAATGTTAATGCTCTTTTACCCAGATATCCGCCCTGCTTAAGCGGATATTCCAAGGAAGTCAAAGACAATAAGGTCTCTACAGTTAAACATTCACAGCAACATTTTTGGATGATATGCAGTAGCAGGCAAAGAGCTAGAAACAATGGAGATGCTGGAGAATGGCCAAATATCACAAATAGAATGGAATAATACGTGCTATAAAAATGAAGCATATGGAAAACTCAGCGAAATCTTCAGAGATTTGTACAAACTGATAACAGAGTAAGAGGAGAACCGGGAAAACAATGAACCTAATAATTATAACAATGTAACTAGAAAGAACCACTTTGTGCTTTGTAAATATAACCAAGTTTGGCCCCAATGAGGATATGTGAAATTCATCTACCTCTCTTTTGTTTGGGGGGGGGGGAGGTGGGAAACTATAGATGTAGGACATTCCATTGACTGTGGCACTTACTGTTGTTGGGTAGTTGTGCTGAACAGCTTTTTAAAAGACTTTGCTGCAAAGGAAACGAATTGTATTGAAATAAAATTATCTATCTATATATCAATAAGTCTATATGGATCTATTCTTCTATCCATCTCAATAGAGATACAGATCTGTATGGGTAGTTTGGTCGTACCCTACTTAGAGCACTAGCCCTGGATTCAGAAAACTTCAGTTCAAATCCATCCTCAAACACTTAGTACGTCTCAGTTTCCTCAAATGTAAAGTAGGGGATAACAGTACCACCCCAGGTTTGTTGCAAGGATCAAATGAAATATTTGTAAAATGCTCAGCACATAACAGACATATAATAAATATTTGTTCCCTCCTTCTTTCCTTCCCATCTTCAAGTACATGGTCAAGCCCACCCTGATGCCCACCTTCAGTTAACTCACCTTTCTGCCATTCACATAGAAAAGCAGTTCTGATGGTCCATTTAAGTCTAAAGACATGACGGCAAATGAGTGCGCTGGTCAGCTAAGTCTGGTAAAGAGTTCACAGAAACCTTGGCACAAAAGAGTTATCTGGGCTCAGGCTGATGTGCAGTCAGCAGAGAGCAGCTCAACACAACTGACCCAGGCAAGGCTCCAGACCTCAACTGAGGACCCGAGCGGGAGGTGAAGTTCTGATTGTCCGCTCCGCCCCAGTCTCCTCTGGCCTAGGCTGGGCAGGGAGAGTTTCAATGCGCACACACCCCACCCCCTTCCCTTTCTCCCAATAGCATTTTAGAAGAAAAAAACTCCTTTCTTTTCCCCTCTCCCTCCCTCTTTCCTCCTTTAATTTCCCAAGCCGTTCTCAGTGACTTTTCCTCCCACGTCCCTTTTCTCCTCTTCTCCTTCCCTCTCGCCCTTCCCACCCCTTTCCCCGCTCCTTGTCCTCCCTCTTTCTCTCGTCCCCCTCCGGTCTCTGGTCTCCCCCTCCACCCTAACGCCTAAATTTCACTTTCTCACCCAGAGGATTTTCAACTGGGACACAGATTTAAGTAGTCTAAAAGCAATCAGGCCTGCTTTTAAAAATTCAATCACAAACAAACAAAATCCAGATTAAAAATCATCCCACGTTGCATGTCATCTCCTTTGGAATACAGCATCGTGCGGAATATTGTCGCCAGAGTACATATAACAAGAACTTTAAGAAAAATTGTCCAATTAATTCTACCCAGAGATATTCTTCCTCCGAAATCCATGGTACTTATTATTTCAATTGGCAATCTATGATAGGAATGTAAACTCCTTGAGAGAGGAGATTACTTCATTCTTTGTGTGTGTGTGTGTGTGTGTGTGTGTGTGTGTGTGTGTGTGTGTGAGAGAGAGAGAGAGAGAGAGAGAGAGAGAGAGAGAGAGAGAGAGAGAGAGAGAGAGAGAGAGAGAGAGAGAGAGATTCCTGCCTAGAAAAGCTCCGGGAAGGTGCCTAGTAAGTACTAGAGTTAACTGGGTGGCACAGTGGGTAGTGTGTCCAGGCTGGAGTTTAGTAAGACTCTTCTTCCTGAGTTCAAACCTGGACTTAGACGCTTACTAGCTGTGTGACCCTGGGCGAGTCATTTTAACTCAGTTTCCTCATTTATAAAATGAGCTGTGGAAATAAATGTCAAACCACTCCAGTGACTTTACTAAGAAAACCCCAAATGGGGTCATGAACAGTCAGACACAACTGAAATGACTGAACAATTGAGGATTCTAGTTATTATTTTAAAGATTTCCCTGTTAGATAAATGCCTAGCTAACTTTTGGGCTTTATATTTTTGTTGTTGTTGTTTATAATGATAGATGTTTTATACATACATACATATGTGTGTATGTGTGTAACTACAGATCACACTCAGGACAATGGACATTCTTCAGCCATTTTGGCTTTCCTGGGTGAACACTTAGACCAAACTCATTTGATGGATTGTGGATTTCATCTAGGACACTCTAAAATAGGAGGGGGTTTAATGTAGCTGGTCCAATGTCAACCGCAGGCAGAAACATCTACAGAGAATTCCTCTCTAACTTGGACTCTATGTTTTGTCACCTCTACGACAGTGATAAATACCTTGTGAGCATATGTTATACCCTGGTTGAGATTAATCAATAATCATTAAGTACTTACTATGTGCTGGTGTTGCAGTAGGTGATGAGGATACAAATATAATGAGGGAAACAATCCCTTTTTTCAAGGGTCTTATGTTCAAATGGAATGAGATAATGAATACATAAAATATTCAGAAAAAATAAAAGTAAATTATTAATGTAAACAAAATAGTTAACCCTGAGTTGAGATTTTATTTTATTCTGAACTTAAGAAATAAAACAAGCATTTCCATAATGTAGTAGAAAAGGGGGAAAGAAGATGGTTGCACATGAAACTGCAAATTATGTACAGTTTGCTATTCCTATTAAAAATACATTAAGGTTATCATGTAATTTTTTTTCTTCCCTCCCTAGCCTCTACCCTAGAGATAGCAATCATTAGATACAAATATATGTATGTATGTAAAATTATTCTATACATACTTGTATTTATCAGATCTTTCTCTGGATACAGATAGCATCTTCCTTCACAGGTCCTTTGTAGCTAATTTGGCTATTTATAACACCTAAGATAGTTTACAAGGGAGGGCAATAGGACCTGGGAAAGGGGAGAACAAGAATGGCCTCATGCAGAAGGTGGTACCTGAGCTGTATCCAAAGTACCTGAGGGACATTAATGATCTGGATAAACAAGGTTATCTGTTATACTTTTCAAGGGATCATATGAAATTTTGACATTTACATGACACCTTGTTAGAAAGGATCCTTTAAAATGGTGTTTTGCTTTACCAAAATCAAAAGCTTTTTTTTCAACAGCCAACAAATAATAAATAGCAATTTTTTTCCCAGTCAACAAAAGGCTATTCTCCTTCTAGTCTTTCACACCCCCATTAAAAAAAACTTGTGATAACTATGTACAATCAAGCAAAACACATTCCCACATTGTCCATATTAAAAAAATTTACGTCTTTCATTCTTTACTTTGAATATGTCACCTGTCAGGAGATGGATAGCATACTTTATCATCAGTCCTCTGGAAATATGGTTGGTCACTATTTTTAGAGTTCTTTTTTTTTCCTCTTAATAGTATTTTTTCCAATTACATGTAAAGATAGTTTTCAACACTCATTTTTGTAAAATTTTGAGTTCCAAATTTTTCTCCTTCCCTCCCTTCCCAAGACAGTAGGCAATCTGATATAGATTATACATGTACAGTTAAACACATTTCCATATTACTCATGTTGTGAAAGAAGAATCAGAAAGGAAAAGACATGAGAAAGAAAAAAAAGTGAAAATAGTATACTTTGATCTGCATTCAGACTCCGTATTTCTCTCTCTGGATGTGGTTAGTATTTTCCATCTTGATTCTTTTGGAATTGTCTTGGATCATTGTACTGCTGAAAAAAAGCTAAGTCTATCCTACTTAATCATCACACAATGTTGTGGTTATATTTAGAGTTCTTAAATAGTTCAAAGTGCAGAATAAAATCTTGTATTCTCAATATCTTTGTCAACTCAGTGTTTGTAAATACATGGACCCTGTTGTGAAACATTTCTTGGGAAAGCCTGCCTATTCCCTGCCAAATCCCTCATTAAAGATCAACCAACAAGCATTTATTAAGCTCTCGCAATGTGCCGGGCATGCACTTGATACATGTACATGTATGCTCATAACATTTTTATTTAAATGAGAAAATAGCAGTTTTGATGTTCTTTTTTTCTCTTTTGCATTAATAGTGTAGTCAGACAATTTCCCTGATCTTGATGTCTTTCTCTAATAATGTACTTATGTTATAAAACATACTCAAAATAAAAAAAATTTGAGTTGATTACAAAAACATTTCCAAAATAATTTTATTAATGGTACAATAAACCTTTTTTTTTTGCTCTAAGGAAGTATGTGAATATATTCCATAATTTTTTTTAAAATACTACTTCAGCACTTGATGAGAGTGATATGAAGTTCAGACACTTTGTGAATTAGTCCCTCTAGTTCTCACAATTGTGATCTAGCATGGATCTTCTCTGTACATTTGCTCATCTTGAGCTGCTTTTCCTGTCTTTGATCCCTTTAGTGTCACTTCTACTTCTTCTATAAGTCTAACATTCATAACACTGCTGGGCAAAAGTTGTTAGGGCACTGCACCTACTTTTTCTCCCTTAAAGGCCCCTTTACTTTGGACCCAGACATGGTTTGGAGAGCTCAGTTTTGAGAAGAGCTTGGCCTCTAACAAGAAAGGGACAGTCTTCTCACACTTTTCAGTTTGTTTAGCCTCCACCCTGGGGGAAAATTCATTAATATCTTAAGTTTGGGCTCATGTCTAGCTCTCTCAAAGGGAGTGGACAGTTGGTAGGGAGGGAAAAGTATTCAATGTACAATGAGGCTAAATGGGACAGGGAGTGTTGGGACTTGGAATCAGGAAGACCTGAGTCTAATTCCTACCTCCCTGTTCAAGTCATTTAAACTCAGTCTTACTTTTCTAATCTGTCAAATGGAGATAATAATGGCATCTATCTCCCAAGGTTACTGAGGAATAAATGAGGCAATATGTAAAGTGTATTACAAACCTTAAGGTGCTATATAAATGCTAGCTTTTATTAAAAAGTATAAAACAAGTATTTACTATTTAAAAAAGAAATTCCAAAACACTCACAAATGGACATTGATAGAAAAATAAAACAGAATTCAGGAACTTATTACTAGTGCTATCCCCTCTTGGAGTAATTCCATTTCTCTCTAAGCTCCACTTCTGATGCTCTGGACTTTTCCACTTCAGCCTCAGCTGCCTTCTCAACCTGGAAAGGGCTCCAACCCTCCTCCTGTTGTTGATTTCCTGACCAGAACTTCCACTGGGAAAGTGCCTAGGACAGCTGTAGTTCACTTCCTTCCAGGTTCTGATCTTGTATCTCTGGACTTTTCTATCTTGTCCCTGCCACGGTAGTTTCTCATTCTGCCTCTTCCAATCCCCAACTCTGGCTTTTCAGCTCCCTTTTATGTATTCTCTTTCCCCACTGGAATATAGCTTTTTAAGGGTAGAGACTGTCTTTTTGCTCTAATGTATGGGCTCCTAAAAATCACTGTGCTATGCAAAATTACACAATAAAAACCACAAGGGTTACAGGAAAAATGGGTTTGGGGCACCACACTTAAAAGTTTTGTCAGTGATGTATAAAAAGACAGAAACCTCATAAAGGTGGTAACAATTTTATATGTTATATGGTTAAGAAATACATAAATACTACAACAAATAGTGGCAGCATTTAAGGCCTCAGGCTGCTGCTTGGCCTGCACCCTTGTTCCCACAGTCAGTCAATAAACATTTATTAAATGTTTGCTATGTGCTATGCTAAGTACTGAGGATACAGATAGTCCTTCCTCTCGGAGAGATTATAATCTAATTGGGAAGACATGAAAATAAGTAAGTACAAACAAGTTACATATAGGATAAATTGTAATAAATGATGTCTTTATCCTATAATTAGCACAACATATGCATAGGTTAATGATGAGTAGATGTTAACTCATATTTTAAATATTTTTGATAATTTCTATTTTTTTTGTCCAAATTTTCATATGATTACATTATCACTGCTTTACCTTGTAATGTGGCTGATGAAGAGAACAACTTAGGAAAAGGAGTGTCTGCTGCTGTTTTTGTCTGCTTGACCTCACAACAGCATTTTCTTCAATTCAGTCTTTTATTACAGGCATTTTTAAAGTCACATCTCCATTTTATGAGGGTTAGTTAAGATATAACATAGTCTGTAAGACAGCTTAAGTGGGCACATATAAATTGTAACATGCTCAACACAGAAAACTGAGAATGAATGAACAAGGCAGGGCATCGCTGCTAACCTCTCCACACCATGGAAAGTTGTATCAAAAGCATTTTATAAAGTCCTGCTTCAGGAAACCTAGAATGACAATTATGGCTTAAGGACGCTAATGTTAAATCCCTTTACTAATTATTAATAAAGTTTAATTTCTTTCCTTTTTTAGATTAAAAATAAATAGAAGTAGCAATGTTTTCTTCCCCCACCCAAGTGGATTGTCTTCTGCGGTTCCATAAGACCAATGGTTTAGAGGATGCGTAGCTTACATTGAGCACTCCATAGGGTGGTGGTTAGCACAGCATTTTTTCTGTAAAAGGCACAAAGGGGACGGGTGCACTTCTAATTTAATATGCAAGCAGAGTTGCACACTGAGTGCAACTGTTTTATCTAAGAAAGAAGCCTCACAAAGCGGAAGTTGTATTGGCAGTTTGGGTATATATTAAACAACAAAAGGATCCAGTCCTATATAGAAGAGTGGCCCATCACTTAGCCTTACTTCCATAGTGAGAAATCACACATCAGATGCACCTCAAATGGGAAGGTGGGCTGCAGCAGTCACATAAGTCACTACCTAAGAAACCCTAAAGTGTTGGACAACTGGAATTACTTATGAAACTCTAGGTGTGATTTGATTTCCTCCTCCACCTCTAACACGAACTTTTGGATGAACTGCTTTCTTCTTTGTTAGGCTGGTTCTCTGCCAGCAGACAGTTATCCCTTGGGCCCTCCTTGTTAAAATGCTTCATAGGATCATAGATCTTTAGCTGGAAGGGATCTCACAGGTCATCATTACAACATTGCTAATTTTATAGAAGGTGAAACTAAGGCCTAAGGAGGTGAAATGAGCTGCTCTGAAGCAGGATTTGAACCCTGGTCTTCTGTTTCTTGGTAGAAGCTCACAGAGACTGCACTACACTGCCACAGTGACCCAACTGACTAAGGGCAATCAATACAAAATTAAGTTTATTAATAAAATAGAACATTTTCTATTACAACTGTCAAAACATGTAAAAATGTTTCATTGAATCTCATGCTTATATAGTAATCTGCCTTTATTTAGAGAAACTTATAATAGCAAAAACATGAGATTATATAGCATGAATGGTCTTGAACAAAACTACTTTATAAATGGCAAAATTACAAAACAGCTATTACATATATTTGCTTAAGCTTAAGAATGCAAACTGCATCATTCCATCGTTTTATAAAAGCAAAATTTAAAAAAAAATTAACTGTTTAAAGTATTTCTTGAGAGTTTTCCTTAGCTTCTTTCTTTTTTCTTTCTCTTGACTTTTTAGGTTTGGAATCCAGAAAATCAGAATTTGCAAATTCATCTTCTCGTCTCAATTTCCTGCAGAAAAGAGAATTAAATTAACATATCACATGACCTAAAAACTCAAATCTAACGCTTGCTACTGTGGCAGCATGGGAAAAAAAAGCACCATTCACATTCAAAAGTTAGTCATTCAAAATGTAAAATTTATTTATGTATTTCAGATACAAATATAATGAAGAAATTCAACTCAAATGTTTTTAAGCACACATCTACTACTAACGTGAGGGATTTTAAAAAGTTAACAAATAATTTAACCCTTCTGGATCTCAAGTCTCCTCATCTGTAGAATGAAGAGGTTTAGGTCTTCTTTTTAGAAGAAAAAATACCAAGAAGGCAAAAGGAAAAAAATATATCTATGTAATGGCAATAATATAAATGGATAGGTGAAAAATAAAAAATGAATACTGTATGATTATAATGTCTAAACTCTGATCCAGAGAAGGGTGGAGAAAGCATACCTGTCTCCCTTCATTGCAGATTTTAAGAAAACCAATTATATCCTAGCATGGTTGTCTAAAATATTGAAAGTTCAAAGTTCATGAATCCCTTAAAATCTCTCTGAAAACTCCAGGGAAACTCTGCCTGCTTTAATATGCTGGTAGATAAGTTTTTGGAGGGAGAAGGAAATGGGAAAGAGGTTTCCCTATCTCGCCCAGGCTGCAAGTGCAGTGACCACTCACAGGCATGATCTGACTGCTGACTGGTATAGGAGCTTTAACCTGGACCAATTTATCTCTCCTCAGGCAGGCTCTTGGGGCTCATCAGACTGATGCCAGATTTAGTGCTGACACCTGATCTGCTTAGCCCATTGCAGCTCAAAACTCCCGAGCTCAAGAGTTCTACTAGCTTAAGTTTCCTCCAGTAGCAGGGAATTCAGGTGAGTACTTTAGATTTTTTAAAAATGTAATAACATGAAAAATCAGTAAGCTGGCCACAATGTGATTACATCTGAACCTAGATACTAACCAAAAGGTGAATGCATTCCCTATCTAAATTCTCTTTAGTTTTGGGTTGAGGGTTAAAATAACAATGTCATACAGCAAAAAGCTGCTGGTAGTAAATCACATCAGGGGAGAAAGTCAAAGGGAGAAGTTCTTTGGTATTTCAAAATGGCCATCACAAATTATGGGGTTATAGCTGAGGTACGGATTTGAGGAAGGCAAGGCTTAAGTTTTGGGTACCTAACTCTAAATCTAACCCTAATCCAAAATCAAGTTTGAATCCTGGCTCTGTCACCTGTGACCTGTGCATCCTTGAGCCTCTCCGGGCCTCAGTTCCTCTTCTGGTAAATGAGGAGACTGAATTGGGTGATCTCTAAGCATCCAGCTCTAAAAGCTCCAAATATAAGAACACTGAGCTTATTTTTATTTTCTCTAGCTAGCTTTCCCTGTCTCTTGGCTTTGTTTTGCTGCCATCTGCTGGTTTAGTAATATTCTACTTAACTCTCACAATACTTTGGATCTTGATAAAAATATCAGGTCTATTCTTTATGATTAGAACAAACACAGATACAAGAAACTAAGAGAAGTAAGTTTAAAGTCCTTTTAATTATTCCTTTGAAATAGATTGGTTTAAGTGTAGAAAAATACCCTTAAGTATTTTCCAAAATAGGCTACTTCTTTTTATCTTCTACAGGAAGTGCTTTTATGCTAACAAGGATAGTATATGTTATAGGAAGAATAAATGCTTTTAAATTGGATATGATAAATGTAAACTTAAATGTAGGGCAACTGGATTTATCAAACTATAGGTGTGATTTGATTTGATCTCTGATTTCATTTCCTCATTTGTAAAAAGATGAATGAATAAGCATATTTATTAAGCACTTGCTATGTGCCAAACACTGTTCTGAGCACTGGGGATACAAATGCAAAAGTGAGGTAGTCCCTGCCCTCCAAAGCTCATATTCTGACAGTGGGAAACAATATAGTGGAGTGGTCTGGCCAGAGAAGGGTGTTTTGGTTTGGGAAGGCACAAGGATGGTGAATGAATCAACAGACCCTTTCCAAATGCAATTCTAAGGTTGACTCCAATTCACCAAGCCAAGAGGGGAAGAGGTGAAGGTGACATTACATAAAGTGGTAGGGTGAAGAAACACAGTCCTAGGGCACTAGCTGGAGCTAAGTGACTTAGCTCCTCCTAGTCATGGTCTGTGGAAATCCAGCTGTGTAACTACACTTGTATTTTCTATCTCATAGGAGTAAGTGAAAAAAAAAATCCTTAAAGTATGATATAAATATGAGTTCTTACATACATTTTGGGGAACAAGTCAAACGGGATCAATGTAAAGCCACCTAGAGGAACCAAATCTATGATTAAAAGAATACATTTCTTTAAACTCTCACTAAAATTGCATTATACAGTCAACATTTTTTTTTAAGCATCCTATTTATTATGTACAAGAGAGGCAGCATGGCATGGAGGATACCGACCTCCATAGTTACATTCATACTTTGCTCAATTACCTTAGTAACCTGGTTATGGTTTTCTACTCCATTGTCTATCTCCCTCCTTCAGGGACTTCCCTAATAAAATGACCTCTCAACTTCTCAGCCGGGGCAGCTGTGTGGCGCAGTGGATAGAGCAGCGGCCCTGAAGTCAGGAGGACCTGAGTTCAAATCTAGCCTCAGACCAAACACTTGACACGTACTAACTGTGTGACCTTGGGCAAGTGACTTAATCCCAATTGCCTCACTAAAAAAAAAAAACAAAAAAAACCCTTCTCAGCCTCAAATGCAACAGCCTTCCTTTTTTATCTCACATCTTTCACAAACCATCGTGGTCACACATTAGACCTAATTATCTCTTGGAATTGCACCACCTCCGACATCGCAAAGAGCAAATTCAGGCTTGATTTCAGGAAACCTTCCTGCTAATTAGACGTATCCAAAAGTGGAACAGGCTACATTGAGAGGTTCTATTTTTCTTCTTATTGGAGGCCTTTGGACAGAGGCTGGATATCTCTTTGGTCCCTGTTAAAGTAAGGATGCCTTTCAGGAATGGGCTGGACTCAGTGGTCACTCAGGATCCTTAACTAAAAATTCTTCACCTTTGTGAGAATTGGCCTTGGAATCAAGTCCTGACTCTGCTATCTACTAGTCATGTGAAACTGGGCAAGCCCCTTAACTTCTCTTTGGACCAGTCAATTCTCTCAAGATTATAAATTACAGAAGCACTGCTGACTTGCAATCCTTGAGGGCGTTTCTTCACTTCTAGATGTTCTTCTCTACATGGATGAAATCATAATACAGACCAAAGAACAAACAACAACAAAAACCCTAGCTGCACAGCATTAGGCTGGATTTGGGACAAAAAGAAACAGTCCATGCCTTCAAAGAGCTTACATTTCACTGGGGGATACAATATGTACATTATAAGGAAATGCAAAAATGTATCAAAGTAATTTCAAGTGGGTGAGCGCTAATAACTACAAGGGTAGGGGTGGGGAGAAGGGGAAAATCAGAAAAGGATTTATGAAGGAGGTGGTGCTGAACTCTGCTTTGCAAGAAGGTAAGAATTCTATTCGTAAGAGGTGAGAATACAGTGCATTCCAGATATTGAGGACCATTTGTGCAAAAGTATGAAGGTAGGAGAAGGGTGACATGTATAGAAATGCCCAGCAGGCTATTCTGATTGGAACAATAAGTACAGAATAATATAAAATAACTCTGGAAAGGTGGGTGGCAGTCAGATTATGGAGAGCCTTAAATGTCAAACAGAGGAGTTTGTATGTGATCTTAAAGGCATTAGAGAATGAATGGAAAGTTTTCAGTGTGTAGGGATATTAAACAGTAAGATTTATGTTTTAGGAACAACAGTGACAACTGTATGGAGAAGAATTGAAAAAGGGAGGGAGAGGAGGGAGGCAAGAAGACCAAATTAGGAGGCTATTCTAATAGTCAAAATGAGAGTTAATGAGTATCTGAACCAGGGCATCTATAATAATAATAATCAGTACATATAACTGACAATTTGATCTTTGGCTCATCTGTAGAGGAATTAATTTGAGCAGGGGCTTGAAAAATAATGCTGGGGAAAAAAAGATTACTCTTAAAACATAAAAAAAATTAATATTTACCTCATAAGACTTGGTTCTTTATAGCAAACAGCAACTCGCCTCCTTTTAGTTGGCAAGACTGAAGAAACTTCATCCAATGCACTCTGAGATTTAGATGAAGAATTGTGGGAAACAAAACTAGCGTTTGTCAAATCTTGTAGTACTTTGGTATCTGGAAATAAAGGAAATCTTATATTTTACAGAATTTTTAATAGTGACCTACGCAGTTATTTAAAATAAGCTTCAACAGTACAAGAAAGGAAAAAAATAAGACTTAATTTGAAGCATAGGCCAACACATTAGTCCCCAACATTAAGGCTGAAAAATATAATGCTTTGAAAGATTCTCAACTATTTTTCATAATAAAGTATTTGCATAAGCTTTCACAAATCCTGCATCAAATTAATCGTTTGGCAGTTATAATTGCAAGTTAATTAATTCAGTAACTATATATCAAGCCCCTACTAACATCACTGTGAAGGATAAATAAAAGTGTAAGGCTATTCAATTTCATATACCTAAGTGTTTACTATGTGCAATACAACATACTAGGTGCTCAGAATCTAATAATCATGATCAAATGCACGATTTAACACTCTGGATAATACTGAAACAGCTTAGTTATTGCCATTTAAAAGACTGGGTTAATGAAATAAAAGTTGATTGATTTATCTATAAGCATACAGCAGGTCCCATTTAAACAAATATTGACCATGTACCTACTATGTGAGGAATACTATCTTACATGTGGAGAAAGCTAAGACACCACCATGTGCCCTCCCTGAATACCCTATAATACATAAGTACATGAGAAGTATAAGAAAATTGCTAAGGACTAAGGGGGAAAAAGTCATTACTGATTTGGAGCAAGAGAAGGGACATCAGAGCAGCTTAACAAAAGCAGTGACATCTGAGCTGGGCTTTTTAAAAATGGGTAGATTTTCATAGGTATAAAAGAGGCAGTGAGGGCATTCCACATATAAAAAGCACAAAGGCAAGACTCTGGGAAAGTGTTGGGCTTGGCTGAAGCTTCAAGCATTGGGAGAACAGCATGATAAAATAAAGCCAAAAAAGTTTAATTCAATTAAGTGCTAGGTTTTGTGCTAGGCTCTGAGGATGTGAGCAAAAAAGAAACCATACCTGATCTCTAAGTTAACTGGATGGTTCCAGATTGTAGGGGAGCTTCAATACCAAGTTAAGGAGTTGGAACTTGCCTCTGTAGCAACAGATCTTTAAGGGTTTTAAGCAGAGGAGCGGCATACCTATGCTAGTCTGACAGCACCATGAAGGACAGTTCAGAGTAGGGAAGGCAGGAAGAGCTGGTAGGACTCTACTACCAAAAAAAAAGGTCTATTATAATAGCCCTTTCAAGTGGTAATAAGGGCCTGCACTAAAACAGCAGCAATGCATAAATGAGAAAGGAAGGTTGTAAGATAACCTAAGAGATACAATTGACAGTCCTTGGCAATTGATTAGATATGGAAGGTGAGAAAGAATTAAAAATGGGACTTGAGGATCAAGGCCCTGAAAGCTATCAAATGTTGCGTCTACAAGGCACTGGTTAAGTCCAGATCCCAGATGCCTTTCAAAATCAAGTCTATAAACTGCAGATTCTTTCTGATTGATTTTATATACACTTTTTAAAGTATGCGTTGTTTTCCCAATAAAAGGAAAGCTCCTCGAGGAAGGTTGTTAATAAATGCTTGTTGACAGAGATGTAGCTAAACACTTTAAGTGTTCTAATGCTTACCTTTTCCAATTGTTTCTGTTCTTCTGCCAACTTGAAATATTGTCCCTTCTGTCTTCTCTTGGAAAGCATGCTTTTGCTCAGTGTCAGCCACCTGAAAGATGGGTTCCTTCAAAGTAACATTGCCTGGAAGTTTCTGATCCTTAGCAATTGGAATGTCTGAGTTTAACAAACCCTCCTTCAAGGTGGTATAGGGAGAAAATCGCCTTGTATTAGATGAATCCACCTGAGCTAAAGACTTCAAAGGACAAGAACTGTTCTCCATTACTGGGTTAAAAATGAATCGATCTGGCTTTATTTTGACTGATATTTTCTCATTTTTCAAGTTTTGTTCCTGATTAACTTGCTCAGAATCACATAGCACTAACCTTTCCTCAACAGTCTCAGGTATTTTTTCCCTCACTTCATTTTGATTAATTGGCGCAACTACATAAGTCTTTCGGCTCTTTTTTGACTTGGATTCTCTTCTTTTGTTTGACACTTTAACATGTAATTCACTTTCTGCCGCCACTTTCATAAAAGAACTTGGTGATGTTTTCTTATTCAGAGTGGTAGTTGTGCTTTGGGTTTGGCCCTTCTGGTGCTCATTCTGGCTTTCAGGACCACTTTCCAGTTCTCTCATAGAGTGTTTTAAACCTGACTCTGAGGGAACAGAATATTGAGTAAGATCTGCTGGCTGCATGAAGGTTTTGGGCTTAGATTTTATCATTAAACTCATCGGTTTGCCTGATGAATTCTTGCTATATTTTTTATCCCATTTTTGAAGATCATAATTTTCCATTTTTTTACTGATGACTTCTACATAAGATGCATTGTTAATGTTGTTCACTTGGTATTCAGTGTTTTTTTCAGGTTTGTTTATTTCTGAATTAAGGTCTTCCATATGGCTTTCCTTATGGTACACAACTTTGTCATTATTTTCATGTAGTTGGTTAACTTCAGAAAGTAATTCATACGTCTTCCCTTTTCTGCTATATTTCAAAGACTTTTTGCTTAAATTTGTTGTGCTTTGTTTGGAAGGCTGCACGTGAGTGATCTGCTTTTCTACGTCCAATGAATTTTGGGTCCTACAGTCAGATAGGCTTTGGCTACTATTGGTACAATTAAGGACTGTTTGAAGATTGTCTTCTAAAATGCAACAAACTGTTTCATTATCCTTTTGACTTGGAAAGCATGTATCTTTGTTTGAATTATCAACCACAAATGTCCTTCTAAAATCTCTGCCTTTATCAAAAGTTTGGAAACTATGTCCCATACCACAATTGCTGTCCTGGTGGGATTTACTTGACATAGTGGGGAAAAGGGAAACTCTCTCTTCATCATTCACCACATATGTTTTTCTCACTTTGTTCTTTTTATCATGATGCTGTGAAATTTGTACCACATTTTGCTCACTAGCTTTCTGAAATGTTACATTCTTCAAGGTGTTTAACTGAGCAAGCTGTTTAGTCTCCAAAGTGAGCTTCTGATCTTCCGATTTACTACTCTCAGCCAAAGGAAGAGAACTGCTTTCTTCTGTATCTTTATCCCTTTCTTCACTGTGTAAACATGAACTAGTTTTTGGTTGTACTTTTGACTTCTCTCTATTCTTTTCACTGCTTGAATCTTTCACTTTTCTAAAGGCTTTGTTCCTAGAAGACTTAGCTTTACGATTACTTTTATTTTTGGCACCTGTTTGAACTGCAACAATTTTGCTAATTTCACTCACAGTTAAATCCATATCAGCTTCATATATTGTTTTGTGCAGTTGCTGCTCATCCCTGGGCAGCACCACAGTAGGGAACTCTGCATTAAGTTCACTGACAGATTGAGACTGCGAGTCAAGACACAATCCATTTTGTTGTGTTTTAGTATCTATAGCTATAGAGTTGTCATTTATCTTGCTGCTCTGATTTAATACATTATTTGAAACTACTATTTGTTCCAAATCCACTGCAAGGGGAATTGCTGCAGGAAAATTACTTGATTCCCAAGAGGGAAGACGCTTTTTTCTTTCAGTCACATTTCCAGATTGACTATTACTACGAGATCTTTTCTTTTTCTCCTGCCCAACATATTGAAGATTATTTAGTTCACTTACTGAGGAACTTTCTTCTGGATAGGTCTGGTTTTCTACACAACAAAAAGAAATAAATTTATTTCAGTAATAGGTAGAGGAAAGAGTTGTTACACTTATGGCTGATTACAAATTACTTCTGATTCTATGATCATTTGAAAGTTTCTTAAAACCCCATGAGTCTAGGACAACTGGCTAAAACAAAAAAGAAATTGTGAAAATGTTTATTCAAAATGTTTACAATGGTGACTTGTCTATAGAGATAGGGAGGGGCCAGTGGTCTGGGCTGCCAAGAATCAGGAGACTAACCTTGGCCTAATCCCATGTTGTACTGAGCCACTGCCAAAGTTTCTGGAACTTTGATAAGAGGTTTTAGTGGCCAACTTGGGCTCAGTCCCTTATTCCTGAGGAACATGAGCATGTGAGTCAACATTTTTGCTGGTTTTAATCTGATTCCCTGGAGGCCAAAACAATATGTGGTTATCCTAAACAAGCAACTCTCCAAGGTCTTCAAGATAATCAGGAAAGATGACATGAGGGGGTTTTTTGGACATGTCTTGCCTGCAAAGTTAGGATCAAACTTGTGATTTCACTTGAACGAGGAATAAGTTCCTAATGAAAAAAGTCTCTACCAACATAGACAATACCTGCTCTGCAAGTTCTAGTGCTATAAAATTGCCTGGCACTTCGAAACCTGACGCGATTTGCCTATAATGCACGCAGCCAGTATGTGTTAGAGGTAAATCTTGAACCCGGGTCTTCCTGCAGCCTACGCAAGCCTTCTATACCCAAAACCTCTCTTGCCTATACTTGTGCATGCTCTAATAGGAAAGGTACATGTTTCAAGAATCTAAAGGCTTCTAGAGAAGAGTTACCACCACGATGTATGACAGAGAAGTCTACATAGATGCAGAGAAAAGACTGGTCTTCCTAACTACAGTGCTGCATCTCTACATGTGCACAAGGCAACAGCAAAAAGCCTTGGAATACCAAGTTTTTAAAATATGGTGCAAAGCCCTCATGCACAAATTATGAGCTAGTCTCTTACAACAATCACAAAATATTAAGCTCTAGAGCTCTAGTTCAAGCTCCTCCCCTTACAGATGGAGAAACTGAAAACCAGAGAGGTGATAAACACACCCAAGGCCATACACAGCTGGGGAGAAATAACAAGTAGAACTAAGATTCAAATGGTCTTCTAATTAAAAGACTAGTGTTTTACTATGTTAAGTTTAATAATTTTTATCTTACATGAATAATTAATGTACTTAAGATATTTGGTTAGGTATAGCAAGTAGATAGAGCACTGGGCTTAGAGTCAGATAGATCTGAGATCAAATCCAACCTTAGAAACTTCCTAGTTATGTGACCCTGAGCAAGTCACTTAACCCCAACTGCCTCACCCCCCCCAAAAAAAATAATTTTTTAAAAGGTCTCACCTGTGGAAAGGACATTGGTGACAGAAAAATTTCTCCCTGGATTATCTTGGGCATCTACGTCCTGATTATTTTTCTCAGGACTTTGAGATAATCCCAAATGGAATTGATTAGATAAAGATACTTTGGTTGCTACTGGAGTGAGAGAATCAGGTACTTTCTTGGTTGTGAGATTGCTGTCATTCTGAAATGTCTCTTTTTCATCACCATCATCGTCATCATCATCTGCTGCTGTAAGCAGAACTCTCATAGGCAAATGGGTAGGTCTGACGTGAGGGATTTCTCTATTTTACAAATGAGATTATCATTTAGTATATTTCATAGATGGTACCCAAAAGAGCTACTTACTTAGGACCAGAGAATTGCTAAAGAGATGATAACTCAAATGGATCCATGATCTCATTAATGTGCATATTCCCTCTAATGAAGTAGATTATAACCCATTCTGTACAACTCTTTTCCATGTCCTCCCATAAGTTTTCTATAGATAATTACGGGTGAGAAACAGCTTCATGGTTTTAATTTTCATGCTCTGTATCTCCCATCCTCAACAAACATGTCCCATTCTTATAACCTTGATGGGTCCAGGAAGATCATGATAGATATATTCATTAGTTGGGCAATTAAACAATAACCTGACTCAAAAAAATAAAAAGGTGCTATCTATTCTAGGGTTTGAGAGGTGGCAGGGGAAGCAGTGGGACAGAGGGAAGCAAAAGAGAAAAACAAGAGAGGAGGTTTCTGGGAAGAGGGCACAGTAGGTCAGAAAACTTTCAGCTCTCCACATTTCCTCCACAAAAGACAGAACAATGCCTCCGAGCAGCAGAAATAAATATTGGGTAAAGCACTTGTCCTCCTAAGACAATTTGAGAAGAACCCAGGAAAGACCTGATTTCCAGGGGTAGAGGTTCAGCCTGAGTGAAGTGCAAAAACTTTCAGGTTTTTGTGACAAAATTCCCCAGAACTTAAGGGGAAATTTGATATATAACATCCAAGAGAAATATAAGGTAAACATTAAAAGACCAATTACAAGGAACTCAATAAGGTCAAATTATTTACTTTGT
This sequence comes from Phascolarctos cinereus, assembly GCF_003287225.1. Lineage (NCBI taxonomy): Eukaryota > Metazoa > Chordata > Mammalia > Diprotodontia > Phascolarctidae > Phascolarctos > Phascolarctos cinereus. The sequence goes on from NW_027556098.1 coordinate 181,496,353, forward strand.
ATATGTGAAAATAAGCAGTACTCTTATGATTGTCATTATTACTTGTGTAGTTTGAAAGAAAGGCATGGGCTGAGCTGAGTATGATAGGGTGATTCTAAAAAAAAAACCATGGGGAGCGATAAAAAGGAGTAATCTTTATCTCATACAAATGAGGCATAAAAGGAAAAACTGATACAGAAAAGACTAGTAGTGGGGAGGGGGGGAATAGTGCTGGAACCTTACTCTCATCAAGAATGGGTTAAAGAGAGAACATATGTATCTAAATTCAGAAAGAAATAAGATGGCAAGCTCATAGGGTGGGGGGGGAGGACAAGGGACAGACTATTAGAGGGATGGGTAGGTTAAGGAATAGGAGGACAAAGTAGCAAGTAGAAGTAAAGCAGAGGAGTGAGGAGGGATAGGGTAAATAAGATGAGAAGCATAGTGAGGAAAAATAGGAAGGAAGAAAATATACAAGTAACTGCAGCTTAGAACGTGAATGGGACAAATTTACTCATAAAATGGAAATGGATAGCAGATTAAAAATTTGAATTCAACAATATATTACTTTCAGGAAACATTAAAAAAAAGGAGAGATATACACAAAGATAAAATAAAGGGCAGGAGTAGAATTTAGTATGTGAAAAAAGCAGGTATAGTAATCGTGGTCTCAGACAAAGTTAAAGTTAAAATAGATTTAAGCAAAAGTGAAAAACAGAAACTACACTATGTATCAGCACTATTATTCAATATTGTTTTAGACCATTTAAAATACCTAGATAGTATAAAATACCTGAGCATATATTTGCCAAAACAGTCACAAGAACTATATGAATATAAATATATTTTTGTACAAATAAACTAAGATCTAAATAATTGAAGTAATATTTATTGTTCATGGGTAGGTAAAGCCAATATAACTTTTAAAATGACAATTTTGGGGCAGGTGGTGGTACAGTGGCTAGAGCAGCGGCCTTTGAGCCACGAGCACCTGAGTTCAAATCCAGCCTTAGACACTTAACACTTACTAGTTGTGTGACCCTGGGCAAGTCACGTAACCCCAACTGCCTCAGCAAAAAAAACCCCAAAATAATAAAATAAAATGACAATTTTACATAACTAATCTATTTATTCAATGTCATCCCAATTAAATTACTAAAAAATTATTTTACTGAGAAAAAATAACAACAAAGTTCATTTGGAAGAACAAAAGATCAGGAACTTCAAAGAAACCAGGGAAAAAAAGATGTAAAGCAAGTAGATTCAGCAGTATCAGACCTTTATTATAAGGTGAGAACATTGTTGTAAAAAGGATAATTTCAATTATTTTAAATTAAAATTTTCATGTATAACTAAAACCTACATAGCCAAGAAGAAAACTAATGCAGAAAACTAGGTGAAAAAAAAAACTTTCACAGTCAATCTATCAGATAAGATGTGATTAGATTGGAATATTGCTGTAGTGTAGGAAATGACGAGCTGATTGATTTAGAAAAACATGGAAAGACTTGTACTTATGAAGGAAGATGCTATCCACCTTCAGAGAAGCAAATGACAGGAGGAAATAAGCATGGTACGGTCTTTCTTACATAGTACATGCATGTGAATGAGTGTATAGGTGCATATATGCCTATGTTTATAGATATCTATATTTTGTACTTAAGCTTAAAACAAAACTTATAAAAGAAAAAAAAGAAAAGCAATTAAGAGAAAAATGGTGATTAGAGGAGCTAATATCAACTTCAAAATAAATCTTTTGCTCCTCCTTATTCTGTTCATGGGAAAAAAGCACAGTATTTTTATAATCATATATATTATTATGTGTTTGCACTGCTTTCATCTAAACTATTTTATGTGATATATGGCCTAATATGAATAATATTTAACCTACCTTGATTAGAGGCCCTATCCCTAAATTTTTCAGACATAATTTCTCTAATATCATGATTTGTAATTATGTGGTGTTTTATGAAACATATCCCCTTTTTGTGGATAAATTATACTTCTATAAGAACCCACTGTTACACAAATGCAAGGGTGATAGGACCAAACGTCACATGAAACAATTTTTGTGAAAGTAACAATATATACACACGTATTTGCTTACATAGGGCTACAAATGTCTTATTGTTTTACTTTGAATAAAGTAGAGGGAAAACATTTAATGGGAATTAAATATAAGATACTCTGAAGTTGACAAATTAGAGACAGGGCACTAGGAAGTGGAAAGATCTCAAACATAAATAAACAACTGAAATAAGAACTAGTTCCACATTTAATTTAGTTTAGGTCCACTTAGGCTATGAAAAAATTACCTCCCAAATGAATGGTGTAATAAATCCACCTGGTTGCCAATACCTTTCTTCTGGCTAGCTGGCAATAGAGAGGGACTCTGATAATCCTATTATAGAAAGAGAACAAAAAGAAAATGAGAGGACTGAAGATGGCTTATTCATTAGTACGATTGCTCCGAACCCTTTTCAATTATGAGGATCTCTTCTGAAAATACATTTAGGGGCAGCTAGGTGGCACAGTGGATAGAGCACCAACCCTGGAGTCAGATGGACCTGAGTTCAAATCTGGTCTCAGACCAGACACTTGATAACTTACTAGCTGTGTGACCCTAGGCAAGTCACTTAACCCCAATTGCCTTGCCAAAAAAAAAAAAGGGGGGGGAAAGAAAATCAATTTTAAAATTGACTTAAAAAGAGTAACTGAACAATTTATTTTAAAATATGACCAAAAGCCACTAAGAATTCACTGATGTTTTCAAATTAATCTGTGTTTTATCAGTTACAACAGTCTATATACATCTGAAAAATTACTCCGTGAAATGTGGGAGAGGGATGGGGGTAGGGAGGGTGTGGAGAGAGAAGAGAACACATTATTTCTACAGGAATTTTAAAGAAATTCCTGAGAGTATTAATGCCATCTATTCTAGAAGTGAAATCCAATAGGAATTTAAAATTTCCTGAAGAATAAAATAAAATGAACAGATACTGTAGAACAGAATTATGGAATATTAGAATTGAAATGGGCCAGAGAAGTAATTTTTAAGTTCAACCTCATCATTTTACAGATGAAGAAACCAACGTACATAGATATTAAGTAATTTGTCCAAGGTCACAAAAGAGGCTGTCATCAGCTCATCCCAATTTTACCATGGGGGGACCACAATAAGTTAGTGGTATAGCTGACATGACATTTTAGTCTAGTCCAGTCTAGAGTTCTTTCTGACAGACTACATTACCCCATCTAGATTAAGTCCTCTACCATGTGAATGCATTTAGAAATTTCAAATGGGCAGGGGTGAGGGATGGGGTGTTAGGGAAGAAAGCATTTTACTTTATTTTTTCTGTCCTCTACACAGTTATCTTTACCCACTGCAGAAGACTCCCTTTTAACAGTCCATAAATGCAAGGGTCAACTCCTATTCCACTTGTTCAATTCCCAATGAGGTCACATAAGACCAGCTAAAATGGGGGCCTAAACAGACTCACTAGGAAACGCTAATGGAGTTCACAGTGAATTTTCTTCTAGGAAAGAAAATTCTTTATTATTATTATTATTATTTTGGTTCAGGGAGAAAATAAACAAGGTCTTTAAAGCTAGCTAAAAGTAAAACATATTTCCTGTTTTAATTGCCAAGTATCTTGTTTCAATCAGTCTTTCTAGAGTTCAGAATTCTATCTATTTAGTTAGGCAGTGTTTAAAAAATGCTATTTGACAACAGTAGTAATAATGACGAGTTGGGTTGGTTTGAGAAGACCCATTGATTTATAGTCAATTTGCTCACTTTACATTTATGTGGCCTAATTCTGAGAAATTTTTATTCATTTAACAGATACAGTATAATTATCACCAGGATTATAGAAATAATGAATAAATTTATTAAATCAGCATTTTGTTTGTTGTGAAGGACAATAGTTTAACTTAAGATAGGTGCTTTAATTACAAGTGTTCTTCAGTACATTGAAAGCTCCCTAATTTTATTAGCTGCAACTCCCTTCACATCTCTACTCCTCAAGACACTGGTATCCAAAGTTGTGTGCACCACGAGGTATATGATCAACCAATGCGAAGATGAATCTCACTCTCCCTGCAAGAAGCAATCATGGGGCTTTTCTGAATACTCCCACATCTATCTGTCCATTATCCTTCAACAAATCCCTCTTCCCAATTCTGTGCAACGTTTTAACCCCCCCACTTTCAGCCACATCACCAGCCAGATATAATCTAAGGGCCATCAGAGAAGTAATAACCTAACTATGATAGGGCACCCATAGTTGTGGGGAGATGTCATTGGGAAAATTCCTGCTACCACTCCCAGCATAGCCATTCCTTGTCCCTACATGACGTGGGGCAGTAAGAGCCTCACCTCCCCTTTTGTTTTGCATTTAAGAAGCATACATCATATAGTAATATATGCATATAATTTATAAATAAATTTACATATATTACAGTATGTGTTCAAACATTTTGTACTGAAAGGAATGTACAATAAAGTTTGAAGGACTCTTAGAATTCAAGTGCCATTGGAAAAATACTGACATCCAGAAAATTAAAATGTATAATTTTCTGAACAAGCAGTATTTTTAATGACAACAAAAGGATCATTAAACAAATATAAATAGGAACTTCAGCAACATCTACAAAGACAACTTGCTTTAAAAGCTTAACATTTAAGAACTATCATTATTTTTCCTTTTGGTTATAATTCTTCTTTACAACATGACTAACGTGAAAATATGTTTAATGTGATAGTACATGTATAGCCCATATCAGATTGCACACTATTTTGGGGAGGGGGAAGGGAAGAAAATTTAAAACTCAAAATCTTATAAAAGTGAATGCTAAAAACTAAAATCAAACAAATAAATAAAGAAAAAAAGACTTAAGAGTTATGCACATTCTTCAGTTTGCCATTTCTGAAGTAAATTTGCATTCAGAACTATGCATTGATAGCGCAGTTCGGAATATTTCCTACCCTTACCTTACACAAAAAGAGCTTAGAGTATAAGAAATGAACTATCATATCCAAATTTCAATAACAAGAAAGCCAAATATGAAGACTAGCATTTCAAAGACAAATTGATAATACCAATTTTAAAAATAATTAAAATTAATTCATTAAAATATTAATGAAATCACACAGGACTATTTTTTTTATAAATAGGACTAAATTGGTACTTCTAAAAATGCACTCCACTGAACCCTTTTATTCTACACTGTGAATAGAGAGGTCCCATGAGAAAAATTGTAATGTCTGTAGCCTTTCTTCCTTTTTTAATATTAAATATTCTAGATACATCAATAATTTTATTTTTTTTATTACATATGACATTGTTTCAACATGAAAATAGGGGGATTTCTTTCAGGCTCCATTTCATCTATGTCCTGTAGACTGGAAATCTGTTATCTTTTAACCTATACATTTTTTCACGGGACTGTGGATCTACAGGTAGAAGACACCTTAACAGCAAACTAATTCTGCTGTTACTGCTCAGTCATATCAGTTGTGTCTGACTCTTCTGTGACTGCATTTAGGGTTTGCTTGGCAAAGATAATGGAGTGGTTTGTCATTTCTTTCTCTAGCTCATTTTATAGGTGAGGAAACTGAGGCAAACAGATTGAAGTGACTTGCCCAGGCCCTGAGGCCAGAGTTGAACCCAGCATGATGAGTCTTCTTGAGTCCAGATCCAGCACTCTATCCACTGCACCATCTGGCTGCCCCAATCTAATCCATTCCCCCTCATTTTATAAAGGACACTGAGAAAAAGATACAAAACAATTCATAACATATAATGGAACTGTGACTGAAACTGAAAATATACGAAATTACAAAGAGCTGAATGCATAGTAATATACAAGAAAAATATGTCAAGGCAGCAATTAACACAAATCATGCAAGTAAATAATACAATGGGGTAGTCTTGTGATGGGTCTACTTTAAAAATAAGACAAAAACATCCACTCTCAAAATACTCTAAAAGCCCCAATTTGTCTTAGAATCTCAAGTAGAATACTTAATTCATATACTTCACTAAGAATGCAAAAGAGAAAAATAAAGATAACATATACATCCTTGAGCTGGTAGGATATATACAACACTTGAAAGTTTTTAAGAACACTAGAAAACAATTGAGAAGTATTTAAGTCTTCCTGAATTGTGAAGATGAATAAACCAGAAGGTCTTCAAAACTATTTGCTATTAGTTTTAGCAATACCTAACAGTTATAAGACTGACATTTACCTCAGGGTGGCTTGTCATTTCAATCGCAGATATCAAGTTACTGCTTACAAAGGCTTCTGTTTCTATGAGGGTTTTATGCTATAGGTATAAAATAGACTTTTTAGTAAAAGAAAATTCAAAGTTAACAGTGATACATAGATATAGATAGATAGATTTGTGTATGTTGAAGATTTACAGAATTACTTTTAGTGTCATGCACTATTTGTCTAGTGTGAAAAACATTTAACACAGGATGAAATACTAACAACTAACATTGTTATAGCATTTTCAGGACCAAGAGAGGCAGCATGGTGAAGTGCAAAAGTGTCAAACTCATATAAATAAAAATACAACATAACAGAGATGATGTTAACTTGTGGTTTTCTAAGTCAATCTGTGGCCATGGGGATCTGTTTTTGAGTTTGACACCACTGGTGTAGCTAGTAAAGAGCTGGCGTCTAAGCAGAAAGAGCTGGGTTCAAGCCCTCCTTCTGACACAAACTGCCTGTGACCCTGGGCAAGACACTTAACTTCTCAGAACTCTAAGCAGCTCTCCAAGACTCTAAGCTGTAGAAAAGGTGCCAACCAACACTGACAAAGGGAGCTTCCTCATCTGGGAGTTCCCTCTATCAATGAAATCATAGCTTCAATCCCTAAAACTATTCTTAAGGATCATAGGCATGGAGCTTACAAGGGCCTCAAAGTCCATCTAGTCAAATCTCTTCATTTTAGAGATGAGGAAACTGAAATCCACAGAAATTAAGTGACTTATTCAAGGTCACACTGGTTAATACATGTCACTGGTGGCATTTTAACAAAGTCTTACAGTTCCAGAGCAGAGTTTACAAAGTTTCTCATAGCCCTGTGAGGTAGGTGAATCATTATTCCTATTTTGCAGATAAGGAAACTGAAGCCCAAGTAACTTGTCTATGCTTACATAACCATTAGGTTTAAGAGCCTAGATTTAAACCTGGGTCTCCTTACTACAAGTTCAATGCTCTTTACACAAAAATAGCTTCAGAGACAGTGAAACCATAAACTATTCAACAGCTTTTCTTCCATCATATCATGACAACAAGTATCAGATGGCAGTAAATAGAGTTAGTGACCCACAGGTCTAAAATGTGTAAAACTAAACTTTAGACAATTTTCTATGATTCTAAGTTGCAGAGAAAATGCCAATCTGCATTAGCAAAGGGAGCTTCCTCATGTGGGAGTTCAGTTTAATTAAATTTTCTTTTGTTTTTAGTCTTGAGTCTTTCCAAAATACTCTCCAAAACAAATTCCATCAATATTGACAGGGAGGGAAGTGAAGAGTGGGGATGTGATTTGTACCCAGAGGAATATTAAACAATAGTCTGGGAATTCTCCTTCCTTCCCACATTGATTAAACTGGACTAAGATTTCTCTTTCAAATTCTTTACAGCCTTAGGAAAGAATATTGTTTACACTAGATAGTCAAATGCTGCTGATGATAATCCATCACAAAGATTATGGCAAATGTATGGCAATCTATGGTGAATATATTTACAACATGTAATATTAAAAGAAATCAATATAGCAACTTTCTCCTTTTTCCTATAACTATCATGGCATTGTAAATTTCAATAATTTATAGCAAGGAATTTCTACAATATTCTTAGATGCTTTTCACATTTTTCTTTCCTGTCTACAAAAACCCAGGTGAAAGGTTTTAAACAACCACATAAACTCAAAAATAACGATAGATACCGTACCAGATGATTTAGCTTTTGACGAAGAAAAGCATTTCGAAAACTCAATTTCTCCACTTCTTTGTGCAACATCATTTTTTCAGTTGTAAGTTTTCGAGAATTTTCTTTTTCTATACTCAGAGCCTGAGCCAATGCCCTGTTGTTGTGTTTTAAAGAAATCTTAATGATTGAAGAATTGTCTATATAAAGAGAAGAAAATGGTTATTTGTTTTTATTTGAGATGCATTTCTTTCATATATGTCTGCCTTAGCTGAAAACTATTTCCATTTATGTCTGATTTAAGTGTGAAGAAGAGTGAGTAATCAGGAGGTAACTGTATGAATTAGAAAAGGCAGCCTAGAGGTGAAGCCTAAGAGCAAAACAAGATGGATCACTGAATGGGTCGAGAGAATTTGTCTCAAGAACAGAGAAGGCCTGAGTATCAACAAAGAAAGGCAAAAAAAAAAATTCTAAACTGTTCTGTTGTCAAGGAGCTCACAGTCTAATGGCAGAAAACAACATGCAAAAGACTGTACAAAAAAAAGACATATACAGGATAATTTGGAGATAATCCACAGGGAGAAGGCATTAGCATTAAGGGGGATAAAGAATGTATCTGAAGACAGAACAAAGGCACCAGAAAATAAGACTTCATGTGTGGTAATTGAGAAATATAGATCACATATAGGACAATTTTTCCAATAATGGAATTACCCACTTTTGTTTCCAAATCACCAATGTGAAGAAGCATGGTTACTTCCACATAGTTTGGGGGGAAAGAGTATAAAATAAGCAAAAGTGAGGAAGAGTTGTTATTTCATAGAATTAGGATACTCAAACTGGAAATCCAAAGCAAATTGGCTTTTAAAATTAAATTAAATGGTTATGCTGCTAATAGTTAAGGAAACAAACTTTGAGTACTCACTTCAAAGTTGGTAGACTGTCTAAACCCAATGAGATACTTTATCTTCACCAAACAGATCACCTTAACAGTTATTTCTAGGCATTCATGGCAATCTAAACTTGAACTCATCACTTACGGTGACTAGTCATATTCTAAATAAATTCTGAAATATTTTAGTAGGATTGCTTTTACTAGTATGAATCCTTTATAAAGTTTCCCTGAAATTGTACTGCTCTAATGAATTTAAAGTATAACGAGATTTACAATTTCTTATTTATAGGCAACTATTCAAGAACACATGAATTCTTTAAGATGAGTTACATTGTAGATACACTTAATTTTTATAAAGAAAATTAGGTCTAAATTGAGCCATCCCATGAAAATTGAGCAATCTTGTGAAAAACACTAGGGAACTTAGATGAGTTTTCTAGAGCCATCTTGGAAGCTGTAGCCAATAGGCATCTAAAAGAGGCTCCAGAAAAGCTAATACTTGGAAGAGAAAGATGACAAGAACAACAAAGAAGGTGATCTAGAATTACTAGAAGCCGGAATGGGCTATTTTTCCAGTGGCATCCTTCAAATTCCTAATAATAATTCATATTCCTACAGTACTTTTAGACTTACAGATTACTTTCTTCACAATACTAGGATAAAGCAGGAATGAAAGGATGGATTGTCTGCCATCTGAGGATAAGGTAACTAAGGCTCTGAGAAGTAAAGTAGGCTGCTCCTAGTCATACCCCAGGAGGCAGAACTTGAACTTGACATTTAGCATCCATTCTACTACATCATAGTACAACTCTCACTATTCCACAAAGCTATCTGGGTTCAAATAAACCTACTTAGGGCTGGAGTGATTTAGTAACATGAAACTCTTTTAAACACAATTAAGGGGCAGAGTTATTTGTCATTAACAGACTGCAAATGCAAAATTTGCTTCATTCATCACAGTTGAAGGCATAGGAGCCAAGGCATGGATACTCCCAGGATACTTTCCCTCAGCTTCTAGAATAGATATTAAGCAACCTATGGAAATGAGTTTCATTGTCACTTGGAGAAAACTGTTTCTACCAGGACTGGAAAACAAATTCAAAGGCCTTCCATTTGGCAGGCAAAATTGGAATCAAAAGTGTTGAATAGTCAAAATTTGCTTTTGGATCCTTCCTAACTCCCAATCAACACCACCTCTTTTCTCCTGTCCCCAAAACTCCCACGGACCCCGTGCATCTAGTACTGCTGTGCTCCATTTAGGCCCGCTTTCTCCTGAAGAAATGCATGTTCCAGAATTACCCTCAAATATCTTCATGTCAGATGAAGAGGCAGTCTGCTTTTGAAGTGATGCCAATTCCTCCTTTAAAACTGACCTTGAATTAGTTTTCAGTGTTGGACATAGTTACTCTAAGACATTCTAGGTATCTGTTTTATTGTTGGTAACTCCCCTTTTCCTACTATAGACAATGTATCACATAAATTCTACTAAGTAAGGCTAGGAAAAATGAAAAAATTGGTTTAAGGAGTATGAATTAAAAACAAACATATACATATATATAAATTTTAAGAGCTTTTTATAATTCTCAAAATAAGGGAAAAAAATTATGTAAGTAGTTGGATGAATGGTGGTGAAAACAACTTGTTTACATTTAAACATCACTAACATTTTATTTTTTATTGCTGATGCAAGAAGCAATGAACTTACTTATTATTTTGTTTTTTATTTTTGATGCAAGAGAAGTATTCAGCTTATTAACTCTTGAAGATTTCTTGTCCTTTACATGTCTCTTAATTCTCTGAGTGAAAAATAAGGAAGTTGCAGAAGTGTTTAGATCCTCCATTTCTGAAGCAAACATTGCACTGTTGGTTGCTAAAAATGGAAGGGAATAAAGGCAAGATTAGTCCCCTCCAAAATTAATTTTTATACTTTGTTTACCTGATGTCATCTCCTTGATAGTTCAGGTTTGAAATTGGGCGGAAATTGAGGCACTCAAATAGGTTAATGAACAGTTAACTTAAGAGGTTTACTTACACCAAACATGGCAAGGATATACAGTAGCACTTAGCTAGAGCAGACAGGGAGCCTCTAGATCTCCATATAGAAATGTGTCTTGTCATCAGAACAGGATGTAGTGACTCACACATGGTCTTCAGGCATCCACCAAATGTTTAGGATACCACTCTTCATAAAAGCATGGGATCTGTTATGCCTCTAGCTGACCAGAAAGGCATGTCAACAGCCAAAAGTCACCAGGAAGCTTTATCAAGACAGACATAACTTGAGCCCTGCCCTTGGACAAGTCTTGGCTTTGTTGCCTTTTAGGGAAAATTGCCCTAATTCATTTGGGGGGGGGGACCTGGAATATATTAGTCCTATAACAAATTTTAACATAATTTAAACCTTTAAGAGCACTTTCACATAATCTCATAAAGAAAAGTTCTAGTCAAAAATAAAGAAAAACGTTTTAGTATACAGGTTGTCACTACAGTCCCTAAGTCTAAATTGTCAGAGTAGATCACCCAGTAGCAAATGAATAAGTAAAAGGCAGTAAAAAAATTAAGTTGATTTAATAGAGAGATAGAGCATTTATCAAGTACCAGGATCCTCTGTGGTAATCACTGGAGATATAAGAAAAATATAATGGTCCCTACTCTCAAGGAACCTACATTCTAAGAGGTATTCAAAACATAAAAAAGAACAAGAAAGAGGAAGAGATTCTCAAGAAATGGAGATCCAGGGCAAGAACTCACCAGTCAGGGAGCAGACCTTAGAGTCACACCTGGGAGGGCAAGGTAGCTGAAGAACTATATAAGCAGTATAACAGGAAGTATAACAGTCCAAAGAGTGACTAGGTAAGGTAAGTCTTTCCAAACCCCAACCCAGGATTACCTCCCAACAGCTACCTTCTTGCCTCCTCAAATGCTGTTGAATGCCAATGGAGGAAACCACAAAACCTCAGTACTCTTAACATGTTTATTATCTAATCTCAATAGTGCCTTTGCTGATCTAACCAATCCATTAACTGACTTCCTATCATACTCCCCATAGCTGCTGCTCCAAACCTTGTCTTCTCTCTTCAAGCTACCTACACCATCCTACCTTCTTCCCTCAACAAAGGGCCTTACCCCATATTTTACCAAGAAAATATGAGCTTCCCATTTCTATACCTCAAATTCCCCTCAGCATGATCTACCATTCTCTTTTCCTTGCTACAGTATCAGAAGAAAAGGTAATCTGCTGAGAAAGCCAATTCCTCTATTTGCGGTTTTGATCCCATCCTTTCCTGTGTTGTACAGGGGTCCACCCCTTCAATCATCTCTCTTTCTAATCTTTAGTTTCTCTTGGTCAGCTCTTTCTCAGATGCTTACAAATCTGTACAGATTGTCCCTATGTTTAAAAAATCTTCACTTGGCCCTGGTATCTCTTCCAGGGATCACCTTCCCTTTTCATAGCCAAATTCCTAATAAAAGCTACAAGGATGTCACAAAATTATACAAAAGTCCACCAAAAAAAATGTTTTTAACTTTGTAACTTAAAAAAAACATATCATCTATTACTTTTAGAAAGTGAAGACACTAACCATAAATCAAATAATTAGAGGATGTCACAACTTCAAGAGTGGGAATCACTTATCAGGTTTTAATGCTGATGTGCTAGCAGGAAATAGGTAGACTTTCAAACCTAATTATTAATAGCAAGTTATCTTGGACTTGCATTTGGACATCAAAGACAGTGAATTTCACAGTTCAAACAGGACTTTATAAATTGTACATTCCATCCCACCTCCTCATTATACAAATGCAGAAACAGAAGTCTAAAGAAGTGACCTACCCAAGATCAATTAGCTATTTGGTGACAGAGGCTGAACCCAGGTCTCCAAATTCCCAATTCTTTGTGTAAATCTGATGTACAGACTTAATTCAACATTGTTATAGCTAAATACCAATAAATCATTTAAAGAATCACAATCTGTCAACATGCCTACTTGTCCAATTACTGATACTGTCTGCATTTATGAAGCACTAACAACACTAGACACGATTCTGTGATATTGATCCTGGGTCCTCATGAAACTTAAATACCAAAGAAGCATCCATTAATTTCAGTGATTTCTGATGGTAAACTTACTGGACTGTGAGTCGATTGACTAGGATATTAGAAGTCTGCCATTTAAGTGGTTATGGGTGTGCAAGACATGGTCATGTCATTTCCCTTCCTTGAGCTTCAATCTATTCATATGTCAAAAGAATTACCTTTGGGGCTAGGGGGGTTTCACCCCTGTGTAGACTCAATTTTACTAAGCACCTTCCTCACAGCAGTTCTAAAGGAGTGTACGCGTTACTCCGCTTTGAGAAGCTCAGGGAGGTTGAATGGCCTGTAAGCACTAACCCCAGCTCCTAACTCCTGGGCCCGGGGTTCGAGGCCACGTCCTCCCACTCCAGATCCGATGCTCCAATGTTTCGGGCTCCACTATTTCACAAACAGGAGCTTTGCTGGGACACCCCACCCCCTCCCCAGCGCACCGAGCCCGTTAGCAGCAGCTTCACGGCATTCTCTGCTCTCACCTCCCCGCTGAGGCCGGCAGAAGAGGGGTGGACACGCCAGGTCAGCCGCTGCAAGGGACCTGCCCCCGTGCCCAGTTCGGAGGAAGGTGGCCCGCGAGTACCAAGGGAGGGCGGCGAGGGAGCACCGGAACCGGGGAGGCCCAGGGCCTGGCCGTGCCCTTGGGACAGAGGGGAGGATGCTCCTCGGTCGGCCGCGGCCTCTGCCCCAGCTCTTTACCCGTCCTTCAGCCCCTGTCCCGGGGCTCCTGAGCCCAAGCAGAGGCCACGACGCCGGCAGCAGCGCCCCCGGCTCCCTACGCGGCTCCGGCTCTGGCTCTAGTGCCTCTTTTGGATTTTCAAACTTCACAGCCGTTTGTACTCGCCAGGCAGTCAACCAATCACATTCCGGAGAAGGGATTTGGGGGCGGGGAGAAGGGCGCTGCGTTGGCTCCAGCGTCTGAGTGGGGCGGAAGGGACCCGAGTGCCCGCCCCCAAGCGTCCGGGGACGGGGAGTCTGGGTGAAGCCAGCTGTTTTTGGGGGGCGGGGCTCAGAGGCCGGGAGAGTGGGCGGAGGGCGGGTGTCAGTGAGCGAGGTTGCGTTGGCTTGTTTGTATTTGGGGCTGCTCGTGGCCTCGGTTGTACCTCTATGGCACCCAGCCGTTAGGCGTGAATGTTTTGTCATGAAACAAAGGAGAGGGAAGGTCGTTTAAGAGACTTGAAACGAAGAGAATGCCATTTAATAACAGTAGCTTACAAGAGGGGCACTGTGGTCTGATGAAGAGAATGCTGGACTTGTGACCTGAAAGACCTGAGTTCAAATCTCTGTTGTTTACTGGCCCTGTGACACCAGGTGGGCAAGTCACTTAGCCTCTATGTCCCTCGGTTTTACACTGTGCTAAGCGCTTTACGTCATCCCTCCCAAGAGCCCTGGGTAGTAGGTGCTATTATCACCATTTTACAGATGAGAAAATAGGGGTAACAATATCTGTACACAATCTTTGCAAAAAACTGTTCTGTTAATGGTAGGTAAATGCTAGTTAGTATTATTATTATTAATAATAATAAACACAATGAATGAAACAACCCCTACCCGAAAGGAGTATACAGTTTTAAAGGGTATTTATTATTCTTTACATTTATATAGTTCTTCTGCTTACAAAGAAATTTCACATACTTTATTTCACACAATTATAAAATCTCAGGGTTGGAAGGGATCTTAAAGGTGTAGTCTATCCCATTTCAGGTACTGAGATCCCCCTACTTGTCTATTTTGACAAGTAATCACCAGACCTCCTCTTAAAGACCTTTAGTAAGAAGTTCATTAGCTCCCTAAGTAACCTGTTCCATTTTAGACAGGCGTGTTTTGATTTGAAAGGTGGATTTATCTGGTGGGTAAAATATATATATATATATATACATATATATATATATGTATATATATGTATGTACGTATATGTATGTATGTATAAATATAATATATATACATACATATATGTACATACATATATAATTGTATATGTACATATATACATATATATGATGTTTGAATGTACAAGCAGTCAGTTATAAAATACTAAAAGTTGTGTGCATATGAATAAGGTCCCTTTATTATACCACTGAAAAAATGGAATGGACCTTAGTTGTTCCAGCTAAACTACCAATATGTTTGCATCTACTTCTAACTTCCTCATCACTATATCCTTAGCTTTCCTCTCTTGTCATCTTAAATTTTTTTATCCTCTGGAATAGTTTTAACCCATTTTCATTGCATTCTAAGCATGAGTCTTTATGGCCTATAGGTATAATTTGTTTCAGTCAAGAAAACAAAACTTATCATTTCTTTTTGTATCCTATCATAAAAAATAAATGTTTAGGTTTTTTTGTGTGTTCCAGCTCAGCTTAGCTTCCTGATACAAATAATTTTAATAAAATAGAGTGAAATGGAATAACATTTGTAGCAAAGAATTGGAAAAAAGTAAATGCGCATTGATTAGTAAATGATTAAACAAACTAAGGTCCCTGAATGTTAGGGAATATTATTGTGATTAAAGAAACAATGAATATGAATAAAGACAAGCATGGGAAAAGTTCTACAAACTAAGTATAAAGTGAAGTAAATAGAACAAGAAAATAATATACACAATAACTACAACAGTGTTAGTGGGGAAAGACCAACACCACCAATAAAATCAAAACTGAATGCCTTGAAATCATAATAACCAACCTTAGACTCAAGAAAGAGAAATGAGAATAGAACCCACGGTTCTTTGCAGAGGTGTAGGACTATAGATGTGGAATACTACTTAAAATGCAAATTTTGGTTTGGTTAATCAGTTTTACTGAGCTGTTTTTTTTTCTTTTAAATTTCTTCTTATAAGGGATGAGTGTGAGGGCCAGCAATATTTTTAAAAAATATTTTTCTCCTTTTCTATAGCTGTTTGAATTAAAAATCATTAGCTAACTTTGGTTTTTGATAGGATCAGCAAAGATCTCGTCGTGTTTTTATCCAAGTGGAGATGGACCAAGAATTATAATCTGTCCTATAATCTTCTTTCCAAATTTCAAGATACATGTTAAATGTGATATTCCTTTCTTTAAAAGAATTCATTGATACTCAATAACTAAAGTTACAATAAAATAAAATTTTGATTGATCAATATGGTCTGGGGATGAGGTGTTCCAGATATAAATCAGGGTGAATCCTATAGACTCCCTTTTTCTTTTAAGCTTTGCTGTGGAAAAAAATCTTTGTAAAAGTAGTACTACACCTCCCTTCCCTACTGAATATAATTGAATTTTTCTTTAATGACCTAGGATGATACAAGACTTCAGATCATTAATGTGATTAATGTGTACAATATAGTAGATTGTGTACAATACAGTAGATCTAGAAAGAACAAACATACCTCTAAACTCATCCCAGGAGATGCCATGGTAGTTAAGTTGTTATTATTTTTTAACCCCTGATAATAGCTAGTCTTCTTGTCTTCTATCTCTTTGGAATGGTATATTACAAAGAACAATGAACTATGATTCAAGAGACCTGGGTGCTATTCCTGATTCTGCCACTCATTTTATGTGTGGGTAGGATAAATCATAGTTTCCTCTTCCAAAAAATGAGGAAGTTGAACTAGATGATCTGTATGATCTAGCAATGTTAAAGTACTAAATGTCAGCTATTACTACTGCTAATGCTATATGATACTAAGGTTTTTGCACTCCTTTTTTTTTTGCCTCAGCTACTCTCCATCTGCCTTAGTTTACCTGAATTTAAGAATGTTTATGTGTTATTATGTGTTTGTTCTGACATTTAATACCTTCTTAAGGCTTAACTCCAATTTACATTCTCAGTTTTATTTCACAACCCCCTTTATATACTATATTCCAGATAAAGTGAATATGCACCTGGACATTGTCTGAACTAAATAAGTCATGCCCTGCCTCCCTACATTGGTGCTGTTCTGCATGTGTGGATAGCACTCTTTCTCTACTCAACCCTGTGTTATAGAATCCTATTCCTTCAAGGTTGAGCTTAAGCACTATCTTTCCTCTAAAGCCTTTCCTGATACTCCAATGAAAAGTGTATCATCCTTCTTCATTTAGTAAAACAGTTTGTCTGGATCTCTGTTTTACCATCATTATACTCTATCTTATATTATGTCAATTTGTCTATTTGTCATGGACAATGGTTGTTGTCCTTGTTGTTCTTCATCCTTGTTTTCAAAGAAGATAAATGACATCATGGGTGATGTCATGACTTGCAGGTGAATTGGATTTAAGTGAGGCAGAGCTGCATAAAGTTGTCAGCCTCACTCTCTCCTCCTGAGTCATCGAAGTCCAGTGGCAGGACAAAAGTGAAGACCACTGGCCAGGTTGCAGTGGATAACCTTGAAGTCTTCGATGTCTGACCAAGCCCTAAGGACCCCACAGTTCCTGCTGGAATAAATTGGTCATAAAATAACATAAATTAATTCTCAAAGTTACAAATTTTTACATTCACTAATTTGGTAAGATTAGTGTTTGTATTCAGTATGGCAATTCTTCTAAGATAAGGAGCAATTATGATAAAGAGAGCACCACTTCACATGCCACAATGTCACCGTTAATTTATAATTTGCACATTCTGATGGGGAAAGTCTTCACATGCCTGGGGTAGATATTCCCCTACCTCACTGATGGCTGCTGCACATGCTACAGCTTCACAGAACCACAGGTGAAAGTTGAGTGAAGGTGGACACCACAGGTGGATAAGCAGCCTTGAAAAGAGATTGGCAAACCCTCACACTTGAGGTGCTAGTACATGGACACTGGTAGTACAAGATTGGAGGGAGTACACTCATCAGTGCCATCACAGCTCTATCAAAGAAGTATACGTTTTTCACCCAACATATATAGTAGGTTCTTAGTAAGTTTTGTTGAATTCAATTGGGTTTTAGTTCATGAAAGTTTTTGCTGTCCAAATAGATAAAATATATAAATATTATACAGATTCCTTCTTTATATTATTAACTTTTAAATCATTAAAGAGAAATAGCACCTAAATAAAAATGATCTAAAGAATACACTCTTCTATTAGTTAGACAAGAGTAATATATTGAATTTTATTGAAGAATGTGATTATAGTATCATCTAATTTTACTGAAATAATAATTCCTATTTTTCAAATAGCAACATTTTCTTTAGAGGTAATACATAAAGAATCTGTATCTGTCAGGAAGACAAAGGTCTGTCATCTCTATCAACTTTGCTTTCCATTCTAGAATCTTGTAACTTATATTTTTCCCAACTGATATTGTGAAAATAATTCATCCTGAAGACATTAATTCACCAAACTTGTATTGAATATCCATGATTTGTAAGGCAATATGATAAGCACTATATCTGTGTCATAAAAGATATTACTTTGCTTGTGTGGGTAAACTAATATCCTTTAGTAGGAAAGAATAATGAGTAAATTTATGAATTATCTTTCCCCCCCCCCCCGAAGTCCGATTCCGATACTTCATCATGGTGTGGAGCTGATCCTCAAGGCCAGAATTTTACCAGCAAAATTTAAGCTTTGCCAGGTCCTACCAAGCTGTAAATGTTTCAGGTATGGACTGGGTAATGGACCTTATGGTACAAAAACCAGCCTAGGTAAGCTCAGAGAAGCTTTACAATCAGGTTTGCTACAAGGTGATGACTTTTTCAGCTACAGGATTTCTCAAAGACCCACTAAGTCCTAGTGTAGTTTTAATAGCATGGGGTAGAGCCCACCCAAACAAAATGACATATGATTTAAATATTTATCCTCAAAAATAATTATCTAATCCAACTTTTGAATTATATTTTTTCAGCACATTTTTGCAAAAATCATAGCTAGCATTTATTATGTACCTACTATATTCAAGGCACTGTGCTAAGTGTTTCACAAATATCTCATTTGATCCTCACAGCAACCCTGGGAGGTAAGTGTTATTATTCCCATTTACTATTGAGAAACTGAGGCAGATTCCAAGTGACTTACCCAGGACACACAGCTGGTAAGTATCTGAGGCATAATTTGAACTCAAGTCTTCCTGATTCTAGGCCCACTACTCTAATTCTTGTACTGCTTAGCTTCCCCTATGCTTACATCTGCATTGGACAGACAAAGTATTGAAGCACCTGGTGAACTAAAGGCTTCAAAATTGGGTTGCTATTGATCAATTTCATAGCTCTTAATCAAATTTTTCATAGATTTTTCTACTTCTTCATCTTCTGCAACATAGGATACATGAAATACAGTTAGCTTCACAATTTTCTGTTTACATATGCTTATCATGAGAACTGCAATATGAAGTGACCACATGTCCCACAAATGATATTTCTGATTATCCTAGGATACATGGTAAAAATCAACTTTGCCAATTCCCTTTTTGCATCCCATCCTTCTATTTAGTTATTCCTTTTTGTCTTCTGGTTCTTTAGCTTTTTCTTCTGGGCTCTTATATAAAGGGCTTCCAGGATAACTACTCCAGGTTCAAGGTACTTTTTAGGCCTGTCTTCAAAATCATAGCTCAAAAACCCCAATCAAGGTGTCTTTTTCCCCCTCTAGTCAACTACAGGACACACAATTCAAGGCGAAACCATTTTATAAAAAACAAAATCCAGTGAAACAAAATTAGAACCAGATGCCCTCAAATCTCAGAGGGCTTCCCATAAATAAATACATTATCAAGAGGAAATGGGACAATGAATAGGGGCATACATATAGAAAATATGTATAGCTAGTTCATGCTTGTGGAAAAGCTGTTCATGACTCCAACGCTACAGAGGCACCTATGCCTTCCGGTGCCGCTCTCATTGAGTCTGCATCCTAAAGGGTTTGTGGTTTCCACTGCATGAGTTGTTCTCTCTTCTTCTATATTGAGCTTATGGAGACTGCCATGGCTGCCAGTCACAAGAGTCTCTGTTGGGTATTACTCTGATAGTCTCAGTCTCTGCTAGGTGTGGCTTTGATGGTTGCACATGGTCTCATGGTGGCTTCTTGGCCTGAGGTCTCATAACATTGTTCCCTCTATTACCCTCTGGGCTTTGCCTTTTCAGGGCTTCCTGGAGGCTATCTCAGCTTCCTGTCAGCTTAAGTATAGTGGCTAGAATATTTCCCCAGTAAGAGCAGGATCATCAGGTTCTTTAATCATAGATGCAACACCCAGCTAACAAAAGCTAAACAGGTTGCCCTCAAAATAAGATTTTTTTTCTTTGATACTTTTGTATCTAGGGGCAGATCTTGGCCTTAGGTTATACATAACTATTAAGTTTAGGATTAAACTTTCCCCAAAATCCTTTCTGGTTTAACGTGTGAATTAATTTGAGCTAGAACAAAAAGTAAACTAAGGAAGCAAGGTCACTGTTCTTCACCCACCTAGACAAAACTCCTGCCTTTATTATAGTTATTTTTCAGCTGCAAAGCCCCTTGGACTAACAAAATAACTGGCTGTCTTCCTACACATTTATAGCAAGAATTTAAATATTAATTTGACTTGTTTCCTCCAATGTTATGTCCACTTTTTGGTCATTAGGCAAAAGATCTTATATTTATAATACCATAAGTTAAATTAATATTTATACACAGTCTAAAACAATGTCAGCCCTAGGACAGTCTTTCTTTATCACTGGAAAAATAGAAGAGGGCTGCACAGGACTGAAAGCCAATTTGTATTTTCCTTTCTTTCTAACAGCAATAATACAAAACAAGACAAGTGCACCAAAGCTTAGTATGGTCACTCCTGTGTTTAGAAGAGTGCCTTGAGCAAATCAGGTACTTATATAAATCACATGAGACAGGAAAGCAGCTAGATGGCGCAGTAGATGGAGCACTAGCCCTGGATTCAGGAGGACCTGAGTTCAAATCCAACCTCAGACACATAACACTTACTAGCTGTGTGACTCTGGGCAAGTCACTTAACCCCATTGCCTAACCAAATAAAAAAAAAATGAAAGGGGGCAGATAAAGTGAAACTCTGAAGAGAAGGGAAGATCAATATGACTAGAGTTGGGAGGTAGGAATGGAGATAAGGAAGTAATATTTAAATCTGGTCCCTGTGTGTGCCCATCCTTATCGGTGGTCTCATCTCTGAGAGGGAGAGTTTATCCTTGAATGAGCATGGGGATAGGGAATCTTTTTTTTTCCTTTTCACATCTGCTACGTGATTAAATGTCTTTTGCTTTGAACTAATGTGTCCTGTGATTGGCTTGTTAAAGGTAAATACATTGGTAAGGGCTTCTGATGATTTTGAGAGGATGCTGACCAATAAAGTATCTTGATTTGAGGTAACTTTGGTGGGGGGGGAAGGAGGAGGAGGCAGATGCTATATGTGCTTAAGAAATGTTAATTTGACATTGATACAAAAATGGCTTAGAGGATATGGAGGAGGAACAGACAGAGAGACAATGACATAGAGAGAGGAAGCAAGAGAAGAGAGAAGAGAAGGGGAGGAAAAGAGAGGACAGGAGAGGGAGAAGGAGATAGTGAGGAGAAGGAGAAGGGAGGGAGAGGAGAGGGGAGGAGAGGAAAGGAAGTGTTTTGGGCAGGGATTGAATCACCTAGGCAAGGGGTAATTTGAGCCAGGACTACGGTGGTTTTAGTGGGTACTGAGAAAAGAAATGGATGGAAGAGATGTTTCGAGGAAGCATTAACAGGACTTAGTAACTAAGTATAAAAGGTGAAGGAAAGAGTCAAATGTCACATTTAAACATCAATACTTTGGAGTCTGGGTGAATACTGGTATCACTAAGACTGCCGAGTCAGAACAAGAAGCAGGTCTGGGATGAAAGATTTAAAAGTTTGATTTTGGACACGTTGAGTTTGAGATACTGCTGGAAAATTCAGATTAAGACATTCTATAGATATTTGCAGATGCAGGTCCAGAACTCAAGAGAAAAAAGACTGCTGGAGTTGTGGAAGTATGGTAGGAATGGCATTTATTTTCATTTTTTTCCTATGCTGGTAATCTGGCTTTATTAAAACTGTTATTAAGAGCTAAAGGATATTCCCTCTTATGAGACCCTCTTGTGTTTAGGTTTCTATTGAAATGAAATTACTTCTCAGCTTCCATACATTAAATTTAGTACAGGCTTCATTTAATCTCACTCAAAGCACAAAAGACTTATATTTGAATCCATTAATAGTCAAGACAATTCTCCTTCCCTCAATAATGGAACTTTACCTTTCCCCACCACCAACAGGATCTATGTAGGGTATTCCAAAAGTTCTAGTGAAGCTTGAAGTTTTAATAATTTATTTAAGCTATTAAATTAGTAGTTCATCTAAGTTATTAAAGCTTTAATAGCTTAAAACTGCACTAAGATTTTTGGGACATCCTCTACAGTCCTCTAGGGTATCTAGTATTATCAAAGCACCGAGATCCTCTCTTCCCTGCAAGGAGAAAGCATTCAAAGTTGTTGGAAGTAAAGCCACTCAACCCTAAAATGAGTTGAATTTCCCTAATAAGTCTTCATAATGGTGATACTACTGGGTTAAAGCTCCCCAACAAGAGAAAAACACTCAGGCTCTAGAGAAATGTGCCTGAAAAAGAGAGAAGAAAAGATTACACAAAGAAAGCAGAACTAAGTCCTCTTGATTTGGAAATATTGGTATTTGTGATGTTTCTCCAAGGACCCCTTCAGCCTTGAAAAGGCAGAGTAGTGAAGGAGTTAACCTTGACCAGGCTTCTCCTGGGTATCTCCTTTATATTACTAAATGAAATATGTAATAGTAAAATCTACTAATCTTAATAAATTATTTTTTAACCAAAATACTATTTTAAAAACCTTGAAAAAGGCCTTAAATGCCAATCTTTTAAAAATGATTAGTGGTAAGAAAGAAAAAGATTCAATTTAACTTAGTAACACAGGTCAAGAACATATTATCTCCTGCTAATACATTTACTGTCAAAATGGAAAAGTAGAATTAGTTATTTTTGAAATCTGTCATCATTACATCAGTCATTACTGGTTGTCCCTTCAGCATCAGCTGATTTTGGAAAGAAATAAAAAGCAGTAGTTTAAAATGTTGATGTATACTGACCAAAGTTTTGGCAACATATAGTGATTGGCTCTATAAGTTTGGGTAGAGAAAAAAAAATGAACCCAGTGAATTTTATTTATTATTCAGAAAAAAAGAAGGAAGGAAGGAAGGAAGAGAAGGAGGGAGGGATATAGGGGAAAAGGAAGGAATAAGGCTATAATGAGTAACTACAAGAAAAAGCATGCTCATTGAATCAAACTTGAAAATTCACAAAAAAAGCCCAATTTAAATACATTTAGGTTTTTTTTCTCTTCAACTAAAAGAGTTCTTTTGATAATTATAAATTTTTAAACTCACTAAACCTTTATCCTCTGCAGCATTGTCAGTATTTTTGTTAAGATGACAATTTTGTATATATAAACATATTAAAATCATTTTCTTAGGAATAGAAAATTTTATGCATAGATAAACAGCACAATACAAAGTGCCCAAAATGATATATAGAGAAAGACTCAAGAACAGACAACTATCATAAGATATGGCTATGGAAAAATTTGATAAAAGTTAACATTTTTCAAAAAATCTTTTTTGATGAAATTTGCAGGAGAATAAATAGACATGAAATGAAACAGAACTCTTGGTATTTCTATAGTAAGAGGACCTCACCAGCCTTGATAATGGAATCACTGCATTTGGACACAATGCATTGGGTACTACCTTAGTAACTTGTGTACTATGTGTAATCCCAGTCCCGAAGCTCATTGGTATTAGACTCTCTCCTTATTAGTGGAAAACGATGCCTCTCTCTAGTGTAAGTGATGGGATAGAGTTGGTAAGAACGAAAGAGCTAGTCCCTTTAGTCTTCTTTGAGTTCTTATCAGGTCTTCAAGTTTTCATCTAACATTGATTCATTTCAGATCCTACATTCTCTTTGGGTGCTTCTGGCTTCCAGCTTTAAGAGGGAAGATGGGTGAGGCCAACTCCACTTTAGATTTCTAAAGGAAAAGACTCTAGGAAGGCATGAGAGGAGCTGGAAGTCTCCATCATATCCCTATCATCATAATCCCTGTCTTTGCTACACTAGAGACTCTCAGGAAATTCCTCTCAGTTGAGCTAACTTATCTTACTCCCAATGGGAAAGCTTCTTCACTCTGTATTGTCTGGTGTATATTTTCATCTGTGTGCTCTTTCTGATTTTTGTTTTGCCACTGATTTAGCAAGTATTATGTGTGTTGGCTAAATACTATGTGTGTTCATTGTAGAACTCCTATTCAGTGGGAAAGAGGTCAAGCCTTGAATATAAAGCTTGGGGTCTTGTTTCCCCCCAGTAATGAACAACAATCAAAAATTACCTTGAACCTGATTGCATCCGCTAGACTAATAATATTTAAAAGAGCAGATAAATATAATCCTAACCTAGTACCCCTTCTTTCTGAGGAAAGTAGAGTAGCAGCCTCTGCCCTCTGCCCTCCTACTTCCTTTCCTGGAAGGGAGTAGTCTCCACTGGCGAAGGGTAGGGGGAAAAGAGGCTAGAGATATCTATTCTGCCTCCCTTCAAGCCGCACGACAACTCCCATACTACATGTGGGAGAACAGCCCCTTCTAACAGGTAGGGCCTCATTGGCACATGTGGGGTCTTGCTATATATACAACGAAGTGGCAGAGATAGTGGCACTTAAGATGAAGTTAGGAAGAGTACTGGACCCAACTAGATAACATAGAGAAAAGCATCTGTGTTGGAGGCAACAATTTTAAGTATACTTATGGATTGGTTTTAAAGCTCTCAAAGAGGATATCAGGATGCCAGACCCCTTTGCATGGGTAAGACATGCCAAAAAAATAATGAAGCACTTCAGAGAGAAGGGGACAGATGCAAAGATACATTGTGCAGGTAGATATAAGATTTGACAACTGGAGATATGAGTTAAGTGAGAATGAAGAGTTGAGGATGAGATCAAGTTGCAAACCTTGGTAACAAGAAAGATGGTAGCCCTTGATATAAATAAGGAAGTTTGGAAGAAGAGTGGGTTTGGAGGAAAAGATAATGAATTCTGTTTAGAACATGTTGAATTTGAGATGGCTAAAGGACACTCAGTTCAAAGATGTCCAAAGACAGTCCGTGATGCAAGGCTGGAACTCAGAAGACAGGTTTGGGCTCAGTATATAGATCTAAGAATCATCGGTACAGATACAATAACTAAATCCATGTGAGTTAATGAGGTCACTGAGAGATAATATCTATAGAGAAAATAGGGGCCAGGCCAGAGTTTGAGGGGTACATCCAGAGTTAACAGAACATGATATGGATAAACCAAAAAATGAGATAGAGAAGGAACAATCAAATAAGAGAATAATAGAAGGCAGTGTCCTGAAAAAACAAAGAAAGGAGAGTATTGGGAGTGTGAGGTGTGGAGAGGTCAACAGTGTCAAATACTGCAGAAAGGTCAAAAAAGATAAAGACTGAGAAAAGCCTAGCAGATTTGGAAATTAAGAAATCATTGGTGACTTTGGAGAGAGCAGTTCACTCAAGTGACAAGGGCAGAAGTCCAACTGCAAAGTGAGAGAAGAGATAATTGAGTATAGAAATTTTTTTCCTAGGAATTCGGCTGAGAGGAACAAGTGATATAGAATACTAGCTTGATAGTCTAATGAAGGTTTTGACTTTTTTTTTTAAGGGCAGGGGAGATTTGGGAATGTTCAAAAGAAGGAGAGAAGGAATCATTAAATGAAGAGAGATCAAAGAATCAGAGGCAGGGATTATTGAGATGGTAACTTGTGGAGAAGAGAGGAGGAGAGATGGGGCAAAGAGTGTATGTAGAAACATTTGCTTTGCTGTGAAAAAGAGCTATATTATTATCAAAGATGGGAATAAAGGAGGATAGAGAGTAAGGAATGATGTCAAGGGGTTTTCAGATAAAGAGAAGGAAGAAGAATAAGCTCATGGTAATTGGCTTATATTTTCTCAGTAAAGTATGAGATGAGATCTTCTAGCTGAGAGGTTTGAGGGAGGAGGTGTAGGAAGTTTGTAGAAAGGAGTTACGGAACAGTTTCTGTGGTAGGTGGAGTGGGATAGGGAATCCTTTGGGCAGAATTAAGTGGATTATCTTGCAAACAGGGAAGGCCCAGTTGAGGTTAGGTAAATCCAGTCTGTTCAGTTTTGTGACTTCTTCCAGTGAAGTAGCTCAGTGGGTGGAGCCAAATATAACCTGCCAAAATAAC
Organism: Phascolarctos cinereus; assembly: GCF_003287225.1. NCBI lineage: Eukaryota > Metazoa > Chordata > Mammalia > Diprotodontia > Phascolarctidae > Phascolarctos > Phascolarctos cinereus. Next base: position 181,522,425 of record NW_027556098.1, read on the forward strand.
CCATTCAACATAGAATATAAACTCCTTGAAGGCAGGGACCTTTTCATTTTTGTTTTTGTATCCTAGTGCCTAGCACAGTGACTGACACATAGAAAGCACTTAAATGTTTATTGGTTGATTGGTAGTACTTGCTAAACTATAATTGTTAGAAAGTTTTTCTTTACATTAAACAAACATCTGCTTCTTTACAGCTGCCATTCACCTCACCACTCAGAATTAAACAACAAGTCTAACTCTTATTCATATAATAGAATTTTAAATAATTGAAGACAGCCATCATATTCCTCCTAAGGTCCTAAAATTCTTATGATCATGGGATGCTAGAAGGATGATGGTGGCCTCAATAGAAATTACGAAGTCCAATAGAGAGGTATGTTGTTTATGGGAAAGATATAATAAGTTCTATTTTGGTCATATTAAGTTAGAGATGTCTGTGGTACATTCCACTGGAAATGTCTATTGGGCAGTTGGTGCTGTAGGATTGGAGCTCAGGAGAAAAATAAAGGCTATGTGCATCCTTAGCTTCTTCAACCTACAGTTGCAAAAGCATGGTCTCCAGTTCCCTCGTCATCCTGGCCTCTGTTCACATTCAGACTTTCAGCACTCATAATCAGACAGAATAACACCGATGTGACTAGGACAGAGTACAGCAAGCTTATCACTTTCCACATTCTGGGAACTATGCCTCCCAGTGCAGACAAGGTTAGCTTTATTTTATTTCAATTATTTATTTTACTGCTATGTCACATTATCAATTCCTTGGGTTTACATTCCACTGTTCACCAAAAACCCCTGATCTTTTTCACATATTGCCTAGCTATTGCTCTCCCATCTTGTACTTAAGAAATTGATCTTTAAAAAAAACTGTAGAATTTTATGTTTATCTTAATTAGATTTTATTTTTGTTAGATTCAGTATCATTCTAGTTTGCTGAGATCTTTTTGAAAAAATCTTTCCCATCCAATGCAACTTTGACAAGTGTGTCATGCTTTCATCTGAGATATTGATAAAAAAAATAATCAACTAACCTATGATCAAGGACAGATCCCTGAAGTTCTCTATTAGAGACTTCGAGTCACTTTGACTCCTCAGTGCCTATGGCTTGAGTCCAGTCAGTAAGTGAATTGTGAATCTGCCTAATTGTACTTTGATCTAGTCCAGATCTTTCCTTCACTTTCTTCAACACAAAGTTGTGAGGTTAGTATGAAAGACTTTGTGGATATGGGACTGCTCCCCCAACCCCACTACCAAAAAAAAAAAATACCGGCTTAACGCTGCTAGGTGGTACAGTGGATAGAGTGCCAGGCCTATAGTCAGAAAGACTCATCTTCTTGAGTTTAAATCTGGCCTCAGATACTTACTAGCTGTGTGATCCTGGGCAAGTCACTGAAGCCTGTTTGCTTCAGTTTTCTCATCTGTAAATGAGCTAGAGAAGAAAATGGCAAACCACTTCAGTATCTTTGCCAAGAAAACCCTAAATGTAGTCATAAAGAGTTAGACGCTACTGGAATAACTGAATAACAAGAAACCCACTAGGAATAAAAAATAGGGCTTTGTACTTTAGATCATACCTTTCAGAAAAGAAATTAGAAAATAGGGCTTATTTGTTCATTAATTGTCTTGATTTTCTTCAAGCACCACTGATTACAACTCACTTGATTATAGTCCCTTTATCAGTGGCATAGTTTAAGAGCGTGAGAACGAAGTATAAGAGAATATTGTTTATAGGTAACTGATGAAGTAGGTATTTCAACAATTTTGATTTATTGAGCTCATATTATGAATAAGGTAATGTAGTATCTAAAGGTGAATGAGACTAAGATGCCCTCAAAATGCTTTCACTCTAGATGGAGAGATGGCCCTATGTACAGTGCATTAAATTAGGCTTTTTTGGAAGCCTGCATTATAGTCCTAGCTTTGTCACTTGAACAAAAGTTCCTTTACTTCTCTGGACCTCAGTTTCCTCATTTTAAAAAGGAAGCTGTTGGACTTGAGGACAACATTAACACCTGGAATGCTCCTGAACAGAACTGGAAGGGCATTACATGTAATTGGGAAATATTTAACAAAATACATAAAAATACAGTAGAACATAGATAATGCTGATATGTAGTTTTCTGAGTCAAGATGTGCCTTCAGAGATCTTTATGTACTGCTTAGTGGCTCAGTTTCTTTTTGAGTTTGACTCTACTGAATTCGACCTCCAAAGTTTATTCTGGCTCTGACATTCTATGAAATGTTATGAAATCCATTATATTCTAATAATTAATCAAGTATTTATTAGGAAATTACCAGGTACCAAGATCTGTGTCAGGTACTGGGAATACAAAGACAAAAAATAAACAGCCCTGTCTTCTGTAAGCTTATAGCTTATCAGGGTAGATAATATGTACATGTATGTCTATACAGAACAGTTTCAAAATAAATACAATATAGTTTAGGTACAGTATTAGCAGCTGAGGGAGGAGTCAGGAAGGATTTATGTAGGAACTAGTGCTTGAGATGAATTTTGAAAGAAGTAAAGGATTCTTTGAGCTGGAGGATAAGGAGGGAGGGAATTCCAGGCATGGGAATACCAAGTGCCAAGGCAGTAGTTGGGAAGATGGACTTCTGTGAGTGAGAAATAGCAAGAATGCCAGCTTGGTTAGTTGATAGAGTGAAGAAGGGGAGTAATACATAATGCAAGGCAGACAGACTATGCACCCTAAGAGAGTGCAGAAGTAACATAGGAGGCTAGAGGAGAGATTTATCACTTCTGACTTGGGTGCCCAGAAAGACTTCAGAGGAGAGGTGGATTTGAACTAGGCCTTAAAGGATGGATAGTTGATGATTACAGAAACAGGTAAATATGGGGAAAAATGACAAGTTACTCGGTGCCAAGGAGCACTGGTGGACTCTGGAGAGTCTTTTTGCCCTGACTTGCTTTCCGTGTTCCATTTTTTTTCACTTTCAGGACCTTGGTTTGCCCAGTGTTCTCCCTCTTCTTTATATGGCATCATTGTTTCTTTTTTTCAGTCCTGCAGTGCCCATAGTTCTCTCCTGCTGGAAGAAGTTCATATCTCCATCTTAGTGAAGAGAGCACTCTTATGAAGTGGAGGACTTTGGGGTGCCTTGATTATTCTGTCCTTGAAATAAGCATAGTAGACATTGTCAATATTTTATGGGAGGAACTGCTTTCTTGTTACAGAGGATCTAGGGTCAGACGACCTGAGTTGGAATTCCAGGTATTATTTTACTACCTTTGTAATCTGGGGCAAGTCATTTAACATATCTGGGCCTAGGTTTCCTTGTAAAATAAAGATGGCCTTGATGAAATGACCTTTGAGGTTGCTTCCTGATCTAAATCTTAATGAGCGAATGTGTTTAGTTATGGCCTATATTTTTCTGTTGTGATATTGGTCACCTTAAGAAAGACTCACAGGAAAATAAGGCTAGAAGCCCTACTTCTAAGAGGTAAGGGGGGGGAGATAAGGCTGGAAAAGATATAATGGGACCAGTTTTCCAAGACGAGGATGCCTACTGAGCAGTTTGTGTGACAGTCCAAGGAAGGCCTTGGAGGTAGCCCAAGAGGGCCGGGCCAAGGTCATGGCTGAGCTTCTGGATGCACCTGTGTGCAAGTTGGGTCTGTCTGATCAGGAAAAGTTGGATGAGGTGGGGCTGCGAGGCCCAGGCGTGTTCCTTTTCTCCCTTCATAGCTTCCCTACAGAAGACTTTGCTCGAGACACCAGGTCACGGCCCCTCCCCGCAGCCTCGGGCCTGGCTGGGGGGAGGGGCAGGCGCGCGGCTAGGGGGCGGGACTTCAGGCTTCGGCCTCCGCCCCCGCCTCTGCCCTTACGCTGCTGCCCTCGGTGGCCCGCTGTCGCCCACGGGGGGCCGCACGGGGGCGCAGCCCGCAGCCTGGAGGTCTGAGAAGGAGGAGGAGCTGTCGGAGAAGGAGGAGGAGGCGCCGCCGAAGCCGCCGAAGCCGCCGCCGCTTTCACTTCCGTGTCTGGGCCGGCTTTGTGCCGCCGGCCTAAGGTCGACGTAGGGGAGGGAGGGAGGGAAGCCTCGTCCCGGGCTGCCCCGCCTCGGCTCAGCTCTCCACGCCCTGTCGGGCCCCCGTTCTGAAGCCAGTAGGGGCCTCGGTTCCGGGCCGGGGTAGGCGACCCGGGAGAGGCGGGGACGCAGGTAAGGAGGGCTGGGGCGGCGACGGGGGAGAGGGGAGGGGAGAGGACGGATGGGGACTCCGGGATGGGTGATGGGGGCGAGGCCGGGGCGCGCCGAGGTGTGCGAGGAGGGCGATTCACCCCTCAGCTCCCCGGCCCTGAGGTCAGGGTGGCCCCCGGCGCCAGTCTGCGGGAGCCCTGCGTTACAGGGAAAGTTCCCAGTGCCGGCCCCTCCCGCCCATGTTGCGGGGGCGCGAGCGAGCACAATACCCCCTCCTCCGCCCCGTCCGCAAGCCAACTCCTTCCCCTCCCCCTCGGCCCCCGATGCCCCGCAGGGTGCCTCGGCCGGGACCGGACGCCGGAGGTGTTTGCAGTGACCGTGATGGTAGTTTGAGTAGGTTAGGAATGACGATCCCCAGTGTGGGCTGGGGGAGAATGAGAGAGTCGAGGGAGTAGGGATGGTTTCTTTGTATTTGCATCCCCGGCTTGGCGCACACATAGTAAGCGCTTAATGACTGCTTGGGCATGGATGGACGGACGGACAGATGGATGGACTCCACTGTTGGGAATCTTTTGGATATTGACTCAAGCTATCAATTCCAATTCGGAAAATATTAAGCGCCTATTAGGTGAGCATGCCAAGTCAGACATGAAATAGTTTCTCTTGCCCTGCAAGAGCTTACGCTCTCCTGGGGGTAAAGGCGGAGAAAAGACTACTTAAGGTAACTGACGTCTGGTAAGTAAGGGGGGGAAACCTTAGAGCAAGGGTTCTTCATCTGTTTAGTCCCATAGACCCCTCTTGCTATGGCGATGCCTATGGACGCCTCTCAATGTTTTTAAATGCATAAAATAAAAATATAGAATTATAACAGAAACTAGTAATGAAATAGTCATAAAAAAACCAACAACAAAAAACAAAGCACAGATAAGTTCACAAACTCCTGGTTAAGAAACCCTGCCCTAGAGAGAACTGACAAAGTGCTGTAGAAACATTTGAGGAAGTAGAGAGCTCAAGCAGCTAGGGAGAGAGATCAGGGAAGATTTCTGGAAGAGGTAGCTCCTGAGCCTAAAATATTTAAGAAGTAGATGAAGTTCTTTTACTCTCTTACTATCCCCGATACCAAGTGGCCAGAAGGCTTTATTGGGATGATCTCTTGGCTCAGAGGTGATTCTGTGATTCTATGATGTGTTATAGTGATAGTGAGAGAGATAGTGTTAGTTATGCTGGGTGGATATGTGAACATTTGGGGAGATAGTTTAGAAGCCAGGAAAACTTGGGTTAAAGTTCTGCTTCTGACCCTGCTCTTGTGCCTCAGTTTTTCAGTGTTGTAGACAGCTCTTTAAAGAGTATAATTTGCAGAGAAGTTGCTGACCTGCATTGATCGGTAGATGGTGTTTCCTCACTTAGATGGTTCCTATACTAATGAAATCACAGGTCCAATCCTTTTTTTAAACGTTTGGGACTTGGTGGTGTAGTTGGTCTTAATTAATGTGGTTATTCCTCAGGCTTCTCTTTGATTTTTCTTAGAATGAGGTCCAAAAACAATTTATAACTAAACAAAAAAAGTGTAAGGAAAAAAGCAGGGTTGTCTTTTGAACCTCTTAGTAGAGATTTTAAATTTGGTCCCTAATGTTAGGTGATCTAATTATTGGAACCAGGAATGACTTCCATCAAGGAACCTTTTAGGGTCCATAAATTTAACCATGGTCAATGATATTTTATTGACTTCTTGCATTTGATTCTCTTAAAAATGTTTTTTAAGTGTTGTCCCTCTTAACACCATCTAGAAAATTCAGCCAGTGTAGTATGAAGCAGACTTAAAGATGTTCTTTATAGGACTTGAAGGATGTGTTGTCTGCTAGTATACTCAGAATTTTGATCTTAAGTGACAAAGTGTGTAGGGTTAGGTTCTTCTTACTTTAATACTTAAACATGTGTGAGTAACTCTCACTGATTTCTAGGCTTAGGAAAAAAAATATTAGTTGCTGTGGCTGAAAGCATTCATTACCAGGTGGTAACCTTCTGGTGATGAGCCAGTTCTGGTAATAAAGCTAATTCTTATATGACAGACATAGACATCACTGGGTCTGTACTTGAAGCCTTTCCAGCTTGGTAGGAATTGCCAAAGCTTGCAAAATATTGGTGTCGTTTTTGATGATCTAGTGTCACTTCTGTGTTGGAGCTAAGCATCAAAGTAGAGTTTTAGTAGAAAAGGCCTTAGTTAATAAAATTTAAATGATGGTTACTACTGTTAACTTTATCTGTCCAGCAATAATTATTAGCTACTTAACTGAATAATTTACTTTCTTGTTTAAATTCTGTCAACAAATAATAAACTCTTGAGAAGCTGACTACTGATATCTTTAAAGCCTTATTTCATACCACTTACTGTCCCCAAGTGGAGTTCTTTCCATTCCCCAATCTAGTCTTGCCCTCCCCCTTTTCCTTGCATAAATATCTTTACCCATCGAAATATTTCTCTTTCTAAGAGTCTAAAGTGCCACCTTCTCCATGAAGCCTTCCCTGATTCTCCCTTTCTGCCAGCTGTCCTGCTTTGTACCTCATACTTCTATTTGATCTTTTCTGTGCATTTAATTATATTGTAAGTTTTAATATAGTTATTTTTATGTATGTCTGACTCATCTCCTTACCTATTAAAATACAGGGATCTCAGTCTCTTGAGTCAGAGACCATGTAGTTTTTCATCTTAGTATCCCCAGTGTTTAGCCATAGTATATTGTCCAAAACTGTTTTGGAGCTGCGATCTCATTCATATAGGGTGTAGGTACTTTTTCCAATGATCTAAATTGTAGCCCATCCATTTCCTTTACATACTGGGTATATTTATGTTGTCCCATAAATCTGCCATGGTAGAAGAGTCCTTCCCAATGTGTTAGAAGACTTCTGTGAGTTCTTTAGCTACATGCAGACTTATCAACTATCCTCAGTTTTCACTGTGATTGGCTTATTTTTTTTTTAATTTTAGCCATAGTGGCTTTAGTAAATATTTATTAAATTGAATTTAAATGGTAGCTTTTAATTGTCAGGATTAACTTTCAGCTATTGTACTTTAGAATATACATGAAAATGAAATGATTCCATAGTTCATTATTTTTATTTCAGTTTAGTTTTATAATTTAAGTCATTTAGTCAGAAAATATTTGTATAAGAATCAGTAATTTAAAAAAAAGACCCTTATGATCTTGCACCTTTTAGCATACATTGAACTGTCTTATGTGTTAAAGCACTTTAATTCAGTGTTGCTGTCACTTAAGGTGAATTTTAAAACCTGCTTCTCATGTATTATAGGAAATAGTGGTTGTATATTTCTTTTTTATTCAGCCATGGAAATTCATATGAGCACAACTGTTTTGCAGATTTGGATAGTACTGTGGCCTAATAATTAGGACAGTTGGTGGGAGCAATGGAAGGCAGCAAGGCAGAAGAGGTGCTGGATATTCTCAGACTAAATGTGGGAGGCTGTATTTATACAGCCAGGCGGGAGTCCTTGTGCCGCTTTAAGGAGTCGATGCTTGCATCTATGTTCAGTGGACGATTTCCTCTAAAGGTGGATGAATCTGGTAAATGTATTAAAGTTATAAACATTGTTATAAATCTTCGTTAAAGTGGGTTTCCAGTTTAACTGCTCTTCAACATTCTGAAATTAGATGGTGTAGTAGATAGAGTGCTGGGCCTGGAGTCAGGAAGACCTGAGTTCAAATCCAGCCTCAGACACTTTTTAGCTGTGTGATCCTGAGTAGGTCACTTAACTGCTGTGTGCCTCAGTTCTTATCCGTAATATAGGGATAATAAAAGCAACTACCTCCTGGGGTTGTTGTGAGGATTAAAAATGAATTAATGTTTGTAAAGTGGTTTGCAAACCTTAAAGGACTATATAAGTACTAGCTAATAATAACAATAATGATAATAAGTATATTAATGAATAATGTCATTGAACAGTCATTGAACAGAATCGTATTTGGCATTTTCTTTCTTGTTATTTTATATGAAAATGAAAGAAGTGGACCTTTTTTTATTCCGTTTAGGTCAATGTCCAAAATCCATGTTGGTTTGGCTCAGTTAGGGAAGAAATGAGAAAGCATCAAGGCCAATAAAGATCTAAAAATGTGATTAATTTTATTTGGAAGCTCAATTTACATTAGAGCAACTTCATGGATAAAGGTATTTAGGATGATTAGATGTATTAGTCTCTCCCTGTGTTCTTCACAGTAGAGCGCTTATTTCTGTGGAGAGAGCAGCTGTCTGATGTACAACTGACAAAGAGTAACTAATGTAAGTGTAGAATTAGTGTTAGACTTGTTACATAGTCTTGTTGCATGATCTGAAATATTTCTGAGGGAGCATTTCAATATAGTGATGTATCCAGAAGAATAGAAAGATGCAAAAGTTACTGCTAGATAGATACAGAAGAAAACTTTAAAAACACAATTCCAGGGCTCTGATGCTGTTCTTAACCATCTTTTGATTCCCCTTGGGGCCCTTGAAGCCTGTTTCATGTTTCCTGTTAGATCAGAAGAATTGGATGATTCTAAAGAGTAGAGGTATTCCTGGTGCTAATGCCAGTGAAGTCTAAAGAAATTACTTTCCCAGCTGAATGATAGCTGGGAAAGACCATAAAACCCTCCACAAAGCTGTCACTCCATGCTGATAGCTCAGGCCTAGAGTGGTCAATTAGGAAGAAGATAGGATTCCAGTTAACAGACAACATCAGGGAGACTGAGACTTCCCCTCTCACCAGTTAGTTCTTATCCAAAATGCTGCTGTTGTACTCTGTTTTCTAAGCCACTACTAGGAAGGAGTATCCCCAAAGTGTGATAGATTGGTGAAGAAAAGGCACTTTCTTTGGGTTGGTCTGTTAAACTATAATATTTAGAAGCACTATTTGGCTTGTTGCATTGTCTGTATTTTTCAGTTTAAGCAGCAACAATGACCCGACTTAAGTTTAAAATACAGACATTCTTTAAGATATTTTAGTACCTAGCATAAAATGTCTCTTGCATGTAAATCATTACCATAGTCAGTCTTTTGTCCTTGAGGTGGGGGTGAATCTGTCCCTGCCTTATGGCTAGAGAAGATTCTTTCTTCCCCCCTGTGCTTCAAAACTGTCATCTATTCTTGAGCCTTTACTTCCTTACTTAGGCTGAGGGACAAGTTCCCTTGTAGAACAGCAGCAACTAGAGGCTTCTTTGGCTGGATCTGGTGGGGAAATGTGTTCAGTGTCCTAAGTACCAGATTGAAACTTGGAATGCGTTTTCCCATAGAAATAATGTTATAAAAAGTGGTTAGTTTTCCAGGCCAGCTCACAAAAGTCTATTTAACCCATAATCTAGCTGAGTTACAGTACCACCACATGAAGCAACTGACTTACAAATGAACTTTTATAACACCCATTTGTAAACTAGGGACTGTGTATTTGCTATATTTTCTCATTACCTGATAAAGAAATTTCTATTTCTGGATAAGTGATTTATTGGTTATTGTGATTTACATTGTAGCTCTTTATTTGCAGTTATCTGTTTTATAAACAGTCATGTCAAGAAAGTCAGGAGACTTGAATTCTAGCCCCAGCTCTGCTACTTAACTTGTTTTGTGAACTTGAGCAAATAGATTTTGCCCCCAGTTTTCTCATCTTTAGAATGAGAAGGGATTTTACCCATAAAATTTTGTGAGTCTTTTAAGTTTTTTTTTCCTACATGAAATAATTAGAAAAAACAAATACCTACTTTTGTAGGAAGTACCCATTAAGAGATACAGCGTAAGCACCAAATGATCATGAAAGATCCATGGACTGGCTAGGTACAGACTTGGCTTGACGAAATTTTGTTGGAGGTCTGATTTATGTGTCTAATCATTTTTTGCATTATGTGTGTTTCTAGGGGCTTGTCTTATTGATCGTGATGGAAATCTGTTTAAATATCTTTTGGATTATCTTCATGGGGAAGTTCGGATTCCTAAAGATGAGCAAACTCGAATTGCGCTGCAGGAGGAGGCTGATTACTTTGGCATCCCTTATCCTTACAGTTTATCTGACCACTTGGCCAATGAAATGGAGACATATGCTTTAAGGTCAAATATAGAACTTAAAAAGGTCTTGGCATTTTCTTAAGTTTCTTTTAAAGTATTTATTAACTTATGTCAGTCAGCACAAAATAATGACAGCACATACTTTTAATAGCATGTTTTATGTAAAAATTATGAAGACATTGCATTTTCCTAATTTTAGAATGGAGAATTCATGCATGTTTTATGCAGTGGACCAAAATAACCACTCTTTGTAACAAAAAACATATAAACTTGTTATATCTTGGTTAAGAGGTCTTGGGACCTCTCATAAGGTTAATGTTTTTCCTTTTTAATTTGAAAGAGATTACTTTGATATACAAACTATATATATATATATATATATATATATATATATATATATATATATATATATATATATATACACACATACACACACACATGTATATATATGTATATATTTTTATGTTTTTTTTCCACATTAAAGATATAGTATTCCTTGATTACTTCTTTTTAGGAATGTTCTGGCTATTGAATTTGTTTATAAATTAACAGTGACATTGTGGCATGTGAAGTGGTGCTCTCTTTATCATAATTGCTCCTTATGTTAGGAGAATTGCCATATTGAGTACAAGCACTAATGTTGCCAAATTAGTAAATGTAACAATTTGTAAATTTGAGAATTAATTTATGTTATTTTATGACCATTAGAGCTTTTTTTGCAATATACTTTTTTTGACTGTGTTTTTAGTACTTAACATGACTAGTGAGCTTTGTTAGTTGCCTTTCACTCTAGTGGTAGATGTTATACATTTTAACAGGCATTTGGTACCAATTAAAATTGAGTAAGATTAATTTGTTTAATCTGCTTTATTTAGCATATGTATCAGAGACTTTAAGCTAATAGTCCATAACTGTAGTATGATAAAATTGAAGGAATATTGTAGGAGACCTTAGGCCATAGTACTCAGGAAGGACATTTGAGTGTCTTTTAACCAAACCTCTTGGGGCCTTTTACTGCCTGTCCTTGTTTTGCTACTGAATTTGTTTTAGGAATTGATTTAGGTAAATGAATTAATCTCTGTGGATATCAGTTGCTTCTTCTATAAAATGGGGATAAAAACCTTACCTGCTTGAAAGCTGACTGCTAGAAAAGATAATCTTTTGAAATTCTTCTAGAACTTTAAGATTTATATTCTGTGATTCTTTTATTCTCAGTTGATAATCAGGAAAAGAAATTATTATATATATTTATATAGTACAGATTTATTTAGTGTTTACTATATTGATAACACTGTATTAGGAGCTATAGAAGAGTCTGTCTATCTGTACCGTATGGGGGGTGTGTGTGTGTGTGTGCACGCACGCGTATACACGCCCATGTGTGCATGTGCATATATCTATGTATATCTGTATGTGTGGGGGGGTGTGTGTGGGTGGGTGTATATACACACACCCACCCACACACACACACACACACACGACAGTCCAGGATTTCAATATGGTTTGGATAGACAAGACATGAATACATTAAAAAAATTTTTTTTTAATATAGACAACTATAGGTTGTTACCTATGTGGCTAATTCCTGTAATCTCTGTTATTGTTAAGGCCAAGGCTGTTGGAACTCTTAAGCTCTGAAGTCTTGAGCTTCAGTAGGTTAAGCTGTTGGGGTGTCCATGTTATGTTCTGCATTAAGTGTTAGAAGCTGCATTTAGCCCCAGGTCTCTGTTAACTCAAAGTCTAGTACTCTTTTGATTGTACCATATTGCTTTCTGAAGCAAAAAGTCAGTATGGCAAAATCATTCTCATTGAATTAAATTCAGATTTTCTGATGTCTCTTCCAGGCTTTGACAGACTTTTGTGATTCTTATGGGTTAGCCTGTAACAAACCTACTGTTTGGGTTCTACACTATCTCAGCACATCTGGTGCAAGCTGTGAGAGTAGAATTATTGGTGTGTATGCCACAAAAGCAGATGGAACTGATGCAATTGATAAACAGCTAGGAGGAAGAATTCGTAGCATTTACAAAAGGTAAGTACAGATTTGATTGTGGAAAAAAAGAAGTAAAATTTGCATAACATGAAATACTTTCAATACATGTTACAAAAAATGACATTGACTGTAAATAACATCAGACTATGTAGTTTGTATTTTTACCACAACTATGAAAGACATTAAAAATTCTGTATTTAAGTTAAAGGAGTTTGTAAGGTGGGATAGCTGTTCTAGATACTTTAAGAAATGTTTGTAATTGAAGAACAGTTGTATTGATGTAATTTTTTTGCAAGTGCTTTGTCATTAGCCTTACTTTTTTTGTTTTTTGGGAATCATAACAAGATTTAAAGGGAGAATAGGCCTCAGATCATCTAACCTTCTCTACCCCCTTCCAAAAGGTAAAGAAACTGAGTGTGTGATTGTTATCAGTTTGTCTTAGGGAGGTCACATGATATATAAGAATACAGGATTAAAAATCAGGAAATCTAGATAATCATAGCTCTCCTTTGGCTGACTAGACAAAATTTGAGTAGGAGAGTTTTTCTAAGCCACTCACTTTGTTATATGTCATTGGGCAAGTCATGTAATACATTGTCTTTTTCTTTTCATTCCTCTTTAACCTTCCTTCAAGGAGAATTTTTATCCTCATACCATATGCTTTAATATGGATGTTCTTTATCCTTGACCCTCATCTCTTATTCCTTTCCATTCTCTCTCCTGATAATTTCATTCAATTTATAGTATCCACTACCATTCCTATGCAGATGACTCTCAAATCTTCATTTCTCTTAACTCTGTGACCTTTGGACCCACATCTCCAGCTGCATTTAGCAATCTCTACCTGAATTCCCACGGACTCCTCAAACTCAACATGTCCAAGATCAAGCTTATCTTCCCACCTAAATTTATTTCTTCTCCGCCTTTACTTTTTCTGATTGTGGCACCATCATTCACTCATTCTGTCATGTTTGAAGTCTTAAGGTTGTCTTTAACTTTTCCCTTTCATACTTCTCATATTTATTTAGTTATTAAATCCTGTCAATTCTACCTTAATAGCACATCTAGCATCTATACCTTTTTTGCTATTTTCTACTGCCTCTACCCTATTATAGGCCCTTATTGCCACCCCTGTGGACTTCTTATAGTCTCCTTACATGTTAAGTCTGTCAGCTCCCATTTTCCTCCCCTTCCATTTATCCCTGTGATCAGAATACTATTTTTTATGTCTTGTTCTGGCCGTATTACTCTTCTGATAAAAGTTCTTTGGATTCTTCTTGCCTTTTGAATAGAGATGAGATCTGTTTTTATCTTTGAAGGCTATCTGTAATCTGGTACTGCACTGTATCATATTGTTCCTCTTCATATGCACTGTACCCCATCCTAACTCATGTAGTCTCTGATCCTCTCCATGTCTGTGTCTTTGCTCACGTTATTCCAGTTGTCTCAAATGCCCCGCCCCCTTCTGAGGACATTGATTTCTTACCCATCCTTTAGAATACAGCTCAAATGACATTTTCCAGAATGCATTCCCTGATTTTACTCCTATATCAACTCTGAACCTTCCCCTTGGAACCTCAAATAGAGCTTGTTTGCAACTCTCTAACATACTTGTCGTATAATGTTGTATATTATGGTTATCTCTGTTTGTGTTAAGCAAATCATAATATCATAAATTTATAGCTAGAAATGACCTTAGAGGTCTTCTAGTTTCTCATTTTATAGATGAGGAAACCAAGGCCCACAGTGGTTAAGTGACTTGTCCAAAGTCATCTAACTAGCAGAACCATGATTTGAATTCAGTTCCAAATCCAGTTCTCCTTCCACTTTACCTTGGGCATCTTATCCCTCTTCTAGACTGTAAGCATCATGAAAATAAGGTCTTTTATCTATGTTTCATATCTTCTACTTTGCCTAGCACTATGCTTGGCACTCAGTAGCTTTTTTTTTTTGTCTTTTGGCTGGACAGTGGGGGTTAAGTGACTTGCCCGGGGTCACACAGCTAGTAAGTATTATGTGTCTGAGGATGGATTTGAACTCAGATCCTTCTGACTCCAGGGCCAATGCTCTATCCACTGTGCCACCTAGCTGCCCCCTACTCAGTAGATTTTTTTAAAACAGCTATTTAATTTTTTTTCCATTTACTTGTGAAAACAATTTTAACATTGGTTTTTTTTAAATTTTAGTTTCAAATTCTCTCCCTCTCTCCCCTTCCCCTTCATTGAGAAGGCAAGAAATTTGATATAGATTATATATGTGCAGTTGTGCAAGACACATTTCCATATTAGTCGTGTTTTGAAAGAAAACACATACTCAAAAGAAAAAAAAACAAAAAAAGAAATTTAAAAAAGTATGTTTCAATCTTCATTTAGACTCTATCAGTTCCTTCTCTGGAGATGGATAGCATTTTTCATCATAAGTCCTTTGGAATGTCTTAGATATTGTATTGCTGAGAAAAGCCAAGTCATTCGTGGTTGATCATGATACAATATTGTTATTACTATGTACAGTGTTCTCCTGGTTCTGCTCATTTCACTGTGCATCAGTTCATGTAAGTCTTTCCAGGCTTTTCTGAGTTTACCCAGCTCATCATTTCTTATAGAACAATAGTATTCCATCATAATCATATACCAGAATGTGTTTAGCCATTCCCCAATTCATAGGCATCCCCTCAATTTCCAATTCTTTGCCACTCCTAAAAGAGCTGCTATAAATACTTTTGTACACATACATCCTTTTCCATTTTACTTTTTTGTCTCCTTGGGATGCAGACCTGGTAGTGTGGTATTGCTGGGTCAAAGCATATGCATGATTTTAAAGACTTTTGGGCATATTTCCAAATTGCTGTACAGAATGATGCAATCAGTTCACAAATCCTACAACAGTGCATTAATGTCTCAATTTTCCCACATCACTACCATTTGTCATTTTCCTTTTCTGTCATATTAGTTAATCTGATAGGTGTAGGGTAGTACATCAGAGTTGTTTTAATTTACATTTCTCTAGTCAGTAGTGATTTAGAGCATTAGATAACTTTGATTCCTTCATCTGAAAACTGCCTGTTCATATCCTTTGGCCATTTATCAATTGGGAAATGACTCCTATATTTAAATTTTATTATATTTATTTTACTTTATTTAAATTTTACTTATTTTTATAAATTTGAATCCATTATTTACTTGAGAAATGCAGCCTTTATCAGAGAAACTTGTTGTAAATTTTTTTTTCAGTTATGATCATAAACTGTATTTCCCTCCATCCCATTTCCTCTCCTGGTTTAATCCTATTTTCTTTCTCCTTTCACCCCTTTCCATCCTCAAGTATTTTGCTTCTGACTGTCACTTCCCCCATTCTTCTCTCCCTTCTGTCAGCCCCCTCCCCCTCTCTTATCTCTTTCCCTTCCTACTTTCCTGGTAGGGTAAAATAGATTTCTATACCTAGCTGAGAGAGGTGATTAATGGAGTCTTTCAATTTCTGTTTTACACTTTGGTTCTAGAATATTAGGGCAGTTTTCCTTGATAATTTCTTGAAAGATAATGTCTAGGCTCTTTTTTTTTTTGGTCATGGCTTTCAGTTAGTCTAGTAATTCTTAAATTATCTGTCCTCAACATATTTTCCAGATCAGTTGTTTTTCCAAAGATATTTCACATTTTCTTCTATTTTTTTCATTCTTTTGACTTTATTTTATTGTTTCTTTATGTTTCATGGAATCATTAGCTTTTGCTTTTGTACCTCCTTTTTCATTTGTCCAATTCTATTTTTTAAGGAGTTCTTCTCTTCATTGGATTTTTGTGCTTCTTTTACACTTAGGCTTATTTTGTTTTTTAAGGTATTATTTTCTTTTACCTCCTTTATCAAGCTGTTAACTCTTTTTTCATGCATTACTTTCATTACTCTCATTTCTTTTCTCAGTTTTTCGTTTGCCTCTCTTATTTGGGTTTTAAAATTTATCTTGAGCTCTTCTAGGAATTCTTTTTGAGTCTGAGACCAATTCATATTTTTCTTTGAGGGCTTTGAATGTAGCAGTTTGGACTATTTTTGTCTTCTAAGTTGTGTTTTGATTTTCCTTGTCAGGTTATTAACAATCTATGGTCAAGATCTTCTGTTTGTTTGTTTTTCACTCATTTTCCCAGCCTGTTTCTTGACTTTTAACTTTATGTTAACATTGGGCTCTGCTCTCTGGGTGTCAGGGGCTGTATCCCAAGCTTCAGGTTTTTTGTGTAGCTGTTTTCTGAGACGTCTGTAAGTTTTTAGTTCTTATAAGGTGGTATGATCTAAGGAGAGGTGTGTTTACTACTCTCCTGGCCTGTGCTGTGGTCTGTGAGTAACTACAAGCACTCTTTTCTGCCCTGGAAATATGACCAGGGTCCCTGCTCCTTTGTAGCCACAAGCTCTGGTATGCTAGTGCTCTCTATAACTATGACACTGAGACTCAGGGTTGTGACTTGAATCTGAGTATAGGCATTGCAATGGTCCTGCCCCCAGTGTTAGCAAAGAGACCCATGTGATCTCTTTCTGACCAGTTGTTCAAATCCTTTCCCATCTGTGCTACTGATTTGCTTAGCATACCCCTTAGAGATAATACAATTGAAGGTAGTGTAGCACAATATGTGGCAGGCTCGTTTTTAGTTAGAAAGACCTAGGTACAAGTCCTGTCTGTCACATATTACCTATCAATCCTAGGAAAGTCACTTAATCCCTTAATGCCTTAAGACCCTAAGTTATAGAGGAGTTGATAGTTTGCAATGGTAGAGGGGGTTAATGAAATCATAGGCCTAAAGCAACCGTTAACTAGGTCACAAGCCCTTTGTGAGCAGGTATTCTCTCTTTTTTTGTTTGTTTGTTTTTTGTTTTATGTATCCTGTGGCATATAGCAGGGGGTATTATGATTAGGAATTTTGTAAATGCTCATTATTTTTTTTCCCCATTAAAGTATATAATGGCACTTTAGTCTTTCTTTTTCTTTTTCTTTCTTTTTTCTCTCTTCTTTTTTTATTTGTGAGGCAGTTGGGGTTAAATGACTTGCCCAGAATCACACAGCTAGTGAGTGTTGTGTGTCTGGGGCTGGATTTGAACTCGGGTCCTCCTGACTCCAGGGCCAGTACTCTGTCTACTGTGCCACCTAGCTGCCCCTCGATCTTTCTTAATTGCCCTTGGAATGATATAATTTTTGAAAACTTAACTTGAAAGATTTCTTGATTTTTTTCCCATGTATATTCTAGACCTTTTTTTAAATATTAAAAAATTTTCATATATTCCCAAATGTTGATAGCTGTACTCTTGGTAGCATCTCTTGAAAAAATACATGGTGACCAAAAAGCACCATGAATTCTATAGTACTTTAAAATGAATTTCTGTCTTATTATAACAGCATCTTAACCCATCTGAAAAATAGTAATACATATACATGTGAGACATTATTCAGTCTGTAGAAAGCATTTTTGCATATTATACTGAGAAATTTAATGAAATTTCTGGTACAATTACTTTTGAAAATTAGAAGTCTGGTTGGATTGATAAAAATTTCAATCTTAAATCTGGTTCCACATCCAAGTTGTTTGAGTATTTGTATTTCTGTGATTATAAGTGCAAAAAATCCATTTTACAAATGTATTTTATGGGAAAAGGAATAAGGTACTTCACAGTTTTATCAAATATTTTTGGGGCTTTTGAAGGAATAAGTAACTAGAAGTGAGCCAGATCCTTTTAGATGAAGACTTCCCTCTATGCTTTCCTCCTTTCCTCTCTTCCTCTCTTCCTCCCTGCTCCTCTCCATCTTTTTTCTCCCTATATGGTTCTCACTGGAAATGCAGCAGCCACCCATGGACTTGATCCTGCTTCTGATAAGCACAGGAGCTCTCACTTAATCCATTTCTGCTATGGGCTACTTCTTCGCTCCTTAGGCAGTCTGGTACCCCCTTCTCTCACTCTCAGGGAATCACATTATTTGGTGCTGTGCTGTGTGTCTACACCTGATTGGCTAAGTCCCCTGCAGCTTAGAACTTTCATGCTCTAGTGATCCACCAGCTTTAGCCTCCACAGTAGCAGTGATTACTGACCTGGGTTACCATGCTTAGCTGTGAAGACTAGTGTTATTTTAGTTTTTTAACATTATATTACATATTTTTTTAATCAGTAAAAATCTATCTTCTCTGCCACCTCTTCTTTTCCCTACATTGAGAATGAAAGAAAAACAAAGCCCCCGGTATCAATATATATAGTCGTATGAAACAGATTTTCATTTGGCCATGTCTAAATACACACACACACACACACACACACAGACACACACACACACACACACACACACACACCCTTTCCTTCTTCACTGTGAGTTTTTTACCTTGTAGCATGTTCCATCATTACTGTTCTGGAATTGTGGTTGGTCATTATACTTTTCAGTTCCTAATTCTTTTGAAGTTGTTTGTCTTTACCATATTGTCATCTTTATATAAATTTTTCTCCTGGTTCTGTTCACTAGTACATATATGTCTTCATAGGTTTCTCAGAAACCATCTCCTTCATCATTTCTTTTTTTTTTTTTTGGCTAAGCAGTGGAGTTAAGTGACTTGCCCAGGGTCACATAGCTAGTAATGGTTATGTGTCTGAGGCTAGATTTGAACTCAGGTCCTTCTGAATCCAGGGCTGGTGCTCTGTCCACTGCACCACCTAGCTGCCCCTGCCTTCATCATTTTTTAAAGCATAATCATATTCTATTACATTTATATATTACGATTATTTCCAAGTTTATGGGAACCCCTCAGATTCCCATTCTTTGCTAGCTCAAAAAGAGCTATAAAAATTTTTGTACATTTTTGTGATTTGTTTTGCTTAGGACTAATCACTTTCTTAGTCTGCCCTCCCTCTACTCTCTCCTTGTGCCTTCTCCCCTTTCCCTCATTTCTCTGTTGAATGAAATGTATTTCTGTATCTACCTGTGTGTGTTTTCCATCCCTCCGTTGACTAGTTCAGATGAGAGTAAGGTTCAAGCGTCAGCCTCTCCCCTTCTACTTCCTCATCCTTGTTTGAATTAATGTCTACTTGCATACCCTGGTTTTATGAGAGAATTTTCGCTAACCTAATTTCTTCCACCGGCTTCCTGCCAAGTGTATTCTTTCCCTGCCTCCGTTTCTACATTTTTAAGATCTTCAGCACATGATAGAACTACTCCCAGCCACTTCTGTCTAATTAGACTCCCTCTGTGACCTCTAATGATGATAAGGTTCACAGGGAACATATGTATCATCTCCCCATATTCAAATATAAGAAGTTTATTCTTGTTTAATCTCTTATGATATTTATTCACTTTTACCTTTCTATATTTCTCAACTCCTGTGTCTGAGCTTCAGAGTTTCTATGAGGTTTCTTTTCTTTTCATCAGGAATTCTTGGAAATCCTCTATTTCATTTAAAAGTCCTTTTTTTTTTTTCCATTTTAGGATTATATTTCTATTTGTTGGGTAAGTAATTCTTGGCTGTATGCTTGTGTATCCTTTGCCTTCTGGAATATGGTATGCCAAGAGCTCCACTTTTCTATAGCCTTCTGTAAACTGCTAGATTATGTGTGATCCTGATTGTGGCTACTTGGCATCTTTCTTTCTGGCTGCTTTCAGTGTTTTTTTTTTCCTTTGACTTAGAACCTCTTGATTTTGTCTAATATTCCTAATTTTCATTTTGGGAATTTATTTCAGGAGGTCACTGGTGGATTCCTTTTATTTTCACTTTGTCCTTTGGTTCTAAGAGGTCTAAGCAGTTTTCTTTTTAAGATTTCTTGAAATAAGATATCTAGGTTCTTGTTTTGATCATGGCGTTCAGGTAGTTTGTTTCCTCAATCTGTTTTCCAGGTCATTTATTTTTCCATGAGATATCCTATATTTTCTTCTATTTTTTTAAAGTGTTTTGACTTTGTTTTAATATTTCTTGTTGCCTCCTAGAGCTGACTTCTGTTTGTTATTGCTTGAGCAAGGTTTTGTACTTCTTGGGCTAAGCTATTAATTCTTTTTCTAATCCTTCCATAGCTCTCTCTCTCTTTTCCAGTTTTTCTCCCAATAATCTCACTTAATTTATAAAAGTACTTTAACTCTTTAGAAAAAAACCAAAAAACTCTTGCTTCATCTCTTCTAGGAATTCTAGTTGAATTTGTGCCCAGGCTGGTTTTTTTTTTTCTTATAAGGCTTTGTAGATGTTTTGGAGTCATTCTTTTCCACTGGGTTTGCATCTTCAGTGTTCTTATTACCATAATACCTTTTTATAGTGGGATTTTTTTTTTGTTTGCTCATTATTCCAGACTACTTCCTGACTTTGGACTTGATGTGTACAGTGGAACTTTGTGGCACTTCTGGACAGAAGGTCTGAGCTGGTTCTCTTGCTGCTTTTTTGGGGACATTTAGTGTTCATTGTTTCAGGATCTCAGGGACAGGCTGGGAACCTGCAAGCTTTCAGTGTTCCCAAAAAAGGTCTGTTCCAGGTCATAGTCTGATTGTTACTCTGCCTGGTCTGAGCTCTGCACGTTTTTGACCTGGGTTTGGGTCTGAGCAACAGAAGACTGATGCTAGACTCAGCCACGTCAGCTAGAAGGGAAGGTCTACTGGTTCAGAGTGATAGAACTGCTGGCTCCTCTTTGGTCTGGGATTCCGGCCTTGGTTATTCCTCTGCAGGGTTCAGACTAGGCTGAAGGCTGGAACTGAGCCCCTGCTTGGCTTTTGGGATCTGGGAACCATTGCTGCTACTTGCTTCTGAACTTATTTCTCTTTTAGTATACAGCTCAGGGGTTAAGATTGTTGGGAGTTGGGGAGGAGTGGAAGTAGGTACCCTTGTCAGTCTGCCCTAGGTCTGGGACCAGGAACTGGGTAGTGAGCAACAAAGTTGCCTGTTCACACCTGCCCTGATCTCAGTGCCCCAGTACAAGTCTGGGACCTCTTCTTGCCCTGGTGATCTTTGCCTGGGTGCTGGAATGTTCTGCATGGCTTCTGGCCATCCCATCCTCAGTGTCTGCAGAACTCCCTGTGTCTCTATGCCAGCTTGGTCTGGAACATGACTAACTGTGACTGTCTTGGATTCCTCATCAGGATTCAGTCAGGTGCATTTTCTAGATCTGTTTGAAGGAGATTTTTTTTCCTGGGGACAAGGGGAGATGATAGAGCTTACTATAATACTTCTTGCTACTCTCCCATCTTGCTTTTGCATCTTCCATGAAGACATGTTTTAAAGAGTTATGACATGAAAATTTTTAGTGTTTTTTTTTCTTTTGATGTCAGATATGGGACTATGGCATTATTAATATTCACAGAAGGGTTGCTGATCATTCATGTCTTCACTCAGGAACTCATTGTTTATTATTCACATTTTGTTGGCACTAAATAATGACCTTAGTGATAACAATGCTTTGGTATTTATACTGATTTGAGGGCTTCTTCCAGTAATTACTCAGTCCCTTTGTAGGGAACCACTAAGGTAGATACATATGTAAAATGTAGGCTGATATTAATACAGTGTATTAAATGTACTATTTTTCTTACTCTTTTTGTTTTCTTTCTTACTATTTATATTTCTCTCAAAAATATTTCTAGAGAGGCTGGAAATAATGTTCAGTACATTTGGAGCTATTATTCAGTAGCTGAATTGAAGAAGATGATGGATGCATTTGATACTTGGGAAGGTGAAGGTATGATATCAATGATTTTTTTCCATAGTGGCAGTTAAACTTTTCTTAGAACCACAAAGTGTGTTTTAGTAGTATGGTGCTTCTGTTAGGGAAGTTCTCTGAATGTGTCCAGCAAGCAATTTTCAGACTGTTCAGGATAATATGCTGAGGTGGTTTAGTTCTAAGGCCATGTGTCATGAGTTGCTAGTTGTCATTATTAGCCTATTTTTATTACCTTATTGTGCAGTTCAGTGCAGCAATTTGTTTTGGTTTTTGAGTAGCAGCTGTGTATCTAGAAGTATGCTTAAAATTCAGTTCAAAGAAGAAAATAATTTGAAGAAGGGAGGAAAAAGTCATGTGTAGTTGAATCTAGAGAATGTGATCCAAAGCCAGTTAATATTCCAATTTGTAAAACATATTTTTGAAATTAGATTGTTTTTTAAGAGGATTCATCAAAAATTAATTTTAATTGATACATTTTGTTTTTGAATTCACTTTTTTTTTCCAAATGTGCCCTTCCCTCTCCCCTACCTAGCAAAGCATCTGTTATACCAAAGAATAATGAAGAGGGGAGAAATTGAGTTGAGCAAAACAGACCATCACATCAACCAAGTCTTACTGTATATAGTATTCCACATCCTTAGTTCCTCAGCTCTACAAAAAAGGGCAGGAGGAGCATTTCCTCATTTCTTCTGGGCTTAGTGTGGTCATTATAATTGCACAGTGTTTAGTTTCCTTTTTTTGTTGTTGTTCTTTCCATTGTTGTATATAGTTTTTCTGGTTCTACTTACTTTACTATGCATCAATTCATATATATCTTCCCATGTTTCTCTGATTTCTTTATATTTATAATTTTTTATGGTACAATAAATATTACATTACATTCTTGTATTTTTTTTTAACCATTCCCCAATTTATGGGAATCTCTTTATTTCCAATTCTTTGTTACTTGTGCTGCTATGAATATTTAAATGTTTATTGGACCTGTCTTTCAGTTTTTTGACCTCTTTGGGGGTTTATGCCTGCCAATGGGATCTCTGGGTCAAAGGGTACTGATGTTTTAGTCCTTTTTTAAAGCAGAAATTCGAATCGCTTTTTAGAATGCTTGGATCAATCCATAGCTCCAACAGTGTATTAGTATGCTTATCTTTTTGTAGCTGCTCCAACATTGGTGCTTTGTATATTTTATTCTCTTTAGAAATTGACTGTGTGTGAAGTAAAACTTCAGAATTATTTTGATTTGCACTTCCTCTTATTATTGATGATTTGGAATAATCTTTCATATGATTGTTCCTGGTTTGCAGTTCTTTTGAGATCTGTTTGTTCATCCTGTTTGATCACTTAGGATTTAGAATTCTAAAAAAGATCCTGGCCTGGTTTTCCCTTTTAACGATTGGGAAGTAGTAGGCTGATCAAGGGGAATCATTAATGAACAAAAGGAACTTACTGTCTTTACAATATATAATATAATTGAATCTTAACTCTTACGTGTATGCCCATAGAAAATGGAACAAATGTGTTAGTGGTTCTTCCTGTCCACTTCTGTGCTTTGGTATGTGGATGGTAGAACAAAAGGAGCGTTCTATGTATACTTTTTGAAGAGCTAATTTTATTTGATATTCCTTGGGGAAAGAAACTAGAACTGCATTTCCATTGTTTTATGGAACTTCTGGATGATGAAATTTTCTCTATTAATGCAGGTTGGCACTTTCTGTGTAATTTTTGGTCTTAGAGACTTTGCCTAATGCCCTACAGCAGTATGTGTCAGATTCTGAGGCCAACTCTCTATCTTCTCTGCCATGCTATGTCTCATATTCCTTACTCTTAGGAAATATTCAAATATTTTCATAGAGGCTACATGTTTTATGCTGAATTCCTGTCCCCTTTCTTCAGTGATTACTATAAAATAACATTTATGGTATTTCCCTTCTAGATAGAGATTGATAATAGTACCTTATGGCAGTCTTTTTGATGGAAAGGACCTTAAAGATCCTCTGGCTCAACTTCCTCATTTTGTAGAGTGGACTGAGGCCTAGAGAGGGCAAATGATCTGCTCAAGGTGGCACAGTGTCAGAGCTGGAATTTGAACCCAAATGTTCATAATCCTAATGCAGTGTTCTTTCTGTTGTGCCAGCCTTCCTCTTCCTAATGATTTGGTTGTAAATCTGTTGTGAGATTTACATTTATATATTTGTGCTTCTGTTATAGTAGAATGTGTGAAATTAACAATTCCGCTTGATCTTATATGGCTTCATGATGCTGAGTATTTCAATATAGGATCTCATTGTAATGTTTTCTTTTGTACTGTAGGTGTTAGCTACTGGCGTGTTCCACAGGAATTGATAGAATGCTGGACTCTTGAAGAGCGACCTTTACAGGGAAATTTTCATCACATGGCTCCAATTAGAAAAAGGTTATTTGCTTTATTGATTGTTCTTCACCATCTTGGTCAAGGATCTACATTTTTATTGTTTTTTTAAAAAGAGAAAATAATCCTTGTTTCTCTTCAGATAAGTTCTGACATGACTGAAATATAATTTGTGTTTTCCCTTATTATCTTTTAGACTTTTTGATATTCATTACTAAATTACCTATGTTCTATCACGTTCATTTAGATTTATTTTAACTGAACAAAATTTGGTCCACCTCCACTAAAGTTCAGGAAAAGGAAAAAGAGAGTATTGGAAATCAGGACAGAGATTTAAAGATCAGATTTAAGGATAGATTCAAACATGAAATGACATAACATATGCGAAGCGCTTTGTAACCCTTAGAGTGCTGTATAATTGCTAGCTATTATTATTAAAGATACGTTAATTCAATTGTTTTAAAAAGTCACATAACTATAATTGCATCTTATTTTTATGGAGTATTTTATAGTGCATCGCTTTATGTATACTGTATCTTCTGGTATGTATAACCACAGTCTTGTGAAATATATACTACAAATACTATCGTTCCCAGGTTATATATGAGGAGCTCAGAAAAATAAGTGATTTGCCCAATGTCACAAAGCTATTAAGAGACAGAGCTGGGGATTCACCTAGATCTCCATACTCTAAGTCCTATGTTCCCTCTACTCTCTCCTGCCTCAATAATAAGATTTATATCCTAAATTTTTTTTAGCAAATAGTATTTTATTTTTTTCAATTGCATATGAAGATAGTTTTCAACATTCATTTTTTATAAGATTTTGAGTTCCAAATTTTTCTCCCTTTCTTCCATCCCCCCTCCCCAAGATGGCAAGCAATCTAATATAGGTTATACATATGCAATCATGTTAAACATATTTCCACATTAGTCGTGTTGTGAAAGAAGAAACATAACAAAAGGGGAAAAGTGTGAAAACCAAACAAAAAAAAAGGAAATAGTATGTTTCGATCAGCATTTAGACTCCATAGTTCTTTCTCTGGATGTGGATAGCATTTTCCATCATGAGTCTTTTGGAATTGTTTTGTTCTGTCCTAAAATTTTAATGTCATTATTTTGGGTGTCATATACTGGCACTTATTTTAATAAATACATTTATTTGTAAGTATGTACTCTGTAATCTGGGAAGGTATTTAAACAGTATACCTATGTATTCTATTTATCATTGCAATAGATGAGAATCAGTGTTAGCTTACTGGATAGAAGGCTACTTTGCCACCAGTAAGATTGGGTTCAAGTTCTGCTTGTGAAAAACACTAGTTGTGTATTCCTGGCCAGGTCACTTCAACTGTCAGTGTCCCAGGCAGCTCTCTAGGACTCCTAAGTTTCATATCATGTGATAGCTACCATTTATGTAGTACTTCCAGGTTTTCAAAATGTTTTGCATATGTTATCTCATTTGATCCTCACAATGACCGTATAGGAGGTAGGTGCTATTATTATCCCCATTTTATAGGTGAAGAAACTGAGGCAGAGAGAGATTAAATGACTAGCCCAGGGTCACACAGCTAATAAGCATCTGAGGCAGGATTTAAACTCAGGTCTTCTAGACGCTGGGTACATAACAAACTATCATGATTCTAGTTGCCTGTCTGTATGGGTGGTGGAGGTTCCCCACACCAGTTGAATCATAGGTTTGGAAATAGATATAAAACTACTGCAAAAGAGGCCATACAGCTTTATGGAAATTGAGTTTGATTTATTTAAACTAGGTCTGCAATATAGTTTTGATAGAAGAATATGTTGGGGTTTTTTTTAATTAAAGATTCTGACACAGTGGAAGTTTAGGTGAGTGATTTTTTTTTTTGTATGTACATGAAAAACCTGGTCATTCATATCTGTTGGATTATACATATGTAGGATAATTTTTTCATCTTGAATACTGGAAATTCATAGTGATGTATCCTGAAATATTCTTTGCTTCTATCATCAAATAGTTCAAAATTTTTTATTTAGTAGGATTTTATGAGTGAATAAATTATCTGTTTAAAAATTAGCATTAGATCTACTCTCATACAGCTCTGAGTTCAACTGTATTTAAACCATTTTTATGTGTTTTTCCTCTGGTTCTGAGCTAGATGTCATCTGGTTCTGTGAATGCTGTTCTTCACATTTCCGAATTTCTTGATCACTTAGTATAGTGAGATTTCTGTTTCTTTTAGTATCCTTTAAGGTTTTGTCTGCCTTCTAACATCTGCTTTCTCTGTCTTTCACAGATGTTCAGAGAGGATTTATTTCAGATCTGTGTTAGCTCTTTTTTCCATATATGATATCTCCCATTTCTTAGAGCCTCTTTTTTTTCTTTACTCTGTGTTTTTGAACATGCTTTCTAAAATTAGTAAATTATTAGAAGGTCTAAGTGCAGGGGTGGGGAACCTGCAGCCTCAAGGCCACATGTGGCCTTCTGGTTCTTGGGTGCAGCCTTTTGATCATAGTTTTACAGAACAAGTGCTTTTATTAAGGGAATTTGTTCTATGAAGTTTGGATTCAGTCAAAGGGCCTCACTCAAGGCAACAGGTTCCCCACCTGCTAGGGGCAAAATAATGAAATCTGCGGTATAGATAAGTAAAAAGAAAGTCAGTAGGGCTAAATTTTAGGGTGAATGTATATTATGCTATATCCAAGTGTTCCATTCGCTGGGATTAACCTCTGACCAATTCATAATGATGAATCTGGAGTTGTAGAAAATTCTGAAGTTCCTCCTGAGTCATCAGAATATTTTTATGTTATATTTATCATAGTTCTTAGTATTAATTATATTTTAATATTTTCTGATTTTTTGAGCATTGCCAATTCATACATGATATATGTGGTAATTTTATTAACCAGAGTATTTAATTAACTAGATTCATTCCTGACATTTCCAGATAACAGTTTACTCTTTATCTTCTTGTGTTTTAGAAGCTAATTTTGTTTAAGTATAGTAAATACAATATAGCAAGAAAGTATTATATGTCTGTTTTGTGTAGATCACTATTCTAGGCTTGGAGTAGATGGAGAATCAATATAAAATGTAATCCCTGCTCTTAAAAAGTTTATAGTTTAGTTAATTTAGTTGAAAGAGTTAGAGGTTTGATCTAATATCTGATAAGCAATTACTTCATATATAGGAAGAAATTAATAGAGTAAAAAATGTTTCTAAAAGAAGGGGAAGAGAAACTAAATACAAAAGAAAGTGAAGAAAACAGTGGGAAGACTAGGCATACAGCAGTAGGTAGCTGTTTTCTACCTTTTTGGTCTTGCTTTTCTTGTTCCATTTTTGGTTTTCTGATAAACCTTATTCTTAGTTTATTATCTTTCCCAAACTTGTCTGATATTTCCCTGAATATCATTGTGTAGTGGAAAGAGTACAAAGGAAAGATTCTGAGAAGTACTTGAGTTCTGGCTCAGCCACTGAACTGGTCAAGGATGAGTCATATGGCCTTTCTGAATCTTGGTTTCCTCATCTGTCAATTAAGACTAATTGATAATTGCTGCTCTTTGTATAGCACTCCATAATTTATGATACTCTCTCCTCCCAACAGTCCTGAAGTCAGTAAGTAGTCTGAATGTTATCCCCATTTTACACATGTGGAAACCAAGGCTCTGAGATGTGAAATGATTTGTCTGTGGTTATAGAGCTTGCCTCTATCAGCAAGTGGAAATTGAACTCAAGTTTCTTTTGACCTGAGTCTAATGTTCTCTACTTCATACTGTATTGCTTCTTCAGTCATTTTCAAATGTTTTTTAAGGTCCTTTCCATCTCTGACTCACCATAATGTGTGATTCTGTTGTATATCTCACCATACCATGGGTTTGGTTCAATTGAGGATCAAATCCTGTTTCAGGTATGTAGTGATGTATTTTGTGTTCTTTCAATTGAACAGCAGACTGAGTAGCCTCTTTGTTCCCCTATGCCAGTTTCAAAATTAAGTTGTTTATATTGTTTGAAATTTGTCATTTAAAACAACATTTCTTTTTTTTTTCTTTTTGGTGAGGCAATTGGGGTTAAGTGACTTGCCCAGGGTCACACAGCTAGTGAGTAAAACATGTCTTATAAAAGTAATGACCGAGTTATTTATGAGATTGTTAACTTTATTTAGTGTGTTTGGTTTTATACAGGAGATTAGCTTTACCAATTTTCAAAAAGTTTTTGGGCTTGAAAGGAACCTTTTTGTTTAGCCTGAAGATTAACTTTGGAGACATTAATTGATTACTGTGGGTTGTGTAAAATCTTGAAGATGACAGTCCTTTATATTTACAGGCGCTTGATAGCCTTGAATGAGGAAGAAGAGGATGGTGTGAATTGTAAAGCAGGACCTAAACCCATTAGATTTTTGGGTCCTTCAACAAGCACACATATCAAAGTCAAGAATTCTGCTTCAGTAAAGGTGATTACATCTAATACTTCAAAAACCTCTTCCCAGATGACAATTAAGCGGCCCAGTAGTGGCAGTCAAAATTTAGTTGGATGCCATGCAGTGTCAAAAACCATACCTGACCCTGGCATTTCTTCAGTGGCTGTGAATTCACAAACACCCCGTGAAACTGGAAGTGCAGAAAATGGTGAAACACATACGTCTCCAGTGAAGACTTCCCTGTCAGAAAAGAAGCCTACCGCCACTCGAGTGATCAAACTGAAGCGGACTCCTCTGTGTACCGTAACACCTCACTTGTCCTCCCAAGGAATGAATAAAACAAACCACCCCGAAACCTCGTCTGCTGAAATGCCCAATACTTCCAGTGTGTGGGCTCAAAATGTGAAGAATGAGAATAACTAACAGTAACCAGGGTGGAATTAAAATTTCTTGTCTTTATTTCTTAGAACTTCTAACCTGTATGGTACAATGAAGTTAATAAGTATCTTTTGATACAGTAGTCATGGAAACTACAAATTTGAGAGTTACTGGGGAGTTTGTGGGCAATAGGAGTTTTGACTGAAAGATTAAATGGTTAGGACTGATAGGTTGTTTTTGAAATTTTGCAGCATTTAGTTTATACATAGGCATAGTTGTGAATCTCAAATTTTAAAAGAAGTGATGAATTTGTTTTAATTTTTTTATGACACAAAGGCAAGAAAGCAGCTTAGCAAAGTAGTCATCAGATAATCTTTGTCCTAACTACTTCAGGCAAAAAAAAAAAAAGGTAAATCTAAACTTTGGGACTAGAGAGCACTTTCATATTTTCATATTTATTGAAAGCCAGGGCTTGGAGTATGTCACAGTCTTAATGGACAGCAGTTGATATCTATATTACTATATTCTGTGTTAGTTAAAAGATTGGAGAATAAAATGTAGAACCCCTAGTTTGGTCAAGTGGAAATAACCCCCATTCAGTCTAGGCCATATGACAGGAAAATATGGGAAGGGAGGACATATAAGACAATACTTTGAGATCATATCTTGACTCTTCAAATTTAAAAGAGCGTTCTCTCTCTCTCTCTCTCTCTCTCTCTCTCTCTCTCTCTCTCTCTCTCTCTCTCTTTCTCTTTCTCACTCTCTCACACACACACGCACACACACACACACAGCCTCTCTTACTACTTTCCTTTTACAAATCTGTTTGGATTTAATGTAAGGGGAATTATTAGGGCATAAATTATAGGGTACTTCTTTAGAATGATTTGATAAGAGGTTGTTTTCTCTTATTTTGGTTAACAGGAATTTTTTTTTTTACATTTTGAAAGCTCTTTGAAACAATAGAAGTTGGAAGTTTAACTGTCTTTTAAAATAAAGCTAATATTTTTCAAAAAATGACCAAACACTAAAAGAAGGCACTCATTACACAACATAATTTGTATGCATATAACTTTCCACATGGGAAAATGAATTTAAGATTTTTTTACAGAATATTTGGATTAATCATCTATTTTTCCATGAATATTCAGTTGCATATATTTTACCTTTTACATTTTTTATTTTATATCTGAACTCTTTCTACCTTCAAGGGATAGTATGCCTTTTGTGTTTTTAAAACTGATTTCATAAAACAATACTTTATACTTCACTACTCATCAGAATACTTGGATTGATCTGAAAGAATAAGCTAAAGATCCTTAAGAGGACTAATTTTACAAAAATAAAATAAAACTTTTCCAGAAAAAGAAATTGTGATGATTTTTTTGTGAATGTGCATTTTCCTAGGTCTCACTGCCCTTTGATAGTAATCACATTTGCAGTTATGTAGATTTCCTTTTGACTGAATAATGCAGAAATTTATTAAACATAAATAGAGAAGTATGCTGTCACAATCGATTATATTTACATATGCCAAAGCCTTTGAATTGGAGTTTTTGTGGCCTAGAATTTTTCATAGGTGTGGAATGTTGAAGATCTGTGACAATAGTGCCACAGAGTAACAGTCTCCCATATTCTATATGTTTAAAGTATCCAGCCCTTGAAAAAATTCAATTGGTTTCAAATACTATTGAAAAAATATTACGTCAGAATATAGGTATTCATACCTTTAAAGAATATATTGAGTTCTCATATTTATCCAGAGGGTCCAGTATTGGGAGATAAAGGTAAATTGTATTGTTGACAAGTTGTCAGTTTGTTTAAGTAAAGGCAACTAGCAGCTGTGTAGAAGGGCTTTTGCTTATAAGACAAAAGATATTTGAATTGTTTAACAGTCCGGTACTTTTTTTTGGTTAAATATACGGAATGAAACCAATTTAGCTTAACCCTTTATTTGGATTTCTTTGAGAATTTGATTTGGGGCCAAATGTAAAGGAAACTGAAGATACCATGATTGGGGAGAGAGAAGTTAAAACTGGTGCCAGGAAATGAGGTCAAATGGAGGGTGCTGGTCTTACTAAGCTTTTTTTTTTTCCTATCTTGACATGATCATTAGTTTCATAAACAAAACAAAATAAATTCCCATGACAGCAAAGTACAAAGATCCTTAATTAAAATCTGATAAAACTTCACAAATGTAAATACCTTTACAAGGGAAAGTAGGTAAGCTTGTGGATAGCTTGATATAGTCTGCTGTTCCTGGGAAAATGACCTGAAAGCACGTCTTATAGATTGTGGGTTATTGATATTTTTGCTTTGCATGTTTCTCCAGTACCCTTGCAGTTGGTCAGGTAATGGAATCTGTAATAATGACGTGCATATGTCAGTGTCCTTCAGGCCAAAAATAATCTTAATTTACCTTGTTTTCTTCATGGAATCTATATTTTGAGGAATGATTTTACACAGATGAAAAAAAAAGACCTCTTCCATTGGAGGAGAGGATTTGGAGTTAGCCAAAAAAAGTTAAGAAAACCATAGTAATTTTTGGTATATTGAGGTCTGACCTTAAGTTGGATTTAAAGTATATTATATCAGTTTAGTAAAAAAGACTGAAAAGAGTATGCTTACCAAGATTAAAAAATTCATTTTTGAGTTGCCAAAAAAAAAAAGATTGCAAATTATTACCAACATGGTCCTTAAATTGTTCTTTATAAATCAAAGCATCTTTAATTGAAGTAATTACAACAAATAGCTGTACAACAGATTAAAAAAAGAAATGCTGTGCCCAGTGTAAACTAAGTGGAGGAATTAAAGTAGATAAAGTTGGATGAAGAAGATAGATAAATTTTAACTAAGTTCTGGTTATAAGCTGACCCAGTGAATTGTGTTGATTCAAACTGGTGTTCGAGTCAGGTCAACACAACAACACATCTCATAGAATGAAAACATTCCAGTTTTAGACTCATTGTCTAGAGCATTGGGCAAGGAGTTTTAGTATACTTGAATTCTAGTAGTCTGGTACCCTGTGCAGTGCAGATTTTCCATTTATTAATTGGGAATTAGATACTTATTTAGTGTCTCCTGCAAAGGGGAATAGAAGGAAATATCTTTAAAAAGTTTGCAGTATGGCTAGGGAGATGACAATTGAACAGTTACAGACAGGCAAAAAGTAAATTCCAAATGACTAGTATGAACAATAATTCCTACAGGGATTAACAGCAAGGAAAAAATCACTTCTACCTGCAGGTAGTTAGGGAAGGTTTCACTGAAGAGATGAGATTCTAGCTGGCCATTGCAGGATTGGAAAGGTTTGTAGAAACAATGGGGAGGAAGGACATTTCTTTAGGGAGCATGGCAGTAGCAATGACAAGGAGCTGGAAAGACATGAGCTATATTCATAGAAAGGTGAGTACTTGTTCTGAGGCAGAGGGTTTGAGTGGTAAGCAGTAAGTGTGGGAAAGGCTAGGGCCAGAGACAGAGGGCCTTATATGTCAGGCTAAGAAGTTTGAACTTTTATTTTGTAGGCAGAGAAATGATGAAAATGAGTTTTGAGGATGAATGTGACAGTGGTTGGATTGGGATTGGGGTAAGGCAGCTATATATCTACGTAATTGTAAGGACCAATGGCATTTATATGTGATAGTGCTTTATTATAACTTTTGCCAATTACTATAATTACTACTAGTAAGAATTGATACATAACTAATGCTCAGATGTCATTTTCCCCCCATGTTGTTTAGAGTCATGTAGAGACCTCTAAAGCTTCATCACTACATCTCAGTGAGGTAGGTAGGTGACTTATAGGCCTGATTTATTGATGAGAAACTGGGACCTGATACTTCTAGCGACTTGCCTGCAGGCCATTCAGTGTGTCATATTCCCTATAATAATCATGGAAGCTTAGGCTCTTGTCTTAGTGGCCTTCCCACAGAGGCGATTTATTTATTCACAAATTAAACCAAGTTGCATTGTTTTGATGCTCAAAAAAAATTTTCAGGCTTCCCAGGCTCTACTTAAATAAAGCTGAGAGAGAATGACTGTGTAAGTATATCTTGCTTTATCCAAAAACAAAAAGTTTCAAAAATTGTAAAATCACATGTTAAGTGTACTGAGTGAACTCATTAAGGGAAGTCGTCGTTGGTGAATAACTTTGTAAAGGGAGAAATTGTAGGATTTATGTATATTGTTTACATTGAAACAGTTGGTACATGATCTTGATCTGAATATTCTATTCTGCAAGTTTGTACTTAGTGAAATGAGGAGAGAAAAGCCGTACAACATATGAGAAGAAATATTCTAAATGACATAGCTTTTCCAGGCATTGTGCTTATCAGGTAACTAAGAATTTTTAAAGGTGATGGTGAGGTTTTTTCATATATATGTTTCTATGCTTCTAAGTATTGAAGTCTATTCCAGATGGTGTATTTTAGTTGTCTAAGAACTTTTAATAATGATGGCAAGGTTTTTCCATATGTATTTATATACTGAAACTATCCATTGAATATCATCAATTAAATGCTGTATGTTCTTATTGAATAATGAATGAATGATTCTTTAAGTTGGCTTTGCATTTAGTACGTAGAATTTTGAACATTCAGTATAGTCAAAAGGAAACATGAATACCTAATGAAAAAAATTACTTTGTTTCCAGCTGTTTCCAGAATTCAATATTCATAGAATTTGGATGATGATGCAGTCTTTAGTAAAATGAAGGCTACATTTTCAGTTGCATTCTTGTCAAACTCTTGAGATACATACAGTACATATTGCTATAGAAGACCTAATTTTTCTTTGTTACAGTCTTTCTTCAACATATGTTGCCCTAAGTAGACCATACATATTTAAAATTTTCTACATTGAAAGTTGAAGCAGGCAGCTGCATTTTAAGCCAATAGAATTTCATACGAACTATCACTCAGTGTTGTATACTAACTTGTCTATCTATGTAGTAATGACCTTTTGCTTTTATAGCTTTGTTTTACATCCATTTCCTGTTGTGATCCCAAACCCTACATTCTACTAATAAAACCTTCCTTAGGCATGTAAAACTAGTAAGTATAGTGTCTTAGGAGAGAGGAATTTTTTATATACGTACTGAATATATTTTTCTATCATACATCAAAAATATGGTTTCATCATTATGGATACTGATTCCACTGATGTGTATCACAGCCTCTCCTTGTCCCATTGGTAGGTTCATGAATTACCGTGGGCAAAAAAATCAGGTGACCAGCCTTAGAGTAATGACATTCTGAAAATTTAACTAGGTGGGCTTTTAGATGATAGTTCATAATTCTTAAGTCTTTCCAGTTCGCCAGATCTTATGCTTTCCTGGCATAATTTTTGGGAACCAAGGTCATCCAGTAGAATGTATGCTCCTTGAGGAGTTTTTGCCTTTGTTTCTCCTAGCACCTTGGACAGTGACTTGAATGTAGGTGCTTAATCTATGTTGTTGAATTCAGATGTTCAGGACTGTAGCTGAATCAATGAAGTGCAAGTAGTAGTGGAAGTAGCACTGGTTGTGGAGTCTGCAGGCCTGGGCTGATGTCTTCCCAT
This sequence comes from Phascolarctos cinereus, assembly GCF_003287225.1. Lineage (NCBI taxonomy): Eukaryota > Metazoa > Chordata > Mammalia > Diprotodontia > Phascolarctidae > Phascolarctos > Phascolarctos cinereus. The sequence goes on from NW_027556098.1 coordinate 181,556,952, forward strand.
TGACTTGTGTGACTTTGGGCTGGTCACTCAGCTCCCCATTGCATCACATACATGATCAATGGGATTGGACTAGTTAGCTCCTGATAAACCTTCTGCCTATAAATCTGATATATGGTCATTTTCAATAGGTCAGCAGGGTATGGTTGAAGTATGACAAAACAGGCTTTCACTATTACTCTTGATTGCGTGGCCTGTTTGCCATAGCCCTCAGAGGTTCTGTTTCTGTTCCTGAAGGTTCTCATCCCTTTCTCCCACTCATAGATTGCTCCATGTCTTATGTCCAAGCCCTGTTGGATGAAATACTCTAAGCAAAACAATCTTAGCACCTTCCTCTCTCAACCATTGCTTCCTCTGGTTCAGCAAGTGAATGAGAGGGAAGACAGCTAATGGTTTCCAGTGAGCAAGGGAGCAAGGTTGGTATTTTAAAGATGCAAATGAAGGGAGAGAAAGGAGTCTTGGGCCTTTTAAAATGTATTGTTAAAGGCTGCACTTAAATTTCTGCCTTCTGTGACACATCAGATACTGTTTCATGAACATTTATGGCAAAGATGCTACACAGATACGTTCTCTATCCATATCACTCCTTAGTTATGAGCTAGAGAGGACTTAAGGTAATCTTCCTTCCTTCCCCTTTCTCCCCTTGCCTTTTAAAAAGGTAAGTCCTTTCAAAAACCCAAAGCTAGAGATGATCCTCCTCTCCTCAACTTTCTTCTGGCACTGTATTCTTCTTTACACTTATCACAACCATGCCTTGTCTTATAGTTATTTCTGTATGTCATAACTTCCTGAGATTGTAAATGAGGGAAGGGATTGTTGTCAAACTTCATTTTTATATCCTTAGCCCATGGCATTGTTCATTGAGCATAGGAGATGCTTAATAATATGTTTATTGGATTGGATGGATGGGGGGTCTCTCTTCTCTGGAGTTAGTGCATGGGTTCATTCTAATTGAACTCCAGCTTTTTACAAGCCTTCAAAGTCTTTCATAAAGGTTTTTGAAGAAACAGAACTTGAAAGTGGGCTAATCACTTTCTTCTGTGTGTGATTTTTGGCAAAACTTTAAAAAATGTGTTATGTCAGAAGTCTAGGAAAAAGCCTTGTGTTATTGAGGCTTGGAAACCATTAATGTAGACTCTGTTACCAAGAAGTGATTTTTGCGTTCTAATTTTCTGTAAAAATCGTGTGTAGTAGTACTAATTTCGCTTAGTATAGTGATCATCTACAATGAAATAAAATTTCTTCCAGAAATGTATACACTTGCTCTGTCATACTAATTTATTTCATTTCACTTAATTATCCACAAAAGGTTGGCCTAGATGCAGGGGTGAGGAACCTGTGGCCCTCTAGGTCCTCAAGTACAGCCCTTTGAATCCAAACTTCACAGAACAAATCCCCTTAATGAAAGGATTTGTTCTGTAAAACTTGGACTCAGTCAAAAAGCCACGCCCGAGGACCTAAAAGGCCACATGTGGCCTTGAGGCCACAGGTTCTCCACTCCTGCTAGAAGATCTTTAAGGTCACAGCCCCTTTCCAATGATCTTTTGAAGATCCAGTTCCAAAATGGTGACATTTTCTCTTTTGAAACTTACTTGATGTTATTAAAATTTACTTTCTTTGGAATACTGTTTTATCACATAAAAGAGCTATTCCTATGCTTTTGTAAGGATTAGAGTCCACAATCCAAAGGGCTTATGAAAACTGATTCTCCAAACAAAATATGATGAAAATATGCCATGAAAGAACTAATTTATCTTTTAAGAATAAGTTGTTATAATAAGATTTACATGAAAGGTTTTTCTCAAAAAAAAAAATTCTGGAGTCTTCCCAAAGAGCCTTTATCTAGATGACTGCTTCAGTAGCACAGTCCATGACCATAACAACTAAGAATCAGTGAGTTACTGAAACTAAAGTAAAAAATGGACACAGGGAACTTCCTTAGTGTGTCAGTGAGATTGATGGCTCAGGGAAGAGGAGGATGGGAAAATGTTACACTATACTATGAAGAATATTAAAATGTGAGTAGATTGAACTCACGAGTGAAGCAATGGGTGAGGCTTAATAATTTAGTTTCTTCATTTTATCTACAAAATTAAGAATTGCAGCTAAAAGTCATCAAGGTTTTTGGTAGTATATTCAAACAATCACTGGCAGACTAGTTTATTCTTTGTTATTAATAGTTTGTGTCATAAATTGGAAAAACAAATACACATCTTTTAGAAATTTCAGCCTTTCAGATTGTAGTTAGACTTAAGCTCCATCAGAGCAGAGATGGTGTCTTACTCATAGCTGCATATTTCCCCAGCACTTAGCCAGTGGATTACACATAGGAAGAGGTGCTTAATGTGGAATTGTATTTTCCCTTTTACCAAATTTTAATTTTGGTTTACCTTTATTTACTTAACGCAAATTTCCCAACTTTTATTTTATGTTTGCTATCATAGTTCTTAGCTATATGCTCTCTTAGTACCAAAACTAAGCAATGGGGATGTAAAACCTGCTACTCTTGATCCACCTATGACTGTTCAGAGCTCCCTGTTGCTTTAGAAACAAGTGGGAAAGGATTACCATCACAAATCGTATTAGCACTCTAACATTCCAATATCAGAGACATATGATGGGACTCTAACTAGCATTATATTCATTCGAATTATTATTAAAGTTTAAAATTTTTTATTATTGTTTTTACAACATTTTGTTGATCAATCTTAGCTGTCTGCTTGATAACCCACGATCTAAGTAAAAAAGCTGACCAGATCTCCACTTTCAACTTTTTGTAGTTTCACTAAGATTAAGTTCAACCCTAAACTTTAAATAGTCGGGAATCACACAGTTAATATCCTGGCCAAGTTGATGTTTAATTATTTTTAGTCTCTGATTTGGTAGCTCTGCCTTAGTCTCCCTTGGATCAGATTCCCTACAGGTACCTCATGGACAAATATGTTTACTGCACTGATGCTAGTATGGGTAATTGACATGTAAACTGAATCCTTTAAAGATATGTTGTTGGATATGTTTGCCTTTTCTTATCCAAACTGTTGTCCTCTAAGAGGAGTGAATTTTGCATTAATTTGTTGAGCCTTAGTGTATTAAGGTTTTTGTGGGTCAGGTTTAAAAGGGTACAGTTTGAACATTAATGTAATAGGAACATGAGTGAAATTCTTGATTCTCTAACTCATTGTAACTGTACCTCAGGGGTAACTTGGAATTCAGAAGACCCATAAATTGCACAGATGTAGCTTTGGATAAAAAGAATCTCTGTTGAATTGTAGGTGAATTATACTGTAATATTTTGAAGGTTTCAGTTTAAGTTTTTCCTGCTCCTCTGCTTCAGACCTCATACCACGCTTTGTTTTGTAACTCAAATGCACTTGTTATGTAATATTGCATGTTTTAGCAATTAGTATTGGTTATTTGATTCTCCCAGACCACAAATTCCATGAAAGCAAGGATCACATCTTATCTAAATTTTACGTCTAGACAGCTTAGTAGCTCAGTGCTAGACTTGGTCAGGATGTAGCCATCTGATCCTGGGCAAGTCATTTAACCTCTGTTTGCTTCAGTTTCCACATCTATAAAATGAAGGTAATAAAGTACTTACATTCCAGACTTACCATAAGGGTGAAGAGAAATAACATATGTAAAGCTCTATGCAAACTTTTAAATGCTATGTAATAGTAATAATAATTTAGTAATTTAATACTAATTTATAAAGTGTTTAAAAGTTAGTAAAGCATTCTACAAATATCTCATTTGATCTTCACAACAACCCTTTATTATCATTATATTATCATCATTTTATTATTATCACCATTTTATGTATGAGGAAACTGAGACTGAAAGATGTTACATGACTTGCCCAGGGTCGCATGGCTAGTGTCAAGAGTCAGGATTTATACTTAGGTCTTCCTGACTTCAAGTCCAGCATTCTAGCTATGATTATTATTATTATTATTCTCCAATGCCTATGATAGTATTCAGTTTACAGCAAGTATTTTAATGCATATTGTTTTCATTTATAGCTTCATAGGTTTTTTTTTTTTTTGGCGAGGCAATTGGGATTAAGTGACTTGCCCAGAGTCACACAGCTAGTAAGTGTCATATGTCTGAGGCTGGATTCGTAGGTATTTTTAAAGGAATTTTTGAATCCTTTGTGAACTAGACAAAAATAAAAATTTAAAGCATCCCTGGACTGGTTGTTGTGGGTTAAAGTTTCTGACATCACACAGGGTGGCAAAGGCTCCCAGGTTCATACGACTAGTTTTTACTATTTGAAGCCATTTAAGGATGTATTTTAATAAAAATAGCTTTTGCATTAAATTGTTGAAGTTACTGTAAGAACAAATTAACATAAGTTTACAAGCTACGGGTTAAAAAAATCAAATCTTAGAATAAATGTAATCAATTATGCTACTTTTCAACATTTCTATATATGCATGTGTGTATACCCATATATGTGTTCATATGTGTATATATGTGTACTTTATTGCAGTTATGAGTCAGTTTTTGCTTTTAATCTAAGGAACTAGGAGAGAGTGGGCTCATACAGTATTGGCAGACACCACTGGCATACATTGCAACCTGTATACATGTGTGCATACCAATACATGTTTATATGTGTGTGTATATGGACTTTATTGCAGTATTAGGAGCCAGTTTTTGCTCTTAATGTAAGGAACTGTAAGAGAAAGTAGGTATATAGGTTTGTGGCAGAAAACACTGGTATATATTACAACCTGGTAAACCCATTTTTTGCCTTGATCCTAGAATTTGTTGATTTATCTTCAAGGCTGAAAATTTTATGCTGCAAAATGCTGATGGTGAGTACATTGTAAGACTAGAGTCTCATTCTACAGAAGTGTAGGGAGACTTGTGTAAAATCCTTCTGTCTTATATGGACTTAGCCCTTCAAAGATTATGACTTGAGGTATGGGAAAACCTGTGGTGCTGGCTATTTTTCTTCTGTGCTTTAATAAACAGTTCTTCATTCTTTGAGTGTGATTTGACACTTTGAATTCCTTTTAAATGTTTGGATGTCCCAGGCGCTTCTAAAAACTTTCTACAGAGAGAGCAAACATTCTCTTGTACTTGGTAAAGCAAGGATTCTGATGCTGTGCTCAGTGCATGATGCTTCTGTGAAGAGAGCTGGTGAACTTGGGATGCTGAAACGCCTGTGGATCACCATGAGCTGAAAGCAAGACGTTATACAAGAAGGTTGACCAGAAAGACCTCTGCATGCACCGAAGTCTGAATGAAGCAGTGTAGTCAGAGCTGGGAAACGATGAGGGGAAGGTCTAATTAAGTGAACCATGAGTTTGTTCAGACTATAGAACTCAATAAATAGACCATTGAGCTTATATCACTGATCAGCTTCCCTTCTACATACCTGGTAGGGTGGCCAAGATAATATGAATTGAGCTGTGTTTCTCTGTGTGAGATATCTTGGTCTACATGAAAGGGGAGTTTATTTTGCAGAAAGTAAGTGAATTCTTCCCAAGCGATATATGTTACTTTGTGTGGTGTCTCAAATGATTAACAGTTTGCCAATGGAGTGTAATGTATAGTGCGTTCAATAAAAAGTAAGCTTGATCTAAGAATATCCATTCACATAAGACCCAAGCAAATGTCAAATGTAGCGATTTTAATAAAGCAATATACATATATAATTTTTCAGAAAACACCAGATGTTAAGTTCTACAAAAGCGCACATCTTGGATCACTTTTGCCTGATCTTCAGGATTTGTTTTGCAACATTAACTTCTCTAAAAACAAACAACAGACTGATACAACTGCTACGACATAATAAAGTTGCTACTGGGCATTTGATCTTTAGTTTACATCTTGATTCTCCTAATGAATGAGTAAATACTGCTTGGCTAAAATGCTGCAATGTCTTGATGAAAAGAAGCTTCAACGCATCAAGCAAAGCCATGAAAGGTATGAAGCAAGCTATAGCTGATTATTAGAATGGGTACAAATTATCAAGAGAAGATGTCTTGACAATATAGGATTTGCATACTCTGATCAACTCTCTTGGCAGCAATTAGATCAGCACCTTGGGCAGGGAACCAAAACTGGGTGAAAGCTGCTTTTCTCTTTCTTAGGAATGATAGTTTAGGCCACCAAAGTCACAGCTGGCACAGAGAGAACTGCAGCATCTGCTGACACTTCTATCCTTGTGGGACAGAGATTACATTGAGTAACCCTAGCAACACTCCCACGGAAAGGCCTGGCCTCAGGGGTGTCTACAGCATGCTGCTTTCGCCTGGGCTTTTCTGAATGGGCCAGGTTCTCAGAGGCCTTGGTTGCCATGGGTTGCTCTTGGTTTTTGGTGATGCCCTTATTTTTCGGCCGGAAGCTATTGTGCTGTTGTCTTCTATGATCATGTCTCGGGTTGCCTTTTATGGGATAATCTGCTTCATTAACGTTGCCTTGTGACTTGGCAGCCCCATTCAGCCTGTTGTTATGATACTGTGGATTAAATCTTCGTCTCTGGCTAGAAGGGCCATTCTACCAAGAAGGAAAACAGATAGCTGTTAGATAGCTTTGGCTTTGTGTTAGCTTAAAGACTCTACAGGGAAAACACCATGAATATCATTAGTCATGACATCTCTAAGTCAACACATATGTTTTTTTCCCTTCTTTTTCCCCTAGAAGAATATGACAGCTTACAAAATCTTGGATCTCAAAGAACAAAACTTTTAGCTGTTGAGCTATATTTAAAGCATAAATCAGACAGATTCAAATAAAGATCTGTATCATTTAGAATGATTAAGTGAAATGTCCCAGGTAAGTATGCTGGTTTAAAACTTGTGAAGAAATTTAGGGAAAAGAGGAACTGTTTTTAGTGGATAATAAGGATTCTGTAAGACCAGGCTTACAAAAATTAATAAGTCAATTTAGCGGATGTAAGAGATACAGCATTATGTAGTTCCAAGAAGCCTTCTTAAAGATAACAAGCAACAGTGCTTTTTTCCCTTTTGACTGAACTTGATTGACATCAATATTAAATTACATTTATTATGCTGTGAAAGTGAGATAGACATTATCTCTCAAGGAGTCACTAAAGGAGCAGGAGGACAGTTAAGAAGACAACACCTTGGAACTGTGTTTAAGGCTTCTGTGTTGTGTTGAATAGGAATGGGGAGGTGACCATTTGCTTATGTGGTGAAGAAGTCATTATAAGAACAGCTCATGTTATTTTGATATGTGATCCTCCTTGAAAATTCTATATCCAAGTCACTTAACCCCATTGCCTAGCCAAAAAAAATAAAAAACATCATGTCGCACTTTGAGGGGCAGCTAGGTGGTGCAGTGGATAGAACTCTGGCCTTGAAGTCAGGAGGACATGAGTTCAAATCCAGTCTCAGACACATGGCACTTACTAGCTGTGTGACCCTGGGCAAATCACTTAACCCCGATTGCCTCACCAAAAAGCAAAAAAAAAAAGAAAGAAAGAAAGAAAGAAAGAAAATTCTATATCCAACAAAAGAAAAATGGGTATGGCTCATAATCCATAAACTAGACATAAATGGGTACAGAATAATCAAATAAAATAAGGTATATGTGGTCCTAGTTACAATCCCATCCTTCATTTGCATGAGCCTCTTTCACCTATGAAAAAGTTTAGAGGCCAAATTATTGTGGTAACTGGGAACTTAACTAATATATATATATAATACATATATATTATATATACATATATATACATATATATATATATATATTATATATATATATATATATATATATATATATATATATATGAATGGATTCTTTGCTAACAGTTTTTTTTCTTTTTTGGTGAGGCAATCCGGTTTAAGTGACTTGCCCAGGGTCACACAGCTAGTAAGTATCATGTGTCTGAGGCTGATTTGAACTCAGGTCCTCTTGACTCTAAGGCTGGAGCTTATCCACCGGGCCACCTAGCTGCCCCTGCTAACAGTTTTTTTCAAATCTATGCAGATACTCTCTTCTCACCACCCCCATCTGTCAAAGCACATATGAAGTTAGGCCTTCTGAATACAGAAAATTCTGGAAAACCCCCATGATGCCAGCCTGCTACATGGAGCTTCAAGGAGACAGGAATAGTGGGAATTGGTCATATCACTTGAAGGGTGAGTTAAGGAGGCAGAGACTGATAGAATTTAGTGTCTAGCAGTTGATACCCCCTCTACCACTAGAAAACATGAGCTAGTCCACTGGATATTAGGTAAATAACTAGATGATACTAGGGGACTTGCAGTCCCTGATGACCTTGACAGGGCAGCTAGGTGGTACTAGAAAACATGAGCTAGTCCACTGGATATTAGGTAAATAACTAGATGATACTAGGGGACTTGCAGTCCCTGATGACCTTGACAGGGCAGCTAGGTGGTACAGTGGTTGGAGTGCTAGGCCTGGAGTCAGGAAGACCTCAGGACAAATCTGGCCTCAGACCATACTGGCTATGTGACTCTGGATAAGTCACTTAACCTTCTTTGCCTCAGTTTCCTCATCTACAAAATGAGCTGGAGAAGGAAACAGAAAATCACTCCAATCTCTGCAAAGAAAACTCCAAATGGGATTACAAAGAGCTGGACGTGCCTGAACAACAACAACAATGACCTTGACTATATTTGCCTTACCTGTTTGGTAGCTGGTATGACTTGGGGAGAGGTTTCATTGGTGTTTGGAGGATTACTTGGCATTTTAATGAGAGCTGCTTTGTTGTCAGAGGTCTTATGACTTGGTGGTTTTCGATTATAGGTGTTCTGTTTCCCAGATGTTGTGGTGTGTGCATTCACCACAGGCAGCAGTGAGCTACAGGGTGTTCTTGAGGAGTAATTGTTTTTCGGATGTGAAACTGAAAAACAACAACAACAACAACAAATAACATTGGTGTTAGAGGGTATGAAATTAGCATTGGCACCTCAGTAACTCGCCAGTGAATTATATATTTCTCTTGCTTATTCTGTAGATGAGGAAACTGTCAGTTGGTGGAAAGCACACATTCCATTTCTAGATGCTACGGTTCAGACTGACCAGTATTTCCAAAATATCTTAAATTTACTAATGCTGTGTTACCAGGCACTTTACTAAGGAGAAATTCCTTTTTTCATGTACCCTACCACCCAAAAAGCTTACTTCCAGTAACCATAGCTGATTACAAAGCTCACTGAAACAGCACAAACTATGCTGGTAGATTCTTTGAAGTTAGGTAAGATTGCTAGACAGTTAATATTTATAGCTCCTGATGTTTTTCCAAAAAGTAGCTTTTCTGACAAATAGTGGTGACTTTTCTTATAGGTCCCTGGAAAGAGAGCAAGAATAGCAGTACTCTGCAACTCAGAGTTCACTTGAATTTTTTTTTTTTAATTAACTATTCTGGACACTTTTAATTAGACCTTAAAATATAAGATTTTTCTTTCATTCTTAGAATATTTGGTTTAGAAGATTCAGAAGATCTTGATTTCGATGAGGAATGGCATAGCCTAGGACTTTCCCCTGGGGTTGATAATTGCCAGTTTTGATTCAATTTTGGAGACTGGAAAAAACAACAACAAAAACCCACAGGGGTGGTAGTCATTACACTCCATGTAGGTTATTTTTCTATGCTTCCTTTAAAACCTGCATTTCTTAGAAGTCCTTGTCATACACAATATGAGAACCTCACAATACCACTATTAGCATACTATTGCCAAGCCTTCTTTAATTGGGTCTGAGGAAAGAAAGGAGCACTCTCATCCACTGAGGGTTGATTCTTGTCTCAACTACTTGGCAAGGGCATCTTTCTCCCCACTAGATGGCACTGGAGTGAAGATGATGCCTCAGGCAGAGTTGTGAATCATCTTTGGAGATTCAGAAGACTGAAGACACACAGTCACTGAGCACTAGCCTCATTCTATCCAGAAAGCCAGAGTGGAAACTGTGACAAACGGTCAAGCTTTCAATTAGGAATTATACTCTTTGCTCATTTTTTTTCAGGGAAAAATCCAGAAAGAGGATGGAGAGTGGGGTAGATTCCTTCTGTAAGAAATTTAGAGACAATAAAGAAAAGAAGACCACTTTTTGAAGGTGCAGTCAATTCTCAGTTATCTGCATGCAAATTTACTAGTCTGTAGATCTTCCAGGCCATCTGCTTTCCCTCTTCCCTCCTTCTGCTATATTTGATCCCCTTCATTTATTTATTGTGGGAATTATTTATAAGTGGGAATATTTATTCCCACTTCCATTGGAGAGTGGGCTGAAATTGGGAAACTCAGTGTATGAAGTTTGACTGTTAGGTCAAGAATGAGGGACAAGGCAAGCTAATTATCTGAAATGAAGTCTTTGAGCTATTTGTGGACTTCACTTAAGCCAGGTAGTTGTAGGTTGCCTTTGCCTTTAGAAAAGAGTAGACTCTAAGCTCACAGATAGAACCTGGAACACTTTACAACACAACTAATTATTATCAGATTTATTAGGAAGTCTTACTCTTTAAGCAACATAATATGTCTAATGTAGAATCTCAGCTGTTTTAAATCAGAAGAGTAGTTAGCTTTCTTTCCATTCTTTAAAAAAATGTACATTACAAGGTGAAAACTTTAGTTGACTTGTCTATTTTCCATATAATTTAGTCATAAAAACTCCCCATGGCATACTGGCATTTGGGGATCCTGAGTTGAAATTCTGGCATTTCTGGTGAATTGCTATAGGATCTTAAGCAGAACAATCTCTATAGGTCTCATTGGTATAATAATTTAATGGCTCTATTAACTCATCATCAGTGTGAATATTTGCTCCACCAGTGTGAATCACAACCCATCCATGCTGTCTTATTCCATGATTCTTGTCCACATTGGCCTATTATCCATCATTGTGCTCCTCTAGAGCAAGGTACCTTAAGGGTGTCATGGACCCCTTTGGCAGTCTGGTGAAGCCTCTAGACTCCTGCTCAGAATAATGATTTAAAATGTATAAAATAAAATAGGTATGATTATAAAGGGAACCACATAGATTTAAATAAGTTATATGCATGTATATATATACACATATACATACACACACATATGCTTTAAAAAGCAGGTTCATGGACCCCAGGTTAAGAGTCCCTGCTGTAGGTAGTTCATATATGGGTGTGTGTGTGTGTGTGTGTGTGTGTATACACACACACACACACATATGTATATATATGCACACACACATATTCATATATATGTGTGTATATACACACATATATACACACACATATATATGCATATATGTGTATAAAACACACACATGTATATATGTCTATATGTACATGTATGTATATCTGTGTTTATGTATGTGTGTATATATATACATGCACATACATATATATGTGCATATGTATATGTGTGTATATATATTTCTTGAGCAGCAGGGCAGCACTCCAGGTATCCCTCTGTTCTCTCTCACTCCTGCTACCTTATTGGAATATCTTTTCTTGACTATAAATTTTTTTGGTAGAAATCTTTTATGCCACTTTTAGCACACAAATCATTGTTGGTAACATGTATCCTATATAAACTGATCATGCTTTTTTCTGTATTGTCTGTTGCATCAGCTGGAGATTGTAGTAATCCATTTTTGGGAGCTATTTAATATCACTAGGTAAATGTGTTTAAAAGATTGTGTGTGTGTGTGTGTGTGTGTGTGTGTGTGTGTGTGTGTGTGTGTATGCAGTCTGGGATCCTCAAAATGATACCCAATCTCCAAAATGCAATTTAGCTGGTTCTTTTCATCTTACTTAATTTTGGGCCCAAATCATTATCTATCTTCAGCATCTGTTCAAGATGTTTACAGATGGATTAACACATTGGACTGCCTATCTAACTGCATGCTATGATCTGAGCAATAGGCATTTTTCATCCACTTAATTTCTCCTATGTGGTTTGTCAGGCTGATTCCTTCTGAGTATTTGTGGAAAGTCCCAATATGTATTCTGGGTTTGATGCAGTCAGCACAATGTAATTTATAAATAGGAGCATCTGAAGTACCTTACCAATCACACAGTGTTTGTGCAGGACATCCTTCTTGACAACTACACACATCTTTGACCTGTTTTATGCCTCACTTGATATTCAGAAACAGAGGACTGTTGAACAGTTATGTGTGTTGTTACATCTATCAAGAAATCTTGTAGGCATGTAATATATGCATAGGAGACACCTTGTGAAAGAACAGCTGAATTGTGTACTCTAGTGAATAGATATAACATTTACAAACAATAAATTCATTGCGATTTCGTCTTTTTTTATACACATCAGTCAATCAGGTGACTTTGAAGACATAGTGTGCAGTGGGAAATCAGAACCTTCTCTTTCCCCTTCTCATATCTTCATCAATATGTATGTAGATCATCCTTTTAAAGATTTTACATAGGTGAGAAAATAGTCTCAAATTTAGTAGTAGCTGATGTCTTTTCAGTCACCTTTTTGGGGGCAATAGTCCATGATTTTTTTTCCATTCTTTTGGAATCTTCTCCTCTTTGAGATATCTTAAAAACTGATCCCTGAGTGCCTCCAAAATTATGCTAACTTCAGGCTTGATTTCTTCTGTATGTACATAATTGGGTCCAGCAGCTGCTCCTCCTGACTTCATCTTCATTCATGTAATTTTTACTTTATCATGTAACATCCTGTACGTTAGGGATATCTGAGTCCAAACGTGGTTGTGGTTTCATTTCCATTAAGAGATTCCTATAGAAATGCTGTTAAATCTGTTCCATTTTGCATTTAGGGGATGATCTGGATTAAATGAGTACCTAGCATGTAAGTTCCTTTATACATATGCAATCATATACATATATTCCCCACCACCAACTACAATTTAATCTTCTTTGGCAAAATGCTGACCTACGCTTTGGGGTTGGTGGGAGGAGGACAGTGGGTATTGTAGATAACAGAAAACCGTAAAGTATATTCACAGTACTCATTTAGTATGCAAGACTCACTTTCTCCACAGAGCATGATTTGGGTCTTTAGCTGTTCGATGTCACAGGAGAACCTGGCAGATCTTCCTAGCTCTTCATCGTATTTGCGTTCACTGACAAAGTGCTTAAGAGATGGACAATTAAACAGAGACATCAAGGTAAAAAAAAAGTTAGTGGAAATATTCTTGAGTGTCTGTAGGCACAAGAATAGTAAAGTCATCAACGATGAATCACACTCCAGCTCATTTGATTTTCCCTGAGCTCAGTTCCTCCTCCCCCCATCCCGCCCCCACACGCCATCCCCGGCCCCCTGCCTTGTTCCTGACACTTCCAGTTGTCTTCCTGACTCCAGGTCCCTGTCTGGAGTTTTATGATTCTCTAACCTCAGCTGGGATCAGCTGATCCGTACTATTACTACCTATTCCAGGAGAATCTGAATTTTAATTAGAGACTCTGGAAATTCTAAAAGCTCTCTGAAGTCAGCAAGAAGAATCACTAACAGAAGACTTTCAATAACTTTAACAGGTTCTAGGTGATATGTTTTTGGTGATATTCTCTGCCTGATGCCCCTCAAATGACCTCATATTAGTAGGTCCTGACTCCCCTATTTATCAGATCATATCTACCCAAAGAAGGGGGAAGAAAACTGTTACATTCTCATTCCTCCCAAAGTCTTCTCTCAAACTAGGCTTATGCTAAACTAAGCAGAGATGAGCTTTTCTGAAGACGGCAGCTCATCCGCCTTGCTTGGAACTATTTCAGTGCTCTGCTCTTTCAGTCACAGTCAGAAGACTGTGCTGGAGATTTTTTTGGGTGGAGAGGGGGACAGCACATGTGGAGGTGAGATGGAGAGGAGGATGACCATAGATTTAGAACTAGAAGGGACCTCAGTTCATTTGATCCAATTCCCTCATTTTAAAGAAGATAAAATTAAGACCTACTCAAATTCCACGATTTGGTCCAAGTCACCAAGGCAGAGCTGGGATTTGAATTCAGCTCCTTTGAATCCAGGATGTTCTCTAGATTGTCTCATTTCAAGAAAGTATTTTGGACATGGGGCTGGGTAATATATTCATAAAAGTTTGTAGGAAGAGAGCTTCCACATTCAACCTCGCTCTATTTCAATTGCTTGAATTTAAAATTCTCAGTGTCATACACACACACACACACACACACACACACACACACACACACACACACACACACACACACACACTCCTCCACTAGCCCATTTCCTCTGGGCCTGTTCTCAGTGAATATACAGAAAAGCTCAGTCCTTCTCCATGATAATAAATCCTGCCATACAGTGACCTTTACCCTTCTCTGGTCTCCATTTTAACCTTCTTGAAAGAAAACCTAACAGATTATGTCAAATCCTTAGAGAAAAAACACTATGTACAAAACAAAAATAATGATGATCTTATCTCAGGCTCAGCATTCAGGCTTTGACATTTCAAAACTTACCTTAATTTCCGCCCGGAGTTCAGCCAGCTGTGCCTCAGCCATCTGACTGGATAGATCAGTAAGTCTCTTTAATTCTTCAGCTTTTTTCTGACGAGCAGTCAGAATTTCCACTGCCAAGGAAGAAAGAATAATATATTAAGGACAGAAATTTAAACATATTAATGGACATATTTTAGAATCAATTTTCCTTTTTTATACTGACTTGTGAATACATATCCATATCCATGCTCTGTTTTCTGATCTGGTCACTGAAGCTGTTTCCTAGTGCAAGCTGTTATTGTTGCTATCTAATCCTCTTCGCTGTGCTTTAATCCCACCAACAAACTCCTTCTCCTCCTAATTAACAATTTTCCTTCCCACCCTTTTACCTCTTCTCTACTCCATTTTCTGTAAAAAAATTCAAAAAGGCACCTGCTCTAATCTTATCCGAAGATCTCAACTTTCAAATGGGGAAATGCTAAAAGAAACAATTATCTTAAAATAGAAACTGTGAAAAATTACAAGCTGTCTAAAAGCAACTTTAAATTCCATGCAAATCTGGATCACTGTGTGAAGCATGGGAATCCATTGTGAAGGAAAAATGTTTTGTTTCATATGCTGAAAAATATCTAGAAAATATATGGTATTTGTGCTAGTTATTAAATAAATTAAACATTAAATAATAAAATAGAATTTGTTGGCAGATATATTCTATATTTCATCCATCCAGGTTCACTTAGGGCAACTAACTGCCATCTGAGTCATTCACCTATGTTTGACTTGACACTAAGTACTTTTAGGAACTGAAAGGTTCCCAGATGCCTCTGCTGCGATGATATGCTTCCATTCTACAAAAGGAGTAGAGTTCCAAATCTAAGCATTTCACGTCTGTATTGTAAATGTCCCCAAAGACACATTTGCAAGTGTACGTCAATGCCAACTTGAACTGGAATGGTCCAAGAAGAGTATTCTTCAGCATCTGCACATGTGGAGAAGACGCTAGGGAGTTCTCAGCCTCTATATTTTCATACATCTGTCAGCTAAATTCCAGATCCAAATAGATCTAGTAGCCCACAGGCATTTCATGTGAATTTGTGACAGTTCCTAAAATACATTAGAGCCCATAAAACAATGAATAAAAACACACAGTGAGACTGCATTTACAACATTATCTTTAAACAAACTGTTCCATCTCATTTATGTTTTACAATCACTGTCTCCATTTGAATTAGACAAACACTGTTTGTTATAAGAAAAAAAAGGTATATCTAATTGAGAATGTGTATACAGCCATTCATTTTAAATTCTTGGCTGAATAATAACCCATTGCTCTATTAGATTCAATTCATAATACACCTCCAGAACCACAGTGCCAAATAACATGATTTCTGATTGTGAGAACACTTAATGTACAAAATATCAAAAAATAGGCATTTAAATGCCTGAATGAAACAAAGTAAAGATTGAATCAAAAGTTAAAATGTCCTACAAACCCATATACCACATCATTAGACTATGATAGACATATCTTTTCATAAAACTTAACAGTGATAGCAATGTTGTGATATTAATAAAATAATCAAATCATAAATCACATAGACCAATAGAATGTTAGGCTGGTATAATTCCTTTTTGATTACTTACCCCCTCCCCCTGATTTACCAAGGCATATTTCCCAGGAAAGATTGATCTGTGCTGTACAGCCTCTCAGAATGTGTAGGAACCTGCTAAAATATTCAAATTTTTTTTGCACTTTTCCCTTTGTTTATGGGGGTGGTGGTGGTAGTGGCAGTGACTTACAAGAAGGATGTGGAACAGATTGATGTTTTGGGTGATTTATTACCAGGATGGAATTAGGGGAAAGTAGCAGTTTTCTTTCCCAAAATGATCACTTGAAAGTGTCTGAGACCAGAGATTCTGGAAAGCAATATGGAATTATGCCAAAAAAAAAAGTTTCTAAAATGTCCCAATTCCTTTCACTCAGAGGTCAAAGAAATGATGAGGTATATACTTCAAAGAGAACCTAAATGGAAAGAAAGGTGTATATGTGTATATGTGTACATACACACATATGGGTATGTGCATGCATATATATATATATGTGTATATGTATGTACACACACATGCATGCTCATACACATATGTGTGTGCGTATACATACATGTATGTACATACACATATGTGTGTGTGTTCATAGCAGCACTTTTATGATAGAAAAGAACTAGAAACAAAACAGATGCCCACAAATGGGTACACAAATGTCATAGAATATTACTTAATTGTGAGAGAGGATGGATTTGAAGTACAGCATTAGAGAAGCATGGGAAAAATATGAACAATTATACACATTGACTACAACTATGTAAATGGAAAGAACAGCAACAAGTCAAAGGACTTGGGTTCAAATCCTGCCTCTGACAGTTACTAGGTCTGTTACCTTGGACAAGTAACTTCATTTCCTTGTGCCAGTTTCCTGATGTCTATGAGATGAGAGGGTTGGACTAGATGGCCTCTAATTTCTCTTCAGCCCTAAATCTACAATCCTAAGAAAAATTGAATGCTATGTAATTATAAAGACTGGGCTTGGTTGAGATAAAAATGATCAAACGAAGCTCCCTTTCTCCTTTGTAGAGGTGAAAGGCTGTGGAGAACTTTGTAGCAGTGAATAACAGTAAATTGCATATACTGTCAGAATTGGTCAATGGTGTTGGTTAGTTTTGCTAAACTGCTTTTCCCTCCCATTTTTCTCTTCCTTATTGCAAGGGATAACTCACTGTGTAGTGACTGGAAGGGATATATTCATAAATGAAGAGAGAATATAAAAACAAAAGCTATCAATAAAAATTTAAAATTTGAAAAAGAAAAATGTGTGGGACCCAAAATCAATTCAACTTAAAAAGTGTAGGACTGAAAGTCTAGAGATCCAGAAGGCATAGTATCAAATGAAAGTCTTTGAAAGAATTTATGTGAAGTAAGAAAGTATAGTAAGATTAACTGATGGGCTCTTTTTTTTCAGGACCATAGAACAGGAAAGAGATGGTGCCAAATGTTCAAGATGAAATCAGGTAAACAGCTGGAATAATAAAATCATAAGATGGCAGAGGTGGAAAGCACACTGGAGTGTATCTAGTTCACCCTCCTCACTTTCCAGAAGAGGAAACTAAGGCCTAGAGAAATTAAGCGGCTCATTCAGGGTCATGAAGCTTGACTATAAGTCAAGCATTCTCAACCCAAGCATTGTCAGTTCCCAAGGCACTCTAGTAATGCTCTCTGACTTTTCTTTATATGTGATTTTTAGAGTAGCTGACAATTAGATAATGTTGTTCTTTTTTTTGAGGCAGTAAGAGTAAAGCATTCACACCAATGGCAGTGAAAAACCAAAGACGTCATCCGAAAGGATGTAAATGGGCCCCAGAATAAGATTGCAGGTGCAGAATTACCAGCCAATTCCTCCTGTGCTCAAGTTAATGTAAATGTGCATGTAAATGAAGACACGTGCATCAGCAAGTCTTTGGAAGCATTTTACATATATTCTACATTAACATTTCAAAGCCATTCATTATGAAAAAGCCTTAAAACTTCAGATCTAAAGCAGTACTTCTTTTGGGGCTGATATTATCACCTCAAAGACATCAATAAAAGATTCAGGACTAAACTTGAGGTTCATTTGATCACGTCAGTATAAACAGAATTATAAGGAAATTTTGAAACTACCATTTTTTCCCTCTAGAAATATGAAAGGGAAGAATGGTTGAATGAGTAACTTTATACATCACTGTATTCAGGACCTGACATATTAATATTACATTATTATCTATATTTTTAAGAAGTATCTAGACCGCTGAAATGTATTTTCTCTGTTGCATTTATAAAATCCTTTAGAATTTTAGGAATACACTGGAATACTGGAATCATAGAATTCATGAGGGGAAAGTTCCCTTAGAAATCACTGAGTTCAGTTTCCTCATGTTACAGATGAGGAAACTGAGGCCCAAAAAAGTTAAATTATTTGTCCAAGGTTTTACAACTGGTCAGCTTCAGAACTGAGATATGAATCTAGTTCTCCTTGTTCTCAGTACTGTATTTCTTTCATTGTACCACCTTCATTTCTACCTCTTAAAATTCCTAGTTAACTTCAAAGTTAAAC
The DNA here is from genome assembly GCF_003287225.1 of Phascolarctos cinereus. Classification (NCBI taxonomy): domain Eukaryota; kingdom Metazoa; phylum Chordata; class Mammalia; order Diprotodontia; family Phascolarctidae; genus Phascolarctos; species Phascolarctos cinereus. The sequence continues at coordinate 181,575,455 of NW_027556098.1, forward strand.
TCAAATACCGCTTTCCACATGAAGCCTTTTCTTATCTCCTCAACAGCTTGTGTCTTCCCCAACCCTATGTCTGAAATTTATTTGCATATATTTATGTGTCTTGTTTTCTCTGATAATGTACACTCCTTAAGGTCAGGGGTTATTTTCATTTTTTTTCTTTGTATCACTAGTGTCTAGTACTCTGCTTGTTGTTTATAAAATGAACCATATTGATTCATAATTCATTATAAAGACAAATTCATTTTAGATCTTTTTTAGGGAGGTTAATTACCAGAAGTACTAGAAAACTTTGTTATGATATTTCTCGAGTTGAGATCTTCCCTTTTTCTTTGTTATCCCTCATCCCTCCACTAACTTAGGAAATGGGCAGCTAGGTGGTACAGTGGATAGAGTGCCAGGCCTGGAGTCATGAAGACCTGAGTTCAAATATGGCCTCATATACTTACTTCCTGTGTGGCCTTGGGCAAATCACTTAACCCTGTATGCCTCTGTTTTCTCATCTGTAAAATGAGCTGGAGAAGGAAATAGCAAACCACTCTAGTATCTTAGCCAGAAAACCTTAAATGGGGTCACGAAGAGCTGTACATGAATGAAACAACTCAACAACAATAAACATGAGCCATAACTTAAACCTTAAGCAATTTTTATTTTCCTGGAGTACTGGGATAGGGGCCTTAATAAGCTAAAATGTGTGTAAAAGGGGAGCCTAATTCCCCAATAAGAGGTAGGCCATCCCCTTCCCCTGTGACTGAATGTGATCTAAAATGAATGTCTGGTTACATAACTGAGAGTAGTATAGTATCCTAACCCCTGTAGAACTGGGTGGTTCCTCAATGCTGGGAAATATACCCAAAATAAATACAAGGTATTCAGATGGACAGCACTAAAGGTTTTGTCTCAGAAGCTGTGTGGAAGGAGTAGCCATTATGTGGAAGTGATGAGAACAAAGGCAGAAAAATCAGAAAAGGGAGAGAAGAAAGGGGCAAAGAAAGAAAGGAAAAAGGAGAAAGAGAAAAAGAGAGGGAAAGAGGGGAGGGAAAGTGAGAGTGAGTGAGAGAGAAGAAGAGGAGGAGGAAGTAGAGAAGTAGGAGAAAAAGAAGGAGGAGGAGGAGGAGAAGAAGAAATCCTTTTTTTCCCCCCTCTGCAACTGGTTGAAATTAAGGAATGCAAAAGGGATAGAAGGAGAATATCAAAAGGGCCTTTATATTTGGATTATAAGTGCCTGGGGATTTACACAGGAGATCTTTGGTATTAATGGTTATTCATTTAAAGGTTTCTCTTTTTTTCTCCTCTTCCTTCCAGTAAAACTTTTTTCTATATCAACCACTCAACCAAAAAATATTAATTAAATACTTACCATCCACCAGGCATTGATGATACAAATGCAATAAATGAAGCAATATCAGCTTTAGAGGAACATGCTCTGTAATACTGTGAATTATACCCTTGTAAGAAGGCAGTCATTCTCAATATACTAAATGGTAGGCACCAGGTAGACTTTCCCAGGTTTTTAGGGTGGGGAAATGTGGGCTAGGAGAAGTAAGAGGACTCCTCAAAGTATACCCAGGCATTTCATGTCATGAGAATCTCTGACAGGGAATACAGTAAGTTTCTCAACTATCATACTGTCCTCAGGCATGGGTTTTGAGGTTTTAATTTATTTCTTTAGTTTGTAATTCCTCGTTAAAATCATGCTCTGATGTATAATTGTGCCATGGAGGACAGTGTAATCCTAGGTTCTTAAAAAATATGTCAGTGTAGTACAAGTTCTGACAGGTCCTGAGATAGAAAGACTGAATGTGAGTCCAATGACAGACTGGTTATCTCTTGTCCAAGGACCAGATTAGCTAAGTGCTCAAGAGATTTTCACCAAAACATTGTCTACTAGTGCTTCTTGTTGTTTTTGTTGTTATTTTGCCTTGGCAAGTCATGAAGGCTGTCTACAAACATACTAAAGGTTTGTTTGCTATGTTACTGGAAGTAGGTTATAGCACTGAAGTAATCATAGAAGTGCTTCAGCATAGAAGTGCTGAAGTTTGCAATCATGTTGGTGTGTTCAAACATGTTGGGCCTGACATGCCATGGAAAGTAAGTTAATTTCATTTACTCAGTGCTTCAGTATGGTGCAGTGTATACATACTGGGTGAGTTTTGGAGTCAGGAATTTGGTTAAAGTCCTGCTAATGACACACAATACTTGTATGACCAAGGACAAATTACTTATGCTCTCTAAGCCCCAGGCAAATTTCTAAGGTAAGAAATTTCTTATCTGCGTTGACAGAAAGAGATCATCAGTTTCGACTTCAAAAAACAACCCCAAAGAATGCTCAATATGTACAATCAGTGTGATATAGTGGATAGAGTGTTTAGCTTAGAGTCAGTAAAATGTGGGTTCAGATCTTACATCTGGCACTTATTTATTGTGTGACTGAGCAAATCTCTTCTCTACATGCTCCAGACAACTCCCTAAGAGTGGCAGTATGGTGTAATGGAAAGTATATTAGGTCTAGAACCTGGGTTCACATCTCACCTCTGACAATTACTACCTGTGTGATCTTAGGCAAATGACTTAATTTCTGTGGGCCTCAGTTTCCTCATCTGTAAAATGAGGGGGTTGGAATAGATGGCCTCTAAGGTTCCTTCTACCTCTAATTCTATGATCTTATGATTAAGGAAATTATAGAGGGGTCATGATGGAATCTCTACACCAATATTTCTTCACTCTGGTGAAATCCCAGACCTTTCACTTATTTGCATATGTGTTCAACATTATGCTAGGTACTGTGCAGGAAGATACCATCTCTTTCCTCAAGAAACTGAGAAACAAGATGCACAAAACAAGTGGAGAGCAATTTGAAGATAATATCCAGGTGATTTCAAGATATTGTTTGTTCCCACTGTACAGAGGAGTGATGCAGGAATTCAGAATAAGGGAAAGATCAATTTGATGTTCTGTTATACGCATGGAGGATGGATTCAGTTGATATAACTGCTTCAATTATGTGGGAATGGACTGTGTTCATAGTCTCAAACCATTCTAGGAGAGAAATACTCTTCAGAAATCCTTCAAACATCGATACATTTTGGCTTCTGATGTGATTGCATGGGGAAGAGAAGGTCAGAATAGAACCTGAGGGTTTTTTTTTTCCTCTGAGAAAATGATGTGATATTGCCCTAGCACTGCGATGAGAAAGCATTGCCAGAGACTATATACAGTAAAATCTACTGCTACCACTTTCTTTGAAAGATTATGAAACTGAGGAGGAAAGCAAGCCAAGGTTGAGAAATGCAAAAAACTGTGCTCATCCACTTTTACTGAAGAAATATGATGTTCCATGAAAATGCAACCATGTCATAACTACAGAGGCTGTGAAACCATGTTAACATGCCACCTACACTAGCCCACATGCTGTGGAATGTCATCAGAACTGCTGAATGTTGAGTCTGAAAAACATTCACAATTCTATTGGCACTTTTTCAGGGAGTCCGACCTGTCACTTGGTGTCCTTTTTGGAGTAAGAAGGACTACTGTAATTTGATCTGGGAATTCCCCACCTACATTCCTAACCCAACAGTCCGCTCTAGGCACTCATCCATCACTTACTTGCTTCTTCTTTAACTTTATCCATTTCTGCCATTAATGAAACTTCTTTGTCAATGATGCTAAAAGAAAAGGACAAAATGTTAGTGAAATATTGACTGTAATTCAATTCACAAACATTTTAATCACCTACTATTGCTAAGCATTGAATTTGGTCCTGGGCTCAAAAAGCTAACATTCCACACCCTCAAGGAGCTTATATTACTCTGGGGGAAAGGAACATTTTTTGATAAACGATGAATGAAAGAGAAATAACTTTTAAAAGAAAATTAAATAGGATTAACAAAAAAGTTACTACAAATGCTTGTGTTAAGTTGTCTAACTATTGCCCAGATAAAGAATGTAAGTTCTAAATGATGTTCATTTTATCATTACCAACAGAATTTAATTCAGCAAACATATATTAATCACATACTCCACATAAGGCATTGTGTGCCAGGGACTGAAGATGCAAAGAGGTAGCAGTGGAATAACTGCTCCCAGAGAAAATCTGGTTTTTACTAAAAATATAATTGATATCTTGATATCTGGCCTCTAGATCATTTAAGTCACTTAGGGAATCCTCAGTTTTCTTCAAGTTGCAACTTCCTCTGATCTGATTTGGTGATATTTCCTTTCCCTGAGATAAGTGCTATGTGGCCTATTTACTTTTGAAATTAAAGTCAATTGAAATTAATTTTCTCTTGAGAATTTTGCAGAGCTCATTGAAGTAATTGGTGCCTCTGTGGGGTATCACAAAAGCATGGTTGGGAATTATTGAGAATGATAACTAATTGATGGGGATAACTAAACATGAACCACCCGGAGCTTTGCAGTAAGTGGCTTGGGAATGGTGATTTGGAAGCTGTTTCTACTCAAGAAGTCACCGAATCAATGTGAATTGTAAAGAACTCTCCTGGATAGCTGCTAAAAGCCAGTCAGATACCAATTACTCAGAAATATGATATGGCTTGTAAAAACATGGTGGACGAGATACAATCATTGCTGTGTGAGTAAAAGAAAAGTACAGAGAACAATGTTAGCATGTCAACACTGTTTATCAATCTTACAAGAAAATGCCAGAGATAATCAGTATCCATTTTAGACATTCTTGGTTGTTCATATATATCCTAAGGCTACCTAGCTAGTCATTCATTTATTTATTCATTTAATGATGATGACTGACAAAAGTACAGTGGCAAGAGTGCTGGTTTGGGCATCAAATCCAAGCTCTACCACTTACTGCCTGACCAACCTTGGGGAAGTCATTTAGCCTCCAGGCCTCAGTTTCCTCATCTGTAAAAGGAAGGGATTGGATTAGATGCTTTCTAAGTTCCCTTCCAGCTCTAGAACCATTGTCCTAAGAGCCTAGTAACTTACATTTATACAGCATTTTAAAGTTTGAAAAATATTTTAGATACATTTTCTTGCTGGAGTATCACACCTAACCTGTGAGGTAGGTACAATACATATTATTTGCACTTTACATAGGAAACTGAGGCTGAAGGAGGTTAAATGATTTGTCCATGATCATGTAGCTAGGAAGTATCAGTCGCATGATTTAAATTTAGGTTTTCTCTAATACAATGTAAGCTGTTTGAAGACAGGCGCTTTCATTTTTGTCTTTATTTCCAATACCAAGACAATTCCTGACCCTTCAGGTCCAACGCTCCACCTACACCAAGCAGGATCTCTTGATGGTGTTGCAAGTCATTCTGGAGTTGATAATGACTTGTGTGACCCATTCCCTGTCACCAGTAGAGTACAAGATTTCATTAAGTAGGGAAGTGTTGATCTGTTTTATGTACACTTGAGGAAGCAAATGAAGACATGGAACTTGGTGTTAAATCACACTTTTCCAGTCCTCTAGAAAATTCAATAGACCTTGAATAGCTTTAAAAGTTTTTTGCAATCCAAGAGCTGTATATACAGATAACTCTGTTTTCAAAGCTCATGGGTAGGAAGGTATGATTTTGCTGAGTCAGTGGAGTGCTATGAACTGATAAGCCCTAAAAAGACAAGCCTATAGCAAAGAAACCTTATAGCATCAGACTGAAGAGTTTCATTAGCAATGTAGAACTGAAAGCTGTCACTGAATTTCACTATCTAGGCAGCATATTGTCCAATTACACGTCTATACTCTCTCCTGCCACCCCCACTCCCGTCTCGTTTCTTCACTACCTACTTATTACTTAATCCTTTGCAATCTTGACTAAGATCACTTGACTAAAAATCTCTCCAAGGTTACCAGTGGTCTTCTGGCCCTCTAAGTTTATAACCTCAGCATTATCCTTGACTCCTTAAACTTTCTTACCCCACATGTCCAATTAACTGCCAAACCTTGCTATTTCTACCTCCCTAACATTGCTCTCACCTTACCCCTTCTCTCTACTCCCAAAGCTACCACTTTAATTCAAGTCCCTATCACCTCTTGTTTAGATTATTGCAGTGGCCTTTTAATTTGTCTTCTTGCCCCAAGTCTGTCCCTACTCCAACCTATCCTCCACACTGTGACAAAATGATTTTCATTAAACCTACAGTGCCAGGCACAGTGCTAAGCACTTTATAAATATCTCATTTTATCTTTACTACAACTCTGAGATGTAGGTGTTGTTATTATCCCCACTTTATAGCTGAGGAAACTCAGGCTAACATAGGTTAAGTGACTTGCCTGAGATAGTAAGTGTCTGAGGCCAAACTTGAATTCAGGTTTCCTTGACTTCAGGTCCAATGACTTACATAGCAGCCCGAATCTGAAAGCCAGCTATCTATCTACCAAATGTCTGCCTCTTCTAGCTACCTCTCATGCTTTCTTACCACCAAAATATAGGTTGACTTGCTCAAAGAAGTACATGAGTTCCATCTTTTGATTCTCTTAAATCCTTTAGACAGAAATTTTATTGCAGCTGTTACCTTAAAGCCATTGGTCACATCTCCCATGAACTATATGAGAGCTACCCTACTGCTTTGTGCCCCCTGCCCCCTGCCACATGGCAGTAAAAGAAGGTAAGAGATTAATTTTCCTATGGGTACAGAAATGATGGAAATTGTTTCTTGCTTGGTATATAGTACTGGTTGGCTGTAAGTCATGGTTATGCAAAAATCCAGGAAATCTTAATCATAGGAGAAATAAATAATCTGAAGCATTAATTTATGATTAAAAGATATGCTGGGTTCAATAATGCTAAATATTCACCAACTATAGCACAAGGTCTCAAGATCAAAATAGGAAGTTGATGATTCAGTTTACTAATCTGGGTGGTAATAGCTTCTTAGGATTTGCCCTTTTCCCATTTAATCATCCATAACACTAAATACTGAACTTTTCTTGGCTTAACACTTTACCTTCCACACATTTGAAAGAAGTAGAGCTTGATTTTTCCAAGTGACTTTTTCCCTGGCCACCCAAAGTATTCCCCATGTCATAATCAGGGTCATTTGAAGGGCACCAGAATTAGAGAATCTCCAGTGACACATATTCTAATAAACAAAGCCCACAGGACTCACATACTGACCTTACTTTTCTTATGAGTGCCCTTTCTCCTTCCCAAACATGCATCTTCTAATTTCACCTAAACTACTTGAGCAGTAAAATTTTATTTTGGTGCCATAAAAAAAAAGCTTTCATTACCAAAGCAATAAGACCTAAGGAGAAAAGGAATGCCATGACAGCTCTTTTGTGTCTTATTATATAGTTAATCACTGCGATAAAGGACCATTTTATAAAAATGTTTCTACTCTCTGGATTCCTTCCTATAGAACAGTGAAAGAAAGAAAAATCGATCAAGAGCTAGAAGGGCCCTCAGGGCCCATGTAATCCTAGGCCACATAAAATTACAGATCTGGAGCTGGAAGGCCCCTTAGAGGCATCTAATCCAGCATGCTCATTTCAAAATGTGGAAACTGTGATCCAAGGAAATCAAATGACTTGCTTACAGTAAAACAAGTACTAAGAACCTAAGCAGTATTTGAACCCAAGTCCTCTGCCTCCAGACCAGTGCCCTTTCTACTATACCATGCTTCCTATTAGAAAGACACCTTGGTGGAAACAAAATGAATTTACTCTGATAAAGGTCTTCGCTTAAAACTTGTACATAATGGATGTGTTAGGCAAAACTGTGATGCACTAAAAAAATATGGTAATAGTGTATTGGGTGGGCCCCCTGAAATCTGCCCTCCTAAAACAGAAATAAGGAATGATCCCTTGAGGCTAATGGACAACAAAGGTTATCAGCCTGCAGGACACAACACACCTAGGGGTTTTGGTTGTAGGAAGAGGAATTTAAAGGGGAGTTTTAAAATAAAGAAGCACACTACCAACTAGAGCTTCCTTTTAGAGCTAAACCAGGGCCACATTCCCTCCCTGATGTGTATTCCTCAGGGAGTATATTTGTAGTGAGTGAAATTGTCTGAGATCATCTGGTCCCAAGCAATTTCACATCAGCACCTTCCAGCGGGGAAAGTGACTTTTGTGCAGGCCTCTCTCAACTCATCACCTATCAAGTGGAAACAGAATGGGGAGATAATATCAGAAATCAGAAGGAAAACAGAAAGCAGGGGTGGGAATGGGCAGAGAGAAGCATCCAGGAAATGAAGGCACATCTCCCTCCCTGCAGTTACTGTACAGAATAAGAAAATGGGGGAGATAATAAGGGGGTGGGACTTCATGGGGAGAATGAATCCAAATGAATATTTTTGAGTCCTCCTGGCTCCCTCAAGTGCTATAAATCATTTAAATGAGTGAGAAGCTGCATAGTTTGGGTTCCCGGCATAAATAATTTCCATTTCCATCAGTGAAGACAACAGAGGTAATGAAAAAGCATTTTCCTCCACCTTGGGTCTTGCTCCTTATTATCACATTAAGATTAGGAGCTATGCAAACACAGCGGAATGATGGTTTGACTTCTGACAGCTTTTGGTAAATGTATTTGGTTTCTGTGAATGTAGGAAAGTGAACCAGTGCGTGGCCGGTTAATTTTGATACTAGGAAGCTACCCTGAACTAGGGCTAAGAGAGGGTCCCCTCCCAATTTCTGCCATTGTCCCTACAACCTCCACTCTTTATCTTGACAGCTCTCACTGGAGGACAGGGATGCAGCATGGCACCTTAACAAGACCTAATGTATCAGTCTTGTGCAGAACCTATGACATTTTCTGCCCAATTCTGATCTGTAATTTCTGTGTCAAGTACACTGAGTACTAGCATCTATGAGGTGGGACCCTGTTTCCCTCTTTTGAAGTAAAACTAGTGTGTCCACAATGCCCAGACCACTCTTGTTATAGTGCTGATGCACTATAACTGTTCCAGTGGCTGTCCCTGTCCTTTATCCATTCCCTTCCTTTTCCAAGACTGACGGTAGTAAATAAGGTTTCTATGAAGGCTGTGACAGTGGTATGATTGAGAAACGGCATCCTCTTCCTTGAACAGGCTAGGCAAATATCATGGCGGATGCATCTCTACTGTTTTTCACTAGCAAGCACAATTTAACTTTACTATTCTCAACTTCACTATTCTCTCAAAGCCACTGCCTCTTCTTGTGGAGCCTGGGTTCTTTCCCACAAGCTTTACCTGAAGGAAGAGACCCAGACTGCTCTTTTGTCACTGCTCTATTCCACACAAACCATAACTAACCATTCTTTTGGGTAAAAGTTTTTACCCTCTCCTATCATACAACTAGGAATTACACAGGGAACAAAAAATGGGAGAAGGAGTTTCAGCCATTACACTGGCACTTTATGAAAAGATAATCCTGCTTCTACCCAAGACTGGGACACTTTTGTCCTGCAGGTTTGAAGGGGGGTATTGCTCCCAATTGGCTGAGAGAATGCTGAACATCATACTGCCTACCTGCCAAGGGACTCTTTCAGTCTGGTTCTACAGACTCTTGGAAGAGACACATTGAGGAAGGATCTTCTAGGAGGTGGTAGAGAGGGAAATATTTTGAAAGGCAGATTGTAGCACTTTGAGCTGTGGAAATGTATGTGAGCAGCTGTGATATTTAAAAATTTCAAGAGAGAGTTTCTGGGTAATCAGTCATTTTATTCATAATGCTAGCATTTTATTAATAAAACAGGTCAGTTGCATTCTTGAATGCCAAAGATTCCCATGATGACGGCTCATGGCTTATATGCCCTTGGAAAAGTGGGTGTTCTAGAGGGTGGCAATCAACTCTGATTGATTAGCAATGAGAAAAGGAATATTACAATGAGAAGTGGGCTCACTCCAATGAGACTATGTCTATATGCACACCACTCCCACCTTTGGGCAATCTAAACAAAGGATCTACTTCCATCCAAACTTGCTTGAGTGAAACACAATGGGCCCCCCCACCTTAGATTAAATTCCTTATAAGGTCTGGTGGGGTCTGATCACAATTGAGGAGAAAGTTAATTCAACTTTTAGAGATGAAGACTTTAGAAAAAGGGGGAGGAGCTCTGAATATCCCCAAATCACTGGTTATTAATAATAATTTCTTTCATAGTCCTATGCTTGAGTAGAAGCTAGGTTACACTTATAGGGAACTGGGACTTGTACTGTTTTTGTTCTTCCTCTCTGCTTGCCTGACCTTCTGCCAATTCCCTCTCCATCCCCTGGGTTATTTCCAGTTGTCCTGATCTATATCTGACCACTGGACATAGATGAGAAAGTGAGGTGGTGACTTTGCATAGCCCTTCTTCACTTAAATCCAATTCACCTGCAAGCCATGGCATCACCTCCCTGATGTTATGGTCCTCTTCAGGAACAAAGGACAAACCATACACAATCTCTATCCCCCATTTCCTCTCTTCTAGGTCTTGTCATTAGAATCAATTGGTCTAATTCTGTCTAGGCTGTATATCATACCAAATTTTAGGTTTTTGGTTAATAAAGGTGGTTTCTGAAAACTGTATGTATCTCAGTCCTGCTAGAATATGTCTTAACAATAATTAGCTCTGGCCATGGTAATTCAAGGCTTGTGATAATCACTTCTTTGACTATTCTTCCCTCAGATGAGTCTTTGTCCTAAATTGCAAGGAAGTCATCTTACCTTAGATTTCTTAGCCGTATATCAGTGTGGGGAAATGGGATGAAGAACCCTGTTCTTACCCTGTGGCTCCTCGGATAAGGGTGATCCTTCCCAACATGTCCTTAAAAGACTTTTCCTCATTGTTATTCCAAGATAACATTGGTAAGTCCCCTCCTCTACCTTCCTGCGGGTTTCAATGGTTTGACAGCCCATTAGAATGGCTAATTCTTATTGGTGAAATGGCTTTCCTAACTGATTGCCTTATATGAGCAACTGGAGGCTGTTTTGCATTGCAGGATCTGTGCTACCAATGCCTCTTTCCTTGAGCTTCAAGGACTTGGACTGCTTCATGTTTAGGATTCCCTTTATTCTATTCAGATGCTCAACCACACATCCTTTCTACTAATTCCTCTTTTTTTCAGATCTCCTTGGATCTTGGATCATTGACAGAACTGAGATTACAGACACTTTATGGGGGCCAATCCATAATGGATGATGTTTACTGGCTCTTCCGCTTGTTCTCCTTCCCACCCCCATCCCCATTTTGCTCTCAAATAACTGAATCAGGGCTCACTCTGTTCCTTTGAGGGGTTCAATTCTAGATCTCAGGGGAAAAATACTTGGGACATACATTAAACAAAATCAAACAATTCTTCCCACCAATACGGATATAGCCTGGCACCACAGGGGAGGTAGCAATTACCTAAATTACTTAAAATGTAGCCCTGAGATAGTACTGTGGTTTGTAAGTAGAGAGGTGGGTTCATAGCATAGGCTGCATTGGAGGGAAGACCTGGAAGTAATAACAAGATGAAAGAATAGAGAAGGCATTGATCAGGTTTACCTGAGAAGCCCAGAGGTGAGGTTACAGCTGATCTCTTTTTTCTTTTCACAAAACAATTCACAAAGCACTAGAAGGAAGATGAGTGAGCTGTGCTAGGAAATAGTTGAGGGACTAAGAAACAGGATAAGGAGATATAAAGGGAAAAAGCAGACCTGTGTTCATGAAAAAGGTGGGAGGGACACTCAGAAAGTTTGGTTTAGTATTTCAAGTTTTAGAATTCCATTATCTTTAGAAAGGAAGTTCATCTGTTGCTAGTATAGAAAATGTACCCTGTATTTCCTTGGTGGATAAGTCATCCAACCAGAAATATAATGAAAAGAAGACAGCCAAGGGGCTTAACTTTTGCAATCACATTGGAAGACACTGTGTGACCAAGTTCTTTTGGATCATTCCGAAATATTCATCGCCTTCAGGAGCTCTCTGGTAATATCAAAGCCATGTTCAGTACAACCAAGCTTATAAACTGACCAAAAAGCCATTTTCCCAGGGACTCAATCTACTGAATAGCATTTTTCAGATCAAATAATGACACCAGAGAAGCATGTGTTAGTAATACCGCATGACTCAGCCACATAGATTAAAAGTCTCGGCCTCCTTCTCTTCCAAATACAAACCCTCACAGAAATGAAACACTTGGTGTACTATAGCAGTGGGTTATAGCTATAAAAGGAATCAACTTGAAAAAAGTCAGAATGTAGAGTTCAGAATGAAAGGGATTTATGTGTGTGTGTGTGTGTGTGTGTGTGTATGCATACACACACACACACAAACACACTGAAAGGGAAGGTAAAAAAAAACCTAGAAAACTTGTTAAAATGTTAAGATAGAGGCAGAAAAAATGGGCTAGGTAATATTACCTACTATTATCTACTGCTTGGCACAGTGGGTAGAGTACTAGACCCAGAGTTAGGAAGATCTAAGTTTAAATGTAGCTTTAGACTCTTACTAGCTGTGTGACTCTTTACAAGTCACTCTATTTAGCTGACCCTGATTTCTTCATTTGTAAAATGGGAATACCTCCCATGGTAAATACCATCATGGCCACTTTACAGATAAGAAAATTGAGCCTTAGAGAAAAGAAGAGATTCTCTAAAGTTACAAACTGATGAGTGGTAGAACTAAGGCTTGAACTTAGGTTTCCTGATTCCAAGACACATTTTCCTTCCTCTATGTGATGCTGCCACTTTATTTAAAAGTTCTTCCTTATATTGTGTCTAAATTTATCTCCTTTTGTTTTCCATCTTTAGTTCTAAGGGTCTTAGTTTTAATATTTGGAGCCTCACAGAATCAAATGATTTTTTAAAAATGTTTGCAGCAAATGCTATATATTTCCCAAGTTTCCTCTTATCTCAGTTTAATATTACTATTTCCTTTCATTTTTCCTTATGTGGAATGATTTCAAATCCTGTCCTCATCCTAGTCATGTACACATGCCAATTAATGAGTCAGCTAGGTGGCCCAGTAGATAGAACCCTGGACCTACAGTCAGGAAGACCTGAATTCAGTCTGGCTTCAGAGACTATCTGTGTGGCTCTGGATGAGTTACTTAATCTCTTCTCACCCTCAGTTGCTTTAATTATAAAATGGGTATATTAATAACCCCCACCTCCATGGGTTGTTACGAGGATAAAGTAAAATATTTGTAAAGTACTTTACAAACCTTAAACAGCTATATAAATGCTAGCTATTACTACTACCCTATATACAATATTTCATTTGAGTTTTGTAACATCCATGGGCAATGGACACTACAGGTGTTTATTATTATTTCCACTTTACAGATGAATGAATAAATGAATGAAAACACATTATTAAGTACTTGCTATGTTCCAGGTACTGTACAAAATGATGGAGATACAAATACAAAAAGTAAGATAGTCCCTTCTCTCAAGGAGCTTACATTCTAATAAGAATAGACAACATATATTAGGGAGTGAGGTTTTGGCCGGGGAAGTCAGAGGGATAGTCAGTGGAGTCATTAGACAATTAATTAAAATATCCTTTTCCAGGAACGGTTGTGTTGATTTGGTTACTGTTCCAAAAGCTAGAGGTAGAAGAGGTGAGGCCCATGCACAGTAGAAAACTGGTCACAGTTAGTATGTGTCAGAGGGACGGCTTGAGTTCTGGTCTTCTTTACTCTGAATCTAGCATGAAACACATTATAACATGCAACTTCTCTTAAAATAGGATTCTCTGAACTGAATAATGTTTCTAGAGCTTTAGTTGTAATATGACCACTAAAGTATACAGTAAGTCTGATACTGCTTTTATGGAAGCCAGTGATTCAGTGTTGGACTGAAGTTTGAATCCTTCCTCTTATGCTTTTGAGTTATGGAACTTTCCGTAAGTTGTTAATTTTTTCTGAGTCTCAAATCTCCTAATCTGTAAAATGGAGAGAATAATTATAGTGCCTATTTCACAAGCTTCTTGTGAGGCTCAAATGAGACAATGTTATGGAAAGTACTTTGGAAACTTTAAAACATTATATAAGTATTAGTTTTTATTCTGGATATGATAGCTCTATAACATAACCTCGGATCACACTAGATTCTGTAATATCTCATGTTAGGCTTGTGATCAATTAAACCACCTTTGTCATTTATGCAAGTGGAATCAGAGGCTGATGCAAGCATAAACCCCATTGACTGATGTAACCACTCCAGGTGGAGGACACTGGAGTATCACTTCTGGAAGAACTGTGATGACATTTAAAGGAAGGGCCTTGAGCAGACTGTGGGGCAAGTGTGGATATTTGCTAAGTGGCGGTGCCTGGCTAATGATGCTTTTGGGAAGAGCGTTTGCACAGACAGAACTGTCGACATCTTCACAAAGGGCTGAGTCATCTTTGGATTTTTCTTTGCTTTACTTGTGTCTGGGGAAGTGACATCAGGTGAGAGACCATGTGGTGAAGACAGCGCAGTCTTCAACTATGGGGGAGCAAGCCACATGAATCTGGGAGTCAGAGTCCAGGTTTTGCAGCCAGTGCAGCTCCAAGGAACAAGAAGCAACCTTTAGGGCTGACCTCCAGGATCCCAGCCCAGTGGAAGTACCCACCTGGTGGTACTCATTTCACATCTGGACATGAACTTGAGCGGGGGGAATCAAATGTTTCATAGGAAATGAGCCTATTTTTCCAGGGACCAAGAAAGTACATAGGAGAGTATGCTTGAGAAGTCCTGGGGAAAACGCATGTATGTTTGTTCTTGCTACATCTCTAAAGCATCTTTGTAAAAGCTAGTTGATGTTAACTGGCTAAATGGAAATGGAGTGCTAGTCACCGGCCCTTGACAAATGAAGAGACATGGCCAATGGGGCCTTGAGCAGATAGCAGGAAAAAGAGATGTCCCACAAACTCCTTAGGGTCCCCTGGAACCCTGAAGGGAAATATAGTTTGCTCGGTTCTGAGAGAGAGAGAGAGAGGGAGAGCTACAGCAATACACGTGAGATAGGAAATGCAATAGACTTATGTTTCCCAGTTCTGTAAATGATTAAAAATACAAAAACAAATGACAAACTCTATGTATATTTAAATGTTAGTTTGTCCATTTTTTCTAACCTTTACTGATCTTTTTGAATCTTGATTCTGACAGACTGCCTTAGCTATCACTCTTTGATTTATATCATCTGTTACTCTGATAATCATGGCATCTTACTTTCATCTAAGTTATTGACATAAATACTGAACAGGACAAGGCTTTGGATCACCACTAGAGACTTCCCTTTAAATTGACATTGATCTATAGTCCATACTCTGGGTATGTCTCAATCAGCTATTGGCTCTACTTAACTGTACTATCATCTAGTTCTCATTTCATTATCTTCTCCATAAAGACATTATGAGAAACATCTACAAATAACTGAAAAACGTTACCTAAAAGCTCCCCCCACCAATGCTGATACAGCATATGACCCAAATATGCAAGGACTGTGTTTTGAAAATGTACATAAGCCATATTTTCTAATTTCTTGGATATAATGAAATATCCATTACCTAAATATTTAGATTACTAGAAACAATTAATTTAAACAGACTAAGGGAATAGAAAGAATTGTAAACAAATTTCAAATACCAAAGGTTCAGCAGCCTCCTTTAAAGACGTAAAAACAAGATATCCCTATCCTCACTAAGACTATAAGCTCTTGAGGGCAAGGACTGTCTTTTTTATGTTTGTATTTCCAACACTAAGCACAATAACTGGCACACAGTAGGTGCTTAATAAACATTTACTGACTGCCCATATTGATAATTTGATTGTAGTTGTTAAATGTTGCCTATCCTCGAGGAAAAAAATGTTGAGTTAATAGTCAACAAACACTTGTTAAGGGCCACGTTCCAGGCACTGTGCTAAGTACTGGGGATATAAAGAAAGGCAAGAAACAGCTCACAATCTCCAAGAGCACACAGGCTAATGGGGGAGGTAACACACAAACAACTATGTATAGACAAATTACATACAAGATAAATTGGAGATGACCAAAAGAGGAAAGACTTCTTGTAGAAGGTGAGGAAGGTAACCAGGGAAGCCAGGAGATAGAAATCAGGAATAAAGTGAGGTGGCTTCAGACCTGGTTGAATAACCACATATGAAGTGTAATTAATGGGTCAACTTGAAGGAAAGTCATTGATGGACTTGGTGAGGAATCTTTCCATTGCCCTGTCATTGTCAACATTTTTTCATTGACTTGAATGAAAGCTTAGATTACATGCTTATTGAATTTCATAGATGATACAAAGATGGGCTAGATAGCTAATGCAATGGATGGCAGTAAGAATTAAAAAAAGACCTCAAAAAGCCAGAATGATAAACAATCTAATAAATAAAATTTAATAAAGGAAAAAGTCCTACATGTGGATTCAATAATTCAATTGCACAAGTACAAGATGGGGAAGCATGGCTAGACCACAAAGGTCATGAAAACTATCTGGTGGTTTCAGTGGGCCACAAGTCCACTTGAGTGGACAGTGTGATGTAGCCACCAAAAAAAGCCAATGCAACCACCAGCTGCTTTAAGAGACTCCAAATCCAGTGTTCTATTCACTACTTTGATGCTTCTCCTCTTGGAAGAAATTTATGCTGGAGATAACAATTTTAAAGGCACTCCAAGATCAATTTCAATATATCTTGAAGGAAGAAAGGTTCCAAAAGAATAGAAAAAATCATGGACAATATTACCAAAATAAGGTGTTGGAGAAGACATCAACAATTACTGCCTCATATGCTAACTTTCTTGTCTTTATAAAATCTTTATAAGAATGTTCTTCAGGGGGCAGCTAGGTGGCGCAGTGGATAGAGCACTGGCCCTGAGTTCAGGAGGACCTGAGTTCAAATCCGACCTCAGACACATAACACTTACTAGCTGTGTGACCCTGGGCAAGTCACTTAACCCCATTGCCTAGCCAAAACAAACAAACAAAACAAAACAAAACAAAAAGAAAAAGAATGTTCTTCACATGTTGCAAGGGTACTCTTAATGAAAACACAAGAAGGAAACCGGTAAATTTTCAGATCTGATATATAGTAGCTTACATATATGTAATGCTTGGGCAACTAGGTGATGCAGTGGATAGAGTGCCAGAGTCATCTGCTTTGAATTCAAATCTGGCCTCAGGCACTTACCAGCTGTGTGACCCTGGGCAAGTCTCTTAACCCTATTTGCTTCAGTTTTCTCATCTGTAAAATGAGCTAGAGAAGGAAAACCACTCTAGCGTTTTGCCGAGAAAACCCCAAATGGGGTCACAGAGAGTCAGACACAACTGAAAGGACTGAACAACAAGAAAACTATAGCAGATATTATTGCCAGGCACTGTACTAAGCATTGTACAACTGTTATCTCATTTGATCCTCACAATAACTTTGAAAAGTAGGTGCCATTACTGTCCTCTTTACATATGAGGAAAATGAAGCAAGGAGACATTCAATGACTTGCACATGTTCACAAAGCTAGTAACTGCTGGATGCCAGATTTGAACTTAGGTCTTCCTAACTCCAGGCCCAGTGCTATTATATCCACTGCACTACCTAGCTGCCAACCCCCCTCCATGTATGTATGTATGTATGTATGCATGTATGCATGTATGTATCTACAGCAAACCATATCTTTCCAGTCACACAACTGAGGGGTATAGAGGATAAGAGTTTGGGCTATTTATTACTTATTTTGTTCCATATTCAATTTCTGAATATCTTTATCAAGCAAGGTATAAAAGAAAGACAAGACTTTGTCCCTGTCATAGAGGACATCCTCTACAAAGTCCAAAAGGAAGGATTTGCTGTACTAAGTTCTCCAGATGCTCTTATTTGCAGATGATTCATCAATTACATTAAGACATTAAGAGCCTCCTAAATGAGATCCATAGCCACTCAAGAGAGATCAACAGAACCATCCACAGAAGAATAGCCAAATGGATGAAGAATGTACGTTGTCCAGATGATCACATGGATTTAGATGAACAGTCCAATGAGTTAATCCATCGGTGAATATACCTTGAATAGGCCATAAAATTGGAAAAGTAAGCAGGTAGGATAAACTGTAATGTGAAATTGCATAGCTCCCCATGACAAAATATCATGTTGCTGTTTTTTTTTTTGACACCAATATTCTATAAGTGAATTCATGGGAAGGCAAGTACAAGTCACACAGAATGGTCAGGTATGGTATTGTAATTCACACTGTTGGAAGGAATATCCTCAATGATAAAAAAAAATCACTCAAGTACTTGAGTATTGTCCCAGGGAGCCTATATAGCTTTGAATTATAGATCATCATTTTGTCAGATGGCTCAAAATTGTAGGTAACCTAAACAACAACAGAAAAACCCACGGTACAAGCAGACTGGTAGGCTTTTAGCAAAGATAAATGCACATTCGTAAAAGACATCATCTAGTACATACATGACTGGAAAAGGAGTTGGGTCAGTCATGTGGTAAGAAGAGTTGACAACAGCTGAACACCCCAGAGGGTTGCACTAGAATGTTAGTGCTTCAGGCTTCAGTTGGTTTGTGATTATGGGGGATTTGCAGAAAGGTCCTTAACTGGCACAAATGGAAACCTTTCATACCTTAGTAGATAGCCTCTGAGTTGCTGAGGGCCTCTGGAATGGTTCACAATGATTTAGAACTAGAGACTTGGGGTATCACTCTAGAAGTATAGTCTCTCAGCCCTTCATTCCTCCTTACCTCAAGCCTAAACATCCATTCACCCAACCATCCAACCACCCCATCCCTCTATCTATCTATCTATCTATCTATCTATCTATCTATCTATCTATCTATCTATCTCTCTCTGTGTTCATACATATGAAATTATTTTATCTTATTGCTGAGACACAGTTGTGCTTGCCTAAATTTCATACAATAAAAAGAGCTGAGAAACAGAATCCTCAGGTTTGCTGCCTTGCTGCCTCTTATAACCATCATCACAATAATACAAATAACTCATTTTGGCATAGCATTCTACCATTACAAAATTCTTTATATATTTATGTACACACACACACACACACATATCTGTTATACACACACGTATGTATATCTATGTTTAGGGGCAATATTTACTAAATGCTTGTCTGGTGCCATGAAGGAGTTAATAAACCCTTGAAAGCAGTTCTCTGTGTTTCCATTAAGATAAGGCCCAATTGGAGCAAAGTGGTTTACTGCCTTTGGAAGAAATGCTGCATAAATATAAGACACTTCTCTTATAATGACTTGCAGTGCTGCTCTGCCCTCATATAGCTAAATTAGGATGACAGGCATCATCTTTTACTTTTTAGTATTGCCATCTATTTTGCATTTATACAAATGTGTATAGGAGGAAATTTGTCTTTTTTTTTTCCCTCTAGTTTCCCACTCAAAATTTGGCATATAGATAAGAAAAATGATAGCGCTTTCCTATGGGAGTAAAAGAAAAGCTTTCAGCTGTGTTCTTTTATCCCCAAGGTTCTTTTTCCTATGATGATAATTTTTAGTGCCCCCTTTAAAAACCATGGGAGCCTTCATTTACTGGTGAGGTTTGGAAGACTCCAAGGTCCTGAGCTTATCAGAATCTACTCCTTATCTTCTCCCCATTATTGTTCTCCTACTATTCCCCAAAGGATTCTCAGTGAGGAGAGAGAAAAAAGCTGACTTGCAATAGTAAGTGTGCTACTGACATAAAGTAAGGTAATCCATGAATGTAGTTCAGGAAGGCTCTTAATACAAGGTGCTATTTATGATGGTTTCCTGGGAACTGTACCAACATGGGGGGGGAGGAGAAGGTGTTTTTGTACTTTTGGTATTTATCAACCACCTCTTCCTTCATGTGAACTGATTTGTACAGTCCTTACTATGGCCCCAGGGAAATGTTTTAAGCATTGAACACCTCTGGGAGGAAAGGAAATAGCAAATGAGAAGTTCTTAACTCCAGAGAGCAAGCTACTCCTATGAGACACAAATGAGACACCCTGTGGAGGCGGGATTTAAAATACACTATACCACAGGGACCTGCCTTAGTCTCAAAGTCATGGAAACCTTGAGCGTCTCCATCTTGGTGATATTTGCTCTTTTTGCAATTCTAGAATGAATCCTGGAATTTACTTCTGTTTATTGGCCTGGTGGGGAGGAGGTAGTGGAGAATAAGGGAATCACCTGAGACAATTCATCAGGTAGGACAGCAACAGAGTCCCCACTACAGCTCTCAACACATCAATATCCATTAACCTCTTCTCTTGCTGGGGCACTATTCTGATGGCATTCTTTGCAACTGTGTGTTGATCAGTACAGTTTCTTCTAGAGTGCCACTAAGGAGAAAGCCTATCTTAGGGGGGCAGGAATCTAGCTTCTTTAATGTGCTTTGCATAGTATCTAGCACAAAATAATAAATAAAAATGAAAATAAAAAATAAAAAAATAATTGAGAAGAAATAGGATTAATTAGGAAGGGCTTGTTTATACAGGTTTTTCCAATGGAAAAAGAATCATGGGATGTTAGAAATGAAGATCATCTGGTCCAACAACCTAATTTTATACCAGAGAGATAGAAACTGAGAGAAGTTTAGGGACTTGCCCAAGGTCACATAATGAGCCGGTGGCAGAGCTAGAATTCAGGACTTATGATTCCAAGTCTTCTGTCCTTTCTATAATTTTGCCTTGTAGAATTGGCACACTTCCTAGGATAGAGGGCTCTTACTGTGTGTTTATTTTACATGGATTTTTGTGTTCAATACCCATTCAATCCTGGCCTGATTCGGAAATAATGGAATGCAGTCTTACAATCTTAATGGATAATTTAACATTTTACAAAATAAGTCAGAGAAAGAATACTTGTGTGGGCTACACTTCTGCTAAATCCATTATAATAGCCCTTATGTTACAGATGTTGAATTGCTCAGAGAAAAACAATGTTTTATTATTATCCCAACTATATTATTCCAAATATTCTGGTTCTTAATTTGTGTAAGATGCCAGCTGAGACACTCAGCTGTATATAGTAGTTACTATTTTGGCTTTTGAATGGAACTTTCCTAACTGGCCTAATAACCTCTGTTATTAGACACTGAATATCATGCTTCTTGTCCCAGAATGGAATTATCTTATTACACTGAGCCTGAATGCCATGCTTCCTGTCCAAGAATAGAATAACCTAGTGTCTGTTTCTCATAGCAAGTATTTTTTGAACACTTTAATCAAAGCACAGATAGCACCTCAGTTCCAATGGCTCTCTTCATGCATTGAAAAAATGAGAGATGATTTTTAAAGAGAAAGTAAAATCAGAAGGGACAACTGAACAATAAAAGCTAGCAAAAAGTGGACTGTATCTCTGGTTCTTTATTTTTTCTTTTGGCTTTATAGCTGAATTGAGTTGTAAAAATTGAAAAATTGAAAAAACCCTCCATTTTCTCCTCATCAATAAAAATGTTTTTCTCTCAAGATCACAAGAATATAATTTGGCCTTTGATATTTATGGGCAGATCACTTACATTTCATCTAATGGTAATATTGTTAATTTTGTGTAGTATTGGCATAAAAAGACAAAGCACTTTTATATACCTCTTTTCATCACCCCATTTTCTCTCTCTCATCTCTGAGACTCAATACCACTGGGAGATGGTCAGAGTTGCTGCACTGAGGGCACTTGCTGCTTCCTTGAGCGGTTCCAGGAAGAACCATAACATTTGAGAAAGAGCAAGTTAGAAGGGTTAGTTTGCTGAACTTGGAAACAGAAAAACCCAGGTTCTGAACCTATCTCAGACACTAACTAGCTGTGTAGCCCTGGGAAAGTCACTTAAAAAATCTCTCTGTGCCTCAGATTCCTCATTTGTAAAATGGGGGGATTTGTCTCAATCATTTCTAAGGTCCCTTCCAGCTCTAAATCCATGACCCTATGATACTAGGTTGGGGAGGTTAGGTGGTATGGTGGATAGAGCACCAGACCCGGAATCAGGAAGACTCATCTTCCTGACTTCAAATCTGGCCTCAGACACTTACTATCTGTGTGACCCTGCACAAGTCATGTAATCCATTTGCTTCAGTTCCATATTTGTAAAATGAGCTGGAGAAGGAAATGGCAATCCACTCCAGTATCTGTGCCAAGAAAACTTCAAATCAAATGGGGTCACAAAGAGTTAGACACGACTGAAAACGACTGAACAACAGCATGTTACTAGCTCTGCCACCCTGGGCAAGTTGTTTTACCTCTCTGGGCTGGCCTTGGGACCTCTAAAGTTCCTTTTACTTCTGAAGCTCTGATCCTATAATTCTGATTCTCCTGGGTAGATGCCACCTAAGATTTTCTTATAGATCTAGATCTATGATCCTAACTCCCCCAAGTAATCTCAGAATTAGGGCAGCAACTAGGTGGCACAGTGGATAGCGTGCCAGGTGTGGAGTCAGAGAGACTCATCTTCCTGAGTTCAAATCTGACCTCAGACACTTTACTAACTGTGTGACCCTGGCCAAGTCATTTAACCCTGTTTGCCTCAGTTTCCTCATCTGTAAAATGAGCTGGAGGAAGAAATGGCAAACCACTCCAGTATCTTTGCCAAGAAAACCCCAGATTGGGTCCTGAAGAATTGGATATAACTGAAAAACGACTTAACAACAATCTCAGAATTAAAGTTCACAAAATCTACAATATAAATAGTTTGCAGTTACAAGATGAGAAATGTGAAGTATAAGTTACAAGACCATATCTACAAGACAAAGTTAGTAGCAACAACTTCAGCAAATTCAGGGAACAATAAGGTACAACAACCAGCCTGAGCTACTGAGACCAAGAAGGGAAGCTGTGAACATGCTTTCTGAAAAACTATTTCCTTCACAAAGGTTAAGATTTATCGAAAATTTTATTTTTTTAAACTAACTTATCCTTCCCAACCCCCAAGTGGTGAGTAATTAAGTCTGATGGAAAAAAGGAAAATAATCTCATTTGAAATCGAAATTGAAGTGAGGC
Source organism: Phascolarctos cinereus (assembly GCF_003287225.1). NCBI lineage: Eukaryota > Metazoa > Chordata > Mammalia > Diprotodontia > Phascolarctidae > Phascolarctos > Phascolarctos cinereus. The sequence goes on from NW_027556098.1 coordinate 181,598,310, forward strand.
CAGAAACAAACACTCCTTATGTATTACAGTGGAAACCTACAGCCTGGAGGCCACAGATGGCCCTCTATGTCCTCAAGTGTGGCCCTTTGATTGAATCCACACGTCACAGAACAAATCCCCTCGATAAAAGGATTTGTTCCGTAAAACTTGGGACTCAGTCAAAAGGCTTCATCCAAGGACCTAGAAGGCCACATGTGGCCTCTAGGGCCACAGTTTCTCCACCCCTGTATTACACTCTTGGAATTTCTGACTTACTTTAACCACTAGGGAACATGCATGGGTCCTGAAGTCACTTGGGTTCCCATAGAAGAAGCAGTCAGTGTTTACTTTTAGACTCACCCTTTGGTTTAAAGCACTGTGTCCCCCAACCCCCACCCTTTGCTACCTCCCCCCCATGCACATGAAGATTCCTTAGCTAGGGTGGTGCTGGAGTGGGGGGGGGGGAGTGGGAGGTGTTCATTTCTCTGACACACAACATAGGTAAGCTTTGGATGAGGGGAAAGATGAACAGGAGAGGTCCAAAGGATGGAAATACTATATGAGAACATATCTGAATGGGCAGCACAGAGAAAGGTCTGGGTGACAGTATGGTGTCTGTCAGGGAGAGAAGGCCATTGAAAAGAGAAGGTTAGAACACAGAAATGGCAGAGTTGGAAGGGGCCCTGTCTGTTAACTAATCCAAATCCTTCATTTTACAAATGAGAAAAAGGAGGCCTGATGAGGGTTCATAGTTCATAGAGCAAGATCGCCTAGTCCAGTGCCCAACTGAAGTCTGAAAAAGGTAAGGTGACTTGTCCAAGGTACACAGCTGGTTATGATGAGATGAGAAAAATCTCATCTATTTAAAATTTTTGCCTAGGATTGGTCCTGACATTGTCTTAGTGAGAAGAAGGTACATAAATGTTTCTTGCTTTTTAGACAGAAATATGCTTTCAAACAAATTTTCCTTCTCTACATGTAAGCAAAAGAATCTAAAAATGTGCCCCTCACATTACCAAATCTCCCATGCACAGGTTTATTACACTCTTATATCTCCTCCAAGTCTGCTTTTAATTAGATACCAAATTGACAATGATACCTAACATAATCTTTCCATCTCTATTTCAGAGCACATTTTTTCCCTCAGGATACAGAAGAGCTATCAAGTATTATTTCCTTTCTTTGTATTTTTTGAATGTAATGTTTTATTGTTCATGTTAAACCATCAAAATCAACTTGGACACACCAAAAGATGTGAGATTGATTGGTTCAGACAAGAAACAATTAAATCTCAGAGTAATTATTTTCAAAGGATTATAGGTTTAGAGTTTGGGGTATATGGGGTAGGGAGGAGACAGTGGAGAATTGGATAGAATGCTGGGCCTGGAGTCAAGAAGACTTGAGTTAAAAATCTAGCCTCTGATACTTACTAGTTGTGTGACTCTGGGAAAGTCACTTAACTTCTTTTTGCCTCAGTTTCTTCATCTGCAAAGTGGGAATAATAACACCCTCCTCTCAGGGTTATTGTGAGGATCAAATGATATAATTGCGCCTGGCACATAGTAAGCACTATATAAATGTTATCTATCATCATAATTATTCTCCAATCCAATGCTCTGATTTTACAGATGACATGACTGAGAGAAGTTCAATGACTTGCCAAAGGTCACACAGCTGGTAAGTATTGGAGTCAAGATTTGAACTCAGGCCCTCCAGTTCCAAAACTAAAAATAGTTAACATTTATGTTATTATGGAGTGCTTTAAGATTTGCAAAGTGCTTTACAAATAACAGTGGTATGGTGGTGGCTGATGGAGCACCTGGGTTTTCTTGGTGTTAAATTGTTAGGCCAAAATTAGCACAAGCAGCAAAAAATCAATCCATACTTTGTTGTATCTCAGCTTCAGAGGCTGCATTGAGTGCACAATCATCTGCAAACAGAAAATCATGTACCAACACTCTCTCCACTTTAATCTTGGCTTGTAGCCTTTTCAAGTTGAAGAATTTACCAACAGTGCAGTAGCTGATCTTGATGCCATGTTGATCCTCATTGAAAGCATTTGACAACATGGCTGAAAACATCATGCCAAAAAGCATGGGAGCAAGCACACAGCCTTGTTTCACTCCACTGGTGACTGGGAAAGCTCGAGAGCATTGTTACATTACCCAGAACCTGGGCAAGCATGCTGTCATGAAATTGACATACCATACTGATGAACTTCTCCAGGCAACCAAAAATTTTGACATAATTTTCTATAAGCCCTCATGACTAACAGTGTCAAAGGCCTTGGTCAGATATACAAACGTTGTGTACAGAACTCTGTTCTGCTCCTGGCATTTCTCCTGGAGTTGTTGGGCAGCAAACGCCACATCAACCATTCCTTGGTCCTTTCTGAAGCCATACTGGCTCTCAGGTAGATGACCATTTTCCAGGTGAAGGATTAGCCTATCAGGGAGGACTCTGGCAAGAATCTTGCCAGCAATGTCTAAGAGAGAGACCCCCCTCCATGATTGTCACAGGACAATCTATTTCCTTTATAGAGATGGACAATGGAGGCATCCTTGAACTCCTGAGGCATAACCTCCTCTTGCCAGACAACCTGGAAAATTTCATTCAACTTTTGTATGAGCAATGAACCCCCCATGTTGTAAATCTTAGCTGGAATAGAATCGGCACCAACTCTTTGCTACACAAAAGGAGTCTAATGGCATTCAATTCTTCTTCAGCTGGAACTTCAGCTAGGGAGGGATTGACTTCAACTTGAGGTAAACCATCAGTGGCTTCAGCATTGATTGATGATGGTCTGTTGAGAACATTACCACAACATCTGTATATAGAACCATCAGTTATAACAAATGGAGAAGTTTTGAATGTTGTGGATAAGTTCACTTACTTTGGTAGTGTGCTTTCCAGGGATGTACACATTGATAATGAGGTTGACATACGCATTGCCAGAGCTGGCTCAGTGTTTGGGAGGCTCCGAAGGAAAGTATGGGAGAGAGGTATTAGACTGCCTACCAAACTGAAGGTCTACAGAGTCACTGTGCTGACCTCATTGTTGTATGCCTGTGAAACCTGGACAGTATACCAGTGCCATGCCAGGAAACTGAATCGCTTCCATTTGAATTATCTTAGAAGATTCTGAAGATCACCTGGCAGGATAAGACACCAGACACTGAGGTCTTTTCTTGAACTAAACTGCCAAGTATTCAAACTCTGCTTCAAAGAGCAAAATGCTGATGGGCTGGCCATGTTGTTCGAATGCAAAATGATTGCTTGCCAAAAAGACTATTTTATGGAGAACTCACACAGGGCAATAGTTAACATGGTGGTCAGAAGAATTGATACAAGGACACTCTCAAGGTCTCTCTTAAGAACTTTGGAATTGATTGTGTGACATGGGAGACAGTGGCACAGGCCTGCTCAGCATGGCGTGCCCACATCAGAGAAGGTACAGTGCTCTATGAGCAAAGCAGAATTGAAATAGCTTAAGAGAAAGCAAGATACACAAACTGAGAGAATCCATCCCAAAGGTTCACACGGACTATTTGTGCCCAGCCTGTGGTAGAACATTCCAACCTGGTACTGGTCTTATCAGCTGCAGTCACACATACTAAAACTTGACTCTAGTGTAGCAATGTCGTTTTGGTCCTCATCAAAAACAAAGGACAACAACAACAAATAACAATAGTAACAATAACTAACATTTATATGTGTCTAGTATGTGTCAGGTTCTGTGCTAAGTACTTTATAAATATTATCTCAATTGATCCTCACAATAACCCTGGGGTGGGGGCAGGGAGAGGTACTATTATCATTTCTACTTTACAGATGAGGAAACTGAAGCAGACAGAAATAGAGTGACTTGCTCAGGGTCACCCAGTCGGTAAATATCTGAGGCTAGATTAGGATTTAGGTCTCCTTGAGTCTAGGCTGGACACTCCATATCCACTGTGCCACCAGCTGACTCTACATATACAGAAGAACCAGCTATTTTATTTTGCTTTTTCCTTTGTGACTTTTCACATAGATGCTCACATTGTAGAATTTATTTTACAAATAAAAGAGTTGTTAGAACATGATGTATTCTTTTGAGCATCTAATCGTTATGTCTCAGTGACTTCCCATCTCTTCCTGGGAAAATGAGAATATTCTGTAGAGAGCCCTAATTGACAGAACAATGCCAAATTCCAGACTGGCTTTTATATTCTAGCTCCTTAAAAGAATTCTATTCATTTAATGAAATATTAAATTCCTCATATCATTAATGGGTGAGAATGAAGAATAGGTTTACTCCTGGCTGATGTAAGCTATATTTCATTAACATATAAACACAATCCCCCCCCCACCCCAGATAAAAAATTAACTTCCATGAATATAGGCTATACTATTTTAGGAAAATTGAACTAACAAGAATCTTACCTCCTTATTCCTACAATTCAGAATCCCCTATGCAAGGGTTTTTACTTATCTTTGAATAGGGTCCAAAGTCTAGAGAGTACTTTGAGATCACAAAATGAAAATCCCCTTAGAAAAGGACTGGACGGCCCAAGGAGTTGATAATAGCATAAGATAAGAAGATTGATTTAAACACCTGCATATGTAACCCAGGTTGGAAGAGATCACAAACTGTAGCTACCTAATGGAGGAAGGAAGGAAACAACCATTTATTAAACACCTACTATTTGCCAGGCACTGTGCTAAGCGATTTACAAATATTATCTCATTCATTCTTAAAAATAACCTTGAGGGGTGGGTTCCATTATCATTTTCATTTAACAGATAAGAAAACTGAGGCAGGCAGAGATGAAGTGACGTGTTCAGTGTCACACAGCAATTAAGTGTCTGAGGCTGAATTTGAAATCCACTCTTTCTGACTCCAGGCTCTGTGTTCTATCCACTGCACAACTTAGTTGCCCTTAAATTAGGTTTATTAATGAGTATATGAAGAGCCAATGCAGGCTGCTAGGCAGCACAGGATAGAGCACTGGCCCTGAAGTCAGGGAGACCTGAGTTCAAATCCAGCCTCAGACACTTGACACTTAACTAGTTGTGTGACCCTGGGCAAGGCACTTAACCCAGACTGCCTCACCAAAAAAAAAAAAAGCCAATGGAAGTCTTTACATTGCTCTTTCCTGAACCCCTTGGTTAGCAATAAGCATCCCCCTGCATTTTTCTCATATTTTGTTCCTCTTTCATGTACTTATCACATATGATTATATATTATAGCTATGTATAGTCTAAAAGTTCCATGAAGGTAGAAATCATGTCTCAATCTAAGCTTTTATTCCCCAGGAACACAGTAGGTGCCACAGTGCACAGTAGGTACACAACAAATGTTTGTTGTATTGAGGTCTGGAAAGATACACAGGCATTCGGGGATGGAAGAGGGCTAAGAGATTGTTTAAGTCAAGCCTCTCATTTTACAAATGAGGAAACTGAGTCCCACAGAAGTAGAGAAACTTTCCCAGGGTCACACGGTGAATTAATTGGCAGCAGATATAGGACTAGGAGGCACAATTCCTAACTTCTAATAGAATCTTCTTTCTACCATACTACATATAGAGAAACAGCACATGGATAATGAATAAAGATGGAAGGTCAACTACCTGAGGCCAGGAAGTGTGTTATTTTTGTCTTTATGTCCCCAATGTCTATCACAGTACCTTGCACATATTAGGCACCTAATAAATCAGTTGAATTGAAATGAATTGTTGCAATAGCATGCAACCTGGCAGTTATAATTACTTTCTTACAGTAGTGTGCAGAACTTCTTAACTTGCTGCATAATTTTTCCACTAATAGAAAACCTCTTTCTTCAAAGTTATCAATCTGGTACATCTCAGAAGCACCTAAATTCCTAAAAAATATATTTTCTCCTCTTAGAAAATGACAGGGAGCACTTACATGATGTCACTGTATCTTATCTATTAGTTAGCTGGATAAAGGGAGTTTTTTTTTCCATTTGGAAGAAATATTTGAAAGGTTTGTTAAAAACTACTCTGATAGGCTATTTTTAGATAGCACAGCAAGTAGATCACTGGACTTGGGAGTCAGGAAGACCTGAGTTTAACTCTTGCCATACATACTTACTAGCTGTGTGATCCTGGGCAAGTCACTTAACCTCTTTTAGCCTCAGTTTTCCCATCTGTAAAATGGAGATAGTAATAGCTCTTAACACCCAGGGTTGCTGTGAGGATCAAATAGGATAACATACGTAACATTCTTTGCAAACCTTAAAGTGCCATGTAAAAGCTAGCTAATATATGTAATTATTTTTGGTTAACGGTTAAATTAGAAAAAAGCAGCACATTTATTTCATAACAATAGTATATAGCACCTATTTGACCTTTTTTTTTTTTGCAAATTAGGACAAAGTACCCCTTTGCCAAGTAGATGATGTTTTTTGTTGTTGTTAACAGCAGAGCTGCTGTGCAGAGCTCATTTAGAAGTTATATTTCCCCTCCATTAAAAATATGTTGTGATCTACAGAAAAAGCAACAGAACCACAGTTTCCTTGGGTAGCTGCCTCTTCTGGCTCTGTGCTTTCAGCCACTAAGGACTGAAGAAACACTCAAAGAATCTGCTATAAATCTCAAGATACCTCATGACAACATGTCGTGTTCTGCAAGGGAAGAAAGGTACTCCCAGGAGCCATGGGAAGTAGAGGTGACTGAAGGTCACTGCTAAACTGTTGTTCACGAATAGGGCATTTAGGAGGAAGGACACAATGGGATCTGGTTTGACACAAAGACTTCAAAGTGAGAGCTCAAAGGCCTCCAAGCACCACCACACCAAAGGTAGGGAAGAGGTAGACCTGGCAGAAGGAGAATTGAGCTATTCATTAGGCAAACTTGGTTCTAATCCCAGATTTTGAGACTTCATTTTTCTGGGTCTTGGCCTTACAAAAGAGTCAGAGGCTGCAGGATGAGACCTCAACTCTGCCCTTGGGTTACATTGATTAACCCTTCTGAGCTGTTTCCTCACCTTAAAATGGGAAGATGATAGTTACATTATACTACCTACCTCTCAGGACTATTGGGGAGTAAATGAGAATTTAACGTATTTGAAGAACTTTGTAAGTATTAAGTACTATGTAAATGTGAGATATTATTGTGTTAGTAATAATGAAATGAAGGCATTGAACTCTCACTGGACTACAATCCAATCCCTTTAAGTGTTAAAATTCTTTAATTTTCTCTTTAATACTCCTTGTTCTGGATAGTTAAATAATTCTAGCAGAAAACAGGGTTATAAATTGCGGGGTTTTATTATTCAGCCACTCTCCATCAGTATAGAGAGATCATAGTGATAATAACAACAATAATGGAACCACATATCTATCTAGCGCTTCAGATTTTTCAAAATTGCTGATCACATGCTGTCAAATGCATTTTTTTTTGGGCAATTGGGGTTAAGTGACTCACCCAGGGTCACACAGCTAGTAAGTATCAAGTGTTTGGTCTGAGACCAGATTTGAACTCAGGTACTCCTGACTTCAGGGCCAGTGCTCTATCCACTTCACCACCTAGCTGCCTCTGTCAAATTAATTTTTGAGCTGTGTTTAGGGCCAGTAAGACGGCTGTCTTCTTCATCTGATACTTATGGCACAATACAAGGGAAAATGTACTGACTCTGGTTCAAATCTTGCCTCTGATACCTCCTACGTGTGGGACTTTGGGTGAGTCACTGAATTAACTTCTTTGAGCCTTAAGAGAGTCTTATTTTAACCTGTAAAATGAATGAGTTGAATTAGATATCCTGTGAGGTACCTTTCTGCTCTTGATCTATGATTCCAGTAACCATCACTGGCGGACATTTCTTCAGAGAAGATTGTAGACAACAGAAAGGATAAACTATTGAAAAAACTTTGGAAGGGGGTTAGAGAGTGGTACAAGCAGCCCTTTACCTCCGTGGGCCTGTTCTGCACTGAATCTTTCCTAATTCAGGATGTTGTGTTCTCTTCTATGTCTTTATTTAGCCTTTCTATGACATGAAATCATTGCTAGGTTTTAGGAACTACCAGTTGGTGTTAGATTAATCCCAAATGGCATGTACCATTATTGTGGTTCAATTAAGCTGAATAAACATTTATTAAGCATCAACTATGTGTAAAATGTTGTGCTAGTTT